>NW_018745324.1:82500-1282500 GCF_001683475.1 Chenopodium quinoa
ATCTAAGTCTAATGAATGCGGAATTTTTATATTTGTGAGAAGGCTAGTTTAGAAAAGAGAGAAAGAGAGAGAGAGAGTAATCAAGAAAATCTTGATGAGAGTTGGTGAATGAAAACGGAGTTTTTAGAAGACTATTTATAGTGAAAATCAGCCAAAAAGATAGAAAATCGAAACAGAGTTCTGACGCGTAAAACCATGGTTAGCGCCAGACGCTGACGTTAGCGCCAGGCGCTAAGGCTAGCGCCAGATGCCAAGCGTAGCGTCAGGCGCTACTGCTGGCGTTTGGCGCTGACTATGTTTTTGACGCGTTTTCTTAAAATCAGATAGAAATTACCGTACAGGAGGATAAAATCGTATTTTCCTCAAAAACGTTCTTTTATTCTGATTAAAACTCTAAAAAGTCAACAAATGTCAATTTATCAATGCTAATTAAATTAGGAATGAAAAAGAACCTTCTAGAAGAATCTAAAAGACTAAAACCATTCCTAATTTCATTAAGAATGATAAATCCATATTAGGCCCTCCTCTAGATCATTGGGCCGCATATAAGACTCAAACCAGACCCAGTTCAGTAATTTGGTCATAACTTCCTCAATATTCATCGGAATTGGGCTTATAATATATCGTTGGAAAGCTCTTTTCAAGTCCTATCCAACTACACTACTATTGGACCCATATCATGGACCAACCATACTGGATTGGCTTTTTTCTTAAAATAGGTTTTAAAAAATAGAGAGAAGAGAAAAGAAATTAAAACTATCCGCAACACTAAACTTCCCACACTTTCACTTCATTCGATTATAATTCGACGTGAAAGGTACTCATCACTGGGTTTGGTCTTGGAGAGAAACAAATGGGTTTCTACAAGGGTTAATCCTTTTGATTGCATGTTATTCAGAAAGCGCACATGAATACGATCAGAATAAAGTAGAGGCCTATTATTAGGGTAGGTTCAATCTCTTTTAGGTTGGATTTGTACCTTCATCCCCGAACTACCACTCATGGTTCCAGACCTATTGGAGTTAATGATCTCCTTGATCGTTAAGTGGTGTAACTTTCACCCTGTGAACAGTTTACAAGTTCCTAAAACTTGTTGGCGACTCTTTTGCTCTAGTTTCCTTCCCTTTGGACGCCACCGTACTTTAGTGTATGATCACAGTGGAGTTCAAGCTAGGGGTAATGCTTGAAATATTCCCTACAGTTTTTTGACAACTCCACTGGGGATCAACCTTGTTTTCCTCATCAGAGATGGCCAAGGAGTGAGCGAGAGGTGCATTATCAATGCTCGGCTTCTTACTAGCAGGAGGCAATGGCAGTTCGTGAACCAATTTTCAAAAAACTGTAGGGTATATTTTAAGCGTTATCCCTAGCTTGAACCTCACTGTGATCATACACTGAAGTACGGTGGCGTCCAAAGGGAAATAAGATAGAGCAAAAGAGTCGCCAACAAGTTTTAGGAACTCGTAAACCGTTCACGAGGTGAAGGTTGCACCCTTTAACGATCCAAGAGATCGTCAACTCCAATAGGTATTGAACCATGACTGGTATTTCGGGGATGAAGGTAAAAATCCAACCTAAAAGAGATTGAACCTGCCCTAATAATAGGCCTCTACTTTATTCTGATCGTATTCATGTGCGCTTTCTGGCTAACATGCAATCAATAGGTTTAACCTAAACATGTTTATCTATGTTGGTTGAATATTAATGCACAAATAAAACTATTATTGGCGAACACTTGAATTATAATCAAATTAACCCTAAACAAGATTATTAATTATCTTATTAAGCGTGATTAAAAGTACAAATTCTCTTTAAACATGCATAAAAGACGTGATCAAGCAATAACAATAAATAATAATCAAGCAACATAATAAATAATAATCATCATAATAAAAATTATAATCATAAATCATAATCATGTTCATGTTAAAAATAAAGCATAATAATAATAGCAAGATCCTAGGCATGATACTAACAAGATTAATAACAAACCCTAGCATGTCACTAAACAATAAAGATCAATGATTTAACCCTAACATGATACTAACATTATATTAGGAAAGAAAATAGGAAGCATCATACTTTTAATCATACTTGGTATTATGAATTTTTAGTTATTACCCTAAACATGATACTAGGAAGATCAAAACACCCTAACATGACACTAGGAATCATAATAACAACTTAGACATGATTTCTATATCATAATATCAATAAATCAATTAAAGCACTTACTTGGATGCCTCGTATCTCTTTCTAATAACAAAATACACGCGTTAGTAACTTCAAGGAAAATATAATATCAAAAAATTAAATTAAATAATTGAAAGAGAGATTTGGGACCAAACCCTCTGAAATTAAAACCTTTCACGTCTAGGGCGAAGGCAACTTCGAATTTGGCTAGGTGTTTCTTGGTCTTGTGAATGCGGAAATTTGTATGTAAAAAGGTTAGTTTAGAATAAGAGAGAGAGGAAAAGCTTTATCTTAGAGAGAGAAGAGAATTAGAGAGTTGTGATATTTGATGAGAATTGATGATAAAAAAACGGAGGTTTTAGGAGGCTATTTATAGAGAAAATCAGCCAAACGGATAGACAAACAAATAAAAGTTTCTACGAGGATAAAAGAAGTTAGTGCCAGGCGCTGAAAATTAGTGCCAGGCGCTACAACTAGCTCTAGGCGCCAGGCATTAGCGTCAGGCGCTAATGTCTGTCGCCAAGCGCTAATTAATATTTTCACGCGTTTTCTTAATTCATATAAAACTTAGCCGTACAGAAGGGAAAAAACGTATTTTCCTTAAAAACACTCTTTTATTCTGATTAAATTCTAAAAAGCCAACAAAAGTCAATTTATCAATGCTAATTGGATTAGGAATGAAAAGAACCTTCTAGAAGAATCTAGAAGACTAAAACCAATTCTAATTGCATTAGGAATGATAAATCCATATTAGACCCTCCTCTAGATCATTGGACCGCATATAAGTATCAAACCAAGCCCAGTTTAGTAATTTGGCCATAACTTCCTCATTATTCATCGGAATTGGGCTTATAATATATCGTTGGAAAACTCTTTTCAAACCCATCCAACTACACCATTATTGGACCCTTGCTACGGACCGAACTAAATTGGATTGGCTGTTTTCTTAAAATAGGTTTTCAAAAATAGAGAGAAGAGAAAAGAAATTAAAACTATCCGCAACACTAGTCCTTCCCCACTTTCACTTCATTCGATTATGATTCAACGCGAAAGGTACTCATCACCGGATTTGGTTTTGGGGAGACACAAATAGGTGTCTATAGAAGCCCCCACTTTGACTGAGTTTGGAGAAACGCAAGTTTCGAAAACAAAAGTCAAAGTAGCGATAGGGACGGAGAATGATTCAGAACGTTCTGCGATCCTTAATCATTCTTGTAACGTCGATACCTACAAAACTAGCATTAGTTAAACAGATAAGAGAGTTAAGAAACGCGTATCTTGCACCGTCGAGCACACGTCTCTGGGGGTAATCGATTTGTTGCTGCATTTGTTGTTGTGACAACTTTCCACAATCTACGGAACGCCATCTTGCTGTTTTGATTTTCACTCGTCTCTGAACAATGGAACTTTTTTGATGTGTCCACGTGCCTCTGAACAAAGAGATTCGTTTTAATATGTCCACGCGTCTCTGAACAAAGAGTTTTTGAATGATATTTCAACGCGTCTCTGAATCAATAAAGCTTTTGAATAATATGCCCACGCGTCTCTGAGCAAAAGAGCTTTGATATACATGTCCACGCGTCTCTAAACAAATAGCTTTGAATGATATGCCCACGCGTCTTTGAGAAAAAGATCTTTTTTAATACGTCCACGTGTTTTAACAATAGAGCTTGAATAATGTGCCTACGCGTCTCTGAGCAAAAGAGCTTTTTGATATGTCCACGCGTCTCTGAACAAAAGAGCTTTGGAAGAAATGTCCACGCGTCTCTGAACAAAAGAGCTTGAAAGAAATGTCCACGAGTCTCTGAACAAAAGAGCTTGAAAAGAAATGTCCACGCGTCTCTGAACAAAAGAGCTTTGATAGAAATGTCCACGCGTCTCTGAACAAAAGAGCTTCGATGATATGTCCACGCGTCTCTGAACAAAAGAGCTTCGATGCTTGGATGTTTGTTGCGATAATTTCCGAAGAAAAACTTCCGAAAACCTACGCTTGTCGATCTTTAAAGCTCGCTTGAACTTTGCTTTAGCCGGTGCGTCGGCGCTGCTGCTGATTGTAAACCAGTATGTCGGTGTATTGAATTGTATGAACCATTACGTCGGTGCCTTTGCTGAGCCAATGCCTAGGCGCTTTAAGCTAAGTGAGATGATCATTCATCAGGTCGATCACTTATGGCGACTGTAACTGAGCCGATTACTAAATCATGTCAAATTGCTTATAGGGTCTAACTGGCGTACCAAGGAACCCGAAATTGCTGAAAGAGGTTGAAATAACTACTTTAAGTGGTTGAGTGTTCTGTCGCCGCTGCAATGCCTCTGGCGCCGCGATCTGGCTCAGTCGCCAGACGCTGGGATCTAGCGTCAGGCGCTGAAATCTATTGCTAGACGCTAGATGTTGTTGTCTGGCGCTGGAGTCAGGTCTTCCCTATTCTGCTCTTGCTGCCGCTGTTCATTGCTCGGTTCGCTTTGAACTTTGAACTTGGTTGTTTCCTTTCAACCAAATCCGCTCAAATATTTTGTAAATTAAAGCTCTTCATCTCTATGTAACTCCTCTTATCTTGGAGGAATCTCCTGTATCATATTCGCGTTTTTTTCGAAAAAACGGGAATGTCCTCGCTTCCTGGGATGCACCTGCATTTATATATTTGACTATATGACTTTGCTTATCTTTCTTTAGGGTTGACCTAAGACTTAGTGTTGCTTGATGTGATCACACGATATGGCTCAATGTGTACATGGCTTGTGTGTGCATTGCAATGTGATCGTGCGACTCAAAAATGCAAAAATAAAAAAAAATTTCGTCATTTTTGTGGAGGGTACCGACTTTCTCCCGAAAAAGAAAGACACGAAAAAGAATCGAAGTGAAGTTTTTTGAAGATGCATGTTGAATGAGCTTAATCAAATGTTGTCTCTCACAATACAAGGATTGTAACATCTTAGACTATCCTAGTTGACTCGATAATGAAAGTATTTAGGTAACTTCGGCGCGAAGGCTAAGTACTTCATACTTTGTGATGTAATGATGATTGATTGATGAGTGATGTTGATATGACAAGGATGCTTCAACGTTGTGTTAAGATTTTATGACAAAGGGTTCCTAAGGGGAAGACTATTTGTTCATGTATTTGTGCAGTGTGTGATAGTGACACTAAAGTTAGGCCGCAAGGGCTAAGTGTGTGGGAAAATATTATTTCAAGAAGAGTCAAATAATGGCGACTCTTTAGGCTAGGTAAGCTAATGATGTAAGGATCAAGCCCCCAAGTCTATCTCTAAGTAGATAGGATGAGCATTAGAGATCCCTTGATATGACCATGATGTGTGAATGTGAATATGAATGCATGTTTATTACGGCCGCACCTCGATGTGAGGTTTCCTACGTATCCGTTAGGAATCAGGCCGAACGTAGCTGTAGCCGAACCTCGCACAAGTGTATATACCTCAAAAAGGTCTTTTTAAGGGTTGTAACGTGGTTAGGCTAAAGGTTTGAAGATGGAGGGGATAAAGGCTCAAGACCCTAGATAAGCCCCCAAGGTGTGCAACCTTGCTTTTGAATCTTTATATTTTTATGCTTGAGGCTTTTAACTCTTTTTTAGCTCTCTTTTCTCTTTTTCTTTAACATCTATTTTATTTTTATAAGTGCGGGAAATCCCGATCATGCGGTCTATCACTCACTTGGCATTCATGTTTCTCAGGCACGGTACCGAGCACTCGATAAGAGACGCAATCTCAGACGTGATCATATCAAAGACATGTTCATGTCAAAGACATTGGAACACTTGCCCTTTTTTACACTTTTATTTTTATTATTTTTTTTTTATTTTATTTTGCTTATTTTTTTGCTATTTTATCTTTTGAAGTCACTCAAACTTTTTTTTTAAAAAAAAAATGCATAAGTTACACACCATCCTATCCCAAGGTTAGGTAGATATGGGTTGAAAAAAGAATGGTCTATCGTTAGACGAGGCTCAAAGTTGTGTATCAAGAAAGGATTGCATATTTGAAGGGTGAAAGGTGATATCATGTAGCTACAAGGAGTGCCTCAAATCATTAGTATACCTTGTGCTTAATTCGATATGGATTTTTTTTTTAATGCAATGCGATGATCATATGTAAGGAAATAAAATGCTCATTTTATTAAAGGTAAGGAAATAATGATCCTACAAATCTAAGGGAAGAAAGATGCCTATGCTAGACTTATTGGGGAAAGGAAAATATAAATAAATAAAAAAAAACCGAAAAAATAATCATGAAATCTTGTCGTTGAAGCTTGCCTCTTGTCCCTTGCTGACTGGAGGTATTGGAAGCCCGTTATTGTCGATCAAATATTGGATTGCTTCCTTTAGCTTCCAACAGCTCTTAGTAGTATGACCCCTACCTTAATGGTACTTGCAGCGTACATTTGGGCTCTAACTAGGAAATCTCTTCTCAAGTGGGGGATCTTGAATGAGGTTTTGAAACTTGTAGCATTCATTCGTGGTATGACCATTTCCTCGATGGTACTTGCAATAGGAATTGGGATCCCATCTTGAAGATCTCTTTTCTGGTGTTGGATCCTCGGTGGGGCCAAAAGGTTTGATTAGTCCTTGATCAAAGAGGCAATCCAAAGTAGCATCATAGGTTCAATGGGTGTGAACTCTCTCCTGGGTTTATTTTTCGTGGGTGGAACCTTGTCACACTTTTTCTGAAGCTCCTCTAATTGTTTTCTTCGCAACTTCGAGAGCTTCATGTAGTAAGTTTGATCCCTCCAACATGGACAATGTAAGCAACTGTACATCCTCTTTACTAGCTATTTCTGGAAAGTCATCCATGGCATCGATAAAGATCTCCTCCTCTTCTTCAATAGCATGGATTTCTTCGATAGGTTTGATGAGAGATGAGGGATCAACCTTGTTTTCCTCATCAGAGATGGCCAAGGAGTGAGCGAGAGGTGCATTATCAATGCTCGGCTTCTTACTGGCAGGAGGCAATGGCAGTTTGTGAACCAATTTTCAAAAATCTTAAACCCCACTTTTCAAAAAGCTTAAAAAGAATGTACCAGTAATATGGGATGACGAGTGTCAAAAAGCCTTTAAAAAAATGAAAGCCTATCTCGCAGATCCTCCCGTATTGATACCAGCACTTCCGAGAATAACTCTTAGGTTGTACTTAACAGTCACCAAAGAGACAATGGGAGCCATGCTAGCACAAGAAGTAGAAGTCAAAGAAAACGCAATCTACTATCTAAGAAAAAAGATGCTCGAGTATGAAGTACGCTATACACCACTTGAGAAATTGTGCCTCGCATTGGTGTGGGCCACAACCAAGTTAAGACATTACATGCTCGTGCATACGGTCTTTGTAGTTTCCCGATTGGATCCACTCAAGTATTTATTCGAGAAATCTACACTTAATGGGCGTATATAAAGATGGATATTCAACTTATTCCAGTTCGATGTAAGGTTCATGCCACAATAATCTATCAAAAGATCTGTGCTTTCAGATTTCCTAGCGGACTTTCCAATAGAAGATTTGACGCCAATACACGACAATCAATTTCCAGACGAAGACTTGATGGTAATGGAGGACGATACTTGGACCTTATACTTCGATGGAGCCTCAAACCAAAAGGGATGTGGCGTTGGAGTATTACTAGTATCACCTAAAGAAGAGCATGTTCCAATCTCCATAAAGCTTGATTTCAACGGTGCTGAATACGAAGCATGCATGGTAGGCCTTGAAACAGCTTTGGCATTGGGAGTGAAAAAATTACGGATATTCGGGGACTCTTAATTGATCATCAATCAGATCTCTAAGAGATGGAAACTAAGGAGCGAAAGTCTAGCCCCTTACCAGACTTATCTGGAAACTCTCACTAATCAGTTAGAGAAAGTGGAATACACGTATCTACCTAGAGAAGAAAATCAATTTGCTGATGCCTTAGCAAGACTAGCCTCAATGGTTAGGATTCCTACGAAAATAGAGAAAATGCCTCTAACTATAGAAAAAAGACATAAACCAGCCTATATTCAAGCTATACAAGATGATGAAATTATCCAAGATGAAGAAGAAGAAGAAGAACTGTGGTATACGGATATACTTAATTATGTCACCAAAGGAGAATACCCTCCCCATGCTGACAAAAGAGCAAAACGAGCATTAAGACTTTTCGCTTCCCAATACGTACTCATAGACACCGAGTTACACAAAAGGGTAAGGGCGTTTGATTAAAGACAACCTTTTTATTCAATTCCAACTTTTCGACAAACCGATCGCTTGTAAAAGGAAAGCTAAGACAATAATGGCAACTCAAGAGGAAGTTAATGAGCTCAGGAACTGTAGGAGTCGTTCGAAGTGCGCCTACGTTAAAACATGTGTGAATATGCTTGGCAATCTTAGGAAGTGGGAATTGACATTATGATTAGGGACAAAGCAAAGTAGGGAGCTGCCAACAAGTTTTTTTTAAGGAACTTGTAAACCGTTCACGGATCATAAAAGGCAACCACGATAAAGGGACAACGATAGGCAACAACGATTGACCCGTGAAGGTTACACCCCATTCATAATCCATGAGATTACTAACTCCATATGGTTAGGAACCATGAAAGGAGGATCGGGGATGATGGTATGAAGTGAGTCATAGAGTCACATTCGCCCGTATTGGCCTATACTCGATTCTTATAGTGAAAACTGATTCCTGCGATCTCAAAGGCATGCAAACAAAAATTCAATTTGCTCCAAAATATTATTAAGCTAAATTGGTTTAATATTAATGTAACATATAATTCTAAAATATTGTGATCACTTGATTAAACAAATAGGAACTTAAACCGGTTGTCCAAAAATTATCTTATTAGGCGTGATTTTCAATTACATATTCCCTTTAAACATGCAATATGATGATCAATAAATATAATAAAATAAACATTAATATTGGAAGCAATTTAACCATAATATCATTATAAAATAACCCTAATCATGATACCAGCAATATTAAAATAAAATAAGAGTAATTAAATTAATTAATTACTCACATTCCGCGCACTCCTTTAAATCGCTACATCATGAATAAATTGTTAGTAACTTCAATAAAAAAATATAAATAAAATAGAAACTAAATTAAATTATATAAAAAGTAGAGTTGATTTGGTCCAAACCCTCAGTTATGTGTATCTTTCACGCCTTGGTTTAAGGACGGAACCTCGGGTTAAGTATGGACTCCTTGGAGTGCTTAAAGGAAGAATGATGTAATTAGGAATATAGGTTCAAAGCTTAGAATATGGGAGAGAGAGAATAGAATGATTTTTGGTGTCAAAGAGAGAAAGAGAGAAGGATTTGATGCCCCGAACTGCCAAAAGGGGGTCCTATTTATAGGGAAAATGAGCAGAGGGAACACACGGAACCCTAAAAAGATAACCATAAAAAATAACACCGTGACACGACAAAGAGCACCGTGACACAGTGCCTGGCACCGTTAGACGGGGGAATGCACCGTCAGACGGGGGAAAATCCCATGATGCAGGGTAAAACTGAGTGACACGGGAAATAATTAGGTTACGGGAAGTTAAAATGCGTTTAGGTATTACGCGGAGAAAACACGGAGCAATCCTGTGTCACGGGATGTGCACCGTGACACAGCAAGCTGTACCATGTCACAGTGGAGTTTTTGTGTCCTGATTCTTAAGCGCGTGGGAAAGAAACGCGGAAAAGACACGGGAAAGCATCGTGACACGGTGAAAAATCCCGTGTCACAGTACCATACCCCGTGCCACGTCATCATCTCCCGTCACGCGGGGAATTTTCGCGTGAAAAGTAGGCGGAAATAAGCACGAGAATTCCTGTGTCACGGAACTAGGCACAGTGACACGTTGAGAATTCCCGTGTAACGGTACCAGACCCCGTGCCACGTCATTTGCCCCGTGACACGGTGGTTTTGTTGCCTGCGCGACAATTCCAGTTTTTTACCCGTTTTTAAAATCATCATAACTTTTGATCCGTAACTCGGAATAAGACATATAATATATCATTGTAAATCTTATCAAGTCTAATTTCCAACCCAATTGTAATCAGGTCAAAATGATTTAAGTTATGGCCGTTTTAGTGGAAGGGTGTCGGTTTTGGGCCGAGTTTAGTGTTTTGCTCATATCTTTTTCGTTATAGCTCAGAATTGGGCTTATGATATATGGTTGGAAAGCTTATTTAAATTACTATTCAACCAAATAATAATTGAAAAAATATTATAATACCAAAAAATCATTTTCTCTTGGTTTTGCGATGTGGACACGAAAAGTAGATAACAAGCTGTGGTTTAGGGAAATGAGCTAGGAAATGGTTTAATGAAATATATTGGATAGAACATGGATTTAAGCACTCCAAATATTAAATAATCAAATCGACCAATAATTGCGGTGAAAGGTGTTCATCATCGGGTTTGGTTTTGGGGAGACATTTTTAGGTGTCTACAGGAACCAATTGATTACTGTGACTGAGGCGTTAAAGGTTTTAACCCTCAAAATCGATGATCCCGTGAAACAACAACAGATGGACCTCATGAAAGAAAGTCTGAGCAAACTGTCTAGTGACTATAAGTTTCAAGGAATTAGCTCACAAGGGGTCTTGGTGGTCAAGGATCTTCTTCCGCAGAAGTTTAATGCCAATGACATCCCGAAATTCAAAGCGACTGACAACCCTTATTTTAACCTAAGAGCCTTTGAAACAATAATGAGCATCAAGGGTATTGACAAGAAGGTGTTTCCCTCTTTGTTCCCCCTATCTCTCGAAACCGTTTGCCAACAATGGTTCTTTTCTCTTGAGAAAGAAAGAACCTCTACTTGGGAGTCTATAGTAAACGCTTTCATTGATAGGTACAAGTGCAACATTCAAGTTGAGACTGACTATAGGGAACTTGAAATCCTCAAGCAGAAGGAGAATGAAGGTTTTACCTCTTTCTTCAACAAATGGAAAGAAGTCGTTGCTAAGATGATTGAGGTGCCAAGTGAAAAAGAATCTGTAAGGTTATTCATCAAGAACCTTCAAGAGAAGTACTCCAAGCATCTCAAATACCAGAATAATCTCCATACCTTCAAGGTCGTCTATGATATTGGAATCAATATTGAAGATGACCTGGCTAAGCTAAAAGCTGATAATAGTAACTCCAACAGTGGCTGGAAAGGCAAGAAGAACGACAATCCTTCTTCTTCCAAAACCACCCACTCAAAAAATGTTAGTACCTTTAACTTAAGTGAAGTCCTTGCTATGAATAATCAAGGACAAAAAAACCATTTAGGAGGAAATTTACTCCTATAGATATGGGTTATGACACCGCATTTGATCGATTAAATGCAAAAGATTTTATAACTCTTATTGGACCATTTGGGGACCCACCGGTCGAGAAGAGGACGGCTAACTGGAACCCCAATGCACATTGCAAGTATCACCAAGGTAGGGGCCATCTTACAGAAAATTGTTGGAAGCTTAAGGAAGCCATCCAAGATTTAATAGACAACAACAAACTTCCATTGCCTCATGCCAGTAAGAAGCCGAGCATTGATAATGCACCTCTCGCTCACTCCTTGGCCATCTCTGATGAGAAAACCAAGGTTGATCCCTCATCTCTCATCAAACCTATTGAAGAAATCCATGCTATTGAAGAAGAGGAGGAGATCTTTTTCGATGCCATGGATGACTTTCCTGAACTAGCAAGTAAAGAGGATATACAATTGCTTACACTGTCCATGTTGGAGGGATCAAACTTGCTGCGTGAAGCTCTCGAAGTTGCGAAGAAACAATTAGAAGAACTTCAGAAAAAATGTGACAAGGTCCCATCCACAAAGACGAAACCCTTTTCTTTGCAAGTAATTTACAAACCCAAGAAGAGTAATAGACTCTATACTCCAATTGGGATTCCATATGCTCAAATGTTCAACATGCTCTCCGAGAGTGGCAAGGTCAAACCTCTCGAATCGAGACCATTTGAATCATTAAAAAGGACAAATAGGTTCTATTGTCAATACCATCAATTAGGGGGTCACACTATGGAAAACTGTTTTAAATTTAAAGATTTAATTCAGAAAATGATTCATGACAAAAAACTAGACAAATTCCATAAGAGGAAGACATAAGTATCAATGGAGTTTGGATAGTGATGAAGAAGACGTTTACTTAAAAGACATGGCAGGACCTTCACCTTCAGTGTCATATGCCATGGATGACTTCTAAGTTGAAGAAGATTCATCCATATACGTCCTCATAAGATCTGGGAGAATGCAACCTCCTATTTTGACACAACCTATATCAACTACGCAGCAAGTTCCCATATCTATCATAGAAGACAATGATATTGTCAAGTAGTTCAAGAAAACAAAGGTTGAAATGAATGTATGGAAACTTCTAGCAACATCTCGAGAACATAGGTTGGCAGTGATGAATTCCTTGGATAAGATAGGGATAGATTCTGACACCACTCCTAAGGGGTTGGCTAATTTTCTTACGAGTGATCTCCCTAGTCCTATCAACTTGATCACCTTTTCCGGCAAGGATTTACCTCCAGAAGGTGACAAGCATTATAAGGCATTAAACCTCACAGTAGTTTGCAAGAGGATGAACGTCCCTATGACTCTTGTAGACAATGGATCAGCCATTAATGTCTGTCCACTCAAAACTGCGAGGATTCTAGGCATAAGGGATGAAGACCTACCCCCGTCAACGCAAGGAATAAGAGCTTATTACAACACTCATCGTCAAGCTCTTGGCAAGATTACTATGAATATAACGGCGGGAGCAATAGAACACGCTACTACATTCCAAGTAGTAGATATTAAAGCTCCATTCAATTTATTGTTGGGACGCCCTTCGCTTCATGACCTAAAGGTCGTCCCTTCATCTCTCCACCAACAAGTAAAGGCCATAGTTGGAGGAATCCCCATTACGATCGATGCTTCACCCATGAGGATTAAAACCATAGAAAATCCAATAATTAATGTGGAGCAGATGAAGATGATGAAGATTTGTGGGGCTTTAATGAAGAGGTCTCCTTAATAGAGGAGGATGAAAGGACCCCTCTCTACCATGACCCCCACTCCAATATGATAGTAAACGCTATTCTGAAGAAACAAGGACATTTTCCAGGGATGACCCTAGGAAAGAAGAAAGGAATAGAAAAATCGCTAGAATCACCTGGCCTCCCTAAATTAGACACTTTCGGACTTGGTTTTGAACCGACTCGGGAAGATCTCAAGCGAGCCCAGGAAAAGTCAAAAGCACGTAGGAACGCTTGCCTCCAAAAGAAAGCAATCCCAATGGATCGGTATCCTTTTACCCTCAATGGACAATTCATAAAAGAAGGAGAGGACTATCCATGCTACGAATTTCCTGAACCTTTTGTCGTAAATGGCATAAGGCAACCGGGAATAGAAATTTTCTTAGATTGCAATTTTCTAGATGAAATCCCAACTTCTATCCACAAGGAGAAAGCACCCCCATGCTTTGACTTTAATGTCATGGGATTACTATTTGGGCGAGAAAAAGATGAGCCAACGTACATAGAGGATAACTCCTCGCTCATCCAAACGGTCCTACAAAGAAAAAGCTTTGATCCCTCAAGGCTCATCACTCCAGCGGAAGGATCACTACAAGGGTGGCGCAAGACAGTCAAGGTGACTACTCCAAGCGGAAGGAAAATCTCCATTACGACGGGGCAAGTACCGATGTTCGAAGTGTCGTCTGAGTCAGAGTCAGAGTCAGAGTTTTTTCCTGTAGAGTTATCTAAATCTTTAGTTGTAGCACCCTCTTCTTCTATCTCTTCCCCTAGGATAGTTAACAATCAAGTCCCCGAGGACATATCTCTCTTCAAAGTAATGATTTCCGAATTTAATAATATGTCTTCTTCCTCTTACTCCTCGTGCTTTTCTTTAACCCAAGATGACGAGCATTGCTTAACTAACAATGAAAATGATAAAGAACTTATTAAAGCAATGGAAACACTTGAAAAGAAAACACCGATAATTGAGGAAACTGAGACGGTTGATATCTCAAATGATTCAACCAATAAAAGAGAAGTTAAAATCGGATTAACACTTAATGAACAAGAAAGAACCGATTTAATAAATTTGCTTAAAGAATTCATCGATGTATTCGCTTGGTCATATGAAGATATGCCAGGCATTAATAGAAAAGTAGCTCAACACACCATACAACTAATTCTAGGAATGAAACCTGTAAAACAAAAGTTGCGTTGAATGAAACCCGACGTAGCTCTTAAAATAAAAGAAGAAGTTCAAAAACAAATAACTGCAAGTTTTATAAAGGTATCCAAATACCCCGAATGGGTCACCAACGTCGTCCCAGTTCCGAAAAAAGGATGGAAGGGTAAAAATGTATGTCGACTATCGAGATCTAAATAAGGCAAGTGTAAAGGACGACTTCCCTTTACCACACATCGATATTCTGGTAGATAACACAGCGAATCATGCACTACTCTCGTTCATGGATGGATACGCGGGGTACAATCAAATTCTCATGGCAGAAGAAGACATGGAGAAAACAACCTTCATAACACCATGGGGTACTTACTGCTAACCGATAATGCCATTCGGGTTGAAAAACGCGGGTGCTACTTACCAACGAGCAGCGACTGCCTTGCTCCATGACATGATGCATAAATAAGTTGAAGTATATGTGGACGATATGATTGTGAAATCAAAAGATCGCCTAGGCCACCAAATAGCCTTGAGAAAATTCTTCGAAAGGCTAAGAAAATACAATATGAGGTTGAATCCATCCAAGTGTGCTTTTGGAGTCACCTCAGGCAAGCTTTTGGGTTATGTCATAAGCTCTAGAGCAATAGAGATAGACCCAACCAAAATCAAGGCAATCATGTCAATGCCACCGCCCAAAATCGAGAAGAAAATTTGAGGATTTATTGGCCAGTTGCAATACATAAGCAGGTTCATATCAAAATTAACAACAATATGTGAACCAATTTTCAAAAAGCATAAAAAGAATGTACCAGTAATATGGGATGACGAGTGTCAAAAAGCCTTTGAAAAGATCAAAACCTATCTCGCAAATCCTCCCGTATTGGCACCAAAACTTCCGGGAATACCTCTGAGGTTGCACTTAACAGTCACCAAAGAGACAATGGGAGCCATGCTAGCACAAGAAGTAGAAGGCAAAGAAAACGCAATCTACTATCTAGGCAAAAAGATGCTCGAGTATGAAGTACGCTATACACCACTTGAGAAAGTGTGCCTCGCATTGGTGTGGGCCACAACCAAGTTAAGACATTACATGCTCGTGCATACGGTCTTTGTAGTATCCCGATTGGATCCACTCAAGTATTTATTCGAGAAATCTACACTTAATGGGCGTATATCAAGATGGATAGTCAACTTAGCCCAGTTCGATGTAAGGTTCATGCCACAAAAAGGTATCAAAGGATCTGTGGTTTCAGATTTCCTAGCGGACATTCCAATAGAAGATTCGACGCCAATACACGACAATTAATTTCCAGACGAAGACTTGATGGTCACGGAGGACGATACTTGGACCTTATACTTCGATGGAGCCTCAAACCAAAAGGGATGTGGCGTTGGAGTATTACTAGTATCATCTAAAGAAGAGCATGTTCCAATCTCCATAAAGATTGATTTCGACGTTACCAACAACGCTGCTGAATACGAAGCATGCATGGTAGGCCTTGAGACAACTTTGGCATTGGGAGTGAAAAAATTACGGATATTCGGGGACTCTTCATTGACATCAATCATATCTCTAAGAGATGGAAAGTAAGGAGCGAAAATCTAGCCCCTTACCAAACTTATCTGGAAACTCTCACTAATCAGTTAGAGAAGGTGGAATACACGTATCTACCTAGAGAAGAAAATCAATTTGCTGATGCCTTAGCAAGACTAGCCTCAATGGTTAGGATTCCTACAAAAATCGAGCAAATGCCTCTAACTATAGAAAAAAGACATAAACCGGCCTATATTCAAGCTATAGAAGATGATGAAATGATCCAAGAAGAAGAAGAAGAAGAAGAAGAAGAACCGTGGTATTCGGATATACTTAATTATGTCACCAAAGGAGAATACCCTCCCCATGCTAACAAAAGAGCAAAATGAGCATTAAGACTCTTGGCTTCCTAATACGTACTCATAGACAACGAGTTACACAAAAGGGTACCTAAGGGTCGAGCTCTCTTATGTGTAGGAAAAAAAGGATGCTCAAAGAGCAATGAGGATAGTCCACGAAGGAATTTGTGGGACTCACGTAAATGGCAAAATGCTAGTCCAAAAGATAATGCGAGAAGGATACTATTGGACTACCGTGAATAGGGATTGTCATCAATACGTAAAAAGATGCCCTAAGTGACAAATTTACGCCAATCTACAACATATTCCTCCATCTCTACTCTACACCTACACTTCGCCATGGCCATTCTCTACATGGGGAATTGACATTATTGGTAAAATTACTCCCCCAGGAACAGGAGGTCACGAGTATATCTTAGTAGCAATCGATTACTTCACAAAGTGGGTCGAAGCACAATCATATGCTAAACTCACTGCAAAACATGTGGCACTCTTTATCGAAAGAAATATTATTTGTCGATATGGAGTCCCACATGAAATGATAAGTGACAATGGAACTCACTTTCAAGCCGAGTGTGAAGAATTGTTACAAAAATATGGCATTCAACATCATCATTCTTCTCCTTATAGACCTCAGGCAAACGGAGTAGTCGAGGCGGCTAATAAAAATTTAAAGACTATCATCGAGAAAAATGACAGAAAATTACAAGGATTGGCCTGACAAACTTCACTTCGCATTGTGGGGTTATCGCACGTCAATTCACACATCAACAGGAAATACGCCATTTTCCTTGGTTTATGGAATGGATGTCGTACAACCTGTAGAGCTAGAAATACCATCTCTACGCATTGCATTAGAAATCAAACTCAATGAAGTTTAATGGACCAGGGCGAGATATGAGGAGCTAATTCTACTTGACGAAAAACGACTAGAAGCTCTACATCATACTCAATGCTATCAAACTCGTATGACTAGGCATTTTAATAAGAAGGTCAAGACAAGAAACATCAAAGTAGGAGACTTGGTGTTAAAAGCATTAAGGAAGAATGTTCTAGATCCAAGGGGGAAATTTAGGCCTAATTGGTCTGGACCTATATTGTCAAAACAATCTTATCAGGAGGTGCAGCAAAATTAACTGATATGGATGGCAATGAGTTCTCGAACATGACAAATCTTGACCAACTTAAAAACTACTACCCATAATAACATGAGTAGGATTCTCAAGAGAGCTACGTTTGGCCTGATTCCTTAAGAAAGGATACGTAGGCAACCCTTTACGGGTGCGGCCACTTTATTTTTTCCAAACCTCGCATCCTAGACTTAAAAATAAATTCGACAGAAACTCGACGAAACATCGGCGTCACAGAAAAAATCCCGGCGCCAGCCGATTGACCTTAGCGCCAGACGACAATGTATGTCGCCTGATGCCAGACTGCCACAGCTGGCGCCAGTCGTAAAAGCGCGGCGCCATTTTTTTTGGAAAGTCCCTGGGAATATTTCTGTGTTTTTCGGAAAATTTTCGACTTCCGTACTCGAAAAAATTTCTGGAAAATTAAATTTTCAGTTTTCATTACTTTAATAAATTAAATTTAAAGGAGACGATTTAATTATAAAAGCTGCAATTTCATTAACAAAATAAACTAACAATTACATTATTGATGGAATTTAAATAAAGATCAAATAAATTAACTTTAAATTTAAAATCAAATCTAATAATTGAAAGTTAAGCAATGCTTTAGTCTTTTTTCTCTTTCTTTGCTCTCTTCCCATTCTTGTCTGTATCCATAACTTTACATTCAAATTTAGAGTAAATAGTTTCTCCCTTAGCTAGGACCCCATGTTTCTTCTCTACCCAAGCCTTCTTCTCTGAAGTGTCAGCTTTTCCTTTATCCTTCGTAGAGCTTTTCTTCCTAGGCATTGTAGGTGTCTTGAATTCAACCTTTTCACCCAAGCGTTCCTTAACGCGAATCACTTTGTCACCTAGACGACTCTTCACATCAATTTTATTCTGATCTTTCTTCATGTCCTTTGAAGGCTTCTTCAGAAGCCACTTCTTCACATCATTGGGCAAGGAAGGAGGAACCTTTTGGGTAATCACTTCCCAGAAAGGTCTAGCGCTCCAATAAGCATAAAATTTGTCTACTTCTTGAGACACAGGAAATTCATAGGGACGACGAAGATCCCTGGAAGCAATTGTTTGAAGTAGGCCGTACTGTCTATTTACCCTGTAGGGATAATAAAAAGTCATCCTAGACAAGCTTGGAAGACGGCAGAAGGATTGCTTGTTGACACCAATCATCTTTTCTATTTTCCACCAAGGGATGACCCACTTGATGGAAAAATTGCAAGATCCAAAGACCTTCTTCCATTTATGGCGCCCCATCTTATCATGGCGCGAAGCGTTTCTTCTCACAAAGCAGTTTGGAGTATATTTTTCAACATTGTCCGGAGAACTAATTAACTCTAGTCTTTTCATTAGCCACATCTATAAAAAAATTCAATGCAAATAAATTCATATTACTATACAAAAATATGTTTTTGATTTCTGTAATTAAAAATATTATTTTTCTACCTGTAATAAAATTGGAGATCCCCGAAAAGGTACTTTTGGATTTTTCTTTAATTCATCAAAACTAAGCATAGTCTCTCCAACAATTAATGGCATTAGATTTCTCCCAGATTCAATCCGCTCCAAAACATTTGATATGATTGCTTGACCCTCAATAGCTCTACCACTAGTGAGAAGATATTGATTAAGCATGCAAAAAAGAAAAGCCCTTCTTCTATAAACATGAAAAGACTCAGAATAAGGTCTATCAAAATAATGGCGAGAAAATTCTTTCAACTTAAATACGCTACCATCTACTATATTTGTTAGATCTTTGTCTTTTAAATTAAAGAAGCGTTCAAAATCTTTATAATAATATTCATTTATTCTAGGGATTACTGCAAGATCTAACGCAGGGAAGCCTAAGATAGCACCGAATTCTTCCAGCAAAGGGCTAATTTCATCACACCCTAATCTAAAACAATGGGTATCCACATCCCAATATTCTAAGGCGGTATGAATAAAGTCTACATCAAGATCTATCCCCTAGACACCATAAATACCCCCATATGAAAAAAGTCTAACTCTTTTCTCTCCTTGGCAGTTAGAGACCGACACCATTCATGAGTGAAGTTAGTAAAACATTTAGAGACTAAAGACATGATTTTTTTATTTATTCAAAAGCTAAGATTATATTTAATCTACTGAAATTATGAATAAAATCGGCTGGGAAGGGGGCTATTTATGCACAAAATCGGCACAGTTTCAATCCGGAAAGGATTCGGAGTCAGCACTCATCAGCGCCAGACGCCAGAGCCTGGCGCCAAACGCTAAGGGTTAGCGTCTGGCGCTACCCCAAAATGCGTGGCGCCACATGGCACTGACGTGTCTTATCATACGAGCTTTTCAAAACCGCGTTTTTTGGCCTGATTCGAGTCTGACCAATGACCATACGATCTTTTATTCTTTTTACACCCTTTTTCTAATTATATTTTTCCTTCTTCTTAATTAATATATCAATCATATTAATTATATTATTTTTTGGATTCTATTTAGACTTAACTTTTAAGTTTTTGTAAATCCAATATTTTTTTATTTTATTTTTTTCATTTTTTCTTTTTGGGGGAGAAAGTTGGATACCCTCCATCAATAATAAAAAATGACGGAATTTTTGCGCAAAAATTAGTAATTATCACAATTCTTTGCACACACAAACATGCACATAAAAATGAAAAAAATGATAAATAAATGTTAATTGAAATAAACTCATAGTAGTATGTATATACAAATATGACTAAATAATGAGTCTAATAAAGGCACAAAGTCAAAATAATAAAAAAGCACAGGAATAAACTACGGCGCCGGAGGACGTATGCCCATCATGTCATAAAACTGCGCAGTACGAGGAGTAACCTCTCCACCAGCTCCAGCTCCAGCTCCAGTCTCCTCGGGAGGCGGAAAACTCAGCTCAGGACCCGTCCACCCAAGATCAACCTGAGGCTGAGGCTGCGGAGGCTGCTGCGATGACGAGCCAACCTCGTACATCCAACCACCTCTAAGAGCCAAGGTAGCCTCTCCCTGGCCTATTGGCGCAGCGTGTGCACCCTCAGAAGAAGAGCCTGGCCCCTCCACCACCTCGGTCCGGGCAGCCTCAGAACGACCACCCCGACCGCCAGAACCAGTACGGCGACGTCTCGAGCTAGACCTCGACGGCTCTCTCCGCACCTCATGTCTCGCCCGGGTACGAGAAGGAAAGGGCTGACCCTGCAAGAAGAAATTAAGTCGGAAACAATCACAATAGAAGCAGTAATGTAAAAATAAGAAGGGAAATTACCTCCTGAACGGCGTCGTCGCGACGACACGTAGCCACGTTCCTCATCCGAACGAGCTTGCTCCGGAAGGCATCTATGCACCGTGCCATCGCCGTGACCACCTCGCGCGAGAAATATCAAGGAAATAAAGTCAATAATGATGCATAACTGTAGGGAATAAATTTCAAGCGTTAACCCCTATCTTGAACCCCACTGTGATCATACACTAAAGTACGGTGGCGTCCATAAGGGAAGAAGATAGAGCAAAAGAGTCGCCAACAAGTTTTAGGAACTTGTAAACCGTTCACGAGGTGAAGGTTACACCCCTTAACGATCCAAGAGATCGTCAACTCCATAAGGTCTAGAACCAAATAAGGGTTCGGGGATGATGGTACAAATCCAACCTAAAAGAGATTGAACCTGCCCTAATAATAGGCCTCTACTTTATTCTGATCGTATTCATGTGCGCTTTTTAATTAACATGCAATCAATAGGATTAACCCTAAACTTGTTTATCTATGTTGGTTGAATATAAATGCACAAATAAAACTATTATTGGCGATCACTTGAATTATAATCAAATTAACCCTAAACAAGATTATTAAATTATCTTATTAAGCGTGATTACAAGTATAGATTCCCTTTAGACATGCATAAAAGGTGTGATCAAGCAATAAAAATAAATATCAAGCAACATAATAAATAATCAATATCATGAATAATAATTATAATAACAATCATAATAATCATCATTATAAAATTATAATTATAAAAATAAATTATAATTAAAACAATCATAATAATCAATAATATCAATAATAATAATGATCATCACAACAACAATTATAATAAACATTATAATCATAAAATCATAATCATAGCAATCATAATTAATAATAACTATAATAATCATAATAATATTCATGTTAAAGCATAATAATACCAAGATCCTAGGCATGATACTAACAAGATTAATAACAAACCCTAGCATGTCACTAAGCAATAAAAATCAAATCTTTAACCCTAACATGATACTAACAATCATAAATATTAGGAAGAACATAGGAAGCATCATACTTTTAATCATATTTGATATTAAATTTACCCTAAACATGATACTAGGAATTTATTGTTGTCACCCTAAACATCAAATTAAGGAAAACATCCTAACATGATACTAGGAATAATAATAACAATCTAAGCATGATTTCTATATAATAACATCAATAAAAACCATTAAAGTACTTACTTTGATGCCTCGTACCTCTTTCTAATAACAAAATACACACGTTAGTAACTTCAAGGAAAATAATAAACAAACAATTAAATCAAATAATTGGAATAGAGATTTGGGAACAAACCCTCAGAAATTAAATCTTTCACGTCTAGGGCGAAGGCAACTTCGAATATGGCTAGGTGTGTCTAGATCTTGTGAATGCGGCATTTTGTATGTGAAAAGCAATTTTAGAAAAAGAGAAAGATGAAGAGACGAATGAATTAAGAGAGAATTAGAGAATTAATGATTGTGAATGAAAACTGGTTGTTGATGAGAATTCGTGAGAATTGGTGAATGAAAACGGAATTTTTAATACGTTATTTATAGAGAAAATCAGCCAAAAAGATAAAATATCAAAACAGAGCACCTGACGCACGCAAAACGAGGTTGGCGCACGCAAAACAGAGCTCGCGCCAGCACCAGCTAATTGGCGCCAGGCGCCAATGGCTAGTACCAGGCGCCAATGGCTGGCGCCAGGCCTAGTTCCAGGTGCCAATGCCTGGAGTCAGGCGCCAGGCCTGTTTTTGACGCGTTTCGAAAATCAGATAAGTTTTCCGTACTGGAGGATAAAATCGTATCTTTTCCTCGAAAATGCTTTTTGATTTTAATTAAAACTCTGAAAAGTCAACAAAAGTCAATTTATCAATGCTAATTGAATTAGGAATGAAAAGAACCTTCTAAAAGAATCTAGAAGACTAAAACCATTCCTAATTGCATTAGGAATGATAAATCATATTAGGCCCTCCCCTAGATCATTGGGCCGCACATAAGGCTCAAACCGGGCCCAGTTTAGTAAATTGGCCATAACTTCCTCAATATTCATCGGAATTGGGCTTATAATATATCGTTGGAAAGCTCTTGTCAAGCCCCATCCAACTACACTACTATTGGATCCATATCATGGACCAACCAAACTGGATTGGCTTTTTTATTAAAATAAGTTTTCAAAAACAGAGAGAAGAGAAAAGAAAATTAAATTTATCCGCAACACTAGACTTTCCACACTTTCGCTTCATTCGATTATGATTCGACGTGAAAGGTACTCATCACTGGGTTTGGTTTTGGGGAGACACATTTGGGTGTCTACAATAACATATATGGACAAAAATTGCAAATAAATAAAGCTCACCCGAGTCTGGTGACGAGGAATCGACCGCTCCACGAAGCGCTCACCCTCAGGAGCCGGAGGAATCATCTCCTCGATCCGCCCGTATGTCCCCTGATAATGGATGGACATGCGAGGTGGCACGAACTCAATAGGTCCATCTGAAAAAAGCAAATCAAAGTCAGTAAAACATTACTTGGGGGCTACTTAACGAAAGGTAAAAGATGGAAATCATACCGCCACCTCCTCAGCCAGTACAGGGACTAGAGCTAACAACGATAGTAGCTCCTCCTCATAGCACCGACCAGGGATCGTATAATATCGCTAAGGGGTACCATCTCTCTTTGACATGCTCACCAACCTCGCGCCGTTGAACATGTGACGCGGAGGAGCAGGAACAACAAAAGTGTCCGGGGAATGCTGGATAGCAACCCTCTCTCCAAGATATGCGACTGCTCCATATGTCCCTAAGAAATAGCGACGATCAGCGGTATACTGCGCAGCTAACCCAGGGACAACCAAGCCAATCCACGGCCGGTACTGCACGTCAGGCTCCTACAAAGAACGCCTGTCAGATAAGAACCCATCAAAGGTAATACAAAAGTGTTCAAATATGCAAAGAA
The DNA here is from genome assembly GCF_001683475.1 of Chenopodium quinoa. Classification (NCBI taxonomy): domain Eukaryota; kingdom Viridiplantae; phylum Streptophyta; class Magnoliopsida; order Caryophyllales; family Amaranthaceae; genus Chenopodium; species Chenopodium quinoa. The sequence goes on from NW_018745324.1 coordinate 106,121, forward strand.
CCGTACCATAAAGAGATGATCTGATCTCGGACATAAGCAGTAGACATCCCAGCGCGGCGACCTCCCTAAGAGGCACTCACTGGAAATCTGCGCGGCGATGGTCTCGCCGGCGCAACCGAGGGAAAGTACTCGTAGAACCAGATCTACACAAGGCAAAAGCATCAACAAGTGCTAAACCAAAGCATTAGAGCTAAACTTTATGGGAGATAAAGTATACCTCTATGACCCTCCAGAATCCGGACAAAGCGACGTTCCCCGTGAAGGACCGGTGTCGACACGAGTCTCGTAACGCTAAAAAAAAGTCAGCATAGACCAAGCTGGCTAAGTCATAAGTCCCGATCAAGTGTAGGCTACGGACCGCAGGTAGGTAGTAAAGCAGTACTCGACTACCCTTGTCAGGGGAAAACGTCCTTGACAGCAAGATAAGCACAAAGATGCGCATTCGCTGCACTCGGGTGGTCGCATCATCCTCGAAAGTCGCCGCTAGAGTCGAACGGTGAATCCCCTTGGCACTGAACTGAGTCGACTCTACCTCAGCACGAGCTCGAACGGCAATCGGACCCAACAGCTCCTCGACCTCAGGGGAAAAGTTGCTGATCTCATTGTCGAACGGCAGCACAACAAAGCTAAACTCCAGTCCCGTAATCAGACTGAAGTCGGTCAGGGTGACCATCATCTCACCCCAGGGGAAGTGGAAGGTGTTGGTGGTGTCCCAAAAGAACTCCACTAGGGCACGAGCCACGTGCTGACCCCCGCTAGAGGCAATCATGGCCTCCGAGGTCTCAAAAAGCGCAATCAATCCGCAAGACTCCCAGAGAAGTCTCACCTCTCCATCAATGCCGATGTACATCTTGTACAGGTCGCCGAAGGTGTTGCAACCTAGCCGTGGTAGTGCGTCCTACCAACTGTGATCCCACGTCGCACCCTCTCAGAAATATAGTGGACGGGGGAGAAGTACAGAGTCCGCTCATCCCACTCAGGGAGGGGACTATGAGAAGTGGACGGGTCGGCGTCGTCCTCTACGGGCTCATGCTCCCGTCGCGCGTCTCGGGACCATGAACCCGAACCTCGCTATCTAGCCATGCTAAATTGTGCAAAATAATCATAAATTAAGGTTCTACAGTATTTAAGGTTTGCCTAGCCGCATGAAACTATGTTCGCAAAAAAAAAAAAAACAGAGTACGTAGTACTAAAACAGAGCACAAATTCAAATTGAGCATATACAGCATTTTTCAAGCGTTCAAACAATTTCTTGCAATACTATGGTGATTATTGTGACAAATTGGACAAGAATTGCTAGCAAGAACACCAAGAACAAGCCACATTGTATTCCCGACCTTAAGAGGTCCAACAATGGTGATTTATTCGTATCTTTACCAAATTGAGTCAAACAAGTCTCAAATTACTCCCAAGGAAATATATAAACATAATCAAGCAATTTCATGACATAGAATTTGACAAACAAAATGAATTAAGCAATTCAAGTTTCGAATTTTCAAGAAAATCGTGAGCAAACATGAGCGAAATTCATTAAAACCTGTGTGAGTTTGGAGAAAACTTACATAGATCGGGAAAATGGATGGAATAAGCTTTGATTTGCAACAAATTTGAGTGAATTCGGTTGAGAAACGAGCAAGAACAAGTAAATTGAAGTTCGCGACGATTTCTCGAGCAAAATGAACAGCAACAGCGAAAATGAAGAGGAAAGGGGTATATATGGAAATCCCGACTCTAGCGCCAAGCGACAGGCCTTGGCGCCAGACGATAAGGCTTAGCGCCTTGGCGCTAGTGCCAGTGCCTGGTGCTAAAGCCATATATGTGGCGCTTGCAATATTTCAGCGGCGAAAGACTGTTCAGCCACTCAGTGCGGTTATTTCAACCTCTTACAATATTTTGGGTTCCTTGGTACGCCAGTTAGCCCCTGTAAGCAATTCAACATGATTTAGTAATCGTCTTGATTACAATTGCACGAAGTGATCGACCTGATGAATGATCATCTCACTTAGCTTAAAGCGCCTAAGCATTGGCTCATCGCAAAGCACCGACATATTGGTTCATACAGCAGAAGGCACCAACATATTGGTTCAAAATTCAGCAGAAGGCACCGACATACAGGTTCAAAAGCAGCAAAAGCGTCGACGTACTGGCATAGTGACGAGGGGTGGAACTAGGTCGTTGAAACTAATCCTCCCTCGGTCAAACAAAATTTATAAACACTTAACAAACCTATATACTAGTATAGAGGCAAGTCAAGGGTCGAACCCAAAGGAACGGTAATGTTCAAGCGCTCTCAATTATGCGCCTAAGCTAGGTCGAAGACAAAGATAAAGAGAGAACACTAACAACTAACAAACGAAGAAACCAAACAAATAAAGTGCTAGGGATTAGGATTCACATATAATAGCAATGAACATAGCAAAATGGGATAGGAAGTTGACTAAGTCGAGTGATGCGAGGGAAAACCAATCATGCAACCAAAAGAGCATATCAAGCTATTTTCTTAGAGGTCTAACTAGCGTCAACTACGATAAACTCTAGCTAGGAACGTCACAAGACACCTCAATCGTTAAATGCAAGCCACAAATCAATGCTCCGTATCAATGTGAACCTACAACGCAATCTAGTGTGAATTACTAGGGTGATCAAGCCTAAATCAAACACACACATGCACATAATCAATCAACCAATTTAATCACATCATCAACTCCATCAATTATCCCCAATTTACATCAATCCATCACATCATATAAGCTTCACCATCACCCTAGCAAGCAAACTACTCTAACAACACCATCAAATCAACAAACAACTATAAAAAACAAGAATCAACACTCAAAGAAGAACAATTACACCAATCAAAGATCAAAAAACAAAATCAAACCAAAATCAAATCAACCAAACATGAAATTAAACAAAACAATATATGAGATAAAGTTTAGAAATGCTCATTGATAATAGAGAAGATCTCCAATACAATTGTCACCATTGAATCTTCAATCTCTCAATCACCATTGAAATTCCTCACTTTCTCTCTCTAAAATCTACTCCTAAAACTAACCGTAAAACTAGAGAGAGAAGATCTCAACTAATCTAAGAATATGATCAAAATGTAATATAAAACTTATTCTAAAACTTTCCCCAAAAATCGGGTTACAAAGATATTTATAGAGGCGCAAAAACACAAAAAACCCATCAACAAATTCCCAGGGAGGCGCGCCCGTACCATGGGGAGGTGCGCCCGCACCCGAGCTCTGCGCGCCCGCGCTTCTCTACGTTTCTTTAAAATTCTCACGGCTTCGTGTGTTCGCTAAGGTCGCACGACTATGATGATGATGAACACTAGGAGTGGTTGTAGCTAATGTTCTTGATTAGTGGGTACACCACTTTTTAATGGTAGCAAGACATGAGAGCGCAAGAGCCAAGACTTGGAATTTCCACTTCCATGCATCTTGAGATTTCTAAATGTCGTGAGCTTGCTCCAAAGGCTTACTCCAATATCAAGACCCGAAACTGGTACAATACCTACAACCACGGAAATAGAGCAAATAAAGGAGAAAAGGCTAGAAAACCAACGAAATACACAAAAACCACAAAATAAGAGAGGAAAGGTAAAACTAAGCAACAAAGCATAAAACTAAGCATTTATTAAACAAGAAAGCTATGAAAAGAGGATGAAATCAACCTAAATACTCATCAAATGGGTGCCAATTATGACACCCATCACATAGCGGAAGCAAAGTTCAAGCGAGCTTTTCAAGATCGACAAGCGTGGGTCTTCGGTAATTTTCCTCGGAATATTATCGCAAAAAACAAGGATAACTTCAGGCGAGGATATCTTTGGCAGCGTTCCCTAGCTTGCGGAGAGCTTCACAAAAAACTGGAGGTGATTTCAAGCGAAGTTGTCTTCGATCATGTTCCCTGGCTTGCGGAAGATGATCACAAAGCGCTAGAAGGTGGTTTCAAGCGAAGCAATCTTCGATGGGTTTCTCTAGCTTGTAGAAGTCTATCATGGCAGAATTAGAGGCAGTTACAAGCGTAGCAGTCTTCAGGCGGCATTCTCTAGCTTGCAGGAGGTCATCAAAAATACCAAAAATACAGCAGCAAATCGGTTACCTTCATAGACGTGTGCTCGACGGTGCAAGATACGCGTTTCCTAACTTTCTTATCTGTTTAAACTAGCGCTAGTTTGCAGGTATCGGCGTTACAAGAATGATTTAGGATCGCAGAAAGTTTTGAATCATTCTCCGTCCCTATCGATACTTTGACTTTTGTTTTCGAAACTTGCGTTTCTCTAAACTAAGTCAAAGTGGGGGCTTCTGTAGACACCCATTTGTGTCTCCCCAAAACCAAATCCGGTGATGAGAACCTTTCACATCGAATCATAATCGAATGAAGTGAAAGTGTGGAAAGTCTAGTGTTGCGGATAGTTTTAATTTATTTTCTCTTCTCTCTGTTTTTGAAAACCTATTTTAAGAAAACAGCCAATCCAGTTTGGTTTGCTCCATGTCAAGGTCCAATAATGGTGTAGTTGGATGGGGCTTGAAAAGAGCTTTCCAACGATATATTATAAGCCCAATTCCAATGTAATGAGAGTTATGGCCAAATTACTAAACTGGGCCCGGTTTGATACTTATATGCGGCCCAATGATCTAGAGGAGGGTCTAATATGGATTTATCATTCCTAACGCAATTAGAATTGATTTTAGTCTTCTAGATTCTTATAGAAGGTTCTTTTCATTCCTAATTCAATTAGCATTGATAGATTGACTTTGGTTGACTTTTTAGAGTTCTAATCAAAATAAAAGAGTGTTTTAAGGAAAATACGATTTTGCCCTTCTGTACGGCTAAATTTTATCTGCATTAAGAAAACGCGTGAAAATAATAATTAGCGCCTGACGACAGACATTAGCGCTTGACGCTAATGATCAGCGTCCGACGCTAACTTCTTTTATCCTCGTCGAAACTCTGATTTGTTTTTCTATCCATTTGGCTGATTTTCTTTATAAATAACCTCCTAAAACCTTCGTTTTCAATCATCAAAAAATCATCAAATATAATCAATTCTCAACAATCATCAATTCTCATCAATTCTTATTCTTTCTAATTCTTTCTTCTCACCAACTCTCATCAAGAATTTCTTGATTCTCTCTCCCTCTTTCTAGCCTAGCCTTTTACAAACAAAATTTCGCATTCACAAGACCAAGAAACACCTAGCATAATTCGAAATTTCCTTCGCCTTAGACGTGAAAGGTTTTGATTTCTGAGGGTTTGGTCCCAAATCTCTATTTCAATTATTTAATTTAATTGTTTGTTAATTATCTTCCTTGAAGTTACTAACGTGTGTATTTTGTTACTAGAAAGAGATACGAGGCATCCAAGTAAGTGCTTTAATTGTTTTATTGATATTATGATTTAGAAATCATGTTTAGGTTATTATTTTGATTCCTAGCGTCATGTTAGGGTGTTTTGATCTTCCTAGTACCATGTTTAGGGTAACAACTAAAAATTCCTAATATCAAGTATGATTAAAAGTATGCTTCCTATTCTCTTCCTAATATCGCATGTTAGTATCATGTTAGGGTTAAATCTTTGATTTTTATTGTTTAGTGACATGCTAGGGTTTGTTATTAATGTTGTTAGTATCATTCCTAGGATCTTTCTATTATTATGCTTTATTTTTAACATGAGCATGACTATGATTATGATTATCGATTATAATTATTATCATTATTTATATTTTTGTTATTATAATTATGTTACTTGATTTTATTGTTATTGCTTGATTTTTATGCATGTTTAAAGGGAATTTGTACTTGTAATCACGCTTAATAAGATAATTAATAATCTTATTTAGGGGTAATATGATTATAATTCAAGTGATCGCCAATAATAGTTTTATTTGTGCATTATATTCAACCAACATAGATTAAACAAGTTTAGGGTTAATCCTATTGATTGCATGTTAGTCAGAAAGCGCACATGAATACGATCAGAATAAAGTAGAGGCCTATTATTAGGGCAGGTTCAATCTCTTTTAGGTTGGATTTGTACCTTCATCCCCGAACTACCAGTCATGGTTCCAGACCTATTGGAGTTAACGATATCCTGGATCGTTAAGGGGTGTAACCTTCACCCTGTAAATGGTTTACAAGTTCTTAAAACTTGTTGGCAACTCTTTTGCTCTAGTTTCCTTCCCTTTGGACGCCACCGTAATCACAGTGGGGTTCAAGCTAGGGGTAATGCTTGAAATATTCCCTACAAAAGCGCACATGAATACGAGCATAATAAAGTAGAGGCCTATTATTAGGGCAAGTTCATTCTCTTTTAGGTTTGATTCGTACCTTCATCCCCAAACTTCCAGTCTTGGTTCCAGACCTATTGGAGTTAACGATCTCCTGGATTGTTAAAGGGTGTAACCTTCACCCTGTGAACGGTTTACAAGTTCCTAAAACTTGTTGGCGACTCTTTTGCTCTAGCTTCCTTCCCTTTGGACGCCACCATGCTTAAGTGTATGATCACAGTGGGGTTCAAGTTTGGGGTAATGTTTGAAATATTCCCTACAACAGTACTTGGTCAAGGAGAGAAGGGCGATTAATCAAAGACAACACCTTTATTCAAGTTCAACCTTTTGATAAACCGATTCGTCAAAAGAGAAAAGCTAAGAAGATAATGCCAAGTCAAGAAGAAGTCAACGAGCTTAAGAAGCAAATGGCTGACGTGACTGAGGTATTGAAAGCTTTAACCCTTCAAATCTATGACCCTGTGAAGCAACAGCAAATGGAGATCATGCGAGAAAGCTTAAGAAAAATATCCAATGACTATAGATTCCTGGGCATTAGTTCGCAAGGGGTCTTGGTGGACAAGGAGCTTCTTCCACAGAAGTTCAACACCAACGACATCCCTAAGTTCAAGGCAACAGACAACCCTTATTTCCACTTAAGATCTTTTGAGACCATAATGAACATTAAGGGGATCGATAGGAAAGTCTTTCATTCCTTGTTTTCTTTATCTCTTGAAACCGTTTGTCAACAATGGTTCTTTTCTCTTGATACAGAGAAAACCTCTACTTGGGATGCTATTGTAAACGCTTTCACTGATATATATAAATGTAATATTCAAGTCGAAACCGACTATAGACAACTTGAGATGCTAAGACAAAAAGAGAATGAAGGCTTTACTTTTTTCTTTATTAAGTGGAGGGAAACTTCCGCTAGATGATTGAGGTGCCCACCGAAAATGAATCTGTAAAGATGTTTATCAAGAATCTCCAAGAGAAGTATTTGAAGCATTTAAAATATCAACATAATTTTTTATACTTTCAAGGCCGTCTATAACATCGGTATTGAAATCGAAGATGACCTCGCAAAGAAAAAATCTACTAACAATAGTAACCACATTGGCTGGAAAGGAAAGAAGAACAACAATCCTTCTTCTTCCAAAAACGCCCACTCTAGTAAAAATGTTAGTACCTTTGACCACAATGAAGTCTTAGCCATGGATAATCAAGGATCTAAAAAGAAACCCAAAAGAGAACTCACGCCCATTGGAATGACCTATGATGTTGCTTTCGATCGTCTCTATGGTCAAGGATTAATCAAACCTATTGGCCCTACCTAGGATCCAACGCCAGAAAAGCGATCTTCAAGATGGGATCCCAATTCTTATTGCAAGTACCATCAAGGAAATGGTCATACCACCGATGAATGCTACAGATTTCAAAATCTCATTCAAGATCTCATAGAAGCAAACAAGATCTCATTGCCTCTAACTAGCAAGAAGACTGGGTGATGATAAGCACAAGACGAGAGGCGAGCTTCAACGACAAGATTTCATGACCTTTTTTTATATTTCTTTTTCATTTTTTCCTTTCCCCAACAATTCTAGCATAGGCACCTTTTTATTCCCCTTAGATTTATTTTGTAGGACTTTATTTTATTTTTACCTTCTAATAAAATGAGCATTTATTTTCTTGCATATGATCATTTCATTACATCGCTAAAAAAAACATTGTCGAACTAAGCACAAGGTATACAATTATTTGAGGCACCCCTTGTAGCCACATCATATTACCTTTCATCCTTTAAATATACAATCCTTTCTTTATAAACCACTTTGAGCCTCATCTAACGATTGACTTTTCTTTCTTCAACCCACATCTATCTAACCTTGGGATGGGATGATGTGTAACTTATGCAATTTCAAAAGCTTGAGTGACTTTAAAAAATTAAAATAACAAAAAAAATAAAAGTGGCGAAAGGGCAAGTGTTCCAATGTCTTTGACATGAAAATATCTTTGATAAGAACACACTCGGATTGCGTTTCTTATCGAGTGCTCGGTACCGTGCCTGAGAAACATGAATGACAAGTGAGTGATAGACTTCATTATAGGGATTGCCCACACTTATAAAAATAAAATAAATGCAAAAGAAAAAAAAGAAAGAGAGCTAAAAAAGAGTTAAAAGCCTCAAGCATGAAAATATAAAGATTCAAAAGCAAGGTTGCACACCTTGGGGGCTTATCTAGGGTCTTGAGCTTTTATCCCTTTCTTCTTCAACCTTTAGCCTAACAACGTTACAACCCTTAAAAGACCTCTTTGAGGTATACACACTTGTGCGAGGTTTGGCTAGAGCTACGTTCAGCCTGATTCCTAACGGATACGTAGGCAACCTCACATCGAGGTGCGGCCGTAATAAAAATTCATTCATTCATATCTACTTTCACAAATGATCATATCAAGGGATCCCCTATGCTCATCCCTATCTACTTAGAGCTAGACTTGGGGGCTTGATCCTAACATTATTAGCCTACCCAGCCTAAGAGTCACCACCATTTTACTCTTTTCAATATATATTTTTTCCACACACTTAGCCCTTACAGCCTAGCTTTAGTGTCACTTTCACACACATCACAGATACATGACCAAACTTACTTCCCTTAGGAACCCTTCTTCATGAAATCTTAACACAACGTTGAAGCATGCCTTATCATATTAAAATCATTCATCACTTGTGATTAGGGGATTTTGCTCCCACCAATCGGAATGCGCCAAGTGGACCAATCAGGTCCTGCCAAGTGTCTCCTAGTTGGAACTGTCAGGACTTGCCACGTGGAACGCGCTTATTCGTCCACCTTGGACCTGTTATGTCACGACATGTGGCATACTCCATGCCTAATGGAGAACCCGGCCACCCAGGCCCAACTTCCGAGGGAAGCCCAATCAGCCCTAGGTTTACCTAAACCTAGGATGGACACGTTTCCCAAGGTTATAAATACCTCCCTTAATCCTCATTAAGGGGACACGCGAAAAACATTACGGAACACATTAATAACCGGCTGATCTCGCTAACAAAGCAGATTACCTACATTAAACACTCTCACCTAGAGAGACCTTATTACTTTAATTTCCGCATTAATTACTTCTTAATCAGGTACTAACTTGACCGTTGGGGGCGGAGCTCCAGGAGTCTCCGTTATTTTGCAGGTACAGGCGTCCGGTTCCAGTCTCGGAATTGTAACTCTCCCGCAGGACATCAGAAAACCCCGAAACATTTGGCGCCGTCTGTGGGGAGAGTACTTCAGAGATGGCATCCAAGTCTGTACCGACTCCTGAAAAGAGGCGTCCCCTAGACGACCCTCAAGTTCAGTCGGACCATGATACCGAAAGTGAATTTGAAGTTGAAGCTCATACAGCTTCAGACGGGACCCTAAGGGCCCGACGTACCCGTCATACCGAAAGGAGGGAACGGGAGCATCTTCAAACTGGAAGTGAGCCAGCAGGCGCACCGCCTGTTCGGCAACAGCCGACTGATGGGTCTGCTCCCATCACAAGGAACGAACTCATGACCTTCATGAGGGACTTCAAGGGAGAGATTCAAGAGTTGATCAACAAGAAGTCGACTGCTCCGGTCAAGGAGCAGTCGGCTAAGAAACCCTCCACTTCACTGAAAAGGAAGCCAGTGCAAGGGCGAGAGGCGACTCCTCATCCTAAATCTAGGAAGCGGGAGCCACCTGCCCTTGATTTCACAAAATTCCGTTATCCTACAGGAAATAGGAAACCTGTTCGTCATATTCAGGCGGACGGGTCGAAGCAAACATTCACAGATGCTCGGCTACTGCTAGAGCAGAAGAAGAGTGACCGATTGTCAGAGTCGGCCTCTACTTCAAACTTTCAAGACAGTTTGCGAAATGCCTCGATGAGGCATACTCAGTCGTACCATGAGAGTCAGTCAGGCGGCACCTCCCGTCAGTCCGGCTTTCATAGTGCTCAGGCGGTACCAAACTTACCATTTGTGCCGCAACAACAGTATTTTTTGCAGCCACCTCCATTTGGTGGACCTGCAGCAAAAAACGTCCAACCTATGGACTGGCAGCTACGGTTGCTTAGACTTGGTGAACAGCCGTCGGCCTTCTCCAAGGAAATTAATGAAGCCGCTCAGCCGGCCAAAGTGAAAAATGTACTAGTAGGCGCCTATGACGGCACTACTAGCCCAGAAGACCATCTGATGGCATTCACCAACCTGATGTACCTTCAAGGGTTGGATGATCCCACTTGGTGCAAGTGTTTCCCAGCGACTCTCAAAGGAATTGCACAGCAATGGTTCGGCAACCTGCCGACTGGTTGTGTAAATAGCTTCAGGACGCTTGCTTACTTATTTGCCTCCAACTTCGCCATGAACATCCCTACGAAGAAAACGACCCTTGATTTGGGAACAATTCAGCAGGGCGAGAAGGAGGGACTTCGTTCTTACATCAGGCGGTTTAACCTGATGAGAATACAGATTCAAGGGTTACCGGATGAGGTAGCTTATACTGACTTTTTCAGAGGTCTCAAAGACGGGTCTACCTTCAAATTTGATTTGGTTCGAAAAAGGGTGGTGACTCTTCAAGAGGCCTTGATTGAAGCAAAAGCCTATATACAGGCGACTGATCTTTGTACGATAAAACAGTCGGACGGGAAAAGGTTCGACAAAAGAGAAGGACGACAGAAACAGTCGTCTAACAAAGATGAGAAAAGAAAAGAGGTCTGGGCGGCTGATTCCTCTAAACAGCCGGCCCAGAAAAAGAAAAAAGAATTCAAACCATACTCCCCAAAGTATGCGTTTAACAAGGATAACCAGTTTATCCTAAAAGAAATCAAGGGACGGATCTCAATAGAGAAGCCGGTCCCCATGAAGGGTTCTGCAAACAACCGGAACCAAGATAAAATCTGTGCTTATCATGATGACGTTGGTCATCACACCAATGACTGCATCAGTCTTATGCGGTACCTAGACCGCCTGGCTGAGCAAGGTGATCTTGACACTTATGTCAAGAAATCTACGGGGAACACTTCCTCAAAAAAGCTGTCGGCCAAAAAGAATCAACAGGCTGACAGCTCCGATACAGATGATGCAGTCGTCTACACCATTGCAGGCGGCTTCTCAGGAGGCGGCCCCACTATTAGGGGCAACAAAGATAATATAAGGCGGTTAGATGTAAATTCCGTTCACCAAGAACGGCCGTCCAAATATACATTTCCTGAGATTGTCATCACTGAAGAGGATCTAGGAGGGGTAAGGGGGCCGCATAACGACCCTCTCGTTATTGAATGTAAAGTAGCCAACCAGAGAGTTGGCCGAATCCTCATAGATACCGGGAGCTCCTCAGATCTCATCAGCAGCAAATGTCTGTCGAAACTGAAATATCAGACTGACTGCATACATCCGGCCTCCCACCCTTTAGTAGGGTTTGGAGGAGGAGTCGTCCACCCACTGGGACGAGTAGATTTACCCATTCGCCTGGGCGAAAAAGGGGAAGGACGACACATGGTAGTCCGGTTCCTAGTAGTAGAGGAACTCTCGGCCTACAACATGATTCTGGGTCGACCAACCCTGAATAATTCCAAGGCTGTTATAATCCCGTCTCTTATGTTGCTCAAGTTTGAGAGGGATAATGGAACAGTCGGCTCCCTAAGGGGAGATCAGAGGATGGCCCGAGAGTGCTATCTCTCGGATGTCAAGCCCACTGTTATGGCCACTGGGTCAAGTGGTGAAAAAACAGACCTTGACAATGTCAAGGAGAGTGCGCCTGTTCAAGAAGCAGGCGGCAAAAAGAGAAAGGCGTCCCAGACAGAGTCCGCAAGAAAAGCAAGAAAATAGCAATCATTGGCAGAGGAGCAGCCGGATGAGTTCCGCCCTCAGCCGGCTGGTGAGCATGCGGACCTGATCTTAGACGACTCACGTCCTGACCGAACAGTCAAAGTTGGGACGACTGCTCTGAGAAACCTTGGTGACGACTTTCACAACCTATTGAAAGAATACAAGGACATCTTTGCATTTGAAGTCCATGAAATGCCAGGCATTAGTCCTGATCTGGCGGTACATAAACTCGCCGTGGATCCGAAAAAGAAGCCGGTACGGCAAAAGAAGCGGAACCATGGCGAAGAAAGAAGTCAGGCAACAGTCGCCGAAGTTAAAAAATTACTTGATGCAGGGTTCATTCGGCAATGTTACTTCCCAGACTGGGTTGCAAATGTGGTGCTTGTTAAAAAGCCGAATGGCACCTGGCGAATGTGTGTAGACTACACAGACTTAAACAAGGCGTGCCCCAAAGACAGTTACCCTCTGCCTAAAATTGATAACCTGGTCGACTCAACAGCCGGCCATGCCTTGATGAGTTTCATGGACGCCTATTCTGGTTTCCATCAAATTCCCTTATGGAAGAAAGATCAGGAGAAGACGGCCTTCGTCACTGATCAGGGGTTATACTGTTACACGGTCATGCCGTTTGGTCTTAAGAATGCCCCGGCTACCTTCCAACGAATGATAAACACTGTGTTCTTTGATCAGATTGGAATAAACGTCGAGGCATATATTGATGATATGATTGTCAAGACTAAACTTCAGAAAGATCATCTGTCGGACCTCCGAGAAACTTTCGCCACACTCAGGCGGCACCATGTCATGCTCAATCCCAAGAAATGTGTATTTGGAGTTGAGTCTGGGAAATTTCTCGGATTCCTTATCAATCAGAGAGGAATAGAAGCGAACCCTGAGAAGGTGCAGGCGGTCAATGACATGCAGTCGCCTCGTACCATCCGAGAGGTTCAGAAGTTAACAGGTTGTCTGGCGGCCTTGGGAAGATTTCTAAGCCGATCAGGCGACAAATGCCTATACTTTTTACAAGCAATTAAGAAAAAGGCAAGGTTTGAATGGGGGCCGGATGCTGAGGCCGCCTTCCAGAAATTAAAAGTTCACTTGCATTCCTTGCCAAGGCTGGTCAGCCCTTTGCCCAAAGAGGTTCTCTACATGTACCTGGCCGTCTCTGATCATGCGTTAAGCGCTGTTCTCCTTGCTGAAAGGGACGGCTGTCAGCTCCCGGTCTACTTTGTCAGTCACGTACTGAAAAATGCCGAGTTGAGGTATCCCCTAGTGGAGAAATATGGTCTTGCACTCTTCATGGCTGTTGAAAAATTGAAGCCCTACTTTTTGGCACATACAGTCGTCGTGTATACAGACCAACCTATCAAGCGGCGGCTGACCATCATGGAGTCGTCAGGCCGAATGATCAAATGGGCCATAGAAATACAGAGCCTCGAAGTTACTTTCGAGCCTAGAAAAGCAGTGAAGGGGCAAGCCTTTGCTGACTTTATTGTAGAGATGACTCGTCCTCCTGACTCTCAAGTTCCAGACCAAGTATGGAAGGTATATGTGGACGGAAGCTCTACTTCAAATGGTTGTGGAGCAGGCGTCATATGTCAGTCGCCAGAGGGCGACAGGTTCGAGTATGCTCTACGCTTCAATTTTCAGGCTTCAAACAATGAGGCAGAATATGAAGCTTTACTATCCGGGATCCGCATGTGCAAGGCGGCGGGGGCAAGAAAAATAGACGCCTGTTCCGATTCACAATTGATAGTGAGTCAGTACAATGGCGAATACGAAGCAACCCATCCGGCCATGATCAAGTATTTACAGGCGGTCCGACAAGCAGTCGGCTCCCTTGAGGATTTCCATCTGATCCAAGTGCCGAGATCAGAAAACAACCAGGCGGATGCACTGTCAAAATTAGCATCATCCGCCTCCTCTGATACTCCTCGAACTGTTCTTTGGGAAGTAATGGAGAAGAGAAGCATCGAGGAAAACCCTATTGGAATCCTAGACAGAAGCTCAACCTGGATGGATTCAATCAGGGCATATCTGACAAACGGTACACTGCCGGATGATCCTCAACAGGCGGCAGCACTGAAAAAACGAGCCACCTGTTTTGAAATGATAAAGGGAGAACTTCACAAGAGGGGGTACCTTCAACCCTTCTTAAAGTGTGTTACTCCAGAAAAGTGACGAGAGATAATAGATGATCTTCACTCTGGTTACTGTGCTTCTCATATAGGTGGTAGGATGCTTGCTCAAAGGGCAAGGCGGCAGGGCTACTTTTGGCCTACTTTGGAAGCAGATGCAATGGAGATGGTGAAAAAATGTGACAAGTGCCAAAGGTTTGGCAAACTAATTCACCGTCCGGCTACTGACCTCACTACCATTCACAGCCCACTACCGTTTGCTAAGTGGGGCATGGACATTCTGGGTCCATATACGCCTGCTACAGGCGGAAGGAGGTACATACTTGTTGCCGTCGACTACTTCACTAAATGGGTAGAGGCGGAGGCTGTAAAGGGAATCAAGACGAAAGATGTAATTTCATTCATTTGGAAAAACGTCATCACTCGGTTCGGGGTTCCCATGTCTATGGTTTTTGATAATGGTCCCCAATTTGAGACGCCTGTTCTCAAAAGCTGGTTGGGTGATCAAGGAATTGCAAACTACTTTGCATCTGTCGGCCGTCCACAAGCAAACGGCCAGGTAGAAGCCTTTAATAAAATCATCTCACACGGTCTCAAGAAAAAGATTGAACGAGCAGGCGGCCTATGGGCGGATGAACTACCACATGTTCTCTGGGCCATTAGGACGACTGAAAAAGGGGCGACTGGAGAAACTCCATTCCTCCTAACTTACGGTGCGGAAGCTGTTCTTCCAATAGAACACTACGAGCCGACTCTTCGAGTGATGCTATATGACGAAGAGGCAAACTGGGAAGCCATGCGCCTGGCATTAGACTCACTTCCTGAAAAGAGGGGCAATGCTGTCTTGCGCCATGAGATCTATCGCCTGAGAATGACTAGATCATACAATAAAAAAGTACACAGGAGTCCACTCAAAGTAGGGGACTTTGTACTTAGAAAAATGGAAGCAGTTGGTAGGGCTAATGAGTCTGGCAAACTAACTCCCAACTGGGAAGGACCCTACCGAATCTATGAGGAAGTCAGGAACGGTACCTACCGTCTGGAGACACCAGACGGACAACCGTTGCCTCGAACTTGGAATATAGATAATCTTAAGAAATATTTCTTTTGAATGATGTAAATAGTCAAGAGCTACTTAATAAAAGTGCACTTGCTATTCAATTTGTACTAAGAGGGGCACGCTTACTAACAAACAGTCGGCTACTCTCCATTGAGTTTTTCACTCTATCTTCAGAGGGGCATGTCGTCTGTACCTTTACAGTCGGCTACTCTCCATTGAGTATTTTACTCACAATACTTGGCTACAAAGATTAGGGCCTGGCCGACCCTGTGCCTAACAGGCGGCTACCCTCCTTTTACTTAGCACCTACGTTCACCAAGTACTTACCAAGGCCACAGGCCGAATGATCAGACCAGGCGCCAAGCCAACTGATCAAATCTACAAAACTAATACGACCTGTCCCAACATCATAGCAGGCGTCCGACGGCATCCATTCGGATGAAATTCGTCGCAGAGAGCAGCTCCCTTTTGGGTGGAACATTGTTCTATAAACTAATTACACGGCACCTATACGACTGTCCCCAAGGGCAACCACGTAGCCGTTTTGAGACAAGGATAACTCTATCACTAACCAAACCAGTGGTAGCAGTTGACATCTGAGTCAGATGACCGCCTGTATTACTTGGGATAAATACAGGGGGTACCTATTGAGTTAATAGCCAACAAACATTGGCGGATCAAGGGGTCTAGCCGGCCTTCGCCGCCTGGTACCTCTACTTCTCAAACAAAAGTGACGGCGACTGAGTAACTCCAACGTTATCTCATAAGTCACTCCCTCAAATTTGGTATGGAACCTGAAAGGTTTGAGTCGTCCGCCTGTTTTTAACAAACAGGGGCACTCAAACCCCTATTCCTACTAGGTAACCTATTGAGTTAATAGCCAACAAACATTGGCAAATCAAGGGGATCAGCCGTCCTCCGCCGCCTGGTACCTCTACTACTCAATCTAGATTGTGACGAAGACTAAGTAACTCCTATGTTAACTTAATAGTCACTCAAACTTAGTATGGAGCCTAAAAGGTATGAGTCGTCCGCCTGTTTTAACAAGCAGAGGCCCTCAATCACTACTCTTGCTAGGTTAAAAAATTATGAGTTAAAAGCCAACAACATTGGCAATAAAGGGAAACAACCGGTGCCCGCCGTTTGTTTTCTCTACTACTCAATTCCTTGACGACTAGGTAATACTTTATTTACTTGGTCAGACCACTTTCCTACTTGATTAAAATTACAAAAAGACAGGCCCGCCTGCCTAAAAAGGATCCAGACAAAATAGTTCGAATACCGATTGGATAAATGGCCGACTGATCGTCTATCCTGGAAACAGACAACCAGTCGTCCAGGGGCATAGGCGGCGTACTAACTATCTGTACCTGTCTGCAACGTTCGGCCATGTAAAACAGTCGGTCTAGTAAACAATTGGATATTAGATATGGTATACTTAGACAAATTTGAAGCAAAACAAAAATTCATTAAAAATAAGTCGGTCATTGAAGACCAGCAAAATATTCAAAGCCCCGGCCCCCTGGCCGGGTAAATACAAAGCAAACGGCACGCAGGCCGTGGAAAGAATACATAAAGCTTAAGAAGGGGGCAGTTCAGTATTAGCAGCTGCCGCCTGGTCAGCACTCTTCTTGCTGGACTCGGCTTCATCTGCTTCCTTTTTTGATGCCTTACCCCCAAGCGGCACAAGCGCCACTACCGGCTCCTCCTCCTCCGACTCCTCCCCCAACGCCTCTTCTTCAGCAGCCGCCAGGATCTGTTGATTATATGCATCCGAGCACTGGCGGTACGTTCTTTCCCAAGAGGCAAAGTCGGCACTGGGGAAGAGGCGGCCCCAGGTCATGCGCTGGATTTGAGCGGAGTCTTCCATCATCTCCCGGACCAGCTCTTTCTTCTCTTGCTCGGCCTTTTCCGAGAGCTCTTGGGTAAGAGTCTTCTCCTGGGTCACCAGGCGTTCCTTTACGCTCGCCAAGGATTTCTTCATGGCTTCGTAAGAGTACATTTTCAGGCGAAGAGGTTTCAGCTCGGCCTGGAGATTTGTGATGGTCGCCTCCAGCTCGTCATTCTTCTTCTGGGCCGCCTCTAACTGAGCCCAAACAGCGGCGGTAGCCTGCGCCTGATAATAAAGAATATCAATGGTCAGTACTTCATTTTGGGCAATTTGAAACATTGCCTTATCACAGTCAGAGGCGGCCATAGCTTTTGCAGCCTTTACCTCTTTGTTTTTCCGATCAAGCGGCTTGCGAAGGCCGTTAACTCGGAGCAGGGCCTAAGTAAAAAAAACAAAAAAAACAGGCGTCAGTTTCCAAACAAAAAAGAAAACAGGCGTCCAGAAAATTCAAATACTCAAAAATATGCTAAGTATACCTCAGCAAGGACCCCTGCAATCCCGTCAAGGTCAAGGGTGCCGACACCCCTGACCGCCTCCCTTTAGCCGGAGGAACTTCCCTGATCATAGACTTGGCCATCTCTACCAAGTCAGGCCCCTGGGGGCCGGCTGCATCAAGCATAAACAAACGGATTAGACTTAGTAAAAAAAGAGCAAGTCTAAAATTTACAAGGACAACTTCATACCTCTAGGCGGCCCAGTTGGAGCTTTAGAAGAAGTGGCCGGCTGTTTCTCAGCCGCCACCTGTTTCCTGGCAGAACCAGGAGAGCTCCCAACAGTCGTCTTCCGGGCCTTGGGGTCCGGCTGTTGGGAAGATGAAGCTCTTGGAGCACCCGTCTAAAAAAGAAGAAAAAAAAAAGTCAGTATATGCATAAACACTCCAAAAAGAGGGTGAAAGGTTCGGAGCTCACCAAGGGTGCCCCTTCTTGGGGGAGTCGGTTGAAGCTTGTTGCATAATAGAGGCCCGCAACATGGCCGCCGCAGTCTTGGAGGCGGTGATTTTGCTCATGGCGTCAGCTGCAAAAACAAACGGCAAAGTTAATAAAAGATAAACAACAAATGTATGAAACAACAGAGTATTCGACAAGCCGACTACCTCTTGAGCACCGACTGCTGAGGCCACAGGCGGCCAAAAAGTACTCTTCATAGAGCCACTTGAAGCTCGGGACGCAGTGCAGGGGTACTTGCTCTCGTACCCCTGAAGTAGAGTCGACCCTCGACTCTACTTTAAAGAGTCCTTTGTCAAGGATCTCTTTCTTAGCCTTGGGGGGAACAGGCGGCATGCTACGGCCGCCTGCAAGAAGAGGCGGATTCCTGTTCCACCTATTAAAGCGCTTGTTCTGCTCAATGTCAGAACTCTCAATGATGAGGAAGGTGCTCCGCCAGTCCTTCCACTTGTTTGCTTTACCTCTTGTCATGAGGTAGCCCCTGTGGCTTGTCAATTGATACTAGCCGGTACCGCCTGTCTTAGGGGTCCGGCTGAGATAGTTCATATGGGCGAAAGCCTCGAAGCTCGGCTCCACCCCGTGCAGTTCGCACCCGGCCACATAGCCGAGTACGTTGACCCAAGAGTTTGGGGCTAACTGCCATAACCCCAACTCATACCCATCCAAAATCCGCTGAACAGCCGGATGTAATGGGAAGCGAAGCCCTGCCTTGATGGCCGCCTCATAGCAGCCAAAGCAGGAGCTTTCATAACTGGAACCAGCCGACCAGACGACTGTGTCTTCTGGATCCGGCACAAACACTAGAAAATCGGGGCCCATGGTGTGGTTTGCAATAAAGCTCTCCACTTTTTCTTGCATGGCTGTGATTCGGCCCCGAGGTACCGTGCAGTAGTAGGGGGTATTTAGCTCTCGGTAAGAGGCGGATGGTTCCGCCCAATTGTCCCCCTTCTCAACTGCGTGAGAAAGTCTCGCCTCTTGCAGGCGGCTGTTTTTCTCTTCTGTACCCAAAGAAGCATGGCCAGAAGAGCTTGACGAGGAATCGTCCTCAGACGAGTCTGAAGAGGACGACTCCTCCCCTCTCCCGGAGGGGCCCGCCTCCTCTCTTTGAAAAGGAGCAGATTTGTTAACTGTTAAATTGGAAGGGGTCACTATGACTCCCCCCACAGAATTGCCGGCATCCAGGCCGCCTTGTCTCACTTCCACATCTGGCGCCTGGTCAGATGTTTCACTAATCGGCACCCTGTGGGAGGAGCCGTCTGAATTTGAGATCCTAGCTGTCTTTTTCGTTCTGGCCATCCTGCTCTGCATAGACACAGATACAGTCGGACTTTGTATAAAGGGAAAAGATGGGTCCGGAAAAGGGCAGGCGGCACTCCTAGTCCTAGATTCAGCCGTCCCCGGTGACCGGCTGATCACTAACCTAGGTCGTGTCGTGTGCTTCCGTGGTGCCATTTCAGAAAATAAAAAGAAAATTAAGAGTAAGAGAACTGAGTTACCTGAACGAGTGACGGTTGATGAAGTTCTGAAAATCCTGTGCAATCGGCTTGTCAGAACAGGCGGTAGGCAGAAAAAGTCCAAAATGTCAGAGCAAGTTCAGGGGTCCGAATGTTCTCAAATAGTTCTCAAAGTGTGAAAATGACTCAAGGCAACTCTCCCTTATATAGGCGAAGTGAGAAGGCGAAGGGTCACTTCCAGAATTCAAAATTTGGGCGGGAAAATCTCTCGTCCTTTCGCCGACTGACACCTGTAGCAGGCCGTCGCCCGTTACTGTGCGACACCTGTCACAGGTAACACGTGACCAGTCACGTGCCACCTGTGAGGGGCAAATGATTAGGGGATTTTGCTCCCACCAATCGGAATGCGCCAAGTGGACCAATCAGGTCCTGCCAAGTGTCTCCTAGTTGGAACTGTCAGGACTTGCCACGTGGAACGCGCTTATTCGTCCACCTTGGACCTGTTATGTCACGACATGTGGCATACTCCATTCCTAATGGAGAACCCGGCCACCCAGGCCCAACTTCCGAGGGAAGCCCAATCAGCCCTAGGTTTACCTAAACCTAGGATGGACACGTTTCCCAAGGTTATAAATACCTCCCTTAATCCTCATTAAGGGGACACGCGAAAAACATTACGGAACACATTAATAACCGGCTGATCTCGCTAACAAAGCAGATTACCTACATTAAACACTCTCACCTAGAGAGACCTTATTACTTTAATTTCCGCATTAATTACTCCTTAATCAGGTACTAACTTGACCGTTGGAGGCGGAGCTCACAGGAGTCTCCGTTATTTTGCAGGTACAGGCGTCCGGTTCCAGTCTCGGAATTGTAACTCTCCCGCAGGACATCAGAAAACCCCGAAACAACTTGTAATCATCATTGCATCACAAAGTATGAAGTACTTAGCCTCCACGCCTAAGTTACCTAAGTACTTTCATTATTGAGTCAGCTAGGATAGTCTAAGATGTTACAATCCTTGTACTGTGAGAGACAACGTTAACGGATTAAGCTCATTCAACATGCAGCTTCAAAAAATTCGCTTTTTTCTTCTTTTCGCGTCTTTCTTTTTCGAGAGAAAGTCGGTACCCTCCACAAAAATGACGATTTTTTTTTTTTTTGCATTTTCGAGTCGCATGATCACATTACAATGCACACATGAGTCATGTCGTGTTATCACATTGAGTCAACACCATGCACACACGAAGTGAGTCATCATTAAGTCAAGTTTATACCTTGAGTCATGTCAAGTCAATGAGTCAAGCAACACTAAGTCTTAGGTCAACCCTAAAGAAAGATAAGCAAAGTCCTATAGTCCAAAATATAAATGCAGGTACATTCTAGTGAGCAAGAACATTCCCAGATTTTTTCGAAAAGCAGCGAATGAAAACCTGACTCCAGCGTTAGACGACAAGTCTGTCGCCTGGCAACATAGCGAGAACGCGGCGAGAATATGTTCTGGGGCGCCGGTGTAGCGTCGAGATGCGTGGTCCCATATTGGATTATGCGGACCTCATACAGCAATTTCGGGTTCCTTGGTACGCCAGTTAGCCCCTATAAGCAAATTGACATGATTAGTAGTCGGCTCGATTACAATCGCAGTAAGTGATTGACCTGACGACGATTGTCTCACTTAGCTTAAGCGCCTAAGCATTGGCTCATTACAAGCACCAACGTATCGGTTCAAAAGCAAGCACTAATACGACAATTTTTCCAAGAATTGGATTGTCATCCCCAACTGACAATATTTCCAAAAGTGGATTATCGCGCATTCTTCTTAAATGACAACTTTTCCAAGATTGGATTGTCATCTCTGGCAAAGTTTCCAAGTGTGAATTTTCGTGCTCCTTCTTTGTTTGGCAAATTTTTCCAAAGTTTGGATTGTCATCGCTGGCAAGTTTTTCGAGATTGGATTGTCATACACCCATTTCTCTATGGAAAAATTTTACAAAGGATTGTCGTAGGTCTCTACTCATCATAAATTTCGGCAAAGGTTCCTCAACGTGGATTATCATTCATTTCAATAAGTGGAAAATTTTCCCGAAGTGGATTGTCGATCGACTCTTTTTTGGAAAAAGTTCTAAGATGCGGATGGTTAATAGTGGCAATATTTTCCTAAAAGGATTGTCTCATAACGTTGGAAAATTTCCAAGGTGGATTGCTTTCAAGAGTTATATTCCAAGATGTTGATTGTCGATCGTAGGAAAGTTCTTATGACAGATTGTTACGAAGCATTGGAAACTTTTCCCAAAATTGGATTTTGGCAAATTTTCTGAGATACGGATTGTCGCTTCATCGTGGCAATGTTTCCAAGGATGGATTGTTACGAAGCATTGACAACTTTCCCTAAATTGAATTGTCATACATCATACAAGAGTTGTGTTGGCAACTATTCCCAAGGTAAAGAGGATATCATCACCTAAAGTATCGCAACAACTAAGGAAGGCTTCAGGCGGAGCAATTTTCAATCATGTTCCCTGGCTTGCGGAAGATGGTCACAAGGCAGTAGAAGATCGTTTCAGGCAAAGCAATCTTCGATAGTGTTCTCTAGCTTGCTGAAGACTATCACAGCAGAAATTTGAGGCAGTTACAGGCGTAGCAGTCTTCAGGCGGTATCCCCTAGCTTGAGGAAGATCGTCAAACAACAAAAGAAGCTCTTTGTTCAGAGACGCGTGGACATATCAAAAAAAGAAAAAAAAATTCCATTGTTCAGAGACGACTGAACATCAAAACAGCAATATGGTGTTCCCTAGCTTGTGGAAGGTTGTCACAATGACAAATGTAGCAACAAATCGGTTACTCCTAGAGACGTGTGCTCGACGGTGCAAGATACGCATTTCTTAACTCTCTTATCTGTTTTAACTAACACTAGTTTGCAGGTATCAGCATTACAAGAATGATTTAGGAATTCGTTCTAAATCATTCTCCGTCCCTATCGATACTTTGACTTTTGTTTTCGAAACTTGAATTTCTCCAAACTCAGACAAAGTGGGGGCTTCTGTAGACACCCAAATGTGTATCCCCAAAAACAAAACCGGTGATGAATACCTTTCACGTCGAATCATAATCGAATGAAGTGAAAGAATGGAAAGTCTAGTGTTGCGGTTAGTTTTTAATTCTTTTCTTTCTCTTTGTTTTTGAAAACCTATTTTATGAAAATAGCCAATCCAGTTTAGTTTGTTCCATAGAAAGGGTCCAATAATAGTTTAGTTGGATTGGGTTCAAAAAGAGCTTTCCAACGGTATATTATAAGCCCGATTCCGATGAATAATGCGAAAGTTATGGCCAAATTACTAAACTGGGCCCTGTTTGATCTTTATATGCGGCCCAATGATCTAGAGGAGGTCCGATTATGATTTATCATTCCAAATGCAATTAGGATTGATTATAGTCTACTAGAATCTTCTAGAAGGTTCTTTTGAATCCTAATGTGATTGGCATTGATAATTGAGTTTTAAGAATTTTATTTAGAATAAAAGAATTGTTTTAAAGGAAATTACAGTTTTACCCTTTGTACGCTTAAATTTTATCAAAATATGAAAACGCGTGGAAAAACTGTCTGAAGCGCCGCACTACAGGTTGTCGCCTGGCGACAGGCCTGGCGCTGCGGCGACACGTCTGTCGCCTGGCGACAGGCCTGGCGCTGCGGCGACACGTCTGTCGCCTGGCGACAGGCCTGGCGCTGCGGCGACACGTCTGTCGCCTGCAACAGGCTCTGTCGTTTGGCGGCAGGGGCGTGCGTGGCGACAGTGTCGTGTTTTATTCTTTTCAAAACTCTGATTCTTTTTATCATAATCCGGCTGATTTTCGTTATAAATAGGCTTCTAAAACCTCCGTTTTCAAATCAATTCTAATCAACTCTCATCAACAAAATCTTGATACTCTCTCTTTTTCTAAGCCAACTTTTTACAAACAAAATTCCGCATTCACAAGATCTAGACACACCTAGCCAAGTTGAAGTTGCCTTCGCCCTAGATGTGAAAGGTTTGATATTTATGAGGGTTTGGTCCCAAATCTAGTCTAAACTTTCTTAAAAGCGCACATGAATACGAAAAGAATAAAGTAGAGGCCTATTATTAGGCCAGGTTCTTTCTCTTTTAGATTAGATTTGTACCTTCATCCCCAAATTTCCATTCTTGGTTCCATACCTATTGGAGTTAACGATCTTCTGGATCGTTAAGGGGTGCAACATTCACCCTGTGAACGGTTTACAAGTTTCTAAAACTTGTTGGCGACTCTTTTGCTCTAGCTTCCTTCCCTTTGGACGCCACCATGCTTAAGTGTGTGATCACAGTGTGGTTCAAGTTTGGGGTAATGCTTGAAATATTCCCTACAGTAACGGACACTATTTTGCCCGTTACGAATATATTTAATGTAACAGGCATAGCTTTGCCCGTTACAAATAGCGTGGTACGAATGAGATTTTTTCCACTAGTGAGACACAACATGGACTCATTACTTTATTTACTTTGATTACGCATCAAAAGGGGTTTCCAACCAAATCCTTGCCTCAAAAATTGGGGTAAACTACTCCGAGGGCTAACTTGGTAAGCATAGATGTCACATGAAAGTGAGGAACACCTATGCATAATAAAAAAAAATTAAAATACAGCGCCCGATACTCCCAGTAGAAGCTATGGTTAATAAAACCCCATAACTCCCCATATGTTCATACTCCAGGTATATAAGTTCCAAGAGTTTTAGTGTATAATCTCTTTCACTTTACATTGTTTACTTATTTTAGACTTGGTGATAACTCTTAATCCACAACACAATCAATCAACATAAATCATTCAAGCAATCAAACGTTCCAATTTAATTCTTGAATTTAGTGATCCCATATATTTAAATTTTGAACCCTTTTTAACCTACCTCGGTGTTGAAACACCTTAAGTTCATGAAGCACCGCAATTTCTATCCCTCGGTGTTTAGAGAACCTTAAGTGCATTTAGGCACCATATTTCATTTTATTCATGTGTACTAAGACACTTATAGCTTAATTTCCATGCTTATAGTGAAAGGAATGATGTCCTTCGAACAAGTGTATTATTCCGATAGAGGGTTCGGAATTATTAGAAAGCTAATTATTCAGTGAGGTTAAGTGATTGGAATGTCTGGGTGGAGGCCGCTTCCGATCAGTAATATAAATGAATAATTAATATTACAGCTTAATCTTTACTAAACCCTTCGGGTCACACCCAAGCAACTAGCGAAACGAAGCGACGAATTAATTCGGAGGAATTAATGAGTCACCCGAATAATAAATATTTAGACGTCGGAAAGTCGAGCTTGGAGCATCAAAACCGAGCGTCGGAAGTCGAGTAAAAAAAAATAAAAATACGAGATGAGAAAAATTAATAAATCAATAAATTCCTAAAATACACATAGCATCGAAATGCCCCGAGCAAATCGAGTGCTAGGGGCATGGTGGCTAGCATGCGCACCAAGCAGAGCCTATGGCTAGCTGGTGCGTGCTAGCGCACCTGTGCTAGCATGCCTGCCGCGACCATGTGTGCATAGGGCCGGCAGCAACCCTAGGCAGTAGCCCGCACAAATGGTACAAGGCATGTTAGCCGAGGGAGCTAGCAGCAGCCCGCATAAGCGTGCTGGTCTTGCTGGCCGTGGGTAGCCTCGAGCAAAGGGGAAGCATGGCAGCCCACTTGGGGTGCCTTGGTGCCCAAGTGGGGCTGCCATGTGGCGCATAGCAAGAGAGGGAGAGAGTGATGAGGTGGACGGTTTTTATAAGGAGAGTGGTGAGCAATTATGGTCCCCCCTCCTTCAAATGGTCCTCACCTAACCCCTCATGTGAGTTTGACAATTGTTGATTTATTAGTAGCTTGCTTATTTATTTTATTTTAGATTTAAAATAAAATGAATAAAATCAAAATCTCCCACATGGAAAGATGATGGGAGTTTTGAGAACCTTTGCATATAAATACCAACCTAGGTAGTTGGGAATTCTTTACTTAAGTGTTGAAAAAGGCATCACAGTGTGAAAACCTTTGAACACTAATTACTTGGGTTTTTAGGTCGGGCCTTGCTAACACCAAGGCATTAGACCGGTTCGGTGCTCACGTTGCGGGTGGAACTTGAAAGAGGTCGCCATGTGAGCGGGACTTGAAGGCTTTCAGTTAAGAGCTCGTTTTGGTGAACGAAGCACGCTACAAAGGTAATAATTACTTACTTAGTCTTGTGTTTATGTTAATTATGTTTATGGTTGTAATTATTGTGAGTTTGGTTTTGGGGTCGGGTTTCCTTCCGCGGTGGGTCAGACTCACCGAAACCCAACATATAGCATCAATAAAAATTATATGTATCATAATAAAACTCCCTTTTCATATTCCAAAGCAAATAAAATATTTAGTTTACTCGAATAAACCTTTAAACATGCCGATAATAAAAGTATGATTCAATAACAATATTTCAATTTTCCCAATTTCAATAAATAATTAATTTCAACCAATAATGCTTCACTAATATTTCACCAATACCATTTTAATGCAATCAGTCCAATTCAATCACTAATTTTATTTCAATTTACAAAATTCCAACCAATTTCTATAGCTAACATGATACTAACTTAAAATCTATTACATAATTCCTAGCATGTTTCTACATGCTTAATAAATTTCCAAGTACGTGTATGTACCTCGAATAAGCTTCTAAAGTAGCCATATACACTAGAACACTTTCCAAACCAAGTCACCTACATAGAGGGACAATAAATCTACGTCAATTAGCCTTCTATATACAATTTCCAGCAACTTAAACTCACTTTGAACAACTTATAATTATCTAAAAATTTCTTAAATAATATCCCTTTCAATGGGTAATTAAAAACCCTTTTTTAAAACTCAAGTAGTCTTAAACCCATGCGATGCACGATTGTTTATTGTATTGTAATTTTTTATTTTAAAATTATAAACATTAATAAAATAATATGGGATCTCAACATTATACATGCTGGGTTTATATATATATATATATATATATATATATATATATATATATATATATATATATATATATATATATATATATATATATATATATATATAAACACATTACAAAAATAGGCAATATTATCAAAGCCTATAGTAATATACAATATTATAACAATAATGTTACGTTGGAATTTTTAATATATATAAAACACTACTCCCTCCGTTTTTAAATATTTGCTCCATTACTCCATGTGCGGAGTTTTAGGATAAATTGGAGAAAGTAATAAAATATGGAGGTATCGGGATAGGTGGAAGAATAAAAAAAAATTGTAAAAAAAAATTGTTGTGGAGAGAATTAGAGGAGAGAGAATATGAATTTAATAAAATATGATTTAGGTTGGGTCCACTAGGCGAGAGAAGTGAAATAAATATTGTAAAAGCTTTCCAAATAAGGAAATGGAGCAACTATTTAAAAACGGCCAAAAAAAAGTGGAGCAAGTATTTAAAAACGGAGGGAGAAGTACTTTAAAAGTCTGTCAAATTACAATTTGTCATCTATAATAGTTACAATTTATGAATGTTGTTCAACATTTTATAAGGAAATCTTGTATTCCACAATACAATATATATACATGTAGGGGCTACAAATTTATTTTTCTAATTCATTGTTCTGCAATATACATAAAATAGAAGAAAATGCTTACCAAAAGAGAATTCGTAGCCCAATTTGAACTTCACTCACTATTAGGATTTGTTTGGTTCACCTTATTTTTGCTTATCTTATCTGGTCTGATCAGGTGTGGTCTGATATGATCTAAAAGTCAAATTTGAGCAAACTTGACCTTAAATATACGATAATCTATACGGAAAAAATATATCAAGTGTGGTCTTATTAGATTCATAATAATGTGTATTATATTAATATGTGATTTTCATAATCTTTTTCATCATGAAATTAAAGATATTTAACGATAAAAAACTACACATAAAACAATGATCTGATTTGAACTTATTTTTTCTGATCTGATCTGAACTGAATTTATTTTTTCTGAAATAAGTAAAAATAAGGTGAACTAAACATGGCCTTTAGTCATTTGGTCCACAATGACCTTTTTGCAAATCAAACATAGCAATTCTTTTAAATGTGGAAAACAAATTTTGATCATTCACAAGCGAAACTTTAAATATGAACAATTAACTTCCTTTGAGATAAAAGACTAAATTTGTTTTAATAACTTTTTTGATTAAAAAAATTACATTATGATTAGACATAATTAGAGGATTGGGATGGAAGAGATGTATATTAGGGGATTGGGATGGAGCGATGCATTAATTTTTGTAAAAAAATGATATTTTCTTGAGTAGGCATGATTACGGGGTTGGGATTGTTGGGTTTTGGAAAGTCCGACTTTCCGCGGAAACAAAACCCGACCCTAAGACCTGCACATAAATAAATGCAACTAAATATAAGCATACTAATTAACATAATTAATAACATATTTTACAAGGGCAAAGAAAGACGATCTTACCCTTGTAGCATGCTTCGCTCACTCGACCTCTTACTTGAACGAACAAGGACTCAAGAACGGAGAGAGCCCCAAATGTGGCCCCTCCTACGGAGTCCACCCTCAAGCACGACCTGTCTGGCCCCTACCCCGGAGTTTAGCCGGGGATAGACTAAGAAAAACTAGAGTATTACGAACTTAAAGGTTTTCTCACCTAATGGGAGATGCCTTATTGAGTTCAACTCAAGTGAGTAGTTCCCAAGGTATGCCTTGGTTATATAATTATAAGGAGTGCTTCCTTGTGAAATCCTCTCATCTTTCAATGTGAGACTTTTTCTCAAAAAGATCCCACATGGAAAGAATGTTAAATTTAATTCCTAGTTTAATTAACAAAGTAATCACTAAGTAACAAGTGTCACATGATTAGGTGAGGACCCCTTCCACACTTGCTCCCAAGGCAACTCGCATCCATTTTTAGCTAACCATGTGGCACCCAACCTTGAGCCCCAAGATGGGTTTGGTTGGGCATCCACCCATCGGCCGATGTCCATGACCCATCACCCGGGTTCACGGCCCGCTACCACATGGCGCTACCACGTGGCGCACAGCCACATGGAGCACATCCACACGGCGCGCTGCCACTTGGCGTGCTGCCAACGTGGCAAACTTCCTTATCCTTTCGCATGGCTAGGCCATTGCGACTTTGCGAGGCTAGGGTTTTTACTTGTTACTTGAAGCATTTTCCCGTCTCGCCAATTCCAAAATTTTGGCTTGCCTTTTGAGATTTAATTTCGACGCTCTAAGATCAGAATCCGATGTCTTTCTTTGTAATACTCTAATGACTCATGAATTCCTTTCGGATTAATTCCACTAGTAGAAAAAATGCTATTTGTAATAGGCGAAATTGACTTTTTGTAACTGGCATTGTTGGTTGCGAATGCCACCGTTACAACTAGTGAAAATGATTCGTAACTAGCTAATGTTAGTTACAAATAATGTACTATTCGTAACTGGCTTAACCTAACGCCAGTTACAAATAGACTATTTTCCAAGTTAGAAACCATATTATTTGTAACTGGCGTTAAGTTATGCCGGTTACAAATAGAGTATTATTTATAACTGGTATAACCTAACGCCAGTTACGAATAGTGTTTTTATTAAAAAAAATAAATAAATAAAATGGTAGCAATAGCAAATTCCTCTACTGCCACCACCTGCACACTGCATTTATATTTTTTTTAATCTAAAGACCAATTAATAGTTAATAAACTTTTATAAAATACAATAATTATCAATCTAACCAATATAAGACCAACTTTAAGCGACATCTTGTAAATAATATTGACTTGATGTACTTGTAAATTACAAATATTTCTCTCACAATTCACAATAAATAATACTTTATAATTAAAAAAGCTAGTTAGTTAATTGATACAATGGTCAACCTTCAAATTTTAACAATTTTGTCGATTTTGTCTTTGTCTGCTTCACAAATTTGATTGTTCTGTACGGGGTAGCAGCAGTTCACACTAAGCACTTGATATTGCAACAGAATTCTGCATGGGAAAGAAATATAAACATAAAAAAGCCAAAATTAAAAAAGTGTTGTTTCGGACAGTCATCTACTGAACTCTTCCAACATGGTCAATGCATCAAACTGAGGGGACGATATAAAAGAAAATAAGCATCAAAACTCACATGAAAAACTTTAGTCACTTATTAGACAAAACTAGTCACAAATAAATTCAACACAGAAATCCAAACCAGTAATTTCACTTATTAGACAAATCTTTCACAAATAAATTCAATACAGAAATCAAAACCCCCCATATAAAATACAACAAAAACATAGGGTAGCAGATGCTTGGTGCCTGAACTAGCTCAATTTTCAGTTTCTTAGGTGTCTGAACTAGCACAGTCTATTACATACACAAGCTGGGAGGTACCTGAAGTAGCTCAAATTTCAATTTCTTAGGTGCCTGGGTGCAGAAGTGCCTGCAGAGGTGCCTGAACTAGCAGGTAGTCAATGTTTCGCCCACTTATAGTTGTAGAAATATCCAAGATTAGCGAGCTTTATAAATTGCATACTTGATGAGCCTGCATCATTACAAGTAATATCTAAGCCCGAACCATCGCAAAAATCAAATGAGCCTACAATCATTGGAAGCAAAAAATGAGCCTGCACCAATAAATGTGTGACGACTTTGAGGGAGCTCTGCACCACGTGAGTTGCATTTTGCGTTGTCTATTCTGAATTGATTTTGCAGTCATCTAATAGTCTCATTTCTCATGCATACACCTATCGCATTAAGTCTGTTATAAGACTAAGCAAAGATGAACCAGCCTTACAGTCTATATTCCTAATTAATGAGCTAATCTCCAGATTGGATTTTACATGCTACATATGAAATTTTGTGACATAATGCAGTTTGTATAACTTCAGAATGCTATGTGTTAGCCTCAAGTCCAGGCCAGATAGATATAAAGCAGTGTCAACAAAATTAACTTAGAACAGTTATCGCACACCTTGTGTGGTGAATCTTAGTAGTCTTTAAAAAATCTGCAACAGGGCATTATCATAGCACATCTAATATTTCGAACAAATAAACAACAATTCCAATTGTGCTGATAAAAGATATAAATATTGAGTGTTGACTAAGCAACAGAGAAGAATTTCCAAACTTTCCTAGAGCTTCAGTTCTGAAATTCAGCTTTGATTTCAGTTCTGACTTTCAATTCTGCATTCAGTTATGAAATTGACTATTGGAAGCATGCTCTAGCAATACACCATCATCACATATAAAATGTTGCAGCCAATCTGTCTACAAATAACAAAAGAATGGATTCATGAATTCAGATTTGTTGACCCTCCTAAGACAACTCAACTGAGTTGTACGCTTATTAACTGAGTACATATTATTGCAGTTCAAGCTGGAGTTCTTAGTCAAAGATGTTGTGCCCTTGTCTTGGAAATAGGAGATATCTAGCTAATCATCCATTTACGCACACAGTCACACACACACGCACAGAATATGAGTATTTGATACAATTTTAATTTTATTCAACTCAACTAATTGTTTCTAGGCAGCAAGCTTTGAAAAAGGGTTCTGTTGGAAAGTTGGAAGAAATAACTTAAAAACAAATGAAAAGGAACAGTAAAACGCAGAAATAGATAGAAAGACAACAGTTATAACTTCAACTCAAAAGGATCAGGAAATGTGTAGATGACCAGTAGTTCACTAGTTCAACACAACCTATGAATCTATTATGTTTTATTTCATTATTGTATCAACTCTTTACTCTCTAGACCTTGAATGAAATTAGACATTTATTTATACTAACAATAAACTCATGGGCTTATTAAGTAGCAAAACAGTTAAACAAGTGATAAAAAAACAAGATCATAAACACAAGGTTACTCAATAAGCCAAGTAATTAAATCAGGGAGTCAATTTAGAATCAAGTGACTACTTATTCAATTCATGCCTTAAATTCTACTTCATATTATCAATTTATCACTACTACAAGAAAAAAATATAACTCCATATCACACAACAATAATGATGCCACTCGTGTAAAGTTTATGAGCAGCTCAATCAAGGGATCAATAAATCAATTAAGCCATGCAAGTTAAAAAAAAAAAAAAAAAAAAAAAAAAAAAAAAAAAAAAAAAAAAGAGCTAATGAAACATGATAAGCTAAAATCTTCAAACAAATTCAGTCCCAACAATAACCGAGGTTTAAAAAATAAGGCCCGAGTGGGCAATGATTTCACAACTGCTAATTGAAATCCTATATATATCTGGACAAAGATACTTAACTACCTGCTAATTTGCTCGAGGTTCCACTTTGAGAGATAGAGAGTAACCCCTGATGCAACTTCCATATATTTGTATATGTTTACCAGATTGTCTATGTGAGGAACAGGGAAAATTTCTGCAAAACGAGAAAGAAGTCATATAATTAAGATACAGTCATATTTCAATACTTAGAAACACCAAAAACAGAACGATACTGAATACATTAGCAGCCTCCAGGCTTATACCAAAACCATCCAATAACGATGACCACAAAGTGTAACAATTGGGTCCTGTGCTAATTCAATACAAATATTACACTCAAAATCACCAGCATCATTATCATTATTGTTATTATCTTTTGATTCTTCATTACTTAAGCTTGATTCAGTCTTCATTGATTCCTCAAACCCACTTTCCATTTTCTAAACCCTAATTCTTGTACAAATTATAAACAAAACCCAGAAATTATAATCGACCGGTAAATAATGGGATCGAAGATTTCAATGCAATCGAAATTAAAAATAAAACAAATCAATTAAGCAAAATCAAGAAGCAACAATAACAAATATAGAAATAATAAAACTTAGAATAAAGAAATTAAAGATGAGATTTAATCAAAGAAAGAGGATAAAACTTACCAGTGGAATTGGTTGAATAGTGAGAAGCACGAAAAAAAAAAGGGAATTATTCAATTAGGGGTGAATCGGTGATATACGACTGATAATAAATATAAGGAAAATTTGTAAATTACCACCCAAAATCACCCATTTAAAATTTTATTTTAAATTACCACCCACTAAAATGATTTTTTTATGCAGATTACCACCTTCTTTCAAAATTCGGTGGAATTCAGATGAGTGGGGCCCTCCTAACGGCTACTAACGGCTAGTTTCTCCTTCCCAAATGAATTTCCCCCCGATTTCCCATATATAACATTTTCCTACCCTAATTTGCGATTTGTACTTCAAAAATTCCCCAAATTCCTCAAATTTCACTCCCTTGTAATTGCTGTAGCATCTTGAAGAAACCTCAAAGGTGAATTCGCATCAGGTAACCTATGACATTCTTTAAATTTAGGGTTCTTATTGTGCTTAAATTGGGGAAAACTTGTTGATTAGTTGATTAGGGTTTACTTTCTTCGCAAATTAGGATTCTTTTCCTATTTAATTGGGGGAAACTGAGTGTTTAGTTATTTAGGGTTCATGTTCTTTGCCCAATTTAGGTTTTTTGTCATTGAATAGTTGTTTGTACTGGGTAAGTTGTGTTTGCAATTTGTGCACTTAATTAAGTACTGGTAGTATTGATTGAAGCATGTTTTAAGCTTTTATGTTTATTTGTTGTTGGAATTATTGTGGCAGAAATGGAAGAGAATAAGGTGATTCTCAGATTTAAGTATTTGAATAGCTTACAATAGTGAAATCGACAAAAAAAATAAAATAATTTAGGGGGGAAATAACGACTGTGGGCCCGACACGCCTGAAATCAACCAGAAATTTAAAAAAGGTGGTAATCTGCGTAATTAATTATTTTAGTGGGTGATAATTTAAAATAAAATTTTTAATGGGTGGTTATTTAGAAAATGGAACTATTTTTGGGTGGTAATTTGCAAATTTTCCTAAATATAATCACAGTTTTAGAATTATTCTTTTTCTTTTTCTTTTTTTTTTCAAGTGGGCTTTCTTTATAGGATGGAAAAGTCATTGGGTCAGGAGTCAAAACGAAGAAAATCAAGATTCTTTTAATTGGGTTTAATTTACAATTACTAGCTTATTAATTGCCTAATAATTAAGATTATTGGGTTAACGCATTAGTGTCAATACTAGTATAGTGTCCGTGCGATGCACGGTTTATAAATCATATTATCAATTCCACGGGAAAAAAACAAAAATGATTCAATTAGTAATAAAAGGTTCATTTTCATTAACAAATTAAATAAAATTAACAGGAAGTAGTAAATTAATATTTGTAACTGACGTTTATAAGATAGTTACAAACTTTTTGGTCAAAGTTTTTTGACTTAATATTTGTAACTGGCGTTTGTAAGCTAGTTACAAACGCTTTGGTCAAAGTTACTTTGACTTGATATTTGTAACTGACGTTTATAAGCTAGTTACAAACTTTTTAGTCAAAGTTTCTTTGACTTAATATTTGTAACTGACATTTATTTAGTTTGTTACTAATAAAACTTCAAACAATAACAAACCACATATTAGTAACTGACATTTAATACGCCGGTTACTAATGTCATGAAATTTGTAACTGCCATAACATACGTCAGTTACTATTGATGCTTTTGTAACAAGCATAACATATGCCAGTTACAAATAGGGCGTTACAAATAGCATTTTTTCTACTAGTGTTCGTTGACACGGATAGTTAACTTGATTGGGTGTGACTCGAAGGGTTCAGTCAAGATTAAGCTGTAATATTAATTATACATTAAAATTACTGATCGGAAGCAGCCTCCAACTAGGCATTCCGATCACTTGACCTTGCTAAATAATTAGCTCCGTAATTGATTTCGAACCCTTTATCAGAATAATACAATTGTTTGAAGGACACCATGCCTTTCAGGGATGAAGAGATGCATGATTATTTTATGGAAAAATTTCCAAAAATAATACAAACTTTAAGTGGTCCGCCAAAAACAAGTCAAACTTTTAATTATTTTTAAATAATACAAACTTTGAGGGGTTTCCGCTTTAAACAAGACATTTTACCTATAATCTAAATAACCGGTAAAATTTATTTTTTAATTTAACAATTTAATTAACACACAATTAACACCTAATACACTCATAACCATAATTAACAATTAATAAAATGTTTTTTTTTCTAAAAACAAAACCACTTCTCCCCTACGCCAGCCACCTTTTTCACCAGCAGTTCCCATCCCCCACTTCCACCACAGACGGCGCCTAGCCGCCCTACCCTAATGTCACTCTCCCCTTCCCCCTCTCCTAAACCACCATCACCGAATCCCTCTCCCACAAACCAGCAAAAACCCCATCCACCAAACCACCATTAATGAAATCCTACTCCCTCCCCAAGAAAACCCACAAAATTCTCCTCCCCACACCTAATTTCCCTTCCTCCCATGTTCAAATACCCTAGCCAGTAGGGTCTGGGGCTGGGAGAAGAGAAATTGGGGGTTGCGGGGTTGGGAGAAAGGATATTGGGGGTTGCACGGTTAGAAAGGAGGTTTGTGGTTTTTTGTGGTGGGTGGGAGTTGGGGAAGGGAGCGGGAAAGGTGAAGATGCAAGGAATAGGGTCGCTGGCGCAGGGGAAGAGGTTGGGGCGCCGACAAGGGTATCGACGGAAGGACAAGCGCTGGGAAAGTGGTGGCTGGTGGGGAGGGGGTTGTGGCTATTATTTTCTAAATAATAATAATAATAACGATAATAATTAAATTAAAACATTAAATAAATAAAAATTCAAAAAAAAATTATCTAACCAATAACACAATGACACGTGTCCTATATACCTATAAACAAGTCACTAACTGGTCACAACTTGTTTTAAGCGGATATCCCCCAAAGTTTGTATTATTTATAAATTAAATAATCAAAATTTTGACTTGTTTTTGGCGGACCGCTGAAAATTTATATTATTTATGACAATTTTTTCATATTTTTCTTAATTAAAAAAAAATTTTAAACAGGAAAAAATAGGAAGTGGACAAGTGTCCTTCCGACTTCGTATTTTAAAATAATAGTATTGATAAGTAGCACTTAGAACAAATTTCTAACAATTTAAACTAATCAAAACCTCTTAAAACTTCATCAAAACATACTTTTATACTCAATTATTAGATGTAATCAATTATTACAAAAAAAAACCCATATTAATTTTATAAAAGATCCCTAAAAATCATGTCTTGAATAAATTAAAACCCTAACTTTATGAAATTATGTTTTAAAATCAATTAAAAATCATTTTGATACTAATTAATCCTTTTAAAACCAAAATAAACAAATGTATATTTTCCATAACTAACAAAGAGAAGTATATGGGGAAGGAGGAAAGGACCCACCATGGTAGCTGGCGACAGCAACCGCTGTCACCGACGATGGGTGAGGGATGTGGCCGGACAACAATGGGGTCGGTGCAACAATGAAAGTAATGTGTGGGTTCTTGTTCCAACCAAGGCCGTAACAATGATTTTGGGGGCCCTGTTCTAAATCGAAAAAGGAGCCCTTAATAATGTGAAAATTGTACAATTTTTTCAATCTATAATTTAGGCAATGCACAAATCATACAATTTTTTTATCAATAAATAGTGTATACAATTCATCAATAATTATGTAATTAACTTCATAATAATATATCTAATACCTAGTAAAATTATATCTTTGATATTTAATCACATAAATCGAACCATATGCAAAAGATGAAAAGATTATATTTGTTAGTATTGCTACATAATAATAAAATAAATAATTATTAATTATAATAGTGTCAATTATACAAAGAGTCAATGATTACAATTATACTAGGTCCGTACAATTGGTACAAACAATCAAGATTTTCTCAAATAAACAATCTAAACCAAAGCCAATTAAAATTCTACAGTAAGTTGTAAAATTAATAAAAATTCACCCAGTTGTGAAATAATATAGAAATGATGAACATACTACATACAATATATATAGACCTGCAGAATTAAAAATTGCTTCAATTGATATTATCAAAACCAAAATAAATAAATAAAAAAAATCATAAGTTTACCTTGCCTTTAACCAATTCGATGGGCAAAGAATTGAAATTAATCGCTTCAATCCGTTCCCTAAAAAAAAAGAAAATTCTTCAATTCGGTTTTGTTTTTGTTTGATTTTGTATCAATTAAAAATTAGATGAAGATGATTGAAGAATGATGGAAGATAATCCGGATATATATACAGGAACATAATTAGTCGTTTGATCAATATATTATATTATATTATACTTTTCCGTTGAAAATATATTTTTCCATGGAATTGATTAATGTAATTATGGAGAAATTTAAAAAAATTTAGAAATTAATATGGAGGTTGAATAAAGAGAGAAAATACTGAGGAAATTAGCACGTAATCGCATTACTGACTTGCTCTTGCTTGGCATTATAAACAAGGAGACTTTACTTTAAAAAAAAAAGAAAATAGGGGGAAAAAGGCCTCTTTAAAATGGGGGGGGGGGGGCTATGCAAGAGGGCACCTTGAACTTGCTGTTTTATGGGTCTAGTTCCCGCCTTCACCCACGCACGAGGAAGAGGAGGAGAAATAGGGGAGAGCCACGGGAGGTGGCGAGGCGGTGTGGTCGAAGGCGGCAAATCGGAGGTCGATGACCGGCTGTAGGTGGGGTCAGGCAGCAAGAGTTTACGGAAAAAAGGAGCAGTAGCTCACGTAAGAAAACAAGGGAAAAGATAAGGAAAAAGGAGAAAAAAGAAAGAAAAATAAAAGGGAGAAGAAAAGGAAAAATTAGGAGGAGACTAAGGGCCTGTTCTCATACGTTGAAATTCAGTTCAGTTTAGTTCAGTTCAGTTCAACTCCTAATTTCCTTCTCTTATAAAATATTCATTTCAGTTCATTTCAGTTAAGTTCAGCTCAGTCCAATTCAGTTCAGCTGCGTTCAGTTAATGAGAACAGGCCCTAAAAGGAGTATTTATTGACTTTGTGTGGGAAACTAACCTTTTGGCTTATTAATTTTGTATAGGAAAATTTTAGGGATAAATGGAGTATTTATAGTATAGGGTTGTTTATGATAGGTTTGGCCTTTATAAAAATAATGGACCAAAATGTTGAGTTAGCCCAATTACAGAAGTAGGATAATTGGATTTGTTATGAATATGGGCTACATTCGAATAGAATATTTATTGACCCAATAATTGAAACGTGTTTTTACCTATAATTCAATAAT
Source organism: Chenopodium quinoa (assembly GCF_001683475.1). Lineage (NCBI taxonomy): Eukaryota > Viridiplantae > Streptophyta > Magnoliopsida > Caryophyllales > Amaranthaceae > Chenopodium > Chenopodium quinoa. Next base: position 143,933 of record NW_018745324.1, read on the forward strand.
TAAAATAATTTGAATCAAAATATATTTTATAAATAAATAAAAAATTTGTAAAATACATTAATATACGGGGTATTACTATGCATACTAGAAAGATGCTAGAAAATCAACAGTCGTAAGAAGTGAAGAAATTAAAATTTCAGATTTAAGTATGAATGTGGATTATACAACACACAAAGTCACATGCAACTGTTATAAATGTTGCTACAAGAAGATGTTATAGCTAAGGATCAAGAAACACCTAATTCAAAAGCAAAAAAAAATAAAAAAATAAAAATAAAAATAAAAATAAAAATTTAAAAAAATGAAAGTTCCTGAAACAAGCCCTCCTAAATTTTCAATGTTAGGTATAGCCTATAGGTAAGGATCTTAACACATGATTATGATATAAAGAGCATCTATATTTCAAATTTTAAATAAATTCAATTTGATAAATCTGTATCACATTCTTCAGCAACTATTACGAATGTTGAAGATCCTGAGACTACTCGAATTTACTACAGGCTACACCTAAACACCTAAATCCTGATGTTGACTTCGATTACACAAAGGAAATTTTGTGAAAAACTACATATTATAGTCCAGAATTTGCGAGAAACATCCTATTAAAAAATGTTGTAATTGACTACCTAACTTTTGAAAAATATTGTAATTTACTACCTTACGCCGAATTGTGAAGTTTGACCAAAATGTTCCTGCGTTGACTTGGTCACGTGACACTTGGTGACCATTACGTGGGAAAATATTGAGAAAATTTGGGAAAGAAAAGGGTCATTAAGTGTCACGTGATTACCCATTTCATTTAAATGAGTTCAACTCTTATATTTGAACCTTTGTGGGTCAATTATTCTATAATTAAAGGCCACTTATTTATTAATCTCAAACCTAATTCCTATTTTCTACTCTATATATATCTCCAAAACCCCCAACAATTTCCCACACAAAGTGGCTAAAAAAAACAATTTTTTAGGGGTAAGTGTTATTTTCTTTCTTTACATTCTTTTTCTTTTCCTTTCTTTTCTTTTTCTTCTTTTCTTTTCTCCTTTTTCTTATTCTTTTTCTTGTTTCTTTCTTACTGTACGTGAGGATCACGGGGAAACAAACCCCTACCTCACGCATGGTCCATGCAGCCACCTCACCTCACATCACCTTGCGCCACGTCACCGTCGATGACCACACAGGCCGCCTGTCACCGCCAGCCATCGATCTCCCCCTGGTGGTTGTATCTCTCTCCTCCTCTTATTGTGAATTATTATTTATGTAATTATCTATTATGGGTTTTTATTTTAATTATTAAAATATGATTAGTATGTTTTACAGTTGTGTTTTAGTAATTAAAGAGTTTACATTTTAGATTATAAAGAGTTTTAATTTCAAATTTTATAAAATATAAAAAGTTAGGGTTTTAATTATTAAAGTGTTGATTTTTAGGGTTCTAACTTATAATTGATTTGGGGGTTTTATATACCCATTGATTGTTAGTGTTAATAAAGCTTAAATATTGTATCTTTATGGAGTTTTAACGAGTTTTTGTTAATGTTGTAATGCTGGAATTTTTAATCAATAACTATATACTAAAAGACACAAAGCAATGACACATGTCATCGCCTGGTTTATCCATAATTATATAATTTTTTTATTTCTTTTATTTACTTGGAGAAAATCTTCTTTAAAGTAAAGTTTAATGGGGTAAAAAAAGTTGACTAAAATGTAAATAACCTTAATTGTAACAAAATATTTATTATCTAGATCTTTAACTATAGAAAGAATAAAATACAATAACTTCTTTAGGAAGGAAAAATGTAACACCCTAGAAATTTCTTTCTTTTAAAATACCTTAATTTTCCATGTTCAAAACTTTATATAGGAATGTCTAAGACATTACCACCACCGTGAAAACGGTTAAGGCAACTATCAAAGACACACAGCGGAAGACTAATTTCAAAACCATTCAAACAAGTCAACTTGAAAGGTCAATCAACGAAAGTAAAGTCAAACCAAAGTCAAACGAAGTAAAATAAAATCAACCTACAACTTGGAATCATAATAGGCCCTTATTAAAACCAAACCGAACTCAAAACCTTTTCGTTAGTCATGCATAATAACAATGTCATAAATAAATATAGCAATAAACACATCATATACTTATAGAAACTAGCATGATTCGTTGTTCACATATGCCCATTCATGAATATGCTTCATCACCTGAAAAGATTCTTTCTATTTGTTTCCACTACTCTCCATTAAAAATGGGTCATCATAGGGCCAAGATAAAGACAATTCCAACACACACACAAAACACACAATCAACAAAGCTGAGTACATAAGCGTAATTAACACACTAGCATACAATTCCCTATCAACACACAACTTACCTCGTTGCACCTGTATTTCAAGCATACAACAATCAATAAAATTTCTCACTAGACACTACATAATTTCTTTAATGTTGACAATGCATCAAACGAGTTTCCCCACTAACCTCCCCTAATAAATTGAGGTTACTGACACGAGAGCTAACGTGCCAGCATCAATAACCACTCGTAGGTGGCGGAATTACTGCGCATAATAATAATAAAAGGAATGTACAACGTCCTGTACTCCATTAGAAGTTATGGTTAAATATAAAATCCCATAATTCCCCCCATATGTTCTTACTCAAGGTATATATACGTTCCAAGAGTTTTGGTGCGTATACGTTATTTACAAATTATTAAACTTGGTGATGACTCTCAAACCATAATAATTCAATCAACAATAATTATTCAAACAATCAAATATACCAATTTAATTCTTGAATAATTAGTGACCACATAATATTTAATGTTGAACCCCTTTTATTTCTACCTCGATGCCAATGACACCTTAAACGCATAAAGCGCTACAAATCCTATCCCTCGGTGTTAAAAACACCTTAAGTGCACTAAGGTACCAACATACAATTTATTCCTCGTGTACATAGACACTTATATAGCTCATTCCTCATGCTTATAGCATTAATAAAATTTATATGAACCATAATAAAAATCCTTTCTAATATTCCAAACCAAATTAAACATTTAGTTTAATTAAACATGCTTTCTAACATGGCACAAATAAATACGTGGTTCATAAAAAATATTCCAAACTATAATTTTTCATCTAATAATCCATCACAAATAAATCATGCTTTGTAATCCAATCACCAATAACATCAACATCATAATTTCCATTCCAAATCTAGCATGATACTACTTGTAATTAATTAAACACATTTAGCATGTTACTACATAATTAAAATTATGCTAAGTACGCGAACGTACCTTGTATAAGGTCTTAAAATTGCCACGACTAATAGAAATCACTCACTTCAAAGTCTCCTACAATTTAAAATCATAGAAGAGTATTAAAATCCTCTCTACCCAAATTTCTAGCAATATATACTATTATAAAACCCCTTATGATTTAATTAAAATAAGTTGAAATTATATTTAAAACATCATACTTTAATTCCAATTAATGGGTTATTAAAATTCCTTAAAGAAACTTTATTGTTAATGCTCTACTAAAAATTACAGCACTATATTTTAATGAAAACTTGCTGTAATTAAGCCTTAAAATACTTTAATCAAAGGTTTAAACCATTATACATCATAGCCCTTTAATAATTTATAAATCAAGAACCTAGGGTTTCAAAAATCGGGGCTTTTTAGTTAAAAACATAATCTTAAAATTAATTAACATAATACTCATAAGCAAACATCAAAATTCAAATCCCAAAACTCATAATTAAAAATTAGATCTAGGATTAAATTGGTTTTTAAAATAAAGTTTTAATTTTTTTTCGGGAATTATTATTGTAGGAAAATTCAATCAAATCCAAGCTATCCTCCCATCCTCTTTGGAAGTCTATAACACAAGATCTCAACATGTCCTCCAAGGTTTGAATGATTCTCTCAGTTTGCCCACTTATGGCAGGGTGAAACGTTGTACTCATCTTAAGTGTTGTACCAAATTTTTCCTATACGACTTTCCAGAATTTTGAAAGAAACCTGAAATCTCTGTCAGACACAATATCCTTTAAAACTCCATGTAACCTCATTCTTGATGTAAGATTTTGAAAGTTGCTCCATCTTCCAAGTCTCCTTCATTGGTATAAACACCGCTGATTTTGTAACTCTGTCCACCACTACCCAAATGGTGTCTCTTTGATTTTGGAAGGCAAGTCACAAAATCCATTAAAATGTAGTCCCATTTCCATGTAGGAATTTTCAATGATTGCACAGTTCCCTGTGGCCTCTTGTGCTCTATTTTCACCTTTTGTCAAGTCAGACGCTTTGCTACAAATTTCACAACTTCATTCTTCATTCTAGGCCACCAATACCCCTTTTTCAAGTCCTTATATAGCTTATCCCCTCCTGGGTAAACTAAATAGTGTGTATTGTGTCCCTCTTCCATTAGCTTTCTCTTCACTTCCTCACACTTCTGAGGTATACACCATCGACCTTTGTACCTCAAACTTCCATCTTCATGAATTTTGAAATCTATAGCTTTGCCTTGCTTTATTTTCTCATGAATCCTATTCAATTTCACATCTCCTGCTTGGTTTTCCTTTATCTCATCGAATATGGTTGGTTGGATAGTCAAATTTGAAAGAATGCCAGCTGGTACTCCCTATTCTACAACTTCTAAATTCATTTTACTCATTTCCCTACTTAACTCATCAGCCACTATCAAGGTATTCAATCCATGACTGGTCTTACGACTTAGAGCATCTGCAACTACATTTGATTTTCCATCATGATGATGTATGTCTAAGTCATAATCCGTCGTATACTCTAACCATCTTCTTTGGCGAGAGTTTAAATTCTTTTTAGTGAAAATGTACTTCAAGCTCTTATGGTCTGTGTAAATTCTACATTTCACTCCATACAAGTAATGACGCCAGATCTTTAGTGCAAAGATAATTGCAGCAAGTTTCAAATCATGGGTTGGGTAATTTACTTCATGGGTCTTTAACTGCCTTGATGCGTATGCAATCACCTTTCCATTTTGCATGAGCACACATCCCAAACCATTCTTTGATGCATCATAATACACATCATAGATACCACTATCGTCTAGCAGTGTTAGCACTGGTGCTGTAACCAGCTTTTGTTTCAAGAGTTGGAATGCTTCTTCACACTTATCATACCACTCAAACTTCTTGTCTTTCTTCATTAGAGTAGTCATAGGTTTAGCAATCTTCGAGAAATCTTTCACAAAGCGCCTATAATATCCTGCTAGACCTAGGAAACTCCAAACATCAGACACTGTTTTGGGCGTAGGCCAACCCTTCACAGCTTCAAATTTGGCTAGATCTACTTCCACGCCATCCTTAGACACAAAATGACCTAAGAATGCTACTTTTTCCAACCAAAATTCACACTTAAAGAAATTTGCATAAACATTATTTTCTCTTAATGTTTACAGAATTGCCTTCAGGTGTTCTACATGCTCCTCTTTGTTCTTCGAATAAACTAATATATCATCTATGAACCCTACAACAAACTTATCCATAAATTGATGAAACACCCTGTTCATCAAATCCATAAAGATTGCTAGAGCATTTCTCAATCCAAATGGCATTACTGTGAACTCATAGTGTCCATATCTTGTCCTACAAGCAGTTTTAGGAATGTATGCATATGTAATCCTCAACTGATGATATCCAGACCTCAAGTCAATCATAGAAAACACGGTTACACCTTTCAACTAATCAAGAAAATCATCAATCCTTTATTATCACCTTATTCAACTCTTTGTAATCAATGCACAACCTCATGCTCCGATTTTTTTTGTAACAAACAAAACTACTGCTCCCCAAGGAGATGCCCTCGGTTTGATGTACCCTTTGTTGAACAAATCTTGCAATTGCTCCTTTAGTTCACTCATCTCTGCAGGCGCCATCCGATATGGTGCCTTGGATATTAGTGTTGTCCCTGAAACTAAGTCTATGAAGCAATCAATTGCTCTCTTAGGTGGCATTCCAAGGATATCGTCCGGAAATACATGCAGAAATTCATTCACCACCTCTATATCTTCTGGCTTAGAAACCTGTAATTAGGGTACCAATGTCCATAATAGTCCCTATATTTATAATAATTTAGGATGTCCCCAGGTAGGTAGAAATCATCAAATTTATCTTTGACGGCATAATATGGGGGCTCCTCAGGCAAACAACAAACAATCATGGCTGAAATACGATCAGGGCTATCAAAAACCCTGTCCCTTACAACGTTACTCCTGCAATAACAGTAAAAACAAATCTTTTGAACATAATCGTAAGGATGTTCATTAGGTTTCTTTTGGAGTGATCCTAATTTGGTGAATCTGTTAGTTAGGTTCGGCATCCTGTAAAGAAAAGATTTAGAAAAGAACTCCCTTTCCCAAAAACAAAATAATACAGTTCTTGCATGAAATAGGTTTAATGTTCAATCAAACAATTTCCTTATTACTATACACATAAATACATATCCTCAAGCAATACATTCATGATTAAACATTCATAACCTAAATATTAATGCATATAAGAATATGATTATTTCTAACTTATATGCTCAATTTCTTTCCTACCCATTCTCACCAACATGCTTTTAAAACTGTAAACACATAATACTTTACCTTAATCATATCCCTGCTTTCCTGCAAAATGAACAAACTAAAAAATATTTTTGACTCAATTTTAATTTAATTTTCAAAATTAAATAACAAAGAAGACCAAAATTTTCGGCCCTCCCTCCTAAAAAAAAAAAAAGAAATTTCGAACCATCTTTAAAATTAAAAAAAAAAAAATTGGTCCTTATTTTTAAAAAAATTCGAACCTCATTAAACTAAAAAAAAATTCAGTTTTAAAATTTAATCAATAAATATTTTATCCTCCCAAAATAAAATAAATAGAATAAAAATAATTCTCTAAACATTTAAAAAAAAAAAGTACTTGGCCAAGTTAAAAATTAAACCACTTTAAAACACGTTTTTGACTTTAGTGGTATTAAAATCTCAACCAGGCTCTGATACCACTTTGTAACACCCTAGAAATTCCTTTATATTAAAATACATGTTTTTCCCTGTTTACAACTTTAAATAGGAATGTCTAAGACATTACTGCCACCGTGAAAACGGTTAAGGCAATTATCAAAGACACACAGCGGAAGACTAATTTCAAAACCATTCAAACAAGTCAACTTGAAAGGTCAATCAACAAAAGTAAAGTCAAATCAAAGTCAAACGAAGTAAAATAAAATCAACCTACAACTTGGAACCATTATCGGCCCTTATTAATACCAAACCGAACTCAAAACCTTTTCGTTAGTCATGCATAATAACAATGTCATAAATAAATAAAGCAATAAACACATCATATACTTATAGAAACTAGCATGATTCGCTGTTCACATATGCCCATTTATGAATATTCTTCATCACCTGAAAAGATTCTTTCTATTTGTTTCCACTACTCTCCATTAAAAATGGGTCATCATAGGGCCAAGATAAAGACAATGCCAACACACACACAAAACACACAATCAACAAAGCTGAGTACATAAGCGTTATTAACACACTAGCATACAATTCCCTATCAACACACAACTTACCTCGTTGCACCTGTATTTCAAGTATACAACAATCAATAAAAGTTAACTTTGGGTTTTCTCCACTTGAGGCAAAAGTTTGATTTGCCTCAAGTGTTGAATATTTATACCCGTTCTCTAGAAACTCTTCTCCCTAAACTTTGCTCTTTTAATTTTCCTAATCCCTTCCCTAATGAAACTTTACTAAAATGAAACTTTCCTTAAATTAAACCCCAACATAAATAAAATAATTAATTAAATAAACTTTTTCTTTTATAAATATTTCCAAACTTTTTTTAAATAAATAATTAAAATACTTTAAATATAACAATTCAATTTAATTAAATACTTCTCGAAATACTTATTTTAATTAAAATACGTATAAAAATACGAGGTATTACAAAATATCATACACATAGTAGATTATCAACAAAAGCTTTTATTACTTATTTTTGTTAAGTAAATTACCTTGATAATCAATATTTACGTAAGGACATCAATCAATAACTATATAATCTATTGATTGATAACTATTAATTATTATATAAAATATTACCATTATATAATTTAAAATATATTTATATCTAATTAGATTTCATATTAGAAGAAAAGTTTAATAAGAAATAATATGTTATCGGAATGATATGTAACCTATGTATTAATATTATTTTGCATAGTTTTGGATGAAATAATTGAGTGATTTTAACAGTGTGAACAAAGAAAATTTATTCATAAGGTTAGTACATAACTTTAAAATTTTACATTTAGTTAACAGAAAAAATAACACTTTAACAATACCACACCGAAATTTATAAAATAACCATATGCTCAAATGCTTAACTTTGAAGTACATATTTAGCTAATTGGGTTTTTCCTAACTATTTTTCATTTTAGTAAATGTTTCCATAGTTTAATTCACACTAATTTTGACAATTTTTTTTATCACATTGATTAAAATAATTGTAAATTGATAATAACACTGAAAATTATCGTTGATGGCAAGGGACCTAAACTAGTTAAGCACTACTTTTGTGTTTTTATAAAGAGGGTTTAATTACCCATAAGTAGAGAAGATTTTTATTGGCTTTAATATAATTTTCAGACTTATAAAGAAGGTTTAATTACCCGTAAGTATGCTGGAATTTTTTATATAAACACCGTAATTGAGTTTTTATTTTGTGGTTTTGATTACCTACACAAATAAAGAATTTTAAAGGTTTAAGACTTAAATTACAACTTATTAGGAAGGTTTTAAAGTGTTTAAAAGTTGCTAGAAATTTTTGTAATCAAGGGACTAATTGAGTTTATGTATTTGGTATTGTAAGAGACTTTAAGTCGAGTAATTTCTAGCATTACGACTAATTGGAAAGACGGTTTAAGGTACGTATGTGCGTAGGATGTATTAATTATGCGTAGTACAATGTTAGTAGGGGCGGATTATCATAGAGGCTCAATGAAGGCCCATAAAATACAGAATACGATTACTTCATCTATTTAACTAGGAATATCAAATAAATAGGAGTACTATAGCTATCCAATTAGTCAATTCCCAACAATCAATGTCAATCCACTACCCATAAAATCTCTCTCTTTCTTTTACTCTGTAATGACCATCAATTTGATGAATTAAAGTATGTACACTTTTTTCCAAGGGAGCAAAATTAAAACGTTAACACAAACATTAGTACTTTTCCGTTTAATTTTTTTTACTATTACATTAATGGTTTTTTTTTCTCTATATTTTCGCATTATTAAATTTGTAAAAAAACTCTCATATGTTTATTTTATTATATTCTTGTTATAGGCGTAAAATTTTGTAAGCAACTATTGCCCCCCTGTAGGCGTCGTTCAAAAAGCGCCTACGTTAACCATGTTGTGAATATGCTTGGCACTCATAAGAAGTGAGAATTGACATAGATTAGGGACACGATTGGGGACTAAGTAAAGTAGGAAGCCGCCAACAAGTTTTTAAGGAACTTGTAAACCGTTCACAGATTATCCATGATAAAGGGATAACGATTGCCCCGTTAAGGTTACACCCCATTCATAATCCATGAGATTATAAACTCCATATGGTTCGGAATCACAAAAGGAGGATCGGGGATGATGGTACGAAGTGAGTCATGGAGTCACATTCCCCTGTATTGGTCTCTACTCGATTTTCATAGTACATTCGCCCGTATTGGACTCTACTCGATTCTTATAGAGAAAAGTATTCCTGTGATCTCAAAGGCATGCAAACAAATATTCGATTTGCTCCAAAATATTATTATGCTAAATTGGTTGAATATTAATGCACATATAATTGTAAAATATTAGTGATCACTTTAATTAAACAACAAGATTAAAAAGGAACCTAAAGTGATTGTCCAAATTATCATATTAGGCGTGATTTTCAATTACATATTTCCTTTAAACATGTAATATAGTGATCAACAATAACAATAAAATCAACATTAATATTGGAAGCAATTGAACAATAATATCGTTAGTCAAATCAAATTATAATAACCCTAACCATGATACTAGCAATAAGAATAAAAATAAGAGTAATTAAGTGAATAAATTACTCACTTTCCGCGTTTCCTTGCTACATCATGAATAAAATGTTATTAACTTTAATAAGTATATAAATCAAATTGAAATAATTAAATTGAACAAAAAGTAAAGTTTATTTTGTCCAAACCCCCAGTCAATTCTACCTTTCATGCTTTAGTTTAACGATGGAACCTCGGGTCAAGTATGGACTCCTAAGAGTGCTTAAGGGATGAATGAAGAGAGAATAGGGAAGGCTGTATTAGGAAAAAGCATAAGAGAGAAAGAGAGAATGATTTTGGTGTATAAAAGAGGAAGAGAGAATGATTTGGTGCCCCGAAACTGGAGAAATCAGGTTCGTATTTATAGAGAAAAAGAGCAGGGTGAAGTACGGAACCCTAGATGTGAAAAGGTGCCACAAAAAACCTTAATTAAATGCCGTGTCACGGCGTATGTGCCAGGTCACGCGCGACCGTCACGCGGTGTGCATGCCGTGGCGCCGTAGTTTTCTGTTTTCATGCGTTTTTAAAACTATGATAACTTTTGATCCGTAACTTGGAATAAGACATATAATATATCGTTTAAAAGTTGATCAAGTCTTGCAGGGAATAATTTCAAGAATCCCATACTTGAGTCCCACTGTGATCATACACTTAAGTATGGTGACGTCCAAAGGAAAGGAAGTTAGAGTAGAAGTGTAATCCCTGTATTTTATACGTATTTAATAAATTATTATTTCATAAAAAGGGTATTTTAGCAAATTAACTTACTATTTGAATTTGGAGCCAAAAAAATATTTGAATTTTGGCACCAAAAAATATTTTGAAACCTAATTATTGTTTTTAAGATTTTGGATAAGATTTATTATCCATTTATTTTATTTTAAAAACCGAATTATTTATATATTTAAGATATTTTAATTAAAGCAAAAAAACATAAATATATTTTATTAATTAATTCAGAAGTCCGAAAAATCCCAATTATTTAACTAGGCATTTTGGATTTTCTATGCATAGAAAATATGATTTTCTTGGTTATTAATTGGTGAATAATTGGTATTTAATTAATTAATTATTTAATTAATTATTCTATATTATTTACACAATTATTTTTATTCCTTAAAACCGAGCAAAATCTTCCTAAATAAGGGGTTCGAAAATTTGAGCTATGGAAAGCTCAAGATTTTTGGCCCTCTTGTATTATTTTGGGGGAAATTATTTTGGTAAATTGTATTTTGAATTCTCTACCAAAAATCTATTATTTTTCTTAATTCTATTTTCCAATCTTCTTAATATTTGATCACCATATTTTCCTACCTTTTATTTCTTTTGATTATTCCCCAAGTAATCTTTCTTGCCATATTAATTTTTGATGACAACATACCTTCCATATATTTATTGCACACAATCACCTTTTAATATCAAAACTTTCCATATTCGTTTATTCACTTCTCCAAGTAATTCCATAACCCTACTTGCCATAATTCTTCCTACATTTTCCAACCATAATTCATGCTCATACTAGCCAATAAATACCCCTTAATTCATGATCAAACACTCACATCAATTATCATAATTCTCTCTTATTTTCTTCTCTTGTTTCTCTCTCTTTTTCTTCTCCTCCTTGCGCACCACCACCCCCACCGTACACCACCACCAATCCGGCAACCCCCTGTTGCAGCCCAGCTGGCGTTGGCAGCCAAGCAGCCGCCATCTCCTCCTCCTCTTTCTCCTTGGTTTTCAATCTTTTCTTCTTCTCTTTTCTTATTTAATCAATTATAATTATTATGGGGATTTATAAAAATTATTATAACTAGTTTTAATTAAATAAAATCAGATTTTTAATAATGTTTATGAGAAAATAATTTAAAATTTTCATGTACATTTGGTTGGGGGTTTTTAATTTAATTATTGTGATTATTTTCTAACCTTATATTAATTAAGGTTATATTTAATTGAAGGGTGTGTTCGATCAAGGTTCCTGAGTTTTTTGTGTGGTTTTGCTAAGAAAGGACCAAGATACATTTAGGTGGGTGGCTAAATACCTTGAAAGTGATTGGTTTTTAATAACATGTTTTGAATGATTTTATGATGATTGAATTAAATTGACTTGAATTATGATTTATGAAACAAAGTAAGATTTTAATGTGTGTTTTTAATAAATTGATCTTGATATTATGATTTTGTTGAATTAGGGTTTATGAAATAAAAGTATGATAAGTATGATTGTAAATGTTACGATTTCTCAAAATTATATAAATGTTTAAAAATAGTGTTAATATGTATTATTATATTTTCCGTATCGATTTTATATGGGAAAACCATGGCGATTGTAAAAATGATACGACATCCTTAATTATTTCACAAACATACTTGCATATTGTAGCGAATGTACAATCGCTACGAAATAATCGCTACGAAAAGAGATTTTTCTTATAGTGTTCGAGTCTTTCTTGAGTTTGTTTGGAGTTTCGAGTCAAGTTATGATGTGCATGAACAAAAAACTTAAAATGATTTTCGTTTCTTTTTGGCTAAATTTTGGGTCGAAACTTCTTTTAAGGGGGGTAGATCGTAATGCCCCGTATTTTCATACATGTTTTCTTAATTAATTAATTAATTATTATTTCATAAAAAGGGTATTTTAGTAAATTAACTTACTATTTGAATTTTGGAGCCAAAATGATATTTGAATTTTGGCGACAAAAATATTTTGAAACCAAATTATTATTTTATAGATTTTGGATAAGATTTATTATCCATATATTTTATTTTAAAAATCGGATTATTTATATATTTTAGATGTTTTAAATAAAGCAAAAAATGTATATTTTATTAATAATTAAGAAGTCCGAAAATACCAATTATTTAGTTAGGAATTTTGGATTTTGTATGTATAAAAAAAATGTGATTTTCTATGTATAGAAAATCTGATTTTCTTTGTTATTTATGGTGAATAATTGGTAATTAATTAATTAATTATTTTATATTGTTTATAAAATTATTTTTATTCCTTAAACCGAGCAAAAAACTTCCTAAAAATTAAGGGGTCTGAAAATTTGAGCTATGGAAAGCTCAAGATTTTCGGCCCTCTTTTATTATTTTGGGGGAAAATATTTTGGTAAATTATATTTTTAATTATCTCCCAAAAATCTATTATTTTCCTTAATTCTATTTTCCAATCTTCTTCAATATTTGATCACCATATTTTCCTACCTTTTATTTCTTTTGATTATTCCCCAAGTAATCTTCCTTTCCATATTAATTTTCATGACAACATACCTTCCATTTTTTTATTACACACAATAACCTTAATATCAAAACTTTCCATATTCATTTATTCACTTTTCCAAGTAATCTATAACTGTACTTGCCATAATTCTTCTTACATTTTCTTTTCATAATTCGTGCTCATACTAGCTTATAAACACGCCTTAATTCATGATCAAACACTCACATCAATTCGCATAATTCTCTATTATTCTCTTCTCTTTTTTCTCTCTCTTTTTCTTCTCCTCCTTACGCACCACCACCTCCACCGTACACCACCACCACTCTGGCAACCCCCTTCCGCCGCCCAGCCGTCGCCGGCAGCCAAGCAGCCGCCACCTCCTCCTCCTCTTTCACCTTGGTTTTCTATCTTTTCTTCTTCTCTTTTCTTAATTAATCAATTATAATTATTATGGGGGATTTATAAAATTATTATAACTAGTTTTAATTAAATAAAATCATATTTTTTAATAATGTTTATTAGAAAATAATTTAAAAGATTCATGTATATTTAGTTGGGTGTTTTTAATTTAATTGTTGTTATTATTTGTTAACCTTATATTAATTAAGGTTATATTTAATTGAAGGGTGTGTTCGATCAAGGTTCTTGAGTTCTTTTGTGTGGTTTTGCTAAGAAAGGATCAAGGTACGTTCAGGTGGCAAGGTACCTTTGAAAGTGATTAGTTTTAATTACATGTTTTGAATGATTTTATGATGGTTGAATTAAATTGACTTGAATTATGATTTATGAAATAAAGAATGATTTTAATGTGCGTTTTTAATAAGTTAATCTCGATATTATGATTTTATTAAATTAGGGTTTATGAAATAAAAGTATGATTAAAGGATTATTTTTAATAAATTAAAGGTTAATTTTATATCATGTCTTGATTAATTAAATTATTAATCATGTTTTAAAGGTTTGATTTTGAAATCATGTGGAATTCAATAAAAAGGAGTTTGAATTATATTGGAATTATTAAAATGGATTTGTTGAATTATTTAATAATTATTATTAAAGTTTTATAAGCATGTTAGTAATCGCACTATGCGGATTTAGATTATTTGATAAGACTTTGGACTTTTTATGACAAAGTCTTTCCTCAAGAATAGCCTTGTAATATAAGGAGAGTAGCTTGGGGGGTGTGCACACTTGGGTGAGGAATTTGGATATTTAATGGAATTGATTTTTAAAGGAATTGGTTTTATTATTGAATCATTGGAATTGGTTTTGAATCATGGATTGGAATTATTGGTTTAAGTATTGGAATTGGTTAAAAAGCATGTTTGCTACTAAATTAAGTTTATTTATCTTGCACTTATCGTACTTAGCATATTGTGCTAATCTGTATCTCCTATTTGTTTTGGTTTGCCCTCATTACCTTGATAGTAAACAGTGTTGACTTATTTCAGGTGGAGTCAATAATTGAGCATATGGAGTCCCGGGAATGGTTTCACCTACATTAGGAAATGTTGGTCTTTATGTTTTATTTTGAGTACTCATGACAATGGTTATTGTTATGGTTTAATTGAATAAAAGATTATGGAAGTTTCCGTTGCAAAGTATTGGTTTTATTTAGAGAGTTTGGTAGCCTTACGTAATCACGCGGCGGTAATACGCCTAAGTCCATCTCTACAATATAAATATATGTATTTTTCTAGTAATACCATAGAGGGAGATTTGGGGGTGAAAAAAAGAGTCTCAACAAGTTTTAGAAACTTGTAAACCGTTCACAGGGTGAAGGTTACACCCTTTCATGATCAATGAGATCGCTAACACCATAGTGGTCTAGAACCATGACCGGATATTTGGGGATGAAGGTACAAATCAAGCCTAAAATAGATTGAAACTACCCTAAAAATAGGCCTCTACTTTATTTTTCTCATATTCATGTGCGCTTTCTGACTAACATACAATCAATATATTAATCCTAAACCAGTTTTTATCTATGTTGGTTGAATGTTAATGCACAAATAAATCTATTATTAGGGATCACTTGAATTATAACCATATCAGCCTAAACAAGATTATTAATTATCTTATTAAGCGTGATTACAAGTACAAATATCCTTTTAACCTGCAAGAGAGGGCGTGATCAAGCAATAACAATAATAATATATCAAACAACATTATATTGATACAACAAATCATCATCATAATAATAACCTCATCAAAGCATAATATTATCAACATCTTAGGCATGATACTAACAAGATTAATAACAAATCCTAGCATGTCACTAAACAATAAAGATCAAAGTTTTATCCCTAAAATGATACTAACATGATAAAAGAAATAGGAAGCAACCTAAACATGAAACTATAAAGCAATAAAAACATCCTAACAAGATACTAGAAATTAAAACAATCTATACATGCTTTCTAAAGATATAGAGCAATAAAACAACTTAATTTGTTGCCTCATATCTCTTTCTAATAACAAAAGACACACGTTAGTAACTTTAAGAAAAATCTTAAATTAAACAATTAATTTAAATAATTGAAATAGGAATTTGAGATCAAACCCTTAGAAATTATCAACCTTTCACGTCTAGGGCGAAGGCTACTTCGAACTTGGCTATGTATGTCTAGAACTTGTGAATGCGGTATTGTGTTTGTAAATAGGCTAGGCTAGAAAGAAGGAGAAAGAACAAGCTATTGCTTAAGAGAGAGAAGAGAATTAGAATTGTTGATGATTATGAATGATTAAAATGTAGGAGTTTATAGGTACTATGAACCGGAAAATCATGAATCATATTCATAAAACACCTATTCCAAAGAACACATGCATAACACACAAGACATATAATCATACCTTTGAAGCTTGAATTTTACGAAGCTAATTGACTGGAAAATCAGGGAGAGAGAGAGGAGTTTGAGAGAAGCTGGTTTCGTGTTTGCTAATTAGGGCTTCAACTTAGCAGTAAAACTATTTTGTATAATAACCTAGGCACCTAGTCTACTTATAATCATATTATAATTAGACTAGGTTCAGAAGCTCGAAAACTCTCTAAACCCTCTAATAGCCAACCATAATAGAAGATGAGGCCCATCATGGGCCTCGTCCTCTCGTGCTCGATCTAAGCCGTTTGTGTGACCTTATAGGATCTGTCTAAGTGGGCTTTAGCCTATTTTACTAGCCCTAAGATCGTTAGTACCTCTAGCTATGATATAACGACGACCAAATGTATGAACTTAATTATCTCCATAATTTGATCCATTTATATATCTAGCAATTGCACATGATGAAGACGGAAATCCTTCAATCTTCCACTTGTCCGGGACAAGCTAAGTGTGCAATATTCAAATTCCTTAAGTTAATGTGTGTGAATTTAATAATATGATTGCATGACATGTCGTGATCATATTAATCTACAAAGCGTTTCTTAAAATCTGAGTTTGAATTACAAAACCAAATGATTACTGAGTAATGTATTTTAACACGACCACATATTTTCTGAATTCCCCCTCTTCAAGCATCCATGACACATTCCCTAATTTAATGGGTAGACTCAATCCAATCTTGTAGCAACAAAGCTCCCACTCAACTTTTAAAGTAACCAAGAAACATCTTTTATAATCTCCAGTTCTAGGTAGACGTTTGAATGTTCCACAATTAAATCAATCATTGAATAGAATCAATATTCCACTCATGTCAAAGGAATCCACTAATATTTCTGGAAGCTCAATACTTGAACTTCAAAGTAGGTCATTAGTTCGATCATGCATTATTCATACACATCCAAGTGATTGACCGAGCATCACTAAGCCACTATAGCCCATGAAACCACGCTATCCATTCGATCTTACATGCTAGTCGTTTTATTGAAATCATTTATGTCCACTTTAATGATTTTGAACTAGGAACTTAAATAATATATTAATTTTGTTCACCTGTGTGGTTTCATTCACCAGGTCATCAACCTGATGAGCCCATCAATTCATAATTATTTTGGACATTTTATTTAATTTCCACAACCATAATTAAATAAGAGAAATAATAATTTCTTTTTATAAACACAATTCTGCAAATATATGCATTCCTTATGTAATATGTTTTCGCAAAACATACACAATTTATATTAATATAATTTGCTACAATCCAAGACTTTAATATGACTCTCATACTTTAATCTGTGGAAGGGGTTTAATAAATGATATTCTCACTCATAATAAAACTTTGCAGATCACGACATCTCGCTTGTCATTGATCTCATAAACGAGGTGATATCTCATATCTATTTGTTGGATTTGTGATGTGACCCCGGCTCCTTTGTTTTGGAAATGGTATCCTTTTAGTCATAGGATAATTTGATCCAAACTTCCTCCTTAACTACTTAACTGTAGCTTAATACACATATTCTGACATTGAGTATGCAACAATGTTGTGCTTTGAACTCTTCAAGCTTACTGTCCTTCACCATTCAGACACAAAATGTATCTAGAACAACATCTAAAGTAATCTTGCCTATTTGGAAACTTGCATCCGTATAACCTTTTGGCAACTTGTTCACTTTAAACACCATAAACTAGAAACATTCCTTTAGTGCTTCTCAAGTACTCAAGGATTTGCTCTTGGTAACTTTCAGTATGCTTATTCTGAACTTTCTTAAAACCTGCTACAAATGCACAAGTCATATGTAACATCTTGCTTTGTACATATCATGGAACATATAATGGACCCTTTTGCAGAAGCATAAGCCATACAACTCAACTCCACTAGCTTTTAATGGCATTGAGTTTTACTTAGCGTAATACCATGAAACATGGGAAGACATCCTCTCTTAGAGTCTTGCTTCATGAACTTGTCAAGAATCTTATCAACATAAGTCTCTCGATGTTTTCCAATCATTCTTCAAGATTCATTTCGTTGATCTTGATTCCCAATATGCACTCAGTATCTCCTAAGTCTTTCATATGAAAACAACTTCTTAACCATTACTTGACTGATTCAAGCATGATTGACTGATTCAAGCATTGATATGTCATTTCATATGAACTGTATGTCATCCACATACAAGACTGAGAAGACCAATTTCTCCCACTAAACTTCTTGTCTCTACAAGATTCCTTTTCGTTCCGTGAGGGAATCTATAAGGAGGGTGTTCCATCGTAGGGGATCTTTCTCCTTAGATGCCCATGGCCCTTTAAAAGCCTAGGTGTAGGCGTCGCTCGAAGTTCGCCTACGTTAAAGCATGTGTGAATACGCTTGGCACTCTTTGGAAGTGGGAATTGACGTATACGATTAGAGACAAGGAAAGTAGGGAGCCACCAACAAGTTTTTTAAGGAACTTGTAAACCGTTCACGGATCATAAAAAGGCAACCACAATGAGGGATAACGATAGGCAACAACGATTGACCCGTGAAGGTTACACCCCATTCATAATCCATGAGATTACTAACTCCATATGGTTTGGAAGCACGAAAGGAGGATCGGGGATGATGGTACGAAGTGAGTCATGGAGTCACATTCACCCATATTGGCCTCTACTCGATTCTTATAGTGAAAAGTGATTCCTACGATCTCAAAGGCATACAAACAAAGATTCAATTTGCTCCAAACTATTATTAAGCTAAATTGGTTTAATATTAATGCAACACATAATTCTATAATATTGTGATCACTTGATTTAATAATAAGATTAAAAAGGAACCTAAACCGGTTGTCCAAATTATCTTATTAGGCGTGATTTTCAATTACATATTCCCTTTAAACATGCAATATAGTGATCAACAAATATAATAAAAATCAACATTAATACTGGAAGAAATTCAACAATAATAGCGTTAGTCAAATCAAATAATAAACCTAATCATGATACTAGCAACAAGAATAAAAATAAGAGTAATTAAGTGATTAATTACTCACTTTCTGCGTTTCCTTTAAATTGTTACATCATGAATAAACTGTTAGTAACTTCAATTAAAATATAAATCAAATTGAAACAATTAAATTAAATAAAAAGTAGAGTTGATTTAGTCCAAAACCTCAGTTAATTTTACCTTTCACGCCTTGGTTTAAGTATAAAACTTTGGGTATTATATGGACTCCTTGGAGTGCTTAAAGGAAGGAATAATGAAAGAATGGGGAGGCTAGTGTTTAGGCTAAAGAGGGAGAAGAGAATTATTTGATGATTAAGATTGTTGATGTTTGATAAAAAGGGGAGATATGAACTCTATTTATAGAGATAAAAAGAAGGGTCGAAGAATTAAGATACGATCCGAATTAAATCGGAATAAAACTCGATAGACTGCAGTTTTTGCGGTTTTTGTTTTTATCATATCTTTTGATCCAAAAATTAGAATAAGATGAATAAGATATAGTTGGAAAAATATTGAAGTCTACTTTATAATCCAATTAAAATCAGATTAAAATATTTTGTATAATAAAAGATATGGCCGAAATAGTGAGACGATGTCAGTTTTGGATAGAGTTTGACATTTTATTCATATCTTTTCCTTTATAGCTCGGAATTGATATTATAATATATCATTGGAAAGATAATTTCAAGGGCTATCCAACCATATAAAAATTGGATAAAAAATATGTGTTACTAAAATAATATCTGTGTAACTTTGAACATCTTTCAATTCAGATAGAATTAGGACTTTCAAAAAGAAAAGTTTTATTCAATTTCAAACTCTTTAATCTTATCTTTTCAAAAAGATAATTAAGATCATTTAGAAACTTCTAGAAGATTCTAATTAATCCTAATTGGTTTAGGAATGGGATTATAATTTGGACCCTCCACATGATCACTGGATCGTAGGTAAGGTGGGCTTAGGTTCGGTTTGGGCTCAGTTTAATATTTTGGCCATAACGTATTCGTTATAACTCGGATTTGGGCTTATAATATATCGTTGGAAAGCTATTTTAAAGCCCCATCCAACTATTCCATCATTGGACCCAGATTATGGACAAAAATAAACTGGATTAAATGTTATTATAAAAAGGATACGAAATGAATGATTTTGGGTTTAAAGGCACGAAAATAGGAAAATAAGTGAAGGTTTGGGGAAATGGGCTAGGAATTGGGTTGGTTTATGAAATGGAAACATGGATTTAAGCACTCCAAGATTAAATACTAAACCCGACCAATAATGGCGCTGAAAGGTTGTTCATCATCGAGTTTGATTTTGGGGAGACATTTTTAGGTGTCCACAGAAGCCCCCACTTTGACTGAGTTTGTAGAAACGTCAGTTTCGAAAACGATAGTCAAAGTAGTTGATAAGGACGGAGAATGATTTAAGACGTTCGGCGATCCTAAATCACTTTGTATACGCCGATACCTGCAGAAAAATGTTAGCTCTACAGATAAAAGAGTAAAGGGATAGAATTCTTATCTGACACCAGTGTATCGGTGGCAAATGAGCTTGGTAGCTTCCTATGCTTGAAGGAATCCACCGAATGACATTTTGTTGAAATACTATCCATGCTTGAGGAAAGTCGACTGAGGTGTTTGGTAGCTTTCTAAGCCTGAAGAAACCTACCGGATGATACTTTCCATGCTTGAGGAAATTCGTCATATGATTTTGGCGTTTTTCTATGCTTGAAGAAATCCACCGATAATGCTTTCCATGTTTGAGGAAAGTCAACAAATGATGAGATTGCAAGTCCCTGTGTATCGAGAACCCTACGTCATGGAATGGTGGTGGTTCAATTGTCCCCGAACGTGGGCTGTAGATGGTTCGCTTGTCCCCGAACGTGGGCTGTAGATGGTCCGCTTGTCCTCGGACGTGGGCTGTAAATGGTCCGCTTGTCCCCGGACGTGGGCTGTAGATAGTCCGCTTATTCCTGGACGTGGGCTGTAGATGGTCCGCTTGTCCCCGAACGTGGGCTAGTTGTAAATGGTCCGCTTGTCCCCGGACGTGGGCTAGTTGTAAATGGTCCGCTTGTCCCCGGACGTGGGCTGTAAATGGTCCGCTTGTCCCCGGACGTGGGCTGTAGATGGTCCGCTTGTCCCCGGACGTGGGCTGAAGATGGTCCGTTTGTCCCCGGATGTGGGCTGGTTGTAAATGGTCCGCTTGTCCTCGGACATGGGCTGTAAATGGTCCGCTTGTCCCCGGACGTGGGCTGTAGATGGTCCGCTTGTCCCCGGACGTGGGCTGTAGATGAGACCTGCAAAAATAAATATGCCACTAGACTCGTATATATTGTGATTGACTTGACCACTGACTTGACCAAGTTTGACTTGATGTGACATGACATGTGTATGACTAGTGAGTGTGTGTGTATATGTATGTGTGCAGACACAAGAAAACGAAGATGCAAAAGCAAAAATTTCCCGTCAATTTTTGTAATGAGTGGAGGGTACCGACTTTCTCCCGAAAAAGAAAGATGTGAAAACTGAACTTTTATTTTTGAACTTCCCTCGATGAGAAAATTTTGAAAAAGTTTTTTTAAACTTCCCCAAAAGAAAAGACGCGAAAAAAGGAAAGAAGTTTTGAACTTCCTCATTGAGCAAGACAAAATGAATCGCATGGATTGAATTGCTTTTCTTGAAAGTAATGTATGCTTGATGCATGTCCTTAGGCCAGGAGGCTAAGGACAATTACATCATGTGACACGATGAATGAACTTAGGTCATGGAGCTAAGCATCATATATGGTGTAAAGAAACGATCTTGAACGTCACTTAGTTCTTGAAGCGAAACACGTATATAGATGAAGTGATTATTTCATAATGAACGTTGCTTAAGTCAAGGAGCTAAGAACGATATGCTTTGTATGATTAAAAATCATTGATATATAAAAGTTTCTCAGCAAATTATGCGATACATGAAACAATAAATATTGCTCAGGTCAGGAAGCTAAGCAAGTATACAATGTTTCTTCTAATGAATGTTGTCTTTAAATATGATGAAACATGAACAGTGTTGAAACAAGATTTCATGATAAAGGGCTCTAAAAGGGAAGGATGATTGATATGGATATGGATGTGTGAGTGAAATGTATGAATGTGATACTAAGGCTGGCTGCAAGGGTTATGGCGATGGAAAGAGATGTGAGAAGAGTCAAAGATGATGAATCTTTAGGCTAGGTAGGCTAAATGATGTGGGTTCAAGCACCAAGCCTAGCTTTAAATGGGTAGGGGTCATAGGATTAAGCATTGGATATTCTTCGACTCGATCATGCATATGAATGTGGCCGCACCTCAATGTGAGGTTGCCTACGTATCCGTTAGGAATCAGGCCGAACGTAGCTTTAACCGAACTTTTCACAAGTGTGTGTACACCTCAAAGAGGTCTTTCAAGGGTTGTAATGTGGTTAAGCTGAAGGTTTAAGGAAGAAAGGGGTAAAAGGCTCAAGACCCGAGAGAAGCCCCCAAGATATAAAATTATGTATTAGACTTTGCAAGTTTTATTTTTCATATATTTTTTCTTTCCATTTTTCCATTCTTGTGAATCATTGTAGGCAATCTCAGATCATGCGGTCCATCACTCACTTAGCATTCATGTTTCTCAGGCACGGTACCAAGCACTCGATGAGAGACGCAATTTGAGACGTGTTCATATCAAAGACATTGGAACACTTGCCCTTAGACATTTTTTTTTGAACTTGCTTACAAATTACACACCTTCCCATCCCAGGGTTAAGTGAATGTGGGTTGAAGAAATGAAGGCCAAATGTTAGACGAGGCTCAAAATGATTGATGAATAAATGAATATGTGATTGAATGGTTAATGGAGAATGAATGGGTTGCAAAGGTGCCTCAAGTCATTGGTGTACCTTGTGTTTAGTTTGGCAATTTTTTTTTTGGGTAATTACGTGATCGAATGTAAGAAAGAGATGCTCATTTATGAAGAAGGTAAGAAATGTGACATATAGACACACGGATAAGGAGAACCTATGCTAGAATTTTAGGGGGAAGGGTTTGAAACAAAAGAAGAAGAAAACATGAAATCTTGGTGAGAACTTGCATTGTGCTTTATCTTCATGGCTGTTTATGAGTAAATTCTTGCCGCCTGGTGAGGAAAAAAGTTTCTTGTTGTTGATGTTTTGATTGGAAGGAAAGAAGGAAGGAGTGATGTTCCCCTTATTCTTCCAACTATTGCCTAGTGATTTTAGACTCAAGTACCGTGTAAGGAAGAACTCACTTAATGAAGTCACTCAATACTCGGATTGAAAAGGAAGAGTGTATGAAACGATTTTGAAAACTGATGGGAAATACTCCACTCATTCCTATTACGACGGAAAACGATGCATGCATGGTCCTAGTATACGATCATAAACAATATAGTGCATTACTCGAAGACAAAGTGTGTGAAATGACTCAACATGTGTGATTAGGTGAGTTTATTAAGACTCGTGGTATGATCGCATGGCTAGACATGAGGACGTTGTGAAAAACAAAGGACCCAATGACCAAATAGCACGGAAGACTAAAAGACAAACTAACTTGATTAATTTTGTCCAATTTTAATGTTTATGCTATTTACTAGGTGACAACGGTCCATTGGCAATCTATAGTCATAAATAAGATCAACCACAATCAAAGACAAAGAACACATGTTAAGGTTAGCACAAAAATTGATCACAAGAAACTAGGAAGATGACTAGAATTCTAGAAGAGTTATGACTCATGGGTATAAAAAAAATAAGTAAATACAAATCTATAATCGTATGTTATTTGAGTTGACACAGATTAAAGGACTTGGCTAAGACTAGCTTAACAAGAAAAGATATAAAAAATGAAAACAAAAAGAAAGTTAACGCTAAAAAGACACCTAAACTGGACAGGATGTAGTATATCAATTATAACTTATGATCTGTAACTCTAATTGGGACGAAATCAACGCCAAATGAAAGATACAACTTGGGGCTATAGATGCATAGGTTATAAGAAACGTAACTCTTTCTGGAACTCCGGCTATGACCAAAACAAGTTGACTCTTGTGCAGTATACGGGAATAAAAATCCGAGTGACTCAAAAATTTAAAAAACAAAAATCTATGGCTCGACTCTAATAATAGTAATAAAAAATGGGTTTGATAAGAGAAAAAAAATAATTAAAAAAAGTCAATAAAAAAATGCACATATAAGCATATCGTCACGCATGATGCAATGTAGTTCGCAACCTAAAGTCAAGTTCTATGTTCGAATATGGTCAAGCTTTTGGGTGTTAAAGGGTACCAAGGTTAAGAGTTTGGACGCGTTAGCAAGGCAGCCTCCCTTGAGGGTGTATGCCAATGGGCGGTTCTGCGAGTTCGTGATGAAATCGAACTCGACTCCATGGTTTGGGTGGATTTAAAAACTCGGATGAACCCTTATTGCCATGAGCGTTTTCGGGTTGATAGAGCATAAATTCCCCGGGCTAGCCACATACGTATAACACGTACTATTGTGGAAAAATAAGTAAGCTAAAATCATATGCATATGTGACAATGCCAATTAAATCGCAGGAATACAATTCAAGAATCTTTCAAGTCTCATCCACTCATCTTAATTAAATACCGATCACTCAAATTGATAAATAACCAAGAATCCTCCCTAGTGAAGTCGCCAAATTGTAGGCGTCGCTCGAAGTGTGCCTACGTTAAAACA
This sequence comes from Chenopodium quinoa, assembly GCF_001683475.1. Classification (NCBI taxonomy): domain Eukaryota; kingdom Viridiplantae; phylum Streptophyta; class Magnoliopsida; order Caryophyllales; family Amaranthaceae; genus Chenopodium; species Chenopodium quinoa. Next base: position 168,868 of record NW_018745324.1, read on the forward strand.
TGTGTTAATATGCTTGGCACTCATAGGAAGTTGGAATTAACATATACGATTAGGGACAAGGAAAGTAGGGAGCCGTTAACAAGTTTTTAAGGAACTTGTAAACCGTTCACGGGTCATTTAAGACAACCACGAATAAAGGGACAACGATAGGCAACAACGATTGACCTGTGAAGGTTTCACCCCATTCATAATCCATGAGATTACTAACTCCATATGGTTCGGAACCACGAAAGGAGGATCGGGGATGATGGTACGAAGTGAGTCATGGAGTCACATTCGCCCGTATTGGCCTCTACTCGATTCTTATAGTGAAAAGTGATTCCTGCGATCTCAAAGGCATACAAACAAAGATTCAATTTGCTCCAAACTATTATTAAGCTAAATTGGTTTAATATTAATGCAACACATAATTCTATAATATTGTGATCACTTGATTTAATAATAAGATTAAAAAGGAACCTAAACCGGTTGTCCAAATTATCTTATTAGGCGTGATTTTCAATTACATATTCCCTTTAAACATGCAATATAGTGATCAACAAATATAATAAAAATCAACATTAATACTGGAAGAAATTCAACAATAATAGCGTTAGTCAAATCAAATAATAAACCTAATCATGATTCCAGCAACAAGAATAAAAATAAGAGTAATTAAGTGATTAATTACTCACTTTCCGCGTTTCCTTTAAATTGTTACATCATGAATAAACTGTTAGTAACTTCAATTAAAATATAAATCAAACTGAAACAATTAAATTAAATAAAAAGTAGAGTTGATTTAGTTCAAACCCTCAGTCAATTTTACCTTTCACGCCTTGGTTTAAGTATAAAACTTTGGGTATTATATGGACTCCTTGGAGTGCTTAAAGGAAGGAATAGTGAAAGAATGGGGAGGCTAGTGTTTAGGCTAAAGAGGGAGAAGAGAATTATTTGATGATCAAGCTTGTTGATGTTTGATAAAAAGGGGAGATATGACCTCTATTTATAGAGAAAAAAAGAAGGGTCGAAGAATTAAGATAAGATCCGAATTAAATCGGAATAAAACTCGATAGACTGCAGTTTTTGCGGTTTTTGTTTTTATCATATATTTTGATCCAGAAATCGGAATAAGATGAATAAGATATCGTTGGAAAGATCTTGAAGTGTACTTTATAACCCAATTAGAATCAGATTAAAATATCTGTAGAATAAAAGATATGGCCGAAATAGTGAGACGGTGTCGGTTTTGGATAGACTTTGACATTTTATTCGTATCTTTTCCGTTATAGCTCGGAATTGATATTATAATATATCATTGGAAAGATAATTTCAAGGGCTATACAACCATATAAAAATTGGATAAAAAATATGTGTTAATAAAATAATATCTGTGTAACTTTGAACATCTTTCAATTCAGATAGAATTAGGACTTTCAAAAAGAAAAGTTTTATTCAATTTCAAACTCTTTAATCTTATCTTTTCAAAAAGATAATTAAGATCATTTAGAAACTTCTAGAAGATTCTAATTAATCCTAATTGGTTTAGGAATGGGATTATAATTTGGACCCTCCACATGATCACTGGATCGTAGGTAAGGTGGGCTTAGGTTCGGTTTGGGCTCAGTTTAATATTCTTTCCATAATATATTCTTTATAACTCGGATTTGGGCTTATAATATATCGTTGGAAAGCTCTTTTAAATCACCATACAACTATTCAATCATTGGACCCATATTATGGACAAAAATAAATTGGATTAAACGTTTTTATAAAAAGGACACGAAATGAATGATTTTGGGTTTAAAGGCACGAAAAGAGGAAAATAAGTGAAGGTTTGGGGAAATGGGCTAGGAATTGGATTGGTTTATGAAATGGAAATATGGATTTAAGCACTCCAAGATTAAATACTAAACTCGACCAATAATGACGCTGAAAGGTTGTTCATCATCGAGTTTGGTTTTGGGGAGACATTTTTAGGTTTCCACAAGCGTTAGTCAATTCAAATCATAAATTAGCCTAATTATTATGCTAGAAATATTAATAAAAATAAGAGTAATTAAGTGATTAATTACTCACTTTCTGCCTTGAAATTGCTACATCATGAATATATTGTTAGTAACTTCAATAAAAATATAAATCAAATGAAAAATAATTTAAAAGTAGAGGTGATTTGGTCCAAACCCTCAGTTATTTATACCTTTCACACCTTGGTTTAAGTATAGAACTTTGGGTATTGTATGAATTCCTTGGAGTGCTTAAAGGAAGGAATCGTGAAAGAATGGGGAGGCAAGTGTTTAGGCTAAAGAGGGAGAAGAGAATAAATTTGTGATCAAGATTCTTGATCATTGAAAAAGGGGAAATATGACCTCTATTTGTAGAGAAAAAAGAAGGGTAAAAAAAACAAGATAAGATCTGAAATAAATCAGAATAAAACTCGATAGACTGCAGTTTTTGCGGTTTTTGGTTTTATCATATCTTTTGATCCATATATCGGAATAAGATAAATAAGATATAGTTGGAAAGATATTGAAGTGTACTTTCTAATCCAATTAGAATCAGATTAAAATAATTTTTAGAATAAAATATATGGCCTAAATAGTGAGACGGTGTCAGTTTTGAATAGAGTTTGACATTTTATTCATATCATTTCCGTTATAGCTCGGAATTGATATTATAATATATCATTGGAAAGATAATTTCAAGGGATATCCAACCATATAAAATTTGGATAAAAACCATGAGGCACAAAAATAATATCTGACTATCTTTGAACATCTTTCAATTTAAATAGAATTAGGACTTTCAAAAAAAGAAAATGTTTTATTCAATTTCAAACTCTTTAATATTATCTTTTCAAAAAGGATAATTAAGATCTTTTAGAAACTTATAGAAGTTTCCAATTAATTCTAATTGTTTTAGGAATAGGATTAAATAATTTGGACCCTCCGCATGATCATTGGGTCGTAGGTAAGGTGGGCTTAGGTTCGGTTTGGGCTCAATTTAATATTTTGGCCATAACTTATTTGTTATAACTCGGATTTGGGCTTATAATATATCGTTGAAAAGCCCTTTTAAAGCCCCATCCAATTACTTAATAATTGGACATATATTACTGACAAAAATAAACTATATTAAACGTTTTTATAAAAAGGACACGAAATGAATGGTTTTAAAGGACACGAAATGAATTATTTTGGGTTTAAAGGCACGAAAAGTGGAAAATAAGTTATGGTTTGGGGAAATGGGCTAGGAGTTGGGTTGGTTTATGAAATGGAAATATGGATATAAGCACTCCAAGTAAATACTCAACCTGACCAATAATGGCGGTGAAAGGTTGTTCATCATCGGGTTTGGTTTTGGGGAGACATTTTTAGGTGTCCACACTATGACTTTACAATTTTTAGGGTTTATAATTAGGATTTGAAATCCTGAATGTTTGAGAGACCTTGAATTAGAAATGATACTCTCATCATGCTTTTTTGTAAGAAACAGGAGTCGCCAATGAGTTTTAGGAAAACTCATAAACCTCGTTCATGCCTTTCTCCCATGTAGATTTCAAGGTAAGTTTACCCATGCCCAAATTGGTCTACATAAACCAGAAATGAGTTCGAGAGCGAGGGTACTAAGATAACGTTCCCTTTAGAGGGGAATCACTATCTTAGCCCTAGTACGACCTCTACTAGCTCTTCCTTTTTCATAATTTCATTACCAAACAATATATGCAACGTGATACCTAAAGACTAAGATAGTTGATTTTATTTACAAGCATTAATCATGTAGGAATTACATTGCAAAAGTCGTTATTCTTTGTTTGATTAATATTCGTGAAAAGAACAAAATAAACAACATTCGCCTTATCTTAAGTGATAAAAAAGCAATTAATTATCAAAATCTAGTCTTGATTAAACGAGAGAATACTATGTGTATTAATTAATTAAAAGTTTGTTTAAAGTGATCAAATAACACTACGTATTCAATTAAAGTTATTTAAACAATAAAAGAAAAGTGATTTATCTAAGTGCTCAGGAAACTAACCGTTCTTTTTTTTTTGTTAAATCTCCGTTTAATGCGTTTATGGACTTTCTTTCTTCTTCGTACCTCCAAGGACGTCAATGGATTCAATTAGTGATGGAAAGTATTTGGGAAGAGAGAAGAAAAAGTAGTATGATAGTAAGAGAAGCCGAGAGATTAGGGTTTTGAGAATGCTAGGGTTTTAATTCTGATTTTTTCGAACGTCGTGATGCTGAACGAAGACCCTTATTTATAGGCGTAGGGATCTAGGTTTAGGGTTGTAGAGCTGCGCCATTAAGTGCATCATATCGTGACTATATGACTACTTGTGCTTTACATGTTATGCATATTTTATGTGTTTTTTCCTAACCGTTTGTTTGACTTGTGAATGAGTTAAATACATTAATGACCAAAGAACTTTGCTAATTTAATTAATTAATTAATTAATAAATTATTAAAGTCTAATAAATTGATCAAACTTGACTTAGTATGACTTTTAGGCTAGTCCCTTTAGAGCAAAATAATGGAAACAATCCCAAATCGTTGTTCCAGAATGGTGTAGAGATTTGGACTATGGCGCCACACGTTAGTGATTGGCGCCAGGCGACGATATTGTCGTCTGGCGCTGACCCTTAGCATCTAGCAACAGTATTGTCGTCTGACGACAGCCTGTATTTTTGCTCGAGTCTTCACGACGAATCAGTCTAATCAATTCGCTAAAACGGTTTAATTAGTTTATTAATGACAGTAATCATGTTTAGTCCTTATTTGAGTCTAGGCACATACTCCCATGGTCTCAAACAAGAGTCAAAGTATGTCACTCAATTTCACTATTAAAGCACACACATAATGTGTCACATTTTGACCATGTCTAGAGAGTCTTCTATGCGCGTGTTTTTCGTCATTTTTTTAGGGGGGTAAGTCGGACATTAATCCTCCAGTTAAACCATACTATCCTCCAATTAAACCATACTTTTTTAAACCCTTGCTTGTCTTAAAAAATACACCTTATTTTTTCCTTTTATTGTTATTTAAATCAATAAAGTCAAAGTCAAATTTGAGTCAAGTAATTAAAATAAATAAATGGTTTAATTTATATCGCTTGGTCAAGAAAGGAAGGGCGGTTAATCAAAGACAATACATTCGTTCAAATACTCCTTTTTGACAAACCCATCACTCGGAAAAGAAAAGCTAAGAAGATCATGGCGTCTCAAGAAGAAGTTAATGAACTGAAGAAGGATGTAGCCAACCTAACTGAATTAATGAATAGTATATCTCTTCAAGTTAATGACCCTGTAAGGCAACAACAAATGGAGCTCATGCAAGAAAGCTTGAGAAAAATATCCAATGATTACAGATTCCAGGGCATTAGCTCGCAAGGGGTCTTAGTGGACAAAGAAGTTCTTTCGCAGAAGTTCAATGCCACTGACATCCCTAAGTTCAAGGCAACAGACAATCCGTACTTCCACTTAAGAGCGTTCGAGACAATAATGAACATTAAGGGGATAGATAAGAAAATTTTTCATACATTGTTTTCTTTATCACTTGAAACTGTTTTCCAATAATGCTTTATTGATAGGTATAAGTGTAATATTCAAGTTGAAACTGATCATAGGGAGCTTGAGATACTTAAACAAAAAGAGAATGAAGGTTTTACTTCTTTCTTTAATAAGTGGAGGGAAACCTCTGCTAAGATGATTTAGTTACCTACTAAAAAGGAATTTGTGAGATTGTTCATACAAAATCTCCAGGAAAAATATTTTAGACATCTCAAGTACCAAAGCAACTTGAACACCTTTAAGGCCGTCTATGACATTGGAATTAATATTGAAGACGACCTTGCAAAGCAAAAAGCTGCTAACAGTAACTCTAACAGTGGCTAGAAAGGAAAGAACGACAATCGTTCTTCTTCCAAAACTACCCACTCAAACATTGTTAGCACCTTTAATCTGAATGAAGTCCTTGCTGTGATTAATCAGGGACAAAAGAAACCATTTAAGAGAAACTTTACTCCTATTGGTATGAGTTATGACACCACATTTGACCGTCTTCACGAAAAAGGTATTATAACTCCTATTAGACCATTTAGGGATCCACCAGTCGAAAAGAGAACGGCTAATTGGAACCCCAATGCACATTGCAAGTACAATCAAGGCAGGGGTCATATTACTGAGAATTGTTGGAAGCTAAAGGATGATATCCAGGACTTGATCAACAATAATAAACTCCCAGTGCCTCATACAAGCAAGAAGTCAAGCATCAACAGTGCACCACTTTCTGACTCCTTGGACATCTCTAATGAGGACAATTATGTTGATCCCTCGTCTTTGATTAAACCTGTTGAAGAAACTCATGCCCTTGAAGAAGAAGAAGAAGTATTCTTTGACGCCATGAGTGAACCGTCCCAAATGCAATAACCGCCCACTAAAGAAGATATATTTCTTCTTGTATATTCGGTAGAGAAATTCGTAGGCATATGTAGAAGTGTTCTTGAATGCACAGAAAAAGAATGAAATTAACATGTCAACAAAGAGGTTATGCCAACTACGAAGAAACTATTCTCCCTTCAAGTAGTTAAAACACCCAAAAGGAGCCATAGGTCTTACACTCCAATTGGGACCACTTATGCCAATATGTTCAAAATTCTCTCTAGAGTGGCAAGATTAAACCTCTCGAACCGAGACCATTTGAATCACTAAAGAGAACGGATATATTCTACTGTCCATCATCAGTTAGGGGGACATACAATAGAACACAGTTTTAAATTTAAGGGTTTAATTCAGAAACTTATTAATGATAAAAAGATTATCCAAATTCCACAAAAGAAAGACGCTACCATTAATGGAGTTTGGGACACTAATGATGAAGACGTCTACCTTAAGGATATGGAAAAGACCCCACTCTCCACAATATATCCAATGGACAACATTTGGGATGAAGAAGATTCACCCATAGATGTTCTCACAAGATCCGGGAGAATGCAACCTCCCATTAATGTGCAACAACCTATCCCTACTACTCAGCAAGTTCCCATACTTATCATAGAAGACAACGATTTTGTCAAGCAATTAAAGAAAACTAAAGTTGACATGAATGTATGGAAACTCTTAGCTACATCCCATCTACATAGGTTGGCAGTAATAAATGCTTTGGACAAAATATGAATAGATTCTGAAACCACTCCTGAGGGGTTGGCTAACTTCCTCACAAGTGATCTTCCTACTCCCATTAACTTAATCACCTTTTCTGACAAAGACTTACCTATAGAAGGTGATAAACATAACAAAGCATTAAATCTCACAGTAATCTGCAAGAGAATGAATGTCCCAATGACTCTTATAGATTATGGATCAGCAATTAATGTCTGTCCACTCCGAACTGGGAGGATATTAGGGATAAAAGATGAAGACTTGTGTCCGTCTACACAGGGAATAATAGCCTATGACAACTACACTTGCCTCCAAGCTCTTAGGACTATAACCATGAATGTAACATCATGAGTCATAGAACATGCCACTACTTTTCCAGTGGTAGACATTAAAGCCTCTTTCAACCTACTATTGGGATGCCCTTGGCTTCACGACCTAAAGGCCATCTCTTCATCCCTTCATAAACAAGTGAAGGCTATAGTTGGAGGAATCCCTGTCATAATTGATGCTTCATCAATGAGAATCGAGGCTATTAAAAATCCCATCATAGACGTGGAGCACGATGAAGATGACGAAGACTTGTGGGGCTTTAACAATGAGATCTCCTTAATTGAGGAGGATGAAAGGACCCCTCTTCACTACGACCTCCACTCTAACATGACAGTAAATGCCATCCTCAAGAAACAGGGACACTTTCTTGGAATGAGCTAAAGAAGAAAAGGATAGCAAAACAAATGGGACTACTTGGCCTCCCTAAATTGGACACTTTTGGACTGGGTTTTGAACCTACTCCGATAGATCTTAAGAGAGCCTGGGAAAAAGAAAATGCGCGTAGGAATGCTCTTACCCAAAAGAAAGCAATCCCAATGGATCGTCATCGTCTTACCCTAAATGGGCAATTCATAAAAGAGGGAGAGGATTATCCATGCTATGAATTTCCTTAACCATTTGTCAAGAATGGCATAAGGCAACATGGGTTTGAAATATTTTTGGATTGTAATTTTCTAGATGATGTTCCAACTCCCATCCATAAGGAAAAAGCACCCCCATGCTTTGACTTTAATGCCATGGGACTTCTCTTTGGGTATGAGAAGAATGAGCCAACGCATATCGAAGACAACTCCTCTCTCATTTAAACAGTACTACAGAGTGATAACTTTGATCCTTCCAAACTTATCACTCCAGCAGAGGGTCTAGTTCAAGGATGGCGAAAGACCGTGAAGGTGACTACTCCAAGCGGAAGAAAGATTTCCATAACAACCGGACAATGACCAATGTTCGAAGAATCGTCTAAGTCAGAGTTCGAGTCACACTCTTCCCTATCGAGTCTTCTAATTTTTTAGTCATAGCACCCCCTCGTAGCTCTTCTTCTTTAGCGTCTTCCCCTAGAATATTTAATAATCAAGTCCCAACGGACATCACTTTATTTGATGTAATGGTTTTTGATTTAATAACATGTCTTCTTTTGCTTACTCTTGGTGTCATTCTTTAACTCAAGATAATGAGCATTACTTAACTAACAATGAAAGTGACAAAGAAATAATTAAAGCAATGGAAACACTTGAAAGTAAAACACCGATAATTGAGGATACTGAAACGGTTGACATCTCTAAAGATCCAACCCTTAAAAGAGAAGTTAAAATCGGACTAACACTTAATAAAGATGAAAGAACCAATTTTATTAATCTATTAAAAAAATTCATTGATGTATTCGCTTGGTCATATGAAGATATGCCAGGCATTAATAGAGAAATAGCTCAACACACAATTTCACTAATTCCAGGAATAAATCCTGTAAAACAAAAGTAACGTCGAATGAAACCCGACGTAGTTTTTAAAATAAAAGAAGAACTACAAAAACAAATAACATCAGGTTTTATCAGGGTATCTAAATACCCTTAATGGGTTGCAAATTTAGTCCCAGTTCTGAAGAAGGATGGAAGGGTACGAATGTGTGTTGACTATCGAGATCTAAATAAGGCAAGTCCAAAGGACGACTTCCCTTTACCACACATCGATATTCTAGTAGATAATACAGTATACCACGCACTCCTCTCATTTATGGATGGATACGCAGGGTATAATCAGATCCTCATAGAAGAAGAAGACGTGAAGAAAACAACCTTTATAACACCTTGGGGAACTTACTGTTACACGGTGATGCCATTCGGGTTGAAATACGCGGGTGCCACTTACCAACGAACTGCTTTACTCCATGAAATTATGCACAAGGAAGTCTAAGTCTATGTAGATGACATGATTGTGAAATCAAAGGATCGATAAAGGAATTTGGTAGTGCTAAGAAAATTCTTTGAAAGGTTAAGAATATACAGCATAAGGTTGAACCCATCCAAGTGTGCTTTTGAAGTCACCTCAGGAAAACTGTTGGGATACGTCGTTAGCTCTAGAGGAATAGAGATAGACCCAACCAAGATCAAAGCAATCATGTCAATGCCACCGCCCAAAACCTAAAAGAAAATTCGGGGATTAATTAGCCGGTTGCAATACATAAGTAGGTTCATATCTAAATTGACAACGATATGTGAACTAATATTCAAGAAGCTTAAAAAGAATGTGCTGGGAATATGGGACGGTGAATGTCAAAAAGCCTTTGAGAAGATCAAAGCCTATCTCGCTAACCCTCCTGTATTAGCACCAGCACTCCAAGGAATCCCTCTTAGGTTGTACTTAACAGTCACCAAAGAGACAATAGGGGCTATGCTCGCACAAGAAGTAGAAGGAAAGGAGAACGCCATCTACTATCTAAGCAAAAAAATGATCGAGTATGAAATATGCTATACACCACTTGAGAAATTGTGCCTCGCATTGGTGTGGGCCACAACCAACTTAAGATATTACATGCTCATTCTTACAGTCTTTGTAGTATCTCGAATGGATCCACCTAAATATCTCTTCGAGAAATCTACACTAAATGGGTGAATATCAAGATGGATAGTCAACCTTGCCCAATTAGATGTAAGGTTCATGCCCCAAAAGGCTATTAAAGGATCCGTGGTTTCAGATTTCTTAGCGGATTTTCCAATAGAAGATTCCACGCCTATACATGAGAATGATTTTCTAGACGAAGACTTGATGGTCACAGAGGAAGATACTTGGACTCTCTACTTCGACGGAGCCTCAAACCAAAAGGGATGTGGTGTAGGAGTACTATTGGTGTCACCTAAAGAAGAACATGTTCCAATATCCATAAAGCTATATTTCGACATTATTAACAACGCTGCAGAATACGAAGCATGCGTGGTAGGCCTCGAAACAGCATTGGCGTTGGGAGTAAAGAAACTTTGAATTTTCGGGGACTCTTCATTAATTATCAATCAAATTTCCAAGAGATGAAAAGTAAGGAGTGAAAGCTTGGCCCCTAACCAAAACTACTTGGAAACTCTCACAAACCAATTAGAAAAGGTAGAATACACATATCTACCTAGAGAGAAAAATCAATTTGCTGAAGACTTGGCAAGACTAGCCTAAATGGTTAGGATTCCTACGAAAATTGAACAAATGCCCCTAACAATAGAAAAGAGGCATAAACCGGCTTATATCCAAGCAATAGAGGATGACAAAGTAACCTAAGAGGAAGAAGAAGAGGAAGAACCTTGGTATACAGACATCCTCAACTATGTCACAAAGGGAGAATATCCACCCCACGCTGACAAAAAAGCAAAAAGAGCATTAAGACTTTTGGCTTCCCAATATGTACTCATTAATGACGAGTTACACAAAAGGGTACCTAAAGGTCGAGCTCTTCTATGTGTAGGCAAAAAGGAAGCCCAAAGAGTTATGAGAGTAGTCCACGAAGGGGTATGTGGAACACACATAAATGGCAAAATGCTAGTCCAAAAGATAATGCGCGAAGGGTATTATTAGACTACCATGAATAGGGACTGTCATCAATATGTCAAAAGATTCCCTAAATGCCAAATATATGCTAACTTGCAACATGTTGCTTTGTCTCTCCTCTACACCTATACATCACCATGGCCATTCTCAACATGGGGAATATATATTATTGAAAGAATTACTCCTCCAGGAACCAAACGCCATAAATACATATTAGTAGCAATTGATTACTTCATTAAATGGGTTGAAGCGAAATCATATGCAAAACTCACTGCAAAACATGTAGCACTCTTTATCAAAAGAAACATCATTTGTCGATATGGAGTCCCAAATGAAATGATAAGTGACAATGGAATTCACTTTCAAGCAGAATGTGAAGAATTGTTACAAAAGTATGGCATTCAACACCATCATTCTTCTCCATACAAACCTCAGGCAAATTGTGTAGTTAAGGCAACTAATAAAAATTTAAAGAAAACCATCGAGAAGATGACAGAAAATTATAAAGATTGGCCTGACAAGCTCCACTTTGCTCTGTGGGGTTATCGCACGTCAATTCGGTCATCAACAACGAATACGCCATTTTCGTTAGTCTATTGAATGGATGTTGTACAACATGTAGAGCTAGAAATATCTTCCTTACGCATCGCGTTAGAAAGTAAACTCGATGAAGTAAAATGGACTAGAGCGAGGTATGAAGGGCTAATTTTACTTGATGAAAAGCGACTAGTGGCTCTACATCATACTCAATGTTATCAAACTCGTATGGCTAGATACTTCAACAAGAAATTCAAGACAAGAAATATCAAAGTAGGAGACTGGGTGCTAGAAGCATTAAGGAAAAATGTTTTAGACCCAAAAGGCAAGTTTAGACCCAACTGGTCTGGGCCATATATTGTCAAAAATATCCTATCACGAGGCGCTGCAAGACTAACTGATATGGATGGCAATGAGTTCTCAAACATGAAAAATCTTGACAGACTTAAGAAGTACTACCCATAATTACTTGACTAGGATACTCAAGAGAGCTACGTTTGGCCTGATTCCTTAAGAATGGATTCGTAGGTAACCTTAATAGGGTGCGACCACTTTAATTTTTACAAACCTCACATCCCAACAAATCAACTTAAAGCAATTAGCACGAAAATTTGCAAACGCATCCCAGAAAAGTTATCGCCTGACGACAGATGTCAGCGTCGGCCGACACCAGCAGCATCTGGCGACGAAGACAACGTCAGGTGACGAATAACATCGTCTGGAAAAAAAGTCTAACACCAGGTGATGAACACCAGCGTCTGGCGACATACCTAAATTGTAACGCTAATTTTTCCGCAATAAGCTAGGAGATTTTCAGTGTATTTCGGAAATTTTCGACTTCCGTACTCGAATATTTTTCCAGAAAATAATTAAGCGTTTTCATTGCTTTAATGAAAGTTATAATGTAAATGTTGATTTAATTTAAAAGCTGAAAATTGCATTAATAAAATAAAGTAAAATTACATTGTTGATGGAATTTAAATGAAAGCTTATAAAGTAAATTAACTTAAAAATTAAATTTGTCTAATAAGTTGAAAGTTAAGCAATACTCTAATCTTTCTTCTCTTTCTTTGCTCTCTTCCAATTCTTGTCAGCTTCTTCTTTCTCATCCATTACTTTTGCTAGTAGACATCCTTTAGAGGATCTGCATTCAATTTTGGAGTTAAAAGTTTCTCCCTTAGCCATTACACCATGTTTCTTCTCTACTCATATTTTCCTTTCTGTAGAGTCAACTTTCCTTTTCTCTTTTCCTTTAGTAGTTTCCTTCTTTCTAGGCATCATAGGAGTTTTAAATTCAACCTTTTCACCTAAGCGTTCCTTAACAGGAGTTATCTTGTCTCCCAGATGATTCTTCACATTGGTTGTATTGTGAGCTCTCTTCTTGTCCTTTTTAGGCCTATGAAGTAGCCAATGCTTAACATCCTTGGATAAAGAAGGAGGAACCATTTGGGTAATAACTTCCCATAAAGGCCTAGCACTCTAATAAGCATCAAACCTCTCTACTTCTTATGAAACAGGAAATTCATAAGGACCACGAAAATCTCCGGAAGGAATGGTTTGGGCAAGGTCGTACTGCCTTTTTTCCCTGCAGGGGTAATAAAAAGTCAACTTGGATAGGCTTGGAAGATGTGAGATGGGTTGCTTGTTGACACCAACCATCTTCTCATTTTCCACCAAGGGATGATCCATTTGATAGCAAAATCACAAGAAGCGAATATTTTACTCCACTCCCGGCGACCCATCTTTATGGAAAAGCATTTTGTTCGCCTAACAAAGCAATTTGGTGTATATTTTTCAATGTTTCCAGGAGGACTAACTAATTATAGCCTCTTTATTAGCCACATCTGCACAAAATTCAATGCAAATAATTAGTATTACTATACAAAAATATATAATTTTGATTTTTGTAATTAAAAATATTATTTTTCTACTTGTAATAAAATTGGAGAGCCTCGAAAAGATGCTTTTGGATTTTTCTTTAATTTATCCAAACTAAGCATAGTTTTCCCAACAATTAACGACATTGGATTCCTCCCTGATTCAATTTGTTCCATGACAGACGCTAAAATTGCTTGACCCTCATGATTATTTCGACTAGTGAGGAAATATTGGCTAAATACGCAAAAGAAAAAAGCTCTTCTCCTATAAACATGAAAAGCCTCATAATATGGTCTATCAAAGTAGTGGCATGCAAATTCTTTCAGATTAACTACAATTCCATCTAAAATATTTGTTAGATCCCTGTAATTCAGATTAAAGAAACGCTCAAAATTTTAATAATAGTATTCGCTAATATTGGGAATTACCGCAAGATCCATAGCAGGGAAGCCTAGAATAGCACCAAATTCTTCCGGTAAAGGACCAATTTCATCAAATCCTAATAAAGCAATGTGTGTCTGGATCCCAATATTCTAAGGCGGTATGAATAAAATCTATATCTATGTCTACCCCCTTAATACCATAAATACCTCCCAAATGAAAGAAATCTATCTCTTTTCTCTCCCTAGAAGTCAAAGAACGGTACCACTCACGTGTAAAATCACTAAAACTTTTAGACATGATTGCTTAGAGAGAATTAAAACTATAACTATTATTTTAATCTGTTCAAATATACAAACCTCGGCAGATTTGGGGGGTATTTATGCACAAACTGGTACAACTTGTTTTCCGAAAGGATTCGGAGAAAAAAAGTTCGTCGCCAGACGACAAGGACAGCGCCTGGCGACAGAAAGTTGGCTGGACGACAGCTTTCTCGCGCTATGCAAATCATATGTTTTTTTTATTACAACTCGATTTTTGTACATTGACTTTACGTTTTAGACCTCTTTCAAACACTTTTTTTTTTTATTAAATTAAGCTTAATTAATTTTAAGCTTATGTTAGTCAACATTTTATTTTTCATTTTTATTTTCTTTTTGGGGGAGAAAGTCAGATACCCTCCATTAATAATAAAAATGACGAAATTTTTTTGCGCAAAAATTAGTCACAATTATTTTCACACACTCACATGCACATAAAATAAAAAATAAAAATGCAAAAATAAAATAAGCATAATCAAGTTGTATATACAATATGTCTAATATAGAAGTCGTATAATACAAATTAGCAAAGTCCTACAAGTCAAATAAAATAAACACAGGTACAACTACGGTGTCGGAGGACGCAAATGGGGAGGCACTCCCAAAGTGTCAAAGAACAAGGTAGATCGTGGAGTATTCCCCTCACCAGCCCCAGGATCGCCAACATTCGGGATCGACAGAGTAGGGCCAACCCATCCAGGCTCACTCTGGAGCTTAATAGCCAACGACTAAGGTTACGGCGGCTGCTGCGACGACGAGCCAACCTCGTACGTCCCACCATCCCCTAAAGGAGTCAACGACATTCCTTCTTGGCATGCTGGCCTAGCATATGCACCCTCAGACAAAGAGCCTGAACCCTCCAGTCTCTCAAGTGGAGCCGTCTCCGATCAGCCACCCTCACCCCTAGAAGAGGTACGACGATGCCTCGAGTCGGATCTCTCACTCCTAGCCTGAGGTTTCGCCCGAGGGTGCGGAGGAGGAATAGGCTGTCCCTGCAAAAGTAAACCATGTTAGATGCTAAATGAATAAATACAAAGCATGAGATAAGGATAAGAGAAATACCTCTGCAGTGTCGTCACGGCGACAAGAAGCTCGATTCCTCAATCTCACCAGCTGGTAACGAAAAGCGTCCAAACCTCTCGCCATCCTCGTTACCACCTCGCGAGATAATTGTCAGGAGACAAGTCAATAACAATCAAAGACATATGTGCAAGTAAAAAGGAAAATAAGTGACTCACCCAAGTCTGGTGCAGTGGTGTTGACTGCTCGATAAAGCAGCGATCCGGAGGAGCTAGAGGAATCATCTCCTCAACGGGGCCATACATCCCCTAATAGTTGATGGACACAGGTGGAGCAACGAACTCCGCGTTCACATCCTAAAAAATAAATTGAGTAATTAATATCTACTTAGGGGCTATACAAGAGACAAATGCACAAGATAAAGAATACCTCATCTCCTCCCTCTAGCAAAACAGGTGGTGGAGCCAAGAGCGGCAGCAGTGCCTCTGTGTAGCATAGCTCCAGACGAGCGTGAGTCCGCCAAGACGTTCCCTCTGGAGCCCTACTCGCGAAAGTCCTCAACCTCGCCTTATCGAATATATGCCGAGGAGGGCGAGGTGGAACAACGAAGGCCTCCGAGGAGTGTTGAATAGCCACTATCTCGCCTAGATGCACCGCAGCCTCATACGTCCCATGGAAATACCGGCGTTGAACGGTGTATTGCACGGCTAGCGCAGAAATGTCTAAATCGGCCCTAGAAGTAACATAGCTCCACGATCGGCTCCTAAAAAATGCATACTCATAAGACAAAATCCTTCTAAAGATATAAAAAAGCAATCATTTAAGCAACATACCGAGAGGATCAACTCTCAAATGCGCCTAGAAGAAACATCCGCACTGTGACAGCCTCCCTAACCGGCAGCAATGGGAAGCTCGCGAGGTGAGGGTCTCGCCGATGCGAAAGATGGAAAGTACTCGTAGAACCAGATCTACGAAAATAAAAAAATGTCAACAAATGCCAAAACAGATCTAGAGATAACTTTAAAAGGAATAAAGTGCACCTCTACGACTCTCCAAAATCTAAAAAGTGCGATGTCTCCCTCGAAGGAGCTATGACGACTAGCAAGTCGCAGCCTGACTAGGAAGTTCGCATAGGCCAAGATGGCCCAATCATACGACCTGACTAAAGGAAGATCGCGAAGAACAGGCACGTAGTAGAGTAGCACTCGACTACCTCTGTCAGGAGAAAAGGTCCCTGACAACAGGATAAGAGTAAAAATGTGCACCCGCTGCTCGGGGTGGTCGCATTGTCTAAAAAGGCCGCCGCAAGTGTGGTCCAGCGAATGCATCTAGTGTTAAGTTGCGTCGGATCAACCTCAGCAAGAGCCCGAATGGTAATAGGGCCCAACAACTCCAGTACTTCTAGAGAAAAGACAGTGATCTCGCTATCGAAAGGAAGCAGGATCGAAGTGAACTCCAATTTCGTGATGAGACTAAAGTCAGTGGGGGGTAACAGTCATCTCACCCCAAGGAAAATGAAAGGTGTTGGTAGTGTCCCAAAAGAACTCCACCAATGCTCGGACTACGTAGTGGCGCTGTCCGAAAGAGTACATAGCCTGAGTGGCTCGCAGCTAGGAGTCAAGCCACATGACTCCCACAGAAGGCACAGACCGTTGTGGTTGCGGAAGTATGTACTATACACATAGCTGATAGTTGTGTTGCCAGAACCATGGATACGGATCTTCCCGCTCTGAATCCCCTGTAGGACGCGCTCTAAAATGTGGAACTCAGGCGCAAAATACAGAGTGCGGTCGTCCCACTCTGGAAACATCCCTGGAGAAGAAGAGGTGCCTACGCTGGCGTCAACGAGATCGTCCTCCCGCTGAGCCTCCCTAGAACAAGAACGAAACCCGAACCTCGTCGTCTAGCCATGCTATATTATTCAAAATACCAGAAAATTAAGGTTCTACAATTTCTAAGGTTTGCCTAGCCGCATGATACAATGTTCGCAAAAAACTAAGTACGTAGTACTAAAACAGAGCATGATTTCGGTTCGAGCATAAATGACAATTTTAAGCAATCAAACAATTTCTTGCAATATTGTGACAATTTTTGACAAGAATGGCTAGCAAAAACAAGAAGAATAAGTCACATTGTTCTCACGAACTCAAGGGGTTCAATAATGGAAATTTGCTCATTTCTTCACCAAATTGAGTAAAACAAGTCTCAAAATGTTCTAAACATGAAATACAAACATAATCCAACAATTTCAAGGCATAAAATTCAACAATCAAAGCAAATTAAGCATAATTTGGTTTGATTTTTTTGAATACTCGCGCACAAACATCTCTAAAATCAGCAAAAACCAAGTTAAGTTTGAGAAAAGCTTACATGGATTGGAAAAATAGATGAAACAAGATTTGATATGAAACAAATTTGAGTGAATTTGGTGGACAAATGAGAAAGAACAATTGATTCAAAGTCTCGAGTAAACACGAACAAACAGCAGCAGCGGTCACGGGAAATGAAGAAGAAAGGGGTTTTATTTCAAAAACCCGACACCAGTGCCAGACGACGAGTTTGTCGCCAGGCGCTGACCTTCGTCGCCTGGCGATAGGGCTAAATCCTGGCGGCAGTACGTTCCAGTGTGCGCTGGTGCGGCAACAGAATATGTGGCCCTCATAAATGACTATGTGGACCTTATGCAGCAATTTCGGGTTCCATGGTACACTAGTTAGCCCCTATAAGCAATTTGACATGATTAAGTAATCGGCTCGATTACAATCACAGTAGGTGATCGACCTGATAAAAGATCGTCACACTTAGCTTAAAGCACCTAAACATTGGCTCATCGCAAAGGCACCGACATAATGGTTCATAAGCAGCAAAAGGCACCGACATAATGGTTCATAAGCAGCAAAATGCGCCGACGTACTGGAACCGCGGAAATTTCAGCAAATATCACATCAGCAAAGTTCAAGCGAGATTTAAGGGTTGTAGCACCCAATTGTGTCTCCCCATAACCAAACCTAGTGATGAACACCTTTCCCGTCATTTGATTATCGAACAAAGTGAAAGTGTGGAAAGTCTAATGATGAACAATCTTTTAGCGCCATTATTGGTCGGGTTTAGTATTTAATCTTTAGAGTGCTTAAATCTATATTTTCATTTCATAAACCAACCAATTCCTAGCCCATTTCCCCAAAACTTCACTTATTTTCCTCTTTTCGTGCCTTTAAACCCAAAATAATTCATTTCGTATCCTTTAAATCATTCATTTCGTGTCCTTTTTATAAAACGTTTAATCCATTTTATTTTGGTCCATAATCTGGGTCCAATGATTTAATAGTTATATGGTGCTTTAAAAGATCTTTCCAACTATATATTATAAGCCCAAATCCGAGTTATAACGAATAAGTTATGGCCAAAATATTAAACTGAGCCCAAACCGAATCTGAACCCACCTTACCTACGACCCAATGATCATGTGAGGGTCCAAATTATTTAATCCCATTCCTAAACCAATTAGGATTAATTGGAAGCTTCTATAAGTTTCTAAAATATCTTAATTATCCATTTTGAAAAGATAAGATTAAAGAGTTTGAAAATTGAATAAAACTCCTTTTTTTTTTAAATCCTATTTCTATCCGAATTGAAAGACGTTCAAAGATAGACATATATTATTTTCGTGCCTCGTATTTTTTATCCAAATTTTATATGGTGGGATAGCCCTTGAATTTATCTTTCCAATGATATATTATAATATCAATTCTGAGGTATAACGGAAAAGATATGAATAAAATATCAAACTCTATCCAAAACTGACACCGTCTCACTATTTCATCTATATATTTTATTCTATAACATACTTTAATCTGATTCTAATTGGGTTAGAAAGTATACTTCAAGATATTTCCAACGATATCTTATTCATCTTATTCCGATTTCTGGATCAAAAGATATAATAAAAACAAAAACCGCAAAAACTGCAGTCTATCGAGTTTTATTCCGATTTAATTCGGATCTTATCTTCTTTTTTCGACCCTTCTTTTTTCTCTATAAATAGAGGTTATATCACACCTTTTCCAATCATCAACAAGCTTGATGATCAAATCCTTCTCTCTTTCTCTCTTTGACACCAAAAATCATTCTTCTCTCTCTCTCTCTCTCTCATATTCTAAGCCTTAAACCTATATTCCTAATTACATCATTCTTCCCCTTAGTACTCCAAGGAGTCTATACAACACCCAAAGTTCTATACTTAAACCAAGGTGAGAAATGTACAAATAACTGAGGGTTTGGACCAAATTAACTCTACTTTTAATTTAATTTAATTTAATTATTTCAATTTGATTTATATTTTTATTGAAGTTACTAATAGTTTATTCATGATATAGAAATTTAAGGAAGCGCGGAAAGTGAGTAATTAATCACTTAATTACTCTTATTTTTATTCTAGTTTCTAGTATCATGATTAGATTTATTTATTATTTGATTTTACTAACGTTATTATTGTTAAATTGCTTCCAATATTAATGTTTATTCTATTCTTATTATGATCACCATATTTCATATTAAAGGGAATATGTAATTGAAAATCACGACTAAAAAGATAATTTGGACAACCGGTTTAGTTTCCTTTTTAATCTTATTGTTAAATCAAGTGATCACAATATTTTAGAATTATGTGTTGCATTAATAGTCAACCAATTTAGCTTAATAATAGTTTGGAACAAATTGAATATTTGTTTGTATGCCTTTGAGATCGCAGGAATCACTTTTCACTATAAGAATCGAGTAGAGGCCAATACGGGCGAATGTGACTCCATGACTCACTTCGTACCATCATCCCCGATCCTCCTTTCGTGGTTCCGAACCATAAGGAGTTAGTAATACCATGGATTATGAATGGGGTGTAACCTTCACGGGTCAATCGTTGTTGCCTATCGTTGTCCCTTTAATCGTGGTTGCCTTTTATGATCCGTGAACAGTTTACAAGTTCCTAAAAAACTTGTTGGCGGCTCCCTACTTTATTTGTCCCTAATCGTATATGTCAATTCCCACTTCCTATGAGTGCCAAGCATATTCACACATGCTTTTAACGTAAGCGCACTTCGAGTGACGCCTACAATTCGGCGACTCCACTGGTGAGGATTCTTGGTTATTTATCGATTTGAGTGATCGGTATTTAATTAAGATGAGTGGATGAGACTTGATAGATTCTTGAATTGTATTCCCGCAATTTAATTGGCATTGTCACATATTCATATGATTTTTTTAGGTTACCTATTTTGCCACAATAGTACGTGTTCTACGTATGTGGCTAGCGCGGGGGATTTATGCCCTATCAACCCGAAAACGCTCATGGCAATAAGGGTTCATCCGAGTTTTTAAATCTACCCAAACCATGGAGTCGAGTTCGATTTCATCGAACTCGCGGAGCCGCCCGTTGGCATACACCCTCAAGGGAGGCTTCCTTGCTAACGCGTCCAAACTCTTAACCATGGTACCCTTTGACACCCAAAAGCTTGACCATAGTCGAACATAGAACTTGACTTTAGGTTGCGAACTTCATTGCATCATGCGTGACTATATGCTTATGTGTGCATTTTTTTTATTGACCTTTTTTAATTATTTTTTTTCTCTTATCAAACACCTTTTTTTTATTATTAAAGTCGAGCCATAGTTTTTTTTTTTAATTTTTGAGTCACCCGGATTTTAATTCCCGTATACTGCACAAGAGTCAACTTGTTTTGGTCATAGCCGGAGTTCTAGAAAGAGTTACGTGTCGTGCCACCTATGGACCTGTAGCCCCGGGTTTTATCTTTCATTTGGCGTTTTCATCTCAATCAGAGTCACAGATAAAAATTTATAACCGATATACTACAGCCTGTCCGGTTTAGGTGTCTTTTTAGCGTCAACTTTCTTTTGTTTAATTTTAATTTTTTTTATATCATTTCGTGTCAAGTTAGTATTAGTCACTACCACAAATAGGGAATAAGTAACGCATAATAGAGAGCTGTCAAGTTAGATAGGCGATCTCTAGCATTCTATAGAACGCCTATGTAAGATAAGTGCTTTGTATATTGAACCTATATAACGCCTCTCCTAATTGAGCATTCCATATGTTTTGTATAAAAAAATATGATTATAGATATAGATCGCCTTTCTAAGTTAGGCGATCTATATGATTTTAGGATAATTAAAAAAATGTAAAAAAATAGAAATCTTACCCTAAAATAAAATGCTCGCACGCCGCCCCCTCCTCTCCTTTCTCTCTCCTCTTTCTGTCCTCTCAACTCCATTCCTCTTTCTTTCTCCTCTTTCTGTCTTCTCAACTCCATTCCACTTTGTTCTAAAAAAAAAAACTCCATTCCTCTTTCTTTCTCCTCTTCTCTTCTCTCCTCTCCTCTCAAACCCCATGAACTGGTAATGACAAGGGCGCCATATATCGAGTTGGAGAAGTCGCCATCGTTTGTCTCGTTGCATTGAATTGAAGTGTTGCTGCTGTAAAGGTTTATGAAGATTAATCTCGTTTGCGTCCGAATTTAAATGTTCAAATCCGTTTTTTGGGTTTTTAGAGTGATTGATATGATATTTTTTGCCCCTTTTTTGTCAATCTATGTAGGTCATGATTTAATTCTAATTCAAACTTTTGATTTTCATTTTAAATATTCGTTTTACTTCTCATTTATTTTAGATCTGTGGGTATTTGGTTTTCATTTTTTTAAATTCTGATTTTCATCTTTTATCAATTGATTTCGGTGTTATAATTAGATTAATTTATGATTTTTCATGTTTTTGATCTGTGGGTTTTTGGTGCAGAATCTCTATTTTTGTGCGCTGTTAGTGGAAGCCTGGAAGGTGGTTAAGGTTGGTTGAGGCGCTCTGGTGGTTCCGTGGTTGAGGTTGGTGGAGGTGCTGCGGTGGTTCCGTCGTTGAGGTGGTTTCGACTTTCGACAGCATTTTAAGTTTGTGCACTGTAAATACATGTTAGCACATTGATAATTATTCCGTAATTAATTATAGAGAAATCTTAATGTAAATTTATTTTTTAAGGAATTTTGTTGTTAGGGTGTTTTAGTTATTAGCTACTTTGTATGAATTATTATTATTATTATTATTATTATTAATAATAATAATGATAATAATGATATTTTTTTATTAAAAAAGTAAGGAATAGAGAGCGCCTATCTATGATAGGCGTTCTGTTTTTATGTAGCTAGAGAGCGCCTATGCGAAGATGAGCGCTCTATTTTCCTGGTTTTTTTATTTACTTTTTATATAAAATATGAAGCTCCTATCTTAGATAGGCTCTCTGTATTGTGTTAGATATAGATCGCCTCAAAGAGGCGTTCTATAGACTTTATAGGGCACCCCCTCAGAGGAGCGCCCTACAGGCGATCTATATTGGTTGTTTTAGGCGCTCTCTATTCCTTATTTTATGGTAGTGAGTCAAATCCTTTAATCCGTGTCAACTCGTATAACATAGGATTATAGATTTTTTTTATACCCATGAGTCCTAACTCTTCTAGAATTCTAGTCCTCTTACTAGTTTCTTGTGATTTTTTATGCTAACCTTAACATGTGTTCTTTGTCTTTGATTGTGGTTGATCTTATTTATGACTAATGATTGCCAATGGACCGTTTTCACCTAGTAAATAGCATAAAAATTAAAATTGGACAAAATTAATCAAGTTAGTTTGTCTTTTAGTCTTCCGTGCTATTAGGTCATTGGGTCCTTTGTTTTTCACAACGTCCTCATGTCTAGTCATGTGATCATACCACGAGTCTTAATAAACTCACCTAATCACACATGTTGAGTGATTGCACACACTTTGTCTCCGAGTCATGCACTATATTATTTATGATCGTATACTAGGACCATGCATGCATCGTTTTCTGTCGTAGTAAAAATGAGTGGAAATTTTTCTCACTTGTTTTCAAATGTCTATTTTTTCCCTTCATTTCCTATCTTGAGCAATGAGTCGAACAATTAAGTGAATCATTTTATTTCACAGTACTTGGTCAAGGAGCAGGGGTAGATTGGTACGGTTCGAGTCATTACTGCATCAACCTCTTAGAAAGGAACTTCACCATCTCCACATCACTCATCACCTTCAAACTACTTTCAATTTTTCCCAATGGCCATTAAGGAAGATATTGAGAGCATTAACAAGTCCATTGAAACAATGTCTACCATGTTGCAAGCACTCACTACCAGAGTCAGCACAGTAGGGCAAAACAATGTTACTGCGGCTGCAATATACAAGATCAAAGAGCAAATGAGCAAGATTTATGAGGATTTCACCTATGTGGAACGACCTCCTACTCCTTTGGATGTGAAGGACCGATTACCTGAAAAGTTCTCCACTGCTGATATTCCAAAGTTCAAGCCTAGTGACAATCCAATATGCCATTTGAAGGCGTTCTCTGCAACCGTGGCTCTTAAGGGATTGGACGTAACCCTTTCCCTACGGTGTTCCCTCTCTCCTTAGAACATGCTTGCCAACAATGGTTCTATTTCCTAGATGCCAAGCGTACTGCGACTTGGCAAGATGTCACCGAAAGTTTCATGAATCGTTACATGTGTAACATTCAAGCTAGAACTTCTGAACGTGAACTCTCCATTCTCAAACAGAAAGAGAATGAAGGCTTCACCGCTTATCTGAAAAGGTGGAGGGAAATAGCTGCACTCTTGATAGATCCTCCCAAAGAAAAAGAGATGATTCGCCTCTTCATCCAAAATTTGATTCACAAGTACAAGCAACATCTCAAATTTCTTCCTTTGAACACTTTTGAAGCTGTATATGACATTGGCATCAATATCGAGGATGATCTAATAAAGACTGTCGGTAGTAACAATAATAAAACTTGGAAAATCAAGAAGAACGAACATCCTTCTTCTTCGTCTTCTAAGCACGAAAACAATATAAGCCAAGTTGATCTCAATGAAGTGTTAGCTCTTGATGCTCCATTGCCCAAGAAGAAAAGAACTTACAATTCTTTAGGAATGACTTATGATACGGCCTTTGATCGCCTTTCCAGTCAAGGCTTGATCACACCTACTAGGCCATTTCCAGAGCCAAAACCTGAAGAAAGGAGCGCCAAATGGAATCCCAATGCCCATTGCATGTACCATCAAGGAAGGGGCCACACTACGGAGCAATGTTGGAATTTGAAGGACGTCATTCAAGACTTGGTGGATGAAAACAAACTTCTTGTCCCTCCTGGCGGCAAGAAGTAATGAACACAAGGCGCACAGCAGATCCTTTGTGCAAGATTTCATGGTTTTTTTTTTTTTTTTTTTTTTTTATCATTCATCTCCATTCCCCATTCATGTCTAGCATAGGTTTTCCATTTCAAATTTTTATATGTTCCATGTGTTTCATTAACCTTTATTCCATTAATAAAATGAGAAATTTCCTTTACATCTCGATCATAGCATTTTTCATTCACTCATTCAAAAAAAAAAATCAATTACCGAACTAAACACAAGGTACACCAATGACTTGAGGCACCTCTACAACCCTGTCATTCCCTATTAACCATTCAATCACTTTCCATTTCTTCATCAACCACTTTGAGCCTTGTCTAAGGTTTAGCCTTCATTTCTTCAACCCACATTTACTTAACCCTAGGATTGGAAAATGTGTAATTGTATAACATTCAAAAAGCAAGTAAAAAAAAGAAGAAAAGCAACAATAAAACAATGTCTAAGGGCAAGTGTTCCAATGTCTTTGATATGAACACGTCTCAAATTGCGTCTCTCATCGAGTGCTTGGTACCGTGCCATAGAAACATGAATGCTAAGTGAGTGATGGAGCGCATGATCTGAGATTGCCCACATTGATTCAAAAGAATGAGAAAAAAAAAAGCAAAAAAAAAAAAAGAAAAAGAAAAAATAAAAATAAACTTGCAAAATTCAAAACAAAAAAATATATGAAAAATAAAACATGCAAAGTCTAATACACAATTGCATATCTTAGGGGCTTCTCTCGGGTCTTGAGCCTTTTACCCCTTTCTTCCTTAAACCTTCAGCTTAACCACCTTACAACCCTTGAAAGACCTCTTTGAGGTGTACACACACTTGTGCAAAGTTCGGTTAGAGCTACGTTCGGCCTGATTTCTAACGGATATGTAGGAAACCTCACATCGAGGTGCGACCACATTCATATGCATGATCGAGTCAAAGAATATCCAATGCTTAATCCTATGACCCTATCCATCTTGAGCTAGACTTGGGGGCTTGAACCCACATCGTTTAGCCTACCTATCCTAAAGAGTCACCATCTCGACTCTTCTCACATCTATTTCCCTCACCATAGCCATTGCAACCTCACCTAGTGTCACTTTCACACACGTCTTTCACACATACATAGCCATATCAGCTTATCCTTAGGAACCTTTTATCATGAAATCTTGTTTCCATACCGTGCATGTTTCATCATATTTAAAGACAACATTCATTAGAAGAAACATTGTATACTTGCTTAGCTTCCTGACCTGAGCAATATTCATTGTTTCATGCATCGCATAATGTGCTGAGAAACATTTATATATCAATGATTTTTAATCATACAAAGCATATCGTGCTTAGCTCCTTGTCCTAAGAAACGTTCATTATGCAATAATCACTTCATCTGTATACGTTCTTAGCTTCCAAACCTAAGTGACGTTCAAGATCGTTTCTTTACACCATAAATGATGCTTAGCTCCAAGACCTAAGTTAATTCATCTATTGTGTCACATAATGTAATTGTCCTTAGCCTCCTGGCCTAAGGACATGCATCATGCATACATTACTTTCAAGAAAAGCTATTCAATCCATGCGATTCATTTTGTCTTGCTCAACGAGGAAGTTAAAAACTTCTTTCCTTTTTTTCATGTCTTTTCTTTTGGGGAAGTTTAAAAACAAAAATTCATTTTTCACGTCTTTCTTTTCGAGAGAAAGTCGGTACCCTCCACTCATGACAAAAATGAAGGAAAATTTTTGCTTTTGCATTTTTAATTGCTTGTGTCAGTGCACACACTCACTCAAGACACGCACAATCACAAGTCATACACATGTCATGTCATGTCAAGTCAAACTCGGTCAAGACAGTTGGTCAAGTCAATCACAGTATATACGAGTCCCTTGGAAAATTTTATTATGCTGGTCTCATCTACAGCCCACGTCCGAGGACAAACGGACCATTTACAGCCCAAGTTTGGGGATAAGCGGACCATCTACAGCCCATGTCCAGGGACAAGCGGACCATCAACAGCCCACGTCCGGGGACAAGAAGACCATCTACAACCCACATCCGGGGACAAGCGGACCATTTACAGCCCACGATCGGGGACAAGCGAACCAACTACAGCCCACGGTCGGGGACAAGCAAACCAACTACAACCCACGTTTGGGGATAATCGAACTACCATCATTTCATGACGCAAGGTTTTCGATACACAGTGACTTATTACCATCTCATCATCTGTCGACTTTACTCAAGCATGGAAAGTATTATTTGGTGGATTTCTTCAAGCATAGAAAACCGCCAAATTCCTTTGTCGGCTTTCCTCAAGCATGGAAAGCATTATCGGTGGACTTCTTTAAGCATAGAAAACCGCCAAATTCCTTTGTCGGCTTTCCTCAAGCATGGAAAGCATTATCAGTGGATTTCTTCAAGCATAGAAAAACGCCAAAATCATATGTCGACTTTCCTCAAGCATGGAAAGTGTCATCCGGTAGGTTTCTTCAGGCTTAGAAAGCTACCAAACTCATCTGTCGGCTTTCCTCAAGCTTGGAAAGCATTTCAACAAACGTCATCCGGTGGATTCCTTCAATCATAGGATGCTACCAAACTCATTTGTCACCGATAAACTGGTGTCAGATAAGCTTTTTTTCCTTTACTCTTTTATCTGTAGAGCTAACATTTTTCTGCAGGTATCGACGTTTACAGAGTGATTTAGGATCGCAGAACGTCTTAAATCATTCTCCGTCCCTATCGACTACTTTGACTATCGTTTTCAAAACTGATGTTTCTACAAACTCAGTCAAAGTGGGGGCTTCTGTAGACACCTAAACATGTCTCCCCAAAACCAAACTCGATGATGAACAACCTTTCAGCGCCATTATTAGTCGGGTTTAATATTTAATCTTTGGAGTGCTTAAATCCATATTTAAATTCATATTTTCATTTCATAAACCAACCCAATTCCTAGCCCATTTCCCCAAACCTTCACTTATTTTCCTCTTTTCGTGCCTTTAAACCCAAAATAATTCATTTCGTATCCTTTAAATCATTCATTTCGTGTCCTTTTTATAAAACGTTTAATCCATTTTATTTTGGTCCATAATCTGGGTCCAATGATTTAATAGTTATATGGTGCTTTAAAAGATCTTTCCAACTATATATTATAAGCCCAAATCCGAGTTATAACGAATAAGTTATGGCCAAAATATTAAACTGAGCCCAAACCGAATCTGAACCCACCTTACCTACGACCCAATGATCATGTGAGGGTCCAAATTATTTAATACCATTCCTAAACCAATTAGGATTAATTGGAAGCTTCTATAAGTTTCTAAAATATCTTAATTATCCATTTTGAAAAGATAAGATTAAAGAGTTTGAAAATTGAATAAAACTCCTTTTTTTTTTAAATCCTATTTCTATCCGAATTGAAAGACGTTCAAAGATAGACATATATTATTTTCGTGCCTCGTATTTTTTATCCAAATTTTATATGGTGGGATAGCCCTTGAATTTATCTTTCCAATGATATATTATAATATCAATTCTGAGGTATAACGGAAAAGATATGAATAAAATATCAAACTCTATCCAAAACTGACACCGTCTCACTATTTCATCTATATATTTTATTCTATAACATACTTTAATCTGATTCTAATTGGGTTAGAAAGTATACTTCAAGATATTTCCAACGATATCTTATTCATCTTATTCCGATTTCTGGATCAAAAGATATAATAAAAACAAAAACCGCAAAAACTGCAGTCTATCGAGTTTTATTCCGATTTAATTCGGATCTTATCTTGTTTTTTCTATAAATAGAGGTCATATCACCCCTTTTCCAATCATCAACAAGCTTGATGATCAAATCCTTCTCTCTTTCTCTCTTTGACACCAAAAATCATTCTTCTCTCTCTCTCTCTCTCTCTCTCTCTCTCTCTCTCTCCCTCTCTCTCTCTTTCTCTGTCTCATATTCTAAGCCTTAAACCTATATTCCTAATTACACCATTCTTCCCCTTAGTACTCCAAGGAGTCTATACAACACCCAAAGTTCTATACTTAAACCAAGGTGTGAAAGGTACAAATAACTGAGGGTTTGGACCAAATTAACTCTACTTTTAATTTAATTTAATTTAATTATTTCAATTTGATTTATATTTTTATTGAAGTTACTAACAGTTTATTCATGATGTAGCAATTCAAGGAAGCGCGGAAAGTGAGTAATTAATCACTTAATTACTCTTATTTTTATTCTTGTTTCTAGTATCATGATTAGATTTATTTATTATTTGATTTGACTAACGCTATTATTGTTAAATTGCTTCCAATATTAATGTTTATTCTATTGTTATTATGATCACCATATTTCATATTAAAGGGAATATTTAATTAATAATCAAGACTAATAAGATAATTTGGACAACCGGTTTAGGTTCCTTTTTAATCTTATTGTTTAATCAAGTGATCACAATATTTTAGAATTATGTGTTGCATTAATATTCAACCAATTTAGATTAATAATAGTTTGGAACAAATTGAATCTTTGTTTGTATGTCTTTGAGGTCGCAGGAATCACTTTTCACTATAAGAATCGAGTAGAGGCCAATACGGGCGAATGTGACTTCATGATTCACTTCGTACCATCATCCCCGATCCTCCTTTCGTGGTTCCGAACCATATGGAGTTAGTAATCTCATGGATTATGAATGGGTGTAACCTTCACGGGTCAATTGTTGTTGCCTATCGTTGTCCCTTTAATCGTGGTTGCCTTTTATGATCCGTGAACGGTTTACAAGTTCCTAAAAACTTGTTGGCGGCTCCCTCCTTTATTTGTCCCTAATCGTATATGTCAATTCCCACTTCCTATGAGTGCCAAGCATATTCACACATGCTTTTAACGTAGGCGCACTTCGAGCGACGCCTACAATATTCAACCAACATAGATCAAACAGGTTTAGGGTTAAGCTATTGATTGCATGTTAGTCAGAAAGCGCACATGAATACGAGATGAATAAATTAGAGGCCTATTTTTAGGTCAGGTTCAATCTCTTTTAGGTTGGATTTGTACCTTCATCCCCGAACTTCCAGTCATGCTTCCAGACCTATTGGAGTTAACGATCTCCTGGATCATTAAGGGATGTAACCTTCACCCTGTGAACGGTTTACAAGTTCCTAAAAATTGTTGGCGTCTCTTTTGCTCTAGTTTCCTTCCCTTTGGACGCCACCATGCTTAAGTGTATGGTCATAGTGGGGCTCAAGTGTGGGATGTTTTGAAATATTCCCTACAGTTTTTTGGTTACTCCATTGGGGAGGATTTCTATTTTAATTCCTAAAAATTTATTTTGGCAATGATTTAGAATGAGTGAATGAGACTCGAAAAGTTCTAATTTTTTCATATGCGTAATTTTGATTGACATTATTGACATAAACATAAAAAGGTTCTCATTGGAAAGACCATCCGTAATGAGTAAAAAACATAGGATTTTTATACGAAGGTGATGAGTGTCATTTATGGCACTCATAGGGTAGTCTTTTAGATGTTTTCACCCTATTCATAGCTTTATTTTTATTATTTTGGTCTTTTCTCCTTTAGTTTCCCTATTTCTTTCTTTCTTAGTGTTTTACTTTCCTTTATGTGGTTTTATTCGTGTTTCCCTCTTATTTGGCTTTTTTTCCCTTCTATTTTCTCTCTTTGTTTACTTTTTTAGGTTCTTAAGGAGTTGGCTTTACAAAGGGCTCAAGAAGAGCAAAAAGGGCTAAGCAAAGAAGAAGCAAGCTCCTTGGAGAGGGCGCATAGCCTTTCCCAAAGGCCGCGGGCGCGGTAAAATTGCAAGAAAATGGAGATTTTTGGCAGAAACTCTTCGTGCCCTGGCCGCGGTCTACCGCGGGCGCGGATGTTTTGAAGAGACCGCTTCGATTAGAGAGACCACGTGCCCTTGATTACACTTGGGAGCAGAGCATTTGCCGCGCCTTAAAGCCGCGGGCGCGGGGGTCTTCGCCGCGCGTGCGAGCTATAGTACCCGCGGGCACGGGTGTTGTCCAGATTGCCCGCGGAGTAAGTTACAGGTGCCATACCCATTTTTCCGCGCCCGCGGGATATTCTTGGAAAGGGCGCGGCCGATTAGATTTTCTTCTTTGTCTATAAATACTCTTGTAATTCCTTTTCAAAGCTAACTTTTAGATGATTTTCATTTGCTTAGTTTTTAGAGAGCGAAACTAGAGAGAAAGTAGAGATAGAAATTCTTGGATTTTTATTTGTATTTTAACATTGGTTCAATCAAGTTTGGATTTCTTCTTCATATCAATGAAAGTTTGTGAGATTTCTTTCCTTTAAATTTACTTTTATTGCAATTTCCTTTAATGCTTGAATGATTTATTTGAATTTTGGTTTAGGTTTGAGTAATTTTTGAATGATTGAATTCCTTATTGATTAAAATTGAAATTAATATGATTGTGATTGAATTTTTTTGTCTTTTAATTTCACCATGATTAGTGAGTAGATTAGTTGCTAGGGAGAAGGGGAAGAATGCTTGATTGATGATTTTTGCTAGTTGATGATCATTGATTGATTGAACTGTTGAAATTAAATTGGTTAACATAGTTGTGCATGTGATTAATTAGACTAGGAGTGATCAACCTATAAGATTAATCTAGATTGCATTGCAAATTTCAATGACATGAACCCTTGATTTGAGAATTACTTTAATTGATTGAATTTGATTGTGATTTTCCTTGTTAGCCATTCATTGTGAACTCTAGCTTGGCTTATAGGAGATAGCTTTTGAATTCCTTTTATTGCAACTATTGTTTGTACCTTGTAATGTTTGAATCAATTGAGTGATCTATCAATTAGCATAATCATAGAGCTTGCATGTGGAACTTATATCCCTAGTGTTTAGCATATTGAATTTCTCGATTTATCTAGTTTCTCGATACTTAAGTTACCAATCACAACCATTTACATTCTTCGAATTAGCTTGACATAGACTATAGCATAGTACCTACTCATTCCTTTGGTTCGACCCTTGACTTACCATATACTTTTATTAGGTTGGTCGAGTGTTTACAAATTAGGTTTGGCTCTAGGGAGAGGTAGATAACGACCCACATTTTCCTCTTGTCAAAATTGCGCCATTGCCGGGGAGTGATATTGTTGCTTTGTTATAGTTGTTGAGAGTATTTCATTCTTAATTGAAAAAACAACAAAAAGATTTTTCTCTTTTAGGCTACACTTGTAGCCGTGATACTAATAATTTCTTTTGAAGTTGTATGCGTAGAGGACGTAGTCATTCACTAGTGCCATTCGATCCGGAGATTGAGAGGACTATTACAAGATTAAAGGATGCTAGACGATCTTTGATATCTAGCAAGAATGGGAGAAAATCCGAGAGTGGCATTGAAAGAACTGGGGATTCCCAGTGCATATAGATTTGAGAGTGGAATTGCTCCACCTACAACACCAGCAAATGATTTTGAAATTAGGTCGGCAATGATCGCTTTGATAGAGTGGTTACAATTTAGTAGGGCCAAGCATGAAAGCCCACTAAATCATCTCATGGAGTTCGAAAAATATTGCAATACTATCAAGGTAAATGGAGTTTCCCAAGAATTCATCCGCCTCAAGCTCTTTCCCTTTTCTCTCATAGGACGTGCTTTGTAATGGCTACACAAGGATGTTAAGCCGAATTCTCTAAGGACATGGGACGAGGTTACCAAGGAATTTCTATCCTATTTCTATCAACAAAAGAAAATGGCGGAGGCTAGAGCTTTGATTCAAGGTTTTAAACAAAAGCCAGGTGAGATTCTCTATGAAGCATGGGAGAGATACAAAGAGTATCAAAGGGAGTTTCATCACCACGAAATTCCAACCTATCAAATTATTCAAATTTTCTATGGAGGCCTAAGTCCCCAAGGCAAGTCATGCCTTGATGGGGGAGTCGGAGGTCCCATCATGAATAGGACAGAGGAAGAAGTGGTAGACATCATTGAGGATGTGGTGGGGTACTAAAGAGATTGGCAAGATGGTGAGAGGGATTCAACTAGCAAGAGTAGCTCTTCGGTGTACTCGGTTGATCATCTAAATGCAATCAACAATCTCTACTCACAAATGATGAACTTGGGGAAGGAAATGATTGCAATCAAGGAAAAATTGGAGAGTTCTTCTTCCTAAGCTTCAAATCTTCCTTCCCAATTTAAGGGGAGAGGTACATCTTCTAACTCTCATCCCCCTCCTTCTTCTAGTAACATGCCTAGCGGTTGTTTGTTTTGTGATGTGTGTGGTTCATATGATCATGATGCTTGTAATTGCCCTCATGCTTTTCCGAATAGTAATGATGATTTTGATAACAATGAGAGTGAACATGTGAACTATGTGTCAAATAATAATAATGTGCAAAGTTTTGATAATCAAAGGGGTCAATGGAATAGGAATTACCAAAACCAAGGTAATTTTGACAGCTATAACCAAGGTGTGGTTATAGGAACCAAGGTTCTCGAGGTAACTATAACAATCAAGGTTATAGTAGCCAAAATCATAACCAAAATTATTGTAATAAAAACCAAGGTTATGGAAATCATAATCAAGGTAGTGGTAACCATAATCAAGGGTATGGTCAAAATCAAAATAGGGGTAATTGGAACAATCAAGGTAGGGCAATTTTTAAAACAATGCTCAAAGAGGCCCTCCACCCGGATTTGCTCCAAAAACTCAAGGTGATAATTCTTATTCACAATCCTCTTCCTGTAGGACTAATTTGGAGGAAATAATTTAGAATCAAACAAAGTTGTTGAACACTTATATGGCCGTAAGTGACAAGAAATTCAGTGAAATGATGACTCATAATAAGATGCTTGAAAACCAAATTTCTCAACTTGCCAATGCTTTGAAACTAACACCATGCTAGTCCTTAATCTTTACCTTCTCAAGGGTTAGATCCCAAGAGACCCGTGAATGCTATTGTTACAAGGTGTGGTAAGGTTCTTGAGGAGAGTTTGCCTAAGAAGAGTGAAACTAAGGAAGTCCCCAAGGAGGTTTTGATAGAAGATGAGAGAGATGGTGCATCTTTAAGTGAGGTTGTGATTGAGACACATAGTGAGGTGAGTGTAGAGAAAGAAATTGTGAAACGCAAGCTTCCCTATCCACAAAAATTCATGAGACATAGTCGGATGAACAATTTGAAAGATTTATTGACATTCTCAAACAACTTCACCTTTCCCTACCATTTACCGAAATTGTCACCCAAATGCCCAACTATGCAAAATTCCTCAAAGACATTTTGAGTGGGAAAATAACTTGTGATGTTGTGGAGACGATCAACTTGACCGAGAATTGTAGTGCAATTATAATGAACAAGATGCCACCTAAGTTGAAAGATCCCGAAAACTTCTCTATCCCTTGTGCCATTAACAAGATGCAAATTGATAATGCCTTATGTGACTTAGGAGCTAGTGTTAGCCTAATGCCATATTCGGTCTATCAAAGACTTGAGTCAGGGGAACTTTTGCCTTCTAACATTACATTGCAATTAGCCGATAGATGAATCAAATTTCCAAAGGGTAAGGTGGAGGATGTTCCTTTGAGAGTAGGGAAGTTTGTGATTCCTGTGGATTTTGTGGTTCTTGAAATGGATGAAGATGCTACCATTCCTATTATTTTTGGTAGACCTTTTCTTGCTACCTCGGGTGCCATGATTGATGTCAAGAGTGCAAAAATTTCACTTAAGGTAGGAGATGAGGTCATTGAATTTGACTTGAATGAAAGCATGAAGTATCCATGTTTTTCTTTAGAAAATTGCATGATGATTGATTCTCTTGATCATGTTGTGTCTTCCATGCATGAGAACGTGCTCACTTCTAATGATCCTCTTGAGAATGTCTTTTTGAATAAGGATAAGATAGGTGTTCCTATCAAGTAAATGGTAATGTATGAGGATTTGCTAAATGGAAGCATCGAGGAAGTGGATGAGCATATGTGCATGAATATCTCAAGCCAAGAGGCTTTGCAAGATGCCACTTCAAAGGAAGGTAAAGGTGTACCAATGGTTGAGCTCAAAAATCTTCCATTACACCTTAGGTATGAATTATTAGGACCCAACCCCACTTTTCCCGTGATTGCTAGCTCTTCTTTGAGTGAGCACCAAGCTCAAAAGTTGTGTGGTGTTTTGAGGAATCACTAAAGTGCTTTGGGTTATACCATTGATGACCTCAAAGTTATAAGCCACGCTTTATGTACACATCACATAACTCTGGAGGAGGGTGCTTTACCTTCTATTAAGAGACAACGAAAGCTACATCCCTAAATGGGAGAGGTAGTGAAGAAGGAGATCACCAAACTTTTAGATGCAGGAATCATATTCCTCTTTTCTAGTTCTAGGTGGGTCTCTCCTGTTCACTTTGTCCTAAAGAAGGGAGGTATGACCGTCGTTGAAAATGTGAAATGTGAGCTCATTTCGAAGAGGACGGTCACAGGATGGAGGATGTGTATAGACTATAGACGTCTAAATACATCTACAAAGAAAGATCATTTTCCTCCTTCCTTTTATTGATTAAATGCTTGAGAGACTAACAAGGCATAAGTTTTATTGTTTTCTTGATGGTTATTTAGGATTTTTCCAAATCTCTATCCACCCGGATGACCAAGAGAAAACAACCTTCACTTGTCCATATGGTACATTTTCCTATAGGAGAATGCCGTTCGACCTTTGCAATGCTCCCGCGACATTTCAAAGATGCATGATGAGCATATTTGGAGATATGTTAGAAGAGGAGATGGAGGTTCTTATGGATGACTTCTCCATAGGAGGTATTTCATTTGAGGCATGCCTTGAAAACCTTGAAAAATGTCTTACAAGGTGAGAGAAGGTGAACTTGGTCTTGAATTGGGAGAAATGTCACTTCTTGGTGGAGGAAGGCATAGTCCTTGGCCATAAGATCTCTCACAAGGTGATTGTAACACCCCCGATTTACTAACTGAAAATAAATAAGAATTAAAGGAAAAATAAACAACCTTTAAATAAAATTGCGGAAACATACTCATAAATCGGAGGTATTACTGCTACACTCAACAACCTGTCAAGTGTTAAGGCTGACAAATCCCAATAAATCTAGGTGAGCTATTTACAACTTTACGAACTCGTTATAGCATACTAATCGATCACTTGAGCTCCCTTTAGTACGTTCAGTTGATCAAAACTGCTTATACAAACTTGACTGCTCACCATTAAGGACAAATTCCAAAATAGATAGTCGCAGGGCCATCATAAGAAAAAGACATGGCCGCAAACACAAGTAGCATAACAAAATAATTTACACGTCAGCAAAAAACTAAGTAATCACCACATATCAGAATACAAAGAATAATATAATAATTAAAATTACTAGATCAATTAAACAATGTAGTTTGAAACTACATTACACATTGTATTCTGAAAATAACCTTCATCGATTCAACCTCGAATAATAATACGAACTTTTACTCAATTAACTCATATAACCCATAAGTGTGTCATGCTCTTTGTTTTATACCTAGCCTTGGACATGGGTAATTCGAATAAAACCAACAAATATAAAAACTTGAATACTCCCAATAACCAGAAAAAACCTTGAACCAGACCACATACGGGCCAATTCCCACTGTAGGGGACCATAGAAAAATAATTAATAAAGATTGTACCTCATTCTTAACTTATGATCATTATCTCATTACCAATATGTCAAGGACTAAGGTCTATAACGCCGAGCCTCAAACCAATAACAAAATAATAATCTCAACCTTTTGATCTCATACATCGATCAAATAATCTTTCACATGATAATAAATTCTCAATATTGGCACATGTTCCCAAATAATATAATAATTCGAACTCGATCCAATCGTAGTATATCTCAACTCTTATAGGGCAATCATACTAGTTACCCAAATGTAATCATATCTCAACCCAAAAATAATACTCTGCATTAACAACCCTAAAACCTTGATAAAACAATACTCCCTATAACAACAACATTAAAACCCTAGAAATAATTGTACAATCAATTATATACAACAAAAGTAAATAATACGATACTAAAATCTAATCAAATCATATAATACCATAATAATTAATCATATATACAAAGAGTAGATCATATCATACATAAAAATATGAAAATACAAACATCTCAAAAATATAGTGTGATTATACATAATAAATAATACAATCAAACATCTCCAAATTGATAAAGTGTGATTACCTTTCGGAAACAATTAAGCAAATATTAGAGCAAGGTACCCCACTGATTCACGAACTTGACGAGCAATAGATACTCCACCCTCACGATTAACAAGTCAGACACATGACTTTGTAATTTTGGAAAAATTAATAGGTTAGTTTGCACAAATTTATACGGAGACAATTATTTGACTTATAATGAAGATTAATGGCAAACAATATACTTAATGCCATAAACCCACGAAAGATAATATGGAGATAAGAGAGAGATTTGATATCCAAATGGTTTATATATCAAAATTTTATTAGGGTTTAAATAGTTTATACACGCTTAAAAATAAAGAGTCATATTTAAATTAAAATAGGGTTTAAAACCTTTTCGAACTCTAAATAAAGTTATTAGGTTAGAAAAGTTATATAATAAATAAAAATAACTATTTTTTAATAAAATATAATATATAAAATCATAAAATATTCGGGTATTACAATCTACCCTCCTTAAAACAAGTTTTGTCCTCGAAACTTAAAATAGAAAATTTTAGGGTATTACAATCTACCCTCCTTAAAACAAGTTTCGTCCCGAAACTTAAAGTAGAAAATTTTAGGGTATTACAATCTACCCTCCTTAAAACAAGTTTCGTCCCGAAATTTAAAATTAAGAAATAACTTACTTGTAAATTTGAGAGTAAGTAAAAACTAAATCAAACTTTTCTGTATAAAATATATAGATAGAGTAATAAAATAGTAGGGGTATTACATACTATCCCCCTTAAAACGGAGTTCGTCATCGAACTCAAAACTAGTCACATAAAAAACACATAACAAGCACAAGCATGTGGAGAGAAACACTCTTGAAACGACTTAGCCTATATGTTTATTTTAATCCTACTGTTATTTAACAGGTTCATTCCTAAACCAAAACACGCTGGGATATGAGGATCCCTGCGTAAACCCCACGAGCGTTTAGGCTCTGGATACCATTTTGTAACACCCCCGAATTACTAACTGAAAATAAATAAGAATTAAAGGAAAAATAAACAACCTTTAAATAAAATTGCGGAAGCATATTCCTAAATCGGAGGTATTACTGCCACACTCAACAACCTGTCAAGTGTTAAGGCTTACAAATCCCAGTAAATCTAGGTGAGCTATTTACAACTTTACGAACTCGTTATAGCATACTAATCGATCACTTGAGCTCCCTTTAGTACGATAACTTGATCAAACCTGCTTATACAAACTTGACTGCTCACCATTAAGGACAAATTCCAAAATAGATCGTTGCAGGGCCACCATAAGAAAAAGACATGGCCGCAAACACAAGTAGCATAAAAAATAACACACACGTCAGCAAAAAGCTGAGTAATCACCACATATCAGAATACAAAGAATAACATAATAATTAAAATTACTAGATCAATTAAACAATGTAGTTCGAAACTACATTACACATTGTATTCTGAAAATAACCTTCATCGATTCAACCTTGAATAATAATACGAACTTTTACTCAATTAACTCATATAACCCATAAGTGTGCCTTGCTCTTTGTTTTATACCTAGCCTTGGACATGGGTAATTCGAATAAAACCATCAAGTATAAAAACTTGAATACTCCCAATAACCAGAAAAAACCTTGAACCAGACCACATACGGGCCAATTCCCACTGTAGGGGACCATAGAAAAATAATTAATAAAGATTGCACCTCATTCATAACTTATGATCATTATCTCATTACCAACATGTCAAGGACTAAGGTCTATAACGCCGAGCCTCAAACCAATAACAAAATAATAATCTCAACCTTTTGATCTCATACATCGATCAAATAATCTTTCACATGATAATAAATTCTCAATATTGGCACATGTTCCCAAATAATATAATAATTCGAACTCGATCCAATCATAGTATATCTCAACTCTTATAGGGCAATCATACTAGTTACCCAAATGTAATCATATCTCAACCCAAAAATAATACTCTACATTAACAACCTTAAAACCTTGATAAAACAATACTCCCTATAACAACAACATTAAAACCCTAGAAATAATTGTACAATCAATTATATACAACAAAAGTAAATAATACGATACTCAAATCTAATCAAATCATATAATACCATAATAATTAATCATATATACAAAGAATACAAATAATAAATCATATCACACATAACAATACGAAAATACAAACATCTCAAAAATATAGTGTGATTACACATAATAAATAATACAATCAAACATCTCCAAATTAATAAAGTGTGATTACCTTTCGGAAACAATTAAGCAAATATTAGAGCAAGGTACCCCACTGATTCACGAACTTGACGAGCAATAGATACTCCACCCTCACGATTAACAAGTCAGACACATGACTTTGTAATTTTGGAAAAATTAATAGGTTAGTTTGCACAAATTTATATGGAGACAATTATTTGACTTGTAATGAAGATTAATGGCAAACAATATACTTGATGCCATAAACCCACGAAAGATAATATGGAGATAAGAGAGAGATTTGATATCCAAACGACTGCACAATATTATATATCAAAATTTTATTAGGGTTTAAATAGTTTATACACGCTTAAAAATAAAGAGTCATATTTAAATTAAAATAGGGTTTTAAACCTTTTTGAACTCTAAATAAAATTATTAGATTAGAAAAGTTATATAATAAATAAAAATAACTATTTTTTAAATAAAATATATTATATAAAATCATAAAATATTCGGGTATTACAGGGATAGAGGTGGACAAATTAAAACTAAAATTGAAGTCATTAAAAAGCTTCCACCTCCAGTTAATGTAAAGTGAGTGAGATCTTTCTTAAGGCATGCCCGATTTTATAGAAGATTCATCAAGGACTTATCGCTCATTGTAAAGCCCCTTAATTAATGTAGGCGTCGTTTGAAGTGCGCCTATGTAAAAGCATGTGGTGAATATGCTTGACACTCATAGGAAGTGGGAATTAACATAATATGATTAGGGACAAGGAAAGTAGGGAGCCGCCAACAAGTTTTGTAAGGAACTTGTAAACCATTCACGGATCATTAAAGGCAACCACGATAAAGGGACAATGATAGGCAACAACGATTGACCCATGAAGGTTACACCCCATTCATAATCCATGATATTACTAACTCCATATGGTTCGGAATCACAAAAGGAGGATCGGGGATGATGGTACGAAGTGAGTCATGGAGTCACATTTGCCCGTATTGGCCTCTACTCGATTCTTATAGTGAAAAGTGAGTCCTGCGATCTCAAGGCATACAATCAAAATATTCAATTTGCTCCAAACTATTATTAAGCTAAATTGGTTTAATATTAATGCACCACATAATTCTAAAATATTTGTGATCACTTAATTAAACAACAAGATTAAAAAGGTACCTAAGCCGGTTGTCCAAATTATCTTATTAGGCGTGATTTTCAATTACATATTCCCTTTAAACATGCAATATGGTGATCAATAAATATAATAATAGAATTAACATTAATATTGGAAGCAATTTAACAATAATAGAGTTAGTCAAATCAAATAATAATAAACCTAATCATGATATTAGCAATATTAAAATAAAAATAAGTAATTAAATTAATTACTCACATTCCGCGCGTTCC
This sequence comes from Chenopodium quinoa, assembly GCF_001683475.1. Taxonomy (NCBI): domain Eukaryota; kingdom Viridiplantae; phylum Streptophyta; class Magnoliopsida; order Caryophyllales; family Amaranthaceae; genus Chenopodium; species Chenopodium quinoa. Next base: position 209,069 of record NW_018745324.1, read on the forward strand.
TTGAATTGCTACATCATGAATAAATTGTTAGTAACTTCAATAAAAAATATAAATCAAATGAAGATTAAATTAAATAAATATAGATTTGATTTGGTCCAAACCCTCAGTTACTATACCTTTCACGCCTTGGTTTAAGTATAGAACTTCGAGTGTCGTATGGACTCCTTAGAGTGCTTAAAGGAAGGAATAGTGAAAGAAGGGGAAGGCTAGTGTTTAGGCTAAAGAGGGAGAAGAGCATGATTTTATGATCAAGTTTGTTGATCCTTGAAAAAGGGAGATATGACCTCTATTTATAGAGAAAAAAGAAGGGTCGAAAAACCAAGATAAGATCCGAATTAAATTGGAATAAAACTCGATAGACTGCAGTTTTTGCGGTTTTTGTTTTTATCATATATTTTGATCGATAAATCGGAATAAGATAAATAAGATATAGTTGGAAATATCTTTAAGTCTACTTTCCAACTCAATTAAAATGAGATTAAAATATTTTTTAGAACAAAAGATATGGCCGAAATAGTGAGACGGTGTCAGTTTTGGATAGAGTTTGACATTTTATTCATATCTTTTTCGTTATAACTCGAAATTGATATTATAATATATAATTGGAAAGATAATTCCAAGGGCTATCCAACCATATAAAATTTAGATAAAAACTATGAATCACGAAAATAATATCTGTCTATCTTTAAAAAATATTCAATTCGGCTAGAATTAGAACTATCGAAAAGAAAAGTTTTATTCAATTTCAAACTCTTTAATTTTATCTTTTCAAAAAGGATAATTAAGATATTTTAGAAACTTATTAAATTTTCTAATTAATCCTAATTGATTTAGGAATGGGATTAAATAATTTTGACCCTCCACGTGATCATTGGGTCATAGGTAAGGTAGGCTTGGGTTCGGTTTGGGCTCAATTTAATATTTTGGTCATAACTTATTCGTTATAACTCGGATTTGGGCTTATAATATATCCTTGGAAAGATCTTTTCAATTCCCATCCAATTATTAAATCATTGGACCAGATTATGGACCAAAATAAAATGGATTAAACGTTTTTATAAAAAGGACACGAAATGAATTATTTTGGGTTTAAAGGCAAGAAAAGAGGAAAATAAGTTATGGTTTGGGGAAATGGGATAGGATTTGGGTTGGTTTTATGAAATGGAAATATGGATTTAAGCACTCCAAGATTAAATACTCAACCCGACCAATAATGGCGGTGAAAGGTTGTTCATCATCGGGTTTGGTTTAAGGGAGACATTTTTAGGTGTCTACAATGACCTTCTTCAAAAAGATGCCGAGTTTGTATTTGATGATATGTGTTTGGAGGAATTCAATAAGTTGAAGAAAGCTCTAATCTCTACTCTTATTGTTCAGGCTCCAAGATGGGATTTACCATCTGAGTTGATGTGTGACGCAAGTGATTCGGAAATAGGAGGTGTCTTGGGTCAAAGAGTTAACAAGAAACCTCATGTGATCTATTATCTGTCCAAGACTCTAAGTGGAGCTCAAAGGAATTACACTACAACGGAGAAGGAATTCTTGGCTATATTTCATTCTTTTGAGAAGTTCTGTTGTTATCTATTGGGTTCCAAGAACATTGTCTTCACAGATCATGCGGCTCTCAAGTATCTTTTTTCCAAGAAAGAGTCCAAGCCAAGGTTGATCCGGTGGGTTCTTGAGCTCCAAACCTTTGACATTGAGATTAGGGATAAGAGAGGAGCGGAAAACGTTATGGCGGTCCATCTCTCTCATTTATGATGTTTTTGTAATTAAGGATAGGATACTTGATGACTTCTTATATGCTCCCATGGTTTGCCAATTTAGTGAACTTTCTTGCATGTGGGGAGTTTCCTCCTTCCTTTTTTAAGAACTAAAGAAAGAAGCTCAAGAGCGAGGCAAAGCATTATGTATGGGATGATCCCATCTTTTACAAGCAAGGGGTTGATGGCTTACTTAGAAGTTGTGTGCCAAACGAAGAGGTGCCTAGTGTTTTGAAAATGTGCCATTCGGATCCAAGCGGGGGCCATACAGGTATCTCTAAGATCGCGACTAAGGTCCTTCAATGCGGTCTATGGTGGCCATATATCTTTAAGGACTCATGGGGCTTTGTAAAGACATGTGACAGATGTCAAAGAGTTGGGATCATCTCCAAGAGAAATGAAATGCCTAAACATCCCATACTGGAGTTGGAGGTGTTTTATGTATGGGGTATTGACTTTATGGGGCCATTTCCCTCATCTTTCGGAAATCAATATATCCTTGTGGCGGTCGACTACGTGTCTAAGTGGGTCGAGGCCATTGCCTCCCTAACTAACGACCACAAGGTGGTTATGAAGTTGTTTAAGAAGATAATATTTCCAAGATTTGGGGTACCAAAGGCGGTGATAAGCGACAATGGTTCTCATTTTATTCACCATGCCTTTCAAAAAATGTTGAGGAAGCATGGAGTCCATTAAAGATTTGGCCTCCCATATTATCCCCAATCGAGCGGTCAAGTGGAAGTCTCTAATCATCAAATGAAGCTCATCCTTGAAAAGACGGTTATGAGAAATTGAAAAGATTGGTCGGAAAAGTTGGATGATGCTCTTTGGGCCTATCGAACGGCTTTCAAGACCCCCATAGGTACCACTCCATACCGCCTTGTCTATGGCAAGTCATGTCATCTCCCGGTTGAAATTGAACACTGTACTCTGTGGGCAATCAAGAAGATAAATTTTGACTCGGCAAGTGCGGGGGAGAAGAGGTGGTTAGATCATCATGAGCTAGAGGAGCTTCGGCTTGATGCTTATGATTGTGCTAGTGTGTACAAGGCTCGTTCCAAGGAAACACATGACAATCTTATTGAGAAGAAAGATTTTTGTGTTGGTGATAAAGTTCTTCTCTACAATTAAGAAATGAAGTTGTTTCCCGGAAATCTCATGTCAAGATGGAGCATCCCTATTTGGTCAAGAGTGTTTTTCCAAGTGGTGTTGTAGAAGTCTTAATGATGGATTCTTCTTCTTCGTTTAAGGTCAATGGCCATCGTCTCAAGAAGTATTTTGATATGCTTTTGTTGGCCTTGTTCACACATTGCTTCTTCGACAACCACCTTGAATGGGTGGTAATCGCCGAGCTAACAATGTTAAACAAAAGCGCTTACAGGAGGCAACCAGGATTCTCAACTTCTTTTCTCTTTTCCTTTCTTTCTTTTATTTTTATTTGTTAGTCTTTGTTTTTACTATTTTTTTCTTGTTTTTGATTTGTTTTGTAGGTTAAATTCCATCATAAATTATGGATTTAGGGTGACTGATGAGGAGAGTACAAGAAGAGTTTGTGAAGAAGGGGAGAAGGCACCCCGCGGTCATGGAGAGGCCGCGGGTGTTTTGTGCCTTGGATTGATAAAAATTGAAATTTTGATCAGCCTGTTGCCGCGGGCGCGTATGAAAAAGAGAGGCCGCAACATCCTAGAGAAGGCTTGGCTCAACAAAGAGGTAAAATATGGAAAATCGAATCAGTTTGTTGCCGCGGTTTCCCCGCGGGCGCAGCAGAGTTGGAGAGGGCGCGGCGTTCTGGAGAGGCAGCGGGCCTAGAATAAACTTGCAGTTTGTAGCCGCTGTTGCCCCGCGGGCGGGAGTTGCTTCACCCGGGCGCGGAGAATACGAGAGAGGGCGCGACATTTTGGGTTTAATTTGAACCGTGCCCCCTCTCCTTCTCTCTCCTCTCTTATTTCTCTTTACACTCAACTTTTATCCTCTTTCTCTCTCATCCTCCTCTCAAACTCTAACCCCCAACCCATCAATCTCACACCATTTTCCTTAATTTCACTCAAATTTTCATTAAAATATTTTACTTTTCTCCATTTTCATCAAATTTGGATTATCTTTCTTGTTGTTTTTCGGGAAAAATCGGTTTCTTAAAGCACGTCCACGCTTGATTCGTGCTTGGTCCATTTTTTGTGTTCTTGTGCTTCATTTGTGTCTTCAACTTTGGTATAATCCTAATCGTTGCTCTATTTTTGTCAATTATTATTGATGTTGTGCATTGATTTTGATTTACCTTGGTTAAGTATGAATATGATGATTATGGTTAATTGTATGGTGATTCTGGGATTGTTTTGAGTGACTTGGGCTTATTTTTTTATATTGATTATTAAATTTGTTGGTTGTAGTTTGGATTTTGGTTGTCTTGTTTGAAACAGGTACTTTATAGTGTTGGGTGGTGTTGTGAAGTTGTGTGAAGTGTTGGTGGTAGTATTAGTGTTGAGTAGTTTTTGGTGTGAATTCCTTTGAGTTATTGGTGTTATTTGATTTGGTGATTATGGATTTGTTAAGAAAGAGCAAGAGTAGCAAGAAGCGTTCTCACCAATCTCCCGGTCAATCTTCTCAAGGCCAATACTCCCATGGCCAATCATCCTATAGCCAACCTCCTCCAAACTCCACTTCTCAAGATAATTCCCCACCTCCACCTTTACCCCCTCTCAAATTTTATAATCGGTCTAAACAAGCTCCAATATACAACAAAATGAAAACCCGAAAGTTTAGGCCAACTCCAAATTATCATCATGCCGAAATGGTCAAGTTAGGAATTGATTCCAATGTTGACATCCTTCTCCGGAACCTCCATTTGGACGAGTTTGTTAAATCTTCTCCTAGAACATATTTGGAACCCACCATTGAGTTTTTCTCTACATTTGAATACAATAGGGTGGGGATACTGATTTTCTCATCTCTTTCCTATTGTTCAATGTCAAGCGTACATTAACCCTCTACGAATTCAATGAAGCCCTTGGTTTCAATCCTCATGCCGATATTTTTGAGCCAATCCTTTTCAACCTGGCTGCTTATAATGAGGTTGCATGGTGGAGAACCATTGCTAATAAGAGAACGTTTGACTCCAAGGTGTCGCTTGCTAGTGAATTATTCACCCGACCTTAAGATTCTTCATAAGGTTCTTGGTTATGTCGCTTTTAACAAGCAAGACCTTGGGAAACTTTCAAGGGAAAAGATTATGGTTCTTTGGATGGCCACCAAGTCGGATTTTGGGCCTAGGGTGAATTTTGGGTACATTTTTATGGAGTGTTGCAAGGCGATAGGGGTCCTTGATGTCTTGCACTCCGGTTGGAGGGAGTGAAGACGTGTTACTAGATTTGAAGCAACTCAACACATTACGCTTCATCACTAACAACAATAACAACAACAACAACAATTCAATCAACAAAGACATGGAAGAAGACAACAACAACAACATGACAACCAACAAGATCCCTATCTTCGGGAGATGACAGCCATGCAAGAGAAAATGGAGCGCATGCAATTAAGCATGCAAGGTATGTATGCCGGCAACCAAAACTTAGCTTTTCAAACTAGCGCCTTGTATGATGCTAATGTACGTAGGGGGGAGGTCACTCCTCCGGTTAACTACCCGTATGTGCCGGCCCAATTAAGGCCCGTGCCATCTTGGGGTGGTGACAACCTGCCTACGTACCCTTATTGGCAAGGGGTTAAACCCCAATGAACCTAGGCACGATTTCCCCGACGAGTTCGGTCATTATGACTACTTGGTTTTGGAAGGGAGTGACTATAGGGGTGATCCCAACTACCCCTATGTTCACTCCACTCACCCCGAGCATTGCGTTCAACCCAAGCCATATGACCAGTTGACCGCATCCCAACTTGACCTTTTCAAAGGTCATTATGGGTGGCCACACGGTTATACCGGTGGTTGGGATCCCTATGACCCCTCATCGGGCTTCTCTTATGATGGGGATGCGGGTGATGGTGGTGCCGGCCCTAGTGGCCATTAGTCCTCCTTGGGTTGTTTATTTCCCCTTTTTGATACCTCTCCTTTAGTTTTACTTGCTTGTGTGCATCGCGGTCGATGCATTTATTTTTTGAGGGGGGGGGGGGAGTTTAAAAGGGTGTTTTAGGGTAGGTTTAGGGGGAGGCACCTTGGACTTATGGGGATATGTTTGAAAAGGTTTTGGTGGGTTTTCTTGCTTCGCTTTTTGGTACTCTAGTTGGTATGTTGTTTGTTATGTTGCCTTGATTTTGATGATGATGTTTTGGGATTTTTAGCAAGGATGATGATAATGGTTTTTCTAGGTTTTTGTACATAGTTTTCCAGTAACTTTTCTTTTGTTTGTTTTTGTTTGGAAGTTACTAACAATTTCATTTTTGTATATAGTCTTTCTCTCTTTCTCACCTTGTTTTTCTTGTGCTACGGTTTTGGGAGCTTCATGAAGGTGGTATTTCTTTCACCTTGGTTATTATAGCATAGCTTGGATGCTCGGTGAGACCTTTCATATTTTATCTTTTCACCTTTATTTCTTTACTTTTCTTGGATGCTTAGATTAGGATTAGTTTTAGGATGAGTTAATTGTTCGAGGATGTTTGTCTTGTAACACCTAGCGTGTTTGGGGTCATTGGCGTTGTTGCTGAATGACCGCTTGTTTGACTATTGGGTTTTACTTGTGATTGCTCTCATTCTTGTGCTTTTCTCTCTAAGTTTCCTTTTCTTTCCTTTGAAAAAAAAAATTGCATATTTGAGGCTATACTTTTTTTTTTTCTTGTTTAGCTCTTATCTTTGGACATTTTTCATTTCGGAATTTTGCCTTTGAATGTATGCTTTCCTATGTTTTATCGGTGGCATGCTTTGAGAGTATTCACGGTGACTCTAGGATAAGGTATGCTAAGGTAGCGGTTTAGACCTTTTGGGGCCTTGAAGCCGGATTCTTTTGGCTTGTGGTAAGACATAGTTACTTCCTTTGGTGGATTTGACAACTTTAGTAAGTTTTTGCTATAACCGTGTGAGAATTTTTCTTTTTCAAGCCTTCATCATATTTTGATTGTGCGGCGTGGATCCTTGACCTTTGCATACCTAATCTTGAATCTTGACTCGTAATTCTCAAACACGAGACCGAACCATCTAGGAAGGACAAAAGCATCTTTTCAGGGTGGTAATTTTTTATTTCTAGGATTTTCTTCTTTATATTTAGTTCATTGGGTTTATATTTGCCTTCTTGCTAACCATTTGAGCCTTTCCCTTTCTTTTCAAGCCACATCTTTAGAATTTTGAGCCTTTTGTTTCTTTTTGTTCCATTTTTTGTTTTTGTGAAGCAAATGGTCATGCTTTTGGAGTTTGTGGTCTAAAAGGTTGGATATTGGTTTTATTTAGAAAGCTCGTCTTTTGTATATAAAGTGAATAATGACAAGTGAATAAATGAAAAAGTCGTCCAAAGTTAAAAAAAAGGCAAGGACATAATAAATTCAAAATGGAAAAAGTTGTCCAAAATTAAAAGAGGCGAGGACATTGCTTTGAGAAAATGACATTACAAAAAACAAAAAGGGTGATAATGAGAAAATTCAAAAATATTTTGATGTGATTCTTTTCCCTTTTCAAGCATTGAGGACAATGCTTCCTTTTAGCTTGGGGGAGAAGCGTTTATGCTTTTTGTATATATGCTTGTGGATATATCTTTGAAAAAGCTTGGGGGTATTAGTTTGTTTTTGTTTGGTGACTTCTTGGTTTTGGTGTCGAGGTTTTGCCAATCTTTGCTTCATAACCTAGGTGTACCACCAAATTCTAAATTTTAGGCCTACCCCTAACCTTTTGCCCTTATGTTACAACCTTTGGGAAAGTCCTTTAGATCAAGTGGTTGAGTCATATACCAAGGGAGGGCACTATGAGTTAAAGCCTAAGGAAAGGGATACAAGGTCAAGATGTCGAGAACCCTCAAATTTATTCTTTTCCGGTTTCTTCGAGGACCATAGAGACTCTTACTAAGGAATGATTTGAAGCCATTGGGAGAACGCGGTTAGATTGGTTGGGATGAAAGTAGATTGCGCCTCATTAGTTCTCTACGCTTAGCATACCTTATGTTTAAATCAACCGTGGATATCTTGAAACATGCATACCCCTATCATATAGAAAAGTGTTCATTCACTTGCATTTGACCGTTTGTGAAGGTCCTTATCAAGAGCTATTTGTTTGAATTTTTTATTTACCTTCTTTTCTTTTACATGATTTTGCCTCGTTTTATTTCAAAGAGTTATGGGTTAAGCTCTTAGGAAACCTTTACGAGACCTCACTCGTCCTCATAGGCGACTTTGGGGTTTAAAGGGCTTGTTGTAGCTAAAAACAACCGTGATTCCTACATTAGTGAGTCTTAGTGTATATTCTGTTTTTTCTTTTTCCTTTCGTTTCTAAATAAGCCCTTCTTATTCCTTTTTAGCTTTTGTTTTTCTCAGGACGAGCAAAAGTCTAGCTTGGGGGAATTTGATGAGTGTCATTTATGGCACTCATAGGGTAGTCTTTTAGGATGTTTACACACTATTTTCATAACTTTCTTTTATTATTTAGGTCTTTTCTCCTTTAGTTTCCCTATTTCTTTCTTTCTTCGTGTTTTTCTTTCTTTTATGTGGTTTCCTTCGTGTTTCCCTTTTATTTGGCTCTTTTTCCCTTATATTCTCTCTCTTTGTTTGCTTTTGTAGGTGCTTAAGGAGTTGGCTTTACAAAGGGATCAAGAAGAGCAAAAAGGTCTAAGCGAAGAAGAAGCAAGCTCCCTGGAGAGAGCTTGGAGAGGACGCATAGCCTTTGCCAAAGGCCGCGGGCGCGGGTCTGGAAGGCCGCGGGTGTGGTAAATGTGCAAGAAAATGGAGATTTTTGCCTTGGCCGCAGTCTAGCCGTGGGCGCGGATGTTTTGGAGAGACCGCGAGCCCCTGGGAGCAGAGTATTTGCCGCGCCTTAAAGCCGCGGGAGCGGGTATTGCCCAGATTGCCCGCGGAGTTAGTTATGGGTTCCGTACCCATTTTTCTGCGCCCGCGGGATATTCTTGGAGAGGGCGCGACCGATCAGATTTTCTTCTTTGCCTATAAATACTCTTGTAATTCCTTTTCAAAGCTAACTTTTAGATAATTTTCATTTGCTTGGTTTTTAGAGAGAGAAACTAGAGAGAAGTTAAAGAGAAAGTAGAGATAGAAATTCTTGGATTTTGATTTGTATTACAACATTGGTTCAATCAAGTTTGGATTTCTTCTTCATATCAATGAAAGTTTGTGAGATTTCTATCCTTTGAATTTACTTTTATTGCAATTTCCTTTAATGCTTGAATGTTTGATTTGAAGTTTGGTTTAGGTTTGAGAAATTGTTGAATGATTGAATTCTTTCTTAATTAAACTTGAAATGGATATGATTGTGATTGAATTATTTTTTTGTCTTTAAATTTCACCATGATTAGTGAGTAGATTAGTTGATAGGGAGAAGGGGAAGCATGCTTGATTGATGATTTTTGCTAGTTGATGATCATTGATTGATTGAATTGTTGCAATTAAATTGGTTGACATATTTTTGCATGTGATTAATTAGACTAGGAGTGCTCAACCTATAAGATAAATCTAGATTGCATTGCAAATTTCAATGACATGAAAACTTGATTTGAGAATTGCTTTAATTGATTGAATTTGATTGTGATTTTCCTTGCTAGCCATTCATACTGAACCCTAGCTTGGCTTATAGGAGATAGCTTTTGATTCCTTTTATTCCAACTACTGTTTGTCCCTTGTAATGTTTGAATCAATTAAGTGATCTATCAATTAGCATAATCATTGATCTTGCATGTGGAACCTATATCCCTGGTGTTTAGCATATTGAATTTCTTGATTTATCTAGTTTCTTGATACTTTAGTTACCAAGTGTTGGGGTTTAGTAAGTCCAACTTACCGCGAAAACAACCCCGACCTAAAGAACCACTCGCAATTAATAAAACCATAAAGCATAACAAATAAACATAAAAGGATAAAATCGGAATTTACCTTTGAGGCGTGCTTCGCCCGACCAAATAGGCTCTTATTTGAAAGCTTAGCCCCGAAAACATGAAAGCCTCCAACGGAAATCCAACCGCAAAAACTACTAGCGACTTTTAGGTCTGTTACCTCGAGGTTAGCAAGGTCCGACCAAAACCTGAGTATTATATGAGTTTAAGAGTTTTTGCTAACGCAATGCTCTATTGAACTCCTACTCAAACAAGGAATTCTCATGCCATTCTTTGGCTATTTATAAGGAAGGATAGCTTATGAATTCCACTAATCTTTCAATGTGGGACTTTTTCACAAAAAGATCCCACATGGAAAGATTGATGAATTCAATCCTTAGTTAAACAAACCAAGGAACAAGTAACAAGTGTCACATGGTTAGGTGAGGACCACTTTCGCACTTGGTCCCCAAGGCATTTCACATGTTATGTGAACTAACCATGTGTCACCCAACCTTGAGCCCCAAGTTGGGTTCAGTTGGGCCATTTTATTTTGGCCCGTGTCCATGACCCATCGCCCCGGGTCCACGGCCCTTGCCACATGTGTCGCCACAGTGGCGCGCTGCCACGTGGCACACTGGCACTTGGTGGCTACCAACGTGGCTGCCACATGGTGTTTTTGCCATATGTGCTGCCATGTGGCACGCTCCTATTGGGCGTGCTTTCCTAGCCTTTCGAGTGGCTATGATTTAACTTGTTACTTGAAGCATTTTCCTGTCTTGCCAAATCCTAAATTTTGGCTCGACATTTGAGATTCTCCGACGCTCGGTTTCGACGCTCCAAGCTCGAATTATCGACATCTAAATATTTAATACTCGGGCGACGAATTAATTTCTTTCGAATTAATTCGTCGAGTGGTTCGTTTACTGCTAAGGGTGTGACCCGAAGGGTTCAGTCAAGATTAAGCTGTAATATTAATTATGCATTAATATTACTGATCGGAAGCGGCCTCCATCTAGGCATTCCGATCACTTGACCTTACTGAATATATTATCTTTCTAATAATTCTGAACCCACTAACGGAATGGTACACTTGTTCGAAGGACACCATTCCTTTCAATCTCCCACTTGTCCTTCCAGACAAGTGCGCATTTAGTGTATAGCCTTTTTCCTATGTCGCTTAATGTCTCTTCATGAACTATAAGGTAAGATTATTTTGTCATCCTTATTACGTCCAGAAGTGTTTCTCGATTCTGAGTCCGACTATCAATAAACAGATGATTTCTAAAATCCATCCGAGCACGGCCATGTTTTTTCACAGTCTCGCTCTACGAGAGGCCTTGTATACAACAAATCTTCCCTATTTTAGTAGGGAGACATTCCCAGTCTTGTAATGTAGCTCCTCTTACTGAAAGGACCTAGCCGCCCGAGTGTTGCCATTATAATCCCCTATTACGGCAGGCGTTTGACAACATCAAAGCGGACTAGTACTCAGACAAGAGAACTCACAATACTCATGGTCGAGGAAATAGGTTCCGATAGCCATAATGAGAAGTATACTTATGACGTTTTTAATCTCTTAAAGTATTCTCATAGGTCAATCTAGTATGGTTCTAAACCAATACTTGTGAAAATGATTTATGACATTCATGTCCTCTTAGCACAAGAAACGTTGCTATAAATAAGACTACACACTAATCTCAATTGGTCATTAATCGTTTATCGTTTAAATGACCTCGATTAGGGATAATTTTCAATTATAATATTCAACGTTCACTTAATAGGTGTTTCCTTACCAAGACTGGTTTTGATACCCTATTTTGAATATTCCAAGAATCGAATGGACTCATTATTTAATTCTAAACCACACTTAAATAGCAAACGGAGTGATAAAATTGCATGAAATTTTAAATTACTCCAAAACCTGAATGGTTCATCTTATGATAAATGGTTTTTTCCGAATGTTTTAAGAGTATCACTCTTTATAAAACATTATAGAAATCACACCCATATCTAATATGCTTGATTTCTTTCATGCAATTGTGAATGTCATTGCATAGGTTTAGTTATAACTACTTTGCTAATCTTAGCATCTTCATTACTGTTCACTTTCATAATAAGATGATAAAATTTGAGAGTGTCATGGATTATATGTGATTTAGGATTTATTGTCCAAGTGATGGCTCCCACTCATTTTCATGATTGAGACCTTCAACTTGACAACCTACAATCATTAACGTTTATCAACGAACTTTCCATAGAACATCTTCTTTATTATCGCCATTAAGGCAAAAATATTCTCAACATATATTTTAGTAGACTTCTTGATGAGGCTTTGCTTGGGTTTCATTCCAAACGGATAACAATGATTTGGGATACCCTAATCACTTGTGATCATGGAAATTTTCCTTAAATTCCTGCACATTACACATGGATCCACGTCCATGTTACCATTCTCAAGCCACGACTTATTGTTAGCTCGTGCTTATAAACGGCTTCCTTGTTAAGGATATAATCCTTGTTAAGGCTTGTGCTTTCAACATCAATTCTCAAATTGTATTTGTTTCCACAAGTCAAGAACTCATCCTGTTACTTATCCAAGTACTTTGGATGTTCTTGGCCATAATCTAACGATCTAATACATAGATTCAGGTTGATTGGTGCTTCATACATACTTCACATGCTCTAAGCAAGTAAGTCCTACGACGATTCCATATCACAACGTACATGATGGATTAAATTGCAGAGTAATTCTCAATCTTATTTCATCAATTTGTCATTTTAGCTCATTCAGTTTCGCCGAGTCTTTACTAAACAGTTTGCTTTGTGATATGGTTGAAAGTCTCTATTAGAGTCTTTCATGTTTGACTTAGAATTTAGCCTAGCTTATATTTAGTTCAAACATTTACTTAGTTTTATAAATATGGGTTGAAAGTCTTTCAAAGTCCTTCAATTCATGTTTAATACGGTAAACTCCTTTACACGTTCAAACATTTTATCAAGTCTATACAATAGAACTTAATACCCAATACGTACTAAGTATCGTCTTTTTCTTGGTCCATTGTCTAAAATACTTTCAAATCTAAGCATTTAGCATTTGATAGTTATTTCACAATAGTGTTCGTAAACTTATTGTTGTACCTTTACTTTTGCTCCCACTAAACTTCTTATTCATCATAATTTCTATGTTTCTCCATAGGCCAATCCTCTTATTAACTTTATGAGAAAACACATTCCAATTCCTATATGCAATGCTTCCTTAAATCCAATAACGGATTCCTTGAGGTTGCTTTCAAATATAGCATTATTTAGATTTTCAAAACCCCTTAGACTATTCCATAGTCACTTCCAAAATCCTATTTTGGGAAGGCGGTTTTGGTATCTAATTTTCCATATTTCATATGAGCAATTTTGCTAAAACAATCACTAAAAGACTTTAGCATTCCAATTGGTGAATAGGTTTTTATTAAAATCAACTCCGTGAATTTAATTGTATCCTTTTCATCCAATCTAGCTATGTATGCATATACATTTCCACATTTGTTAGTTTTCTCCTTGAAAACTTATTTGTAATTGATGGGTCTTTCACCCTTTATGCAAATTAATCAAGTTTCAAACATGATTTTCAAACATGAAGTCTATCTCGGATTTTTTTATGACCTCTAACCATTATTCGGAATTTGGATTTGTCGTAGCTATCTTACAAGACATTATTCCTTTACTATCTAATAGTAAATAGTATTCTTGTAAGTCTTAGGTTTATTTCTAACTTAATAGAAAATTTATAGGATTCAACCCAAGCCTTTGGTGAATTCTATACCTATACGGGGTTATTGCATTAAACACTGAGTTTCAAAGCGCTTCCAAAGCCCTTTGATATTCTTGATCTTACTCCAACTTTTCAAAAGTTTTGTGAGAAATGAATTCTCTTTTAAGGCACTTGTAAAGTCCTTTTGAGTATTCTTGATCAAGTATTCTCACGAAGCCCACATAAAGTTTCAATCAGTTAACATAATTAAAGATTGAATCTTTAGTACTTGGAAGCCTCAAAAAACAACAATTTCACACTTAATGCAATTAGATTGCAATTATGTGAAAAATAAAACCAAGCTTTCAAACACAAATTACCACCAAGTAATCATGCCTAAAGAGGTTTAAAATTGCATATAAAATATGTATTTAACCAATTACATAACCACCATCAATATGAAATTAATTTTAAAGGTTAGAAAGACTTAAAAATTTTCGTATAAACGAAAAATCCCTCGAAAAGTGCATTTCTAGTCATTTTTTGGCTAAAAACCGAGTCCTAAAAGTTAAAAACCATTTCCTGTTGCCTTTTCCACCCAAAATTCACTATATTTGGGTCGAAATATTGGTCGGGGCTGAAGATAGCTTAAATACGAGGTTAAAATAAATAAAACGAGCTACTAATCTAATTAGCACTTCAAGACCAGAAAATTAAGGCATAAAAAACACCTTGAAAAAATATTATAATTTTAAAAATAAACGACCGTGGCTCCGATACCGCTGTTGGGGTTTGGTAAGTGCAACTTACCGCGGGAACAACCCCGACCCAAAAAACCACTCGCAATTAATAAAACCATAAAGCATAACAAATAAACATAAAAGGATAAAATCGGAATTTACCTTTGAAGCGTGCTTCGCCCGACCAAATGGGCTCTTACTTGAATGCTTAGCCCCGAAAACACGAGAGCCTCCAACGGAAATCCACCCGCAAAAACTACTAGCGACTTTTAGGTCCGTTACCTCGAGGTGAGCGAGGTTCGACCAAAACCCGAGTATTATATGAGTTTAAGAGTTTTTGCTAATGCAATGCTCTATTGAACTCCTACTCAAGCAAGGAATTCTCACGCCATGCTTTGGCTATTTATAAGGAAGGATAGCTTATGAATTCCACTCATCTTTCAATGTGGGACTTTTTCACAAAACATCCCACATGGAAAGATTGATGAATTCAATATGATGTGTCCAATTTATATAGTGTTTTACCCACGTCCCTTGGTCATAATTAGTATTGTTGTGGCTCTTTAGAGCCACTTTTATTACTAATTGGTGTTTTCTAGTGTTTTTGTAGTTTTGCTTGAGTTTTTTAGGAAATTGCTCATTTGGAGCGTTTTCCGGGTTTTTCATGGAGCAACTACGAGCATTAGCAGGACACGACCATCTTTGAAGCCCAGGACCGGTTAGAGCCGGTGATTAGGGCTCGGTGTGTGTTACCGGGGCATTTGGACCAAGTATTCAAAACCCGAAGAGGAAATCCGGATTGGGCCGAAGAATCAAGCCCAATCGAAGTCCAAGCCTCGAGGAGAAGACCGGGCCCGATCTGGCAAGCTTCCGCCCGATCGGGCGGGCACGCAGAAGAGAGCACCAGCAGAAGACGCGCCCGATCGGGTAGACATGGCAATCCCGACCAAGACCCGATGACCCGACCCGAATGACCCGACCCATGACCCGAAATCAACCCAAAACCAGTGACCCAAAACCCAAATTAACCAGACCTGACCCATACCCGACCCGAAGTGGAACTGACCCGACCTTGACCCGAAACCCGAAATGACCCAACCCGAAACGACCCGACCCAAGATGACCCGACCAGAAGTTGACCCGAGACCCGAAACGACACGACCCGATGTTGACCCGAGACCCGAAGTTGACCCGACCCGAAAACTACCCGACCTTTAACTTCTTTTAGTAAATAATTATGTAAGTTATAAAAAGTTTACATTAGGAAATTATACATTAAAATAGACCCAACAGCATCTTACATGACTACATTGACTTTCATATAATAGCTAAAAAAGATGGTCAAAGTGAGATGTGTGAATAGTGCAAAATGTCAAATCGTTAAGAGTAATTTGGAACGGAGGGGGTATAAGAATAATTCAAAGAAATTAGTACAACAATGACAATGATAATAAGAGGATGTATTAAAACTAAGATCAATTAGAGAGTGAGGTATAACTCAATTAGTTAGAGCATCCCTCTTAGTTTCAGGAGATCTTGAAAGTGATTCTCTGTCTAAACACACACAAAAAAAAAGGTTAATAAAAGTAAAACAATTACTATAATCCATTAAAAAAAATAGAATTTAACCTAATGAATTACCCGAATATGACTCGACTAAAAGTTAACCCGACCCGAAGTTGACCCAAAAATTGGACCCGAAAATTGACCCGACCCAAACTTGACCCGACCCGAACTCGACCCGAAGTGTTGACCCTATACCTGACCCGATTATCAATCGACCCGTAATCAACCCGAAACCCGAAATGATCCGACCCGACCCGAACTTGACCCGATAACCTTTTGACCCTAACTTGACCCGACCCGAAATGACCCGACCCATACCTGACCCGAATGACCCATTTTCCAGGTCTACAATCGGGTGAGCATTAGCTCGATTGGGCGCGGCTGCCCAAGAAGACTTTGAAGAAAAAGGCGGGCCCGATCGGGCACATGTTTTTGGAGGCATCTGATTGCCCATATTTTAGTTTTCAATTAGGATTTGTTTAGGGATGTTTAAGTACGATTTTTGTACGTAATTTTGATTATTACCTTCTCTTTTAGACTTTCTCTCTCTACTTAGAATATTTTCTCTTTCTAAAACTCTGTCAACTTTGTTCTTAATTTCATTCCTTAATCTAGATTTCTTTTGGTAACAATTTCTTCTCTTTTAATTTCAGTTATTTTCTTTAATTCTTTCATCATGTCTTATTTTATTGTTTTGATTAGTTTAGATTTAATTATGAGTGAGTAGTTTTATTTCTAGGGTTTATGGGGATCTAATAAATAATATGAAGCGGTAATTTCTGATTGTTGATTATCAATGCTTGATTATTTTCCTATTGATTGATTTAATGCTATACAATTAGGTTTGGCCAGATTTAATTGTATGAGTTTAGCAATATTTATTCGATATTCGAGAGATGAGAATTGATGTTTAGGCTTAGTTTCAACAGGCGGATTAATTTATAAATGGTTAAGTCGAGATTCGAGAGATGAGATTTAATACCGGTAAATTAACTCTGTGATTGTAATACGTAGCGAAGCCCTTTTAATATGATTAATTGATGCATTGATGATTCCTTATTATTATGATTTACCCTGGATTATTGTTTATTAGTGAACCTATGCCCTAGGCTTTTCTTTCATTGACTTACTTCTTATTTTATTCTCTTCCTACTCTTACCTTTAGTAGTTTAATTACCTTTTTACAATAATTTGGTTACTTGATAATTTAGATTGCTTCTAATTAATTAGGAATAAATTGACTTGTTTCCCTGTGGTTCGACCCTTCTTCCCTATCTACATAGTTAGCGGATTTAGGTTTTATTTTTGATTAAGTGAATACGACTTGAGCCTGTCAAATTTTGGCGTCGTTGCCGGGGAAACAGTTTTATTTTTATTTTCTGATTTTTTTTTTGTAGTCTAGATTATCCCCTCTTGTCTTAGAGAACGTTAGTTCTTTGAGACAATTCTCATATTTGTCTTTTAGTTCCTTGTTTATGCCCAGGTGTTCCAGATCAGGTTACATCCCATTCGATCCTGAGATCGAGCGCTCATTTCATAGGCAAAGGAATCTTTATAAACAAATCCTGGCGGGTTCTGAGGAATCTGAGGAAAACAATAATCAAAGACACCCCCCAACTGATTCTAGTGACACAGAAATTCCTTCAGATACAAAATCAGAGATGACGGCCCAAAAGAAGCTCAGTGACTACTCGCAGCCAAAGCTCATAGATTTTCCACACCTTACTCCCACGCCAGCCCTTGATGGAGTTCAATTTGAAATCAAGCCCCAATTTATCACTATGATAGATAGGAAGCAATTTAGTGGAGCTAAGGGTGAAGATCCGAATCTTCACATTGCAGATTTCTGCCAATATTGCAACACCATTAGACAAGTCGGGGTTACGCAGGACCAAATCAGGGAGATTCTTTTCCCCTTTTCATTATGTGGCAAAGCTAAATTATGGTTTAATGGTTTGAATAGAACTGCACTAGGTATTACTGACTGGGAAACTCTTGCCTTGAATTTTTATAATAAATATTACCCTGCAGAGAGAACAGCTGTACTAAGGAGTGCTATTCAGATTTTCGCTCAAGAGGCCGATGAAACTTTATATGAGGCTTGGGAGAGGTTCAAGGATCTACAGAGAGAATGTCCCCACCACAATCTGGCATAATGGCAATTGATCCAAGATTTCTACAATGGACTTGGAAATTTATCTAGATTAGTTCTAGATTCTGTAGCTAGTGGGAGATTCATGAATTTAAATGTGGACGATGCCGGATAGGCTATCAAAGATATGGCAATACACAATTCTTAATAAGGGAATCCGAGAGGGTTTGTGAATAAAGGAAAACATAATGTTGATTCCGTATCCTTTTTGCAAGCTCAATTAACATCTATTTGTCAGAAATTAGATAATCTTACTGCTACTCCTAACTCTGTAGCTAATGTTTCTGCTGTTGCTAACAATGAAGCTTTGTGTGAAAATTGTGGAATTGTAGGGCATTGGGAGCAAGATTGTACGAGTTCTATAGAACAAGTTAATGCCTTCCAAACCTATAGGCAAAATAACCCATATTCCAACTCTTATAATCCTGGTTACCGGAACCATCTATATCTTTCGTACCGGAGTACCAATGTACAAAACCCTCCACCTTCACAACAACCACAACAGCAACCTCCACCACAGCAGAAATATTACCATCCTAATTCTGGCCAGAAAAACCAAGCACAACCCTCATCATCTTCAGACCCTGCTATGACAGAAATTAGAGCAATGCTGACTAACATGCAAAAGCATATGGAGAGTAGGGATGCGCAAATTGATTCAATTTTAGCCCATAATAAAATCATGGATAATCATGCCCTACAAACCCGTCAGCAGGGAGCTCTACCATCACAACCAATCCATCCCACAAATCATGCCAATGCAATCACTCTAAGGAGTGGTTCACATTATGATGGACCTCCTATGCCAAAGGAAGATGGATCAGTTCCTGAGTCAGATTCCTCTATGCCAAACGCTAATCTTGCTAACCCTGCAAGGCAACAAACAATTACTAACCCTTCTAATGTTTCTTTGCAGGGTAAATCTCAGGATAAGGAAGGATATGTGTGCAGAGCCCAGTTATCAAACTACCGTTACCTAATAGATAATTTAAGAGTAAGTTTGATAACAATTCGGTAAGTTCTTGGAGGTTGTGAAAAACTTGCAGGTAACAGTTCCTTTCACTAATTTAATCACTCAGGTTCCTGCATATGCTAAATTTATGAAAGACATTCTGGCTAGGAAAAGGGTCTTTAATGAGGTAGAAACTGTAGCTTTTACAGAGGAATGTAGTGCTTTATTGCAAAATAAATCCCCTCCTAAATTAAAGGATCCTGGTAGTTTTTCTATCCCTTGTCATATAGGGAATGTTTTTATTGATAAAGCTTTGTAAGTGTTATGCCATCGTCTGTCTGTGCTAAACTTAATATGGGTGATTTAAAAGTTACTAATATAACTTTGCAAATGGAAGATCGTTCTGTATAATACCCTCTAGGTATTTTATAGGATGTCCCTGTCAGAGTTGGTAAATTTTTTATCCCTGTTGATTTTGCAGTTTTAGACATGGCTAAGGATGCACAAATTCCCATTATATTAGGTAGGCCTTTCCTCCATATTGTAGGAGCCATTATTGATGTTAAAAATGGTAAACCAACTCTTTCAGTGGTGATGATAATGTTACTTTTAATTTAGGGAAAGTTTTGAAAGGACCTATGCTAGAGGAAAATTGTTGTCTTATTGATGTAATTGATATAATGGATGGTATTTGTGATGATAGCTTGCCACAGGTTCTTACAAGGGATCCCTTGGAGGAAATTCTTTGTGGGAATTTATCTGCGGATAATGCAAGCGTCTGGGGTAATGAAGTACATGATATTGAAAGAGCTCTTTCCCTAAAAGAGTTAGACCCCAAAGAGATAATGAAGGTAGTAAATTTAGTTCAGGAATCAAAACCTTTATAGGTCAAGAAACCTTAACTAAAACCTCTCCTTTCTCACTTAAAATATATTTTTCTAAATGAGCAGGAACTATACCCCGTGATCATCAGTACTGCACTTGATGACCTACAAACTTCCCAACTTCTAGGTGTCCTTCAAACCCATAAGAAAGCAATTGGGTGCAGTATTGATGATCTAAAGGGTATTAGCCCTGATTTTTGTATGCACAAGATACATTTAGAGGATAACTATAAGCCATTCATTCAACCCTAGAGAAGATTGAATCCTAATATGCAGGAAGTAGTCAAGAAAGAGGTTATAAAATTACTTGACGCATGTATTATCTATCCTATTTCTGACTCCAAGTGGGTAAGTCCTGTGCAGGTAGTGCCTAAAAAAGGTGGGTTGACTGTGATTACTAATGAGAAAAATGAATTAATCCCCACTAGAACTGTTACAGGGTGGCGTATGTTCATCGATTATCATAGATTAAATACGGCCACTAAAAAGGACCACTTCCCCCTCCCCTTTATAGATCAAATGCTTGAGAGGTTAGATAACCATAAGTTCTTTTGCTATTTGGATGGGTATTCGGGATTTTTCCAAATTCCAATTCACCCTGAAAATCAGGAAAAGACTACCTTTACATGCCCTTATGGCACTTTTGCATATCGTAGGATGCCTTTTGGTTTATGTAATATGGCACTTTTGCATATCGTAGGATGCCTTTTGGTTTATGTAATACCCCCGCTACCTTTCAACGTTGCATGATGAGCATTTTTTCTGACTTCATAGAGTCTATTATGGAAGTCTTTAAGGATGATTGTAGCGTGTATGGTTCTTCATTTGATTCATGTTTAATAAATCTCGCTAAAATTTTGAAACGATGTGAAGAATGCAATTTGGTACTAAACTGGGAGAAATGTAACTTTATGGTGACAGAGGGAGTAGTTCTATGTCACATTGTATCTGACAAGAGCATACAAGTAGATAAAGCTAAGATTTTAGTGATTGAGCAATTACCTCCCCCAGTTAATGTCAAGGGAGTTAGAAGTTTCTTAGGTCATGCAGGGTTTTATCGTCACTTTATCAAAGACTTTTCTAAAATTGCTAAACCACTGACTCAGCTTTTACTCAAGGATGCCCCTTTTATTTTTACTGACGAGTGTCTTGAGGCTTTTAACAGGATTAAGGCCCTGTTCTTTTGAGCTTTTGGGCAGAGCAGAGCAGAGCAGAGTAGAGCAAATTAAATTTTAGCCGAGCAGAGCAGAGCAGATTTCTTTTGAGCAGAGCAGAGCAGAGTCGAGCCGAGCAGAGCAGATTTCAACATTATTATTAATACTATTATTAATGGTGTTATTATTAATACTATTATTAATTTTACTATTATTAATGTTGTTATTATTATTATTATTATTATTATTATTATAAATAAATGTGTATCATATTTAACATATGTTAATAGTAGAAAGATAAAACAGTACAACTTAACATTTTCAAATGACTACAACCGCATATCAAAATAGGAATATAATTACATTAGCGTCTAACATCGTGCATAATTAACCATCCACTTCCATATGATTGGCATTCTCATCATCTTCATTGTTGCTTTGATCTTGGTTTTTATCACCTTCATTGTCGCTTTCCGATCGGTTAGCCCTCCAAATTCGAAGTGCTATATCATGTCTCACTATTTCCATACTATCTTTGCACCATTATGCATACATAGTTAAATCTGCAGCTCCTATATTCGAATCATGTTGAATGATTGGTATGCCAAGCTTATGCATCCGAATAAAATTATGTAGTGTGCATGTGGCAATAATAATTGACATTTGACTCTTTTGTGACGCCTCTGGCATGTTATGTAATATCCTCCACATTTTTTTCAATTGTCCAAACGAACATTCCACCTTCATTCTTAATGATGAATGTAGCTTATTAAAATGTTCTTTTAATCCTCTAGGTGGCATTGTTCTAAAATCAGGCATGTGTACTCTTACTCCTCCGATGTACGGCGTCATATATCCAAGAGTATTTGGATATGTCGAGTCCGCCATATAATATTTTCCTGAATTATATAGATTTTAGAATATTTAGAATATTTTACACGAAATAAATAATAATATATATTTAATACGTAATTTAACAATTAGAGTGTACCTGGAGGTGGATGCGGAAAATTAAATTGTGGATTGCCCAGACTGTCTTTCCACACCATGGTATCATGCACACTTCCTTCCCAGCCGACATTATTAAATGTGTAAATTCTGTCAAACGAACAACAAGCCAAGACATTCCAACTTTTTTTTCCATGTCGATCACGAAATGGCACACCATCGGTATCACTTACAATGGCATCGATAAGAGTTCCATCCAAAGCTCCAATAGCATCCTGACAAATAGAAAAAATTTAGACTTTCGACATTGAAATCTAAACAAGCGAATATAAATAATAATGAAGGTATACCTTGAAATAAGGCCAATATCTTGTACCATTAGCTACCTCTGGAGGCACCTCGAATAAGTCACGATGTGGTCTAATGATATCGAAGGACAAATTAACCATCGCTTTCAACACTTCGTTATGATACTTGCATAATGTAGAAATAGAATGCTTAAATTTGTCGGAAGCATCACGATATGAAAGTCCTTTTCCTAAGATATATAGACATATACCTACTTGTTCCGCTACTTTCACATATTTAGCGTCAAGTATTATATCTCTTTCAATCATCAAGTTCACTAGCTGAATAAACATGTTTCGATCAAGTCTTAATTGAATTTGACATTCCGTCGGAGTTTCCGTTAACAACCTATGTATAAATTCAGCTCCACTCTCCCCCCGTTCTCTTCGCGGTTGCCTTGTCGATGGGATCGTTATTGAATCAAGATTGTCTTCTGCTGAATCGTGAAGTTCCTGTAATGCAAGAATCATGCATGCATGTCTAATGTTTTCATCTCCCATTCTACATTAAACAAAACAAGATAATGATAAACAAGATATCCAAGTAATAAACCCTAATTATAACAATAAACAATACTTTTAAGTCTCGAAAAAACAAATTTAAACCATAATAAAACAACACAACTAGTTCACCGAATTAAAAGACGGCACATAGTTCAACTGAAATAACAGCACACATGGTTCACACAAATCTTAAGCACAAATACTTCAAACAAATTTGATCGAGTCGTTGTTTAACTTCCTGAGTTGCGAGGGAAAGTCAAATCTAAGTACCACCACCTTTGTTCATCACCCTCAAGTGCCAAGAACATATTAGCATACTCCTCCTTTTCAAAGTATTTTACTGCACGAACGTAGTATTCTTGACCTCGTGACACTACAACTTCCATTCTACTTAGAGTTTGAACTACATTTGAAAATCTGTCCGTAGGCTTATTAGCAAGACTTTTCTCCAACAATTCAATAACAGTATCAATACTAGCTTTTCTTCTTTTTTTTATCAAAATTATCAATACTACCTTCACTTTTTCGTTTACTACTAGTACCACCTTTAACTTGTTTCCGCATGGTCTTTGGAGGGGATACACTTTGGGCAGCGCTTGAAGCATTGACATCAATACCAACATAATCACTATCAATGTTCTCGTTATCCCCTGAACCTTCTCTTGTTCCATCATCATCTTCTCTGTCTTGATCATCATCTCCAAATTCTTCGTTGTCAGTATATTAGTACATAGTAACGTAGAAAATGTGGCCAGTTCAAACAAACGATAAAACCAAATCCGATACATCATAAATCCGATGTTATTATTTTAAGAACCTCTTATGGTTGGATTTTAAAATGTCGCCTTTCAGCTAGGTAACGACTTCACAAAATACCGATGGATACATCAATTATCGCCTTTAATTAAGGTATTTGTCCCTCATGAAAAAAGTGCTCGCATCTTCTCTACATGAGGTAATGGTTTCGTAAGGAATATTCCAGGTATATTTTTATGTTTCTGCAAAAACAAGATTTATTTTAGATAAAATGAATTTAATAAAGTAACCAACAATGAACCAATAATAATAAAAACTTGTTTAAAACATGTCATACCTTCACAAATAGCATCCACTTATCATCTTGTTCAATCAGAGGACACCCGGTAATAGAATCAAATTTAAGGTCAGTCCAAATGAGTTCCATCTCAGTCCAAACTTTGAATTTATTCCTCAAATCATTCCAATGATTTGTTACTTGTTCGGTATTGAATTGCTTTCCACTTTTTACAATCAAAGTACTCACTATTTTATCCCAATTAAGCTTTAAATATCCAAATTCTTTCATCTCCAAGGATATGTCCAACAATATCTCCGTAGATTCTTCAGACCATGCTACCCTACCAACCATTACACTATGATAAAGAGCACTTTCGAATCAATATTTCATGCATAAGTTATAGACATTAATGTTGAATTGACACTAGGATTATAATCAAAAGGATTCTCATGAAATAAATGAACTAATGATAAAATATTAATTGTGCTTTACATTTCCATGAATAAATATACATTTATTTGAATTCATGAATTTAACACTACTAATGATAAAATGCAAGTAACATCTGTATATTTTCCTACACTATAAAAAAAACAATGGAAAAATGAAGACATTAAGACATAGAGTGTTGAAGTATTTACCTATGATGGAGATTATAGACAAACAACCTATTGAAAAGATGAGAAAAATATTGTAGGAACTTGATTTAGAGTGTGAAAATTATGACAGTAAAATGTTGTTTTATATAGGAACATAGAGGTGTTACCCATAGTAGTTTGGAATATTGAAATATGAAATATGAAATGATAATTTTCATTTCAATTTAGTCAACCAATTTACGTTACCAAAAAATTTGTAAACTTCCCTATAACAAAGACAAGTCAAATCTCTTTTTTCTATATAACAAAAAACTATGATAAATGTAATCTGTAATTTAGTTTTCTTAGGATCCCCATTTTAATACTTTCTGATAAACAAATTCATTTATGATGTGGGATATTATAAATAATAAAATTATAAAATATTACAAGTTCATTACCTTCTACTATATGATAATTTTAATACTTCTAGGTTTCTTTTAAAATATTTGTAGGGAATAATAATAATTCTCCTAACAACAACAACAACAACAACAACAACAACAACAACAATAATAATAATAATTAATAATTTATAATCAAAATAATTAATAATGATAACAAAAATTAATAATAATAATAATAATAAAATAATAATACCAACAATAATATTAATCATAAAAATAATAATAAAACATTAATATTGATTGAAATTAAAAATAGAATATTGAAATAATTATTATTATTGAATATCAATTATTATTAGTAATTATTATTTTAAAATAGAGCAGAGCAGAGTAGAGCAGATCTCTTTTGAGCAGAGCAGATTCGATTTGAGCAGAGCAGAGTAAAGCAAAGCAGAGCAGGGCTCAGCAGAGCAGAGCATAGGAGAGCACAGCAGAGCAGCTCTAAAGAACGGGGCCTAAGCAGGCTTTGGTATAGGCACCCATCATATGTGCTCCCGATTGGAATCTACCTTTTGAGATTATGTGTGATGTAAGTGACTTTGCACTAGGATCCATGCTCGGACAGAGAAAGAACAGAGTTTTGCATGCTATTTATTATGCAAGCAAAACTTTGGATGAAGCCCAAGTCAACTATGCCACTACGGAGAAGGAGTTTCTTGCTGTTATATATGCTTTAGAAAAATTTAGATCATATCTTGTTGGTTCTAAAGTCATTGTTTTTACTAACCATGCAGCTTTGAAGTACTTGATAACTAAGGCGGAATCAAAGCTTAGGCTACTCCGTTGGGTTCTTTTGCTCAAAGATTTTAATATTGAGATAAAAGATAAAAAGGGAGCAGAGAACGTAGTGGCAGACCACTTGTCATGTATCAAGTATGATGAGGGTAAGGATTCTCTTCCTATAGATGATTCTTTCCCTGACAACAACCTGTATGCAGTTGTAGAGCAACACCCTTGGTATGCTGAATTTGATAATTATTTAGTGGGTGATACTCTACCTCCTGACTTGTCCTACCAACAGAAAAAGAAATTCCTTTCTGATGTTAAACATTATTTTTGGGATGATCCTTTTTTGTTTCGTGAGTGTGCAGATGGATTATTTCCCAAGTGTGTTCCCAAATGGGAAGTTCACGGTGTGCTTACTAGTTGCCACACCTCACCATATGGAGGACATCATGGCCTCACCAAAACGGTGGCCAAGATTAATGAGTCAGGTTTCTATTGGCCTACTATGTTTAAGGATGCTAACATTTTTGTGCAGGCTTGTGACTCTTGCCAGAGGACTGGCAACATCTCGCGGCGGCATGAGATGCCTCAAACTGGAATCTTGGAAGTTGAAATTTTTTATGTTTGGGGTGTTGATTACATGGGACCGTTCCCTTCCTCAAACGGGAACCGTTATATACTTGTCGTCGTCGATTATGTATCCGGGTTGAGGCCACTGACTCCTACTAATGATGCCAAGGTAGTCCACATACTTTTCAAGAAGACTATCTTTCCAAGATTTGGAGTGCCTAGAGCTATAATCAGTGACGGAGGATCTCACTTTCATGAGAGGAAGTTAGACACCCTCCTTAAAAAGTATGGTGTCTACCATAGGACAGGTTTAGCCTACCATCCCCAAACTAGTGGCCAAGTTGAAGTTTCCAACCGTGAGATCAAGGCCATTCTAGAGAAGGTGGTGGCAAAATCAAGGAATGATTGGAGCGATAAGTTGGATGACACCCTTTGAGCATACAGAACTGCGTTTGAGACCCCAATAGGTACTACTCCATATAGACTCGTGTACGGTAAAGCATGTCATCTTCCGGTAGAATTATAATACATGGCATATTGGGCTATTAAGGAGCTCAATTTGGATGCCAAATTAGCGGGAGAAAAGAGGTTACTTCAACTTAACCAAATCGATGAGTTTAGGTTGACGGCCTCTGATAATGCTCGTGTCTACAAGGAGAAGACAAAGAGATGGCACAACAAGATGATCCTTCCGAGAGAATTGAAAGAAGGTGATAAAGTGTTGTTGTTCAACTCTAGACTTAAACTTTTCCCAGGAAAGTTGAAGTCAAGGTGGTCGGGTCCTTTTACTGTCAAAAGGGCTAACAAATTTGGTTCTTTGGGGGTATTCGATGAACATGGTAACGAGTTCAAGGTTAATGGCCAGAGACTCAAGGTATATCATGAGGGGGCTACGATTGGTGCAGTTGAACTACTTCACCTAAGCGGTTCCGGTTCATTTTGAGCTTCAATGTGGTAAGAGGGTCGTGCGGGACCTAGATAAACCCGTATTTCTTTCTTTCTAGACTAGTTTTTCCTTTATTTTATTTTTATTTTTTTAGAGTGGTGAGGAGAGTGCAATTTTACCTTTCATAAGTGTTTTTGTACAGGTATTAGATCATAAAGTAAGGAGTTTTAAAGAGATTAAGTTTGAAGAAAAGAACCATCTGATTTGGGTACGGGCCCGATCGAAGCTTGCCCGATCGGGCGCGCACCTAGGGGTCAGAAATCGAGCAAAAAGTGCCCAATCGGGCAAGGAATTCCGATCAGGCGCGCAATTTGGATTTTATCGGAGCTTTATTTAGCCCGATCGGGCGCGCAAGGATGGAAGAAAAATCAAGGGAAATTCGCCCAATCGGGCGGATTTTTGGAGAAATCGAGTGAAGTAAAAAGAAATGTCGGGCGAAGCTCGCCCGATCGGGCAAGCAAAATTGCGAAAAATTGCTTTGAGTTCGCGCCCAATCAGGCGGATGTCGCCCGATCGGGCGCGCACTTCACAATATGGAATACATACTTTCGCCCGATCGGACACACCTATTTCATACTGGGTTTAAATTTCTTTTCTCCGCCTTTCTTTTTTTTCGTTCTTACTTCTTCTTCATTCACACTTTCTCTCTCTAAAACTTCCATTTTCAAACCTTCAAACTCACTTTCCTTTCAAGATCTCCTCAAATTCATCCATCAAAACTCAAAAATTTTCACATATTCTTCATCCTTACACCTTCCTCTACATTCTCTAGTAAATTTCTACCACTTTCTCTCAAGATTTCTCAAAACCCTTAGAGAGAGAAAGCTTCAATTCCTACCTTTTACATAAAATGGCTTCAAAGAGATCAAGACAACAAATAGGTGAAGGTTCGAGGCAACAACAACAACCTATGGTCGACCCGGAGCTTCAAATACCGGGATGGGAGGAAGTTGTCATAACCTCAACCGAACAACGAGCTAGGATG
Organism: Chenopodium quinoa; assembly: GCF_001683475.1. Classification (NCBI taxonomy): domain Eukaryota; kingdom Viridiplantae; phylum Streptophyta; class Magnoliopsida; order Caryophyllales; family Amaranthaceae; genus Chenopodium; species Chenopodium quinoa. The sequence continues at coordinate 237,102 of NW_018745324.1, forward strand.
TTTAACCTCATCACGAGGCAGGTAATTTCTACTCGATTTGTACATCATCCTACTTTGTCTAGGTTAGGAATTGATTAACCGATAGAGAAATTGTTCAAAGGTAAAGGAATGAGTGGATTTTTTCAAATGCATTATGATACCTATGATTATTTGACTTTAGAATTTGTTTCTAGCTTCAATGTTATTAAAACTAGTGCTTTAATCACTCATGTCCAATTCCGATTGCTAAACAATGATATGCGCCTAACTTTAACAGAATTTGGTAAATTATTTGAGCTTAAATCGGATAAGCCTATTGAACCCTCCCAAGACCACATTGTCGTGGTCTATAAAAGACTCACCGGGGAGGGTTTACTTAACCTCCAACATGCCAAAGGGACATGGATTCAACATCCCGTCCCAAAGTTTTGGCAAAGGTTTGTCGGCCTCACAATCTTTGGGAGGCATAAACCGACAAACGTTAGGAGGGATGAACTTGAATTGTGTGCTTCCTATATGATCCCCAATGCTGAAAAACTGAACAACCACATAGGATAGCCCAACATTTTCAAAGGGTAGACAATGCGGCCGAGGGGCGTAGGTCTAGGGCGCCTTTCTATTTTGGGGGGTTGGTGACCCATGTAGCAGTAAAACACTTAGGATGGAACCCGACCGGGCATAGGAAAGTAAAGGGTTCAACCCGTATGGACCTAGCATACTTAGGGAGCCTTAACTGGGTGCAACCTATTGGAGGTGAGACATGGTGGATAGTCCACCGGGAATCGGGTAGGAGAGACCAAAATTTTACGCTACTGTAGACACCCATTTGTGTATCCCCAAAACCAAACCCAGTGATAAATACCTTTCATGTCATTTGATTATCAAAAAAAAGCAAAAGTGTAAAAATCTAGTGATGAGGATGTTTTTATTAAAATATCTTTTCTTTCTGTTTTTGAAAATATTTCTTTTCTTACCTTATTTATGAAAAACGTGCATTCCAGTTTATTTTGGTCCATGATAAGGGTCCAATAATAGTGTATTTGGATGGGGATTGAAAAGACCTTTCCAACGATATATTATAAGCCCAATTCCGATGAATAATGAGGAAGTTATGGCCAAATAACTAAACTGGGCCCGGTTTGGTTTTTTTTATGCAACCCAATGATCTAGAGGAGTGCATATTATTAATTATCATTCCTAAAGCTATTTGGATTGATTATAGTCTTTTAGAATACTCTAGAAGGTTCTTTTAAATCCTAATGGAGTTAGGATTGATTATTATGTTTCAAAGAGTTTGAAATTGAATAAAACTATTCCTTTTTAGAATCCTTGTTTTATATAAATTGGAATATGTTCAGATTTTATTTTCGTTACTCATAATGTTTTTTCCAAATTTTATATGTTTGGATAGATTTTGAAATTATCTTTCCAATGATATATTATAATATTAATTCCGAGCTATAACGAAAAAGATATGAATAAGATAGAAAACTCTATCCAAAACTGATACCCTTCCACTATTTCGGCCATATCTTTTTATCTAAATTTTTTTTTAATCTTATTCTAATTGGGTTGAAAAGTAGAATTCAATATCTTTCCAACGACGTTTATATGCCTTGTTTGGAGTTCCGGATCAAAAGATATGATAAAAACAAAAACGCGTGAAACTGATTATTAGCGCCTGACGACAAACATTAGCGCCTGGCGCTAACCTTCAACGCCTGGCGCTAACCTTCAACGCCTGGCGCTAATGTCCAGATTCTGGCGCTAATCGAGTTTTATTCTCGTTGAAACTCTTATTCGTTTTTATATCCATCCGACTGATTTTCTCTATGAATAGCCTCTTAAAATTCTGTTTTCAAGCATCAATTTTCATCAATTCTCTCTATCAATTCTCTAATTATTTCTCTCATCAACTCTCATCAAGAATTTCTTGATTCTCTCTCTATCTAGCCAACCCTTTAACAAACACAATTCCTCCTACATTAGCACTAGACACACCTAGCCAAGTTTGAAGTTGCCTTCGCCCTTAACGTGAAAGATTTTAATTTCTGAGGGTTTGGTCCCAAATCTCTATTTCAATTATTTAATTAATTTGTTTTGTTTTATTATTTTCCTTGAAGTTACTAACTCGTATATTTTGTTATTAGAAAGAGGTACGAGGCATCCAAGTAAGTGCTTAAATGGTTTTATTGATATTATGATATATAAATCATGTCTAGGTTGTTATTATGATTCCTAGTATCATGTTTAGGGTAACAACTAAAAATTTCTAATATTAAGTATGATTAAAAGTATGCTTCCTATTCTCTTCCTAATATCATGTTAGTATCATGTTAGGGTTAAAGCTTTGATTTTTATTGTTTAGTGACATGTTAGGGTTTGCTATTAATCTTGTTAATATCATGCCTAGGATCTTGCTATTAAAATTATGCCTTAACATGAACATGTTTATTATTATGATTATTATTATAATTATGATTGTTGTTATGATTATTATTATGTTGCTTGATATTATATATTATTGTTATTACTTGATCACACCTTTTATGCATATTTAAAGGGAATTGGTACTTGTAATCACGCTTAATAAGATAATTAATAATCTTCTTTAGGGTTATACATTACTACAAAATCGGCCTAAGAGACCCGTTTAAATCAGCCAAAGAGACTGCCTTAGAGGCGGTCTCTAGCTAAGCAGTCTCTTTGCCAAAGAGACTGCTTGACTAGAGGCGGTCTCTAGAATGAGAAAACTGAGACCGCCAATTGAAGATAGGCAGTCTCTTTTTTGAGAAATTTGAGACCGGTTATTAAACTTAACAGGTCTCTCGGATATTATTTAAAATAAAAAAATAGCTTATTTGATACGAAATTGTAATTATAATCATCAATATAACTCATTTAATTATTTTATACATTATTGTTTACGGAGTACAAAATTAATTCTTGAATGCCATATGTCTCAAAAATTACAAACATAATACAAATATAATTGAAAATCCAATACACACAAATAAAATAAAATTACAAAAATATGTAAATGATAACATCCAACTTCAAAAATCTTGCATATGATAACTTGCAAAAATCTTTACCTGTAAAGACAAATATACACACATTAAAACCAAACAAAAATTAGTCTCCAGTAAAATAAATCAGAAAAATTATACCAACATAATAAAAAAAATAAAAAAAATCAAAAGAACAAAGAAACAAATGGAAACTTAACCAAGAAAGTAGTAAAAAAATATAATAATTGAACAGAAAAAAAATCAATACTAATGCAATACTGGATGAAAACTAAAAGTTCGGTTAAATGGCGATGACACACACAATAGAAAAAAAACACCCAATAGAAAAAATAGAAAAATAATAAAACAATTTCAAAAAACTAGCTAAATAATGATTTGGCAGGAAAACCTAAATAGATAAATATTTAAAACGAAAAAAAAAATCTAAAGAACTAAAATCCGATATTGAAAGGAAAATAAAAGAAATACATTAATATATCAATAATATCATATCTGGCTATCATATAAGAAGAATAAAACGAACAATATTATATAAAAAAAAAAGTGAACGAAAAGTTAACTAAACTATATCCAACTCTACAAAAGATCTAAGAGAATAAATTAAATAAAAAACGTAAAAGAAAAAGGGATTTAATCCAAAAATCGACTGAAATAATTAAACCCTCAAAACAGAACCAGAAAAACACATCAAGTTCAAATCTCATAATTTTTTTGTGAAAATAAGTTTTTAAAACAAAAACATTAACATGAAAACTAAATGAAAATCTATTATCATAACTAATGAAGAATTGAGAAAAAATAATTTAAAAAACAAAAATTATAAACAATGATAAGAAAATCAGATTTTCATTAAAGGCAACGAAAAAAATGAAGATCAACACTTACAAAAATTTACAAACATGATGGAGTAGAATCTTTAAATTTTGACATGCTGGAGTGAGTCACTTCTTGTAATTGAGAAAAACATGAAGACAATTATAAATGGGGTGAGAAGGATAAGAGATTAAAGGAGGAGGAAGAAAGAGATGAGTACTCCAAAAGTAAAATATGAAGTAGAAAGAGGAGAGAGTGATGAGGCAAAAGCGGCGGATGAAGTATTTCAAGGATTAGGGATTTTTAGTAGGAGATCCCCGTGTCCTTCATAGTGACAAGTGTACGTGTTTGATTTTTCGAATTAAAAAATTAAAAAATCAAGAGGTCGGTTATATAGAAGGACAGGTCTTTGTTTATACCTTGAGACCGGTTATTTTAAATGAATGATCTTAGTTATATTTCAAGAGACCCGTGACCTGTTATTGAAGATAACGGGTCTCTCTTTTATGAGAGACCAGTTATGTAGTTAACGGGTCTCGTATTTTGGGTCTCTTTGGCCGATTTTGTAAGAGTGTTTTAGAGAGAGAAAGTGTGAATAAAGAAGAATTAAGAAAGAAAAAGAAAAGAAAGGGGGAAAAGGAGGAATTAATCCTCCGGATTTTAGGCGCACCCGATCGGGCAAAATTAGTTTCCTGCGAAATGTGAAGTGCGCCATCGGGCGCGAACTCAAAGCTCGAATTCGCCAAAAATTCTCGCCCGATCGGGCGAGCTTTGCCCAATATTTCTTTTGTGGCACTCAATTTCTTCAAAATTTTGCCCGATCGGGCGAAATTACCCTTGTTTTTCTTCCTTACTTGCGCGCCCGATCAGGCGATTATAAGCTCCGATAAAATCAATATTTCGCACCCGACGGGCCTCCTTGCCCGATTGGGCAAAATTATGCTCGATTCTGACCCTTAGGTGCGCGCCCGATCGGGCGAGCCTTGCCCGATCGGGCCCGTACTCACTCTGGAGCTTCTCATTTCTTCGCCTTTTTCTCTTGAAAACTCCGTACTTTATGTTCTAAAACCTGTACAAAACACTCATGAAAGGTAAAATTTCACTCTCCTCACCTCTCTAACAAAAAAGATAAAAAATAAAAATGAAAAACAAGTCTAGAAAGCAATAAATACGGGTTGCCTCCCGCAAAGCGTTGGTTTCTCTAGGTAGCGCACGACCCTCTTACCACATTGAAGCTCAAAATGAATCGGAACCGCTTAGGTGAAGTAATTCAACTGCACCAATCGTAGCCCCCTCATGATATAACTTGAGTCTTTGGCCATTAACCTTGAACTCATTACCATGTTCTTCGAAAACCTCCACAGAACCGAATTTATTGGCCCTTTTTACAATAAAAGGACCCGACCACCTTGACCTCAACTTTCCTGGGAATAGTTTAAGTCGAGAGTTAAACAACAACACTTTGTCACCTTCTTTGAATTCTCTCAGAAGGATCATCTTATCGTGTCATCTCTTTGTCTTCTCCTTATAGACACGAGCACTATCATAGGCCGTCAACCTAAACTCATCGAGTTGGTTAAGTTGAAGTAACCTCTTTTCTTCCGCTAATTTGGCATTCAAATTGAGCTCCTTAATAGCCCAATATGCCTTGTATTCTAATTCGACCGGGAGATGACATGCTTTACCGTACACGAGTCTATATGGAGTAGTACCTATAGGGGTCTTGAATGCAATTTTGTACGCCCAAAGGGTGTCATCCAACTTACCGCTCCAATATTTCCTTGACTTTGCTACCACCTTCTCTAGAATGGCCTTGATCTCATGGTTAGAAACTTCAACTTGGCCACTAGTTTGGGGGTGGTAGGCTAAACCTGTCCTATGGTAGACACCATACTTTTTGAAGAGGGTGTCTAACTTCTGTTCATGAAAGTGAGATCCTCCGTCACTGATTATCGCTCTTGGCACGCCAAATCTTGGAAAGATGGACTTCTTGAAAAGTCTATGGACCACCTTGGCATCATTAGTAGGAGTAGCGATGGCCTCAACCCACTTAGATACATAGTCGACGGCGACAAGTATATAGCGGTTCCCTTTTGAAGAAGGGAACGGTCCCATGTAATCAACACCCCAAACATAAAAAATTTCAACTTCTAAAATTCCGGTTTGAGGCATCTTATGCCGCCGCGAGATGTTGCCAGTCCTCTGGCAAGAGTCACAAGCCTGCACAATAGTGTTAGCATCCTTAAACATTGTAGGCCAATAAAAACCCGACTCATTAATCTTGGCCACCGTTTTAGTGGGGCCATGATGTCCTCCATATGGTGAGGTGTGGCAACTAGTAAGCACACCGTGGACTTCCCATTCGAGAATACACCTGCGAAATAATCCATCTGCACACTCACGAAACAAAAAAGGATCATCCCAAAAATAATGTTTAACATCAGAAAGGAATTTCTTTTTTTGTTGGTAGGACAAGTCAAGAGGTAGAGTACCACCCACTAAATAATTAGCAAAGTCGGGCGTAACATGGGTGTTGCTCTACAACTACATATAGATTATCATCGGGGAAAGAATCATCTATAGGAAGAGAATCCTTACCCTCATCATACTTGATACGTGACAAGTGGTCTGCCACTACGTTCTCTCCTCCCTTTTTGTCCTTTATTTTGATATTAAAATCTTGGAGCAAAAGTACCTACCGGAGTAGCCTTGGCTTTGATTCCGCCTTAGCTATCAAGTACTTCAACGCTGCATGGTCAGTAAAAACAATGACTTTAGAACCAACAAGATATGATCTAAATTTTTCTAAAGCATATATAACAACAAGAAACTCCTTCTCCGTAGTGGCATAGTTGACTTGGGCTTCATCCAAAGTTTTGCTTGCATAATAAATAGCATGGAAAACCTTGTTCTTTCTTTGTCCGAGCACGGCTCCTAGTGCAAAGTCGCTTTCTTCACACATGATCTCGAAAGGAAGATTCGAATTGGGAGCACATATGATGGGTGCCGATATCAAAGCCTGCTTAATCCTGTTGAAAGCCTCAAGACACTCGTCAGTAAAAATAAAAGGAGCATCCTTGAGCAAAAGCTGAGTTAGTGGTTTAGCAATTTTAGAAAAATCTTTGATAAAGCGACGATAAAACCCCGCATGACCCAAGAAACTTCTAACTCCCTTAACATTAACTGGGGGAGGTAATTGCTCAATCACTGAAATCTTAGCTTTGTCTACTTGTATGCCCTTATCAGATACAATGTGACCTAGAACTACTCCCTCTGTCACCATAAGTGACATTTCTCCCAGTTTAGAACTAAGTTGCATTCTTCACATCGTTTTAAAATTTTAGCGTTCATTAGACATGAATCAAATGAAGAACCATACACGCTAAAATAATCCATAAAGACTTCCATAATAGACTCTATGAAATCAGAAAAGATGCTCATCATACAACGTTGAAAAGTAGCGGGAGCATTACATAAACCGAAGGGCATTCTACGATATGCAAAAGTGCCATAAGGGCATGTAAAAGTTGTCTTTTCCTGATTGTCAGGGTGAATCGGAATTTGGAAAAATCCTGAATACCCATCCAAATAGCAAAAGAACTTATGGTTAGCTAACCTCTCAAGCATTTGATCTATAAAGGGGAGGGGGAAGTGGACGTCCTTTTTAGTGGCGATATTCAGTCTACGATAATCAATACACAAACGCCACCCTGTTACAGTTCTAGTGGGAATTAATTCATTTTTTTCATTAGTGATCACAGTCATCCCACCTTTTTTAGGCACTACCTGCACAAGACTTACCCACTTGGAGTCAGAAATAGGATAGATAATACCTGCATCAAGTAATTTCATAACCTCTTTCTTGACTACTTCCTGCATGTTAGGATTCAATCTTCTTTGGGGTTGAATGCAGAGCTTATAGTTATCCTCTAGATGTATCATGTGCATACAAAAATCAGGGCTAATACCCTTGAGATCATCAATACTGTACCCAATAGCTTTCTTATGGGTTTGAAGAACCCCTAGAAGTTGGGAAGTTTGTAGGTCATCAAGTGCAGTACTGATGATCACGGGGTATAGTTCCTGTTCATCCAGAAAAATATATTTCAAATGAGAAGGGAGAGGTTTTAGTTCAGGTTTCTTAACCTCTGCAGGTTTCAATTCCTGAACTAAATTTACTACCTTCATTGTTTCCTTGGGGTCTAACTCTTAGATTTTAAGGAAAGAGCTCTTTCAATATCCTGTACCTTATTACCCCAAACGCTTGCATTGTCTGTAGATAAATCCTCACGAAGAATTTCCTCCAGGGGATCCCTTGCAAGAACGTGTGGCAAGCTATCATCACAAATATCGTCCATTATATCAATTATATCAACATAACAACAATTTTCCTCTAGCATAGGCCCTTTCAAAACTTTCCCTAGATTAAAAGTAACATTATCATCACTAAAAGAAAGGGTTAGTTTGCCATTTTTCACATCAATAATGGCTCCTGCAGTATGCAGAAAAGGCCTACCTAATATAATGGGTATTTGTGTATCCTCTGTCATGTCTAAAACAACAAAATCAACAGGAATAAAAAATTTACCAACTCTGACAGAGACATCCTCTAAAATACCAAGGAGTATTTTACAGAACGATCTGCCATTTGCAAAGTTATATTAGTAACTTTTAATTCTCCCATATTAAGCTTAGCATAGACAAACGATGGCATAACACTGACACTAGCACCCAAATCACACAAAGCTTTATCAATAAAAACATTCCCTATATGACAAGGGATAGAAAAACTACCGGGATCCTTTAATTTAGGAGGGGATTTATTTTGCAATAAGGCACTACACTCCTCTGTGAAAGCTACAGTTTCTACTTCATTAAATGCCTTTTTCCTAGTCAAAATGTCTTTCATAAATTTAGCATATGCATGAACCTGAGTTATTAAATCAGTGAAAGGAACTGTTACCTGCAGGTTTTTCACAACCTCTAAGAACTTACCAAATTGTTTATCAAACTTACTCTTCAATTTTCTATTAGGGAACGGTAGATTGATAACTAGGCTCTGCACATCTCCTCCCTTATCCAAAGATTTACCCTGCACAGAAACATTAGAAGGGTTAGTATCTGTTTGTAGCCCTGCAGGGTTAGCAGGATTAGCGTTTGGTATATAGGAATCTAGATCAGAAACTGGTCCATCTTCCTTTGCCATAGGAGGTCCATCATAATGTGAACCACTCCTTAGAGTGATTGCATTGGCATGATCTGTAGGATGGATAGGTTATGATGGTAGAGCTCCCTGTTGACGGGATTGTAGGGTAGATGCAAGTTGTGCAATTTGATTGTCCATGATTTTATTGTGGGCTACAATAGAATCAATTTGCGCATCCCTACACTCCAAATGCTTTTGCATATTAGTAAGCATTGCTCTAATTTCTATCATGGCAGGGTCAGAAGATGATGAGGGTGATGCTTGCCTTTTCTGGCCAGAATTTGGATGGTAATATTTTTGCTGTGGCGGGGGTTGCTGTTGTGGTTGTTGTGGAGGTGGAGGGTTTTGTACATTGGTACTCCGAAAGATATGGATGGTTCCGGTAACCAGCATTATAAGAGTTGGAATATGGGTTGTTCTGCCTATAGGTTTGAAAGGCATTAACTTGTTCCATGGAACTCCTACAATCTTGCTCCCAATGCCCTACAATTCCACAATTTTCACAAAAAGCTTCATTGTTAGCAACAGCAGAAACATTAGCTATAGAGTTAGGAGTAGTAGTAAGATTATCTAATTTTTGACAAATAGACGTTAATTGAGCTTGCAAAAAGGATACGAAATCGACATTATGTTTTCCTTTATTTTCAAACCCTCTCGAATTCTTGTATTGGGAATTGTGTATTGCCATGTCTTCGATAACCTGTCCTACATTGTTCACATTTAAATTCATGAATCTCCCACTGGCTGCAGAATCTAGAACTGATCTAGAAGAATTTCCATGTCCATTGTAGAAAGCTTGGATCAATTGCCATTGTGATAGATAGTGGTGGGGGCATTCTCTCTGTAGATCCTTGAACCTCTCCCAAGCCTCATATAGCGTTTCATCGGCCTCTTGAGCGAAGTTTTGAATAGCACTTCTTAGTACCGCTGTTCTCTCTGCAGGATAATATTTATTATAGAAATTCAAAGCAAGAGTTTCCCAGTTAGTAATACCAAGTGCAGTTCTATTCAAACAATTAAACCATAATTTAGCTTTGCAATCACATAATGAAAAGGAAAAAAGAATCTCCCTGATTTGGTCCTGTGTGACCCCGACTTGTCTAATGGTGTTACAATACTGGCAGAAATCTGCGATGTGAAGATTAGGATCTTCACCCTTAGCTCCACTGAATTGCTTCCTCTCTATCATAGTGATAAATTGGTGCTTGATCTCAACTTGAACTCCATCTAGAGCCGGAGTGGGAGTAAGGTGCGAGAAATCTGTGAGCTTTGGCTGCGAGTAGTCACTGAGTTTCTTTTGGGCCGTCATCTCTAATTCTGAATCTGAAGGAATATCTCTGTCACTAGAATCAGAGGGAGGGTCTCTTCGATTATTGTCCTCCTCAGAACCCGCCATAATTTGTCTATAAATTTTCCTTTGCCTATGAAACGAGCGCTCAATCTCCGGATCAAATGGAATGTAACCTGATCTGGAACACTTGGGCATAAACAACGAACTAAAAGACAAATATCAAAATTGCCTCAAAGAAATAACGTTCTCTAAGACAAGAGGGGATAATCTAGACTACAAAAAATAATCAGAAAATAAAAATAAAACTGTTTCCCCGGCAACGGCGCCAAATTTTGACAGGGTAAAGTCGTATCCCCTAATAAAAAATATTACCTAAATCCTCTAACTAATGCAAATAGGGAAGTAGGGTCGAATCCACAGGGAAACAAGTCTTTCTACTCCTAATTAATTATTTAAATCTAAATTATCAAGGTAACCAATGTTGTTGTAATTAAAGACTATACTACGAAGAATATGATCAGGGAAAATAAAGTAGAGAGAAATTAAATATTAAAAGGCCTAGGGCATAGGTTCACTAATAAACAATATTCCAGGGCAAATCATAATAAGCGATCATCAAGCATTGATTAATCAGATTATAAAGGGCTTTCGCTACGTATTATAATCACAGAGTTAATTTACTGGTATTAAATCTTATTTGTGAAATCTCGACTTAACCATTTATAAATTAGTTCGCCTATTGAAACTAAACCTAAACATCAATTCTCATCTGTCGAATCTCGAATTAATATTGCTAAACTTATACAATTAACTCTGGCCAAACCTAATTGCATAGCATTAAATCAATCAATAGGAAATTAACCAAGCATTGATAATCAACAATAAAAAATTTACCCCTTCATATTATTTATTAGATCCCCATAAACCCTAGAAATAAAACTACTCAAGCATTATTAAATCTAAACTAATCAAATCAATAAAGCAAAACATAATGAATGAATTAAATAAAATAACTAAAATTAAAAGAGAAGAAATTGTTTCAAAAAGAAATCTGGATTAATGAATATAATTAAGAACAATGTTAAGAGAGTTTAAGAGAGAGAAAATATTCTAAGTAGAGAGAGAAAATCTAAAAGAGAAGGTAATAAAAATTTACGTACAAAAAAACGTACTTATACATCCCTAAAACAGATCCTAAAACGAAAACTAATTAGGTCCCTAAAAAACACGTGCCCGATCGAGGAGCCTACGGTCACCCGATCGGGCGCGACTTCTTTCTTGATGCTTATTTGCGCGCGCCCGCCCGATCAGGCGTATGCTTGCCTGATCAGGCCCGACTTCTTCTTCGAGGCTTGGATTTCGATTGGGCTCGATTCCTTGGCCCAATCCGGATTTCCTCTTTGGGTCTTGATTACTTGATCTAATTGCCCGGTATCACATACCAAGCCCTTAATCACTGGCTCTCACCGAACCCGGGCTTCAAGGATGGTCGTGTCCTCCTAATGCTCGTAGTTGCTTCGTGAAAAACCTAGAATACGCTCTAAGTGTGCAATTTCCTACAAAACTCAAGCAAAACTACAAAAACACTAGAAAACACAAATTAGTAATAAAAGTGGCCCTAAAGAGCCAAAAACACTACTAATTATGACCATGGGACGGGGGTAAAACACTATATAAATTGGACTATTGGACGATGACTTTCAAGACTTATATGTCTCTAAGTATGCCACCGTCCCGCCTCCATCTTGTTTGTAAAATGAAACAAATGGAACGCTAGATTGGGATCATTTATTGGGGAAATCGCAAGACTTATCGAATCTCTCCTTGGATGAACAATGGTATCAAGCACAACTCATGGAGCATCTTGAAATGGAGGCACATCCAAAGCCTCTAGAAGAAAGTTGGTTTATGAGTCCTATGACTAACCCAAATGAGATAGATCATATAACTCGTTCTGGGCGAGTCTACCAAGCACCACCACCAAATGGATCTTCGACCACACAAAATCAAACTTAAGGTAAAACACAAAATACAATACCGCCTCCACTTGAGGTGGAAGATCCATTGGTCAAACAACTTCACTAATCCAAGGCGAATGTTAGCATTTGTGAACTCCTAAGTACTTCTAAAGAACATAGGAATTCTCTCATGAATGCTCTAATGGCTTTGTCTGTAAGTACATACAGACCCCCTCAGGATCTCGTTAGCTTGCTTACTAGCGAGAAATCCGAAAAGTCAATCGTTTTCACTAATGATGATTTGTCTTTAAAGGACATTACCCACAACAATGCGTTATACTTAACTTGGGATGCAAGGGATACAATATTCCTCTAACTTTGGTAGACAATGGGTCGGCTGTAAACGTATTCCCATTACAAACGACAAAATACTTAGGCCTTAATCCAGAAAAATATTTCTAATCAACAAAACAAAGCATAAGGGCCTATGGCAATTCGAGAAGGTCGGTGTGAGGAACTGTTAAGCTACCAATTACCACAGGCCCAATTCAAAAGATGGTTGAATTCCATGTTATGGACATAAAACCTACATTCAACCTTTTACTTGGATGTCCTTGGAGACACGAGCTTGGTGCAATACCATCCTCACTTCATCAAATGATTAGGTTGAACTATCAAGGGCTTCCTATGACTATACATGCTTCTCCACTCAACAGAGCAATAAATGATCAATCAATCTTAGAAATAAACCATGATAATGATGAAGAGGACATGTGGGGATTTTCCGTCGAGCCAATCTTCACAATCGAAATGGAAGAAGACTTGGAAGAACCACTCAAGCTTGATCCATATTCCACTCGGATAGTAAACAACATCTTGCTCAAGAGTAGTTACTTTACTGGGATGCCTTTAGGAATAGGAATGAAGAAATCTCTCTTACTTCCTATCCAAAAGAAAAGCTTCTCCTTTGGATTGGGATATAAACCAACCAAAGAAGAATTAGAGTCTCACGATGCCAAAAACAAAGCACGAAGAGACAATAATAAGAAAGGGATAATCACTTTACTCCCATCCTTTCAACAAACCCTTAATGGACAATTCATTAGGGAGGGAGAAGATTACCCATGCTACGACTTTCCGGAACCCTTAGTTTTGGAAGGAATCAAGAAGCCTAGATTTGAGATATTTCATGATTGCTACTTCTTGGTTGACGATCTTAGTATCGTTAAATCAAAACACCCAACTCAAGGGTGCTATGATGGGCAAGCTTTTAACTTGCTATTTGGACTAGAGAAAAATCATGTCGCAACAATGACCAATCAAAACGCCATTCAAGATGAAGCCTTTGACCCAACCTCGTGATCACCCCTTCAAACAAAACTTTTGAGCATGGATGGAGGAAATCTTTCAAATGGATCAATCACAAAGGCAATAAACTGGAGATCGTCATAGGCGAAGGGAAGATGTTTGAAGAATCGGACGATGAATCTATTGTAGACTCTAGGGAAGCTGAAAATCTAGGCCTTGTGGCCATTACTGAGTCTTTATTTTCTAGTTCTAAGGACGAAGATCCCAAAAAGGATTCTTCTCTTGATGTACTCTCTTTTAATTTTAATAATATGAGCTGTATTTCTGAGTATATGCCTTCTCTTGAATCTTTCGAATGCTCTAACAATCAATCTAATGAAGATGATAACATTAATAAATTGGTTGAATTAATGAATAAACGAGAACAAAAGAACCCTATTGTTGAAGAAAATGAAATAGTTAATATTGGATCTATCGAAAATAAGAGAGAAGTCAAAATTGGCTTAACTCTAAATCCGGAAGAGCGATCGACCCTCATATCGACGCTCAAAGAATTCGAAGACGTGTTCGCTTGGTCATACAAGGAAATGCCTGGAATAGATAGGGAAATTGCGGAACATACCATTCCCTTGAACCCTACTTATAAACCAGTAAAACAAAAACTTCGACGAATGAAACCTGATGTCGCATTAAAAGTAAAAGAAGAAGTACAAAATTAGTTGGACGCCGGTTTTATTCGCGTATGTAATTACCCAGATTGGGTAGCGAACATCGTTCCAATCCCTAAAAAGGATGAACGAGTTCCTATGTGTGTCGACTTTAGGGATCTTAATAAAGCTAGCCCTAAAGACAATTTTCCTCTACCACATATTGATATATCGGTAGATAACACGGCTGAACATGCGATGTTATCCTTTATGGATGGATACGCAGGTTACAACCAAATTTTAATGGCAAAAGAAGATGAAGAAAAGACATTCTTTATTACCCCTTGGGGTACGTATTGCTACACAGTTATGCCATTTGGTTTAAAAAATGCAGGAGCTACGTACCAAAGAACGACTACGACTCTCTTGCATGATATGATGCATAAAGAAATAGAAGTGTATGTGGATGATATGATAGTGAAGTCCAAAGATAGAATGGGACATATAAAATCTTTACGCAAATTTTTCACTCGCATAAAAGAATATAAAATGCGATTGAATCCACAAAAATGCGCCTTCGGAGTCACTTTTGGTAAGTTACTCGGAAATAAAGGAAATTGTTTACATGCCTCCCCCTAAAACAGAAAAATAAAATAGGGGATTCCTTGGCAAGTTACAATACATCAGTCGACTTTACAACAAATTGACTATGACTTGTGAGCCAATATTTAAAAAAATTTAAAAAAGAGGAGAAACATGAATGGGACGATCAATGCCAAAAGGCCTTTGAGAAAATCAAAGATTATCTCAAAAGTCCACCAATTTTAGCACCACCAGTACCCAAACTACCTCTTAGGATATACATTACAGTTACAGACACAGCCACAGGCGCCATGTTAGCACAAGAAGTAGAAAAAGTCGAACGTGCAATATATTATATAAGAAAAAAATTCATCCAATACGAAATAAAATATAGCACTTTGGAAAAGACAAGCCTAGCATTAGTGTGGGAAACCAAAAAGTTACGACATTATATGTTACCACACACTACTCATGTGATTTCTCAACAAAATCCGATAAAGTATTTGTTTGAACAACCACCCATACAAGGAAGGATATCTAAGTGGTTAGTGATGTTGGATGAATTTGAGCTAAAATATATTCCTGAAAAATCAATGAAAGGAAAAGTAATTTCTAACTTCCTGGCACAACATCCAATTCAAACAAGTCATGCAGAAACTACTCGCCTTCCGGATGAAGAGATTCTCATGACACAAGATGACAAATGGGCAATGTACTTCGATGGTGCATCCAATAAAAAAGGATGTGGCGTAGGAGTGTTACTCATAAGTCCAGTGGGAGCACATACTCCAATCTCTGTTAAATTAGTCCTTGAGTTTAATAATAATGCCGCAGAATGTGAAGCGTGCATTATTGGATTAGAAGCAGCAGCTAGCATAGGTGTGAAAAAATTAGAGGTATATGGAGACTCCAATTTGATTATAAATTATATATTAAAAAAATGGAAAATAATGAACTCCAAAATGATATTATACCAAGCACACCTAGAGCAACTCATCGAGCATTTTGAACATATTAATTTTAAATATCTCCCAAGGGATGACAACCAATTTGCCGATGCACTAGCAAAATTAGCCTCAATGATCAACATTCCAGATCACTTAAATATGATGCCATTATGCGTTGATAGAAGAGAAGAACCAACGTATTGCAACGCAATAGAGGAAATAAATGACATTGAAGGAGACAATCCTTGGTATGATCATATCCTCCAATATATTACTCATGGCACATATCCCGAAAATACTTCATCGAAAGACCAACGAGCCTTACGAACACTTGCGGCCCAATATGGTCTAATAAATGTTCAATATGCAAAAAAGGACCTAATGGTCAAGCTTACTATGTATAGGCCAATCGGAAGCCACACTCCTTATGGAAAATACTCACAAAGGTGTTTGTGGACCTCAAATGAATGGTAAAATGCTTTCAAAAATAATTACACGGCAAGGGTACTATTGGTCCACTATGGAACATCATTGCATACAATATATTAAAAAATGTCCACAGTGCCAAATGTTCGCTAATTTACAACACCTTCCACCATCCGAATTATACAATCTCACTTCCCCTTGGCCTTTTTCGACTTGGGGAATTGACATAATTGGAAAAGTCTCTCCAACAGGATCAGGAGGGCACGAGTACGTATTATTTGCCATTGATTACTTTACTAAGTGGATTGAGGCTGCTTCTTACGTGAATATCACTTCTAAACATGTCGCAAAATTTCTCGAACGAAACATATTTTGTAGATATGGAGTTCCACATGAATTAATTAGTGATCAGGGATCTCAATTCAAAGCTGAAGTCGAGACCTTCTTAATTCGTTATAAAGTAAAACATCATCACTCATCCCCATACAGACCTCAAATGAATGGAGCTGTAGAGTCAGCAAATAAAAATATAACAGTCATCATTAAGAAAATGGCAGAAAATTACAAAGATTGGCCAAATAAACTACACTTCGCATTATGGGGTTATAGAACATCTATACGAACATCAATAGGGGTAACTCCATACTCCTTAGTTTTCGGAATGGACGCAGTTCAACCAGTCGAACTAGAAATACCATCCCTATGCATCGTACTTGAAAGTAAGCTACCAGAAGCTGAATGGGTAAGAGCGAGGTATGAAGAGCTTTTATTCCTCGATGAGCAACGATTAAGAGCATTGCATCATGTATAAGTCTACCAAAGGCACATTGCGCGTCATTTTAATAAAAGGGTAAAGCCTAGAAATATAAAAGAAGGTGACTTTGTGCTAAAGGAGGTTAGGGGTCCACCAACCGATCCAAGAGGGAAATTCAAACCTAATTGGATAGGTCCTTACCGCGTAATTGAAATCCTATCAGGAGGAACCGTCAGATTAATGGATATTGGAGGAGATGAAATTCGCCAATTAATAAACATTGATCGCCTTAAGAAATATTACATATGAAATCCGGATAAAACTCGTTCACTCATACAACCAACTTTAATTAGCATTCAATTGAAAGATTCTAAGTTTTATGCATTTTACTGAATAACACTTTAAAATACATAACACTTGGGGGGTAAATTTAGAAATAATAAACCATTCTAAGTGTTCAAATTTTTTAGAACATTACGAAAAAAATCTTCAGACTTGGGGGGTAATAATACAAATTTTTAAAATAATTTTTTTCTAGACATTCGTAGCACAGGTGTCGCACGCAACTGGAATAGTTGCGCGTGGATGTCACGCGCAACTAATTTTGTTGCGCGCGACAGGCTCGCGCAACTCCAGAAGTTGCGCGCGCCACCTAATGACGAATTGCGAACCCGATTTTTTTTGCATTTGAATAAAGTTGCAATTTCTACTTACGATAAAAAGAGGGTGTTTCTTAAATATAACATATTCTCGGAAAATAAAATTAAACTTTGATTTAATTCTTTTTAACAAGGTTTGATTAAAAAAAAGCGTACGTGTAATAGGAGTGAACTTCTTTTGAAACCGGTTTCGTTAAGATCTCCTCTAAGGCGATTCAAGCACAGAACGGTTTCCGCCAAAACCATAGGAGCAGGTGAATGACATCCCTCTATTTGCTCTACTATGTACATTATTGAATAATCTCCGTATTCTTTTCCTGTCCTAAGTAAACAATTAACAACAAGACAATAACATATAACACGAATTTTAAAGAGTTGTTTAGTCATGTTGTCACGTGGGGCGACGAGGTGTTCAATAAATTGAATTAAATTCACGCCTTCTTCAGTTCCTATGTTGGTCATATCATTGTCGGACAAACCAAAAAATCTTTGGAATATAGGTTTGGGATCCGACAAGGTAGGCGAATAAGTCACAGGGAGAGTGTTTATAGGAAACCTAGCAAGGCCTCGAACTCACCAGGAAGGGGGACAATTTCATCCCCTCTAAACAAGAAAAGATGGTGGTTAGAGTCCCAATGGTTGACTGCGGCATGAAGAAAATCAAAGTTAACCAATAATTGCATATAATTCAATACACTAGTAGAAAATAAGTAATGGGAAGCCCCAAATGGCAAGCAGTTTTAAAAATTCTCTTTCCATTTACCCGATTTTTTAAAAATAAACCTGTAATATTAAATGACAAGCGGTTTTGGCGTGAACTGCTTGCCAATATATGTAATGACAAGCGGTTTGGGGTTGAACCGCTTGCCATTGATATATTGGTAAGCGGTTCAACCCCAAACCGCTTGCCATTAAAAAAAAAAGCTGGATCACAAACCCTAAGCCCAATAGTCCCCATCTCACATTCTCACGGCCTCTCTCTCCTCTTTCCCCTTTCGCCCCTATTACCAGTTCTCTCTCTCTCCTCTTATTCACTCCCTCACTTCTCTCTCCTCTTTCCCCTCCATTGTCACGCATCTTCTCAACTCTCCTTTCTCCATCTCCTTCTCTTAGCTTTCTCTCTCATCTCTTTCTTTCATTTCTCACGCCAAGACCCTCATTGGTGCTTGTGGGTTTTCTAGCGAATTCTGGTGGGTTTTCGAGCGAATTTCGGTGGGTTTTCGAGCGAATTCAAGTGAGTTTTCGAGCCAATTCGTGTGGGTTTAAATGGTGGTAGTCCGGTGGTGGTGCGTGTGGGTTTTTATGGTCGAATTTGACAATAAAAACTCTAGATCTAGAGTTTTTACAGTCAAATTTGACCCATAAAACCCAAATTTAAAGCCAATTTTGATTTTTTTTTGTGGTATTCAAGGTATTTCCTTTTTTTTTAATCATTTATTTTGTTTTTTATGTTTTTTTTTTAAAATTTTATTGTGATGGGTGGTTGAATTGGTTTGTTTCAGGTTGATTTGTTGTTGGTGGGGGTAGTGTTGGTCGGTAATCTGGTGTTAGTGGGGGTCGTGGGTGGACGGGTGGTCGTGGGTGGTCGTGTATTGGTGGGTGGTCGTGGCTGGTGGTTGGTCGTGTATTAGTATTGGTGGGGGTCGTGGTGGGTGGTCGTGGCTGGTGGGTGTACTGGTATTGGTGGGTCATGGTGAGCCGGTGGTGTTGGTGGTCGTGGCTGGTGGTACGAAGCAACATGAGCTTGTTTTTTTTTTTTTTTTTTATTTTAATATATTATTTGTATTAATTTTATTACTTGTATTATTTTTTTTTATGTAAATGTAATATTACAACAAATAATTAATAAAAATATTAATGTTTTTATATATGTTTGGTTTGTGTATCAATTTATGTGAAAAAATCCAATTTTTTTAAAAAAATTTTTTATACCCATAATGGGCAGCGATTTAGCGCCAAAACCGATGTCGTTTCTCTAGTAATGGCAAGCGGTTCTGAACCGCTTACCATTTAAATGGCAAATGGCAAGCCCCCTAAGCCCATGCGGTTCAAAACCGCTTGCCATCAGGGGGTTTGAACCGCTTGCCATTACGTTTATTCTACTAGTGATAAAGGGTCCAAGTGATAAATTTTATTTTCTTGCCATTACGCTTGCCTTCTAACTCTTTGTGTCCTTTTTCTTGCCTACTTTTTTATGTTCTTTTTTATTTTCTTTTATTATTTTCTTATTTTCTTTTTATTTTTCTGTTTTCCATTATTTTCCTACTTTCTTTTTCTTTTTATTATTTTCCTACTTTTTATTTTTCTTTTTTATTTTTCCTTCTTTTTACCTTCTTTTTTGGAGTTTGTTTATTTTTTAGAGGGGGGTAAGTCAGGATTCCTTTCCCTCCCTTGAAAATTTTTCACATTAATAATAATGTACACATGGAAACAAAAAAAATTATAATAATGACATATATACAAATGTGTCATATATAAAAAAAAATACATACGTATATATATATACATATATATATATATATATATATATATATATATATAAGTTTCCTAAAAAAATATATAAATGTTTATAGGAGGAATCAGGGTGCTCGGCGACTACTAGACGGTTGCTGCACATCCTGCAAAATCCAAAACGAATATTAATACATGAAATGCAATAACTTTGTTGCA
Source organism: Chenopodium quinoa (assembly GCF_001683475.1). Classification (NCBI taxonomy): domain Eukaryota; kingdom Viridiplantae; phylum Streptophyta; class Magnoliopsida; order Caryophyllales; family Amaranthaceae; genus Chenopodium; species Chenopodium quinoa. The sequence goes on from NW_018745324.1 coordinate 257,374, forward strand.
AAGAAAAAAAATAAAACTTACCGCGATCATCCGATGATCACGACATGACAAATTCACGAGGAATCTCCGATAAGCAGCTCCGAAAGCGCGTAAAGTCCTCACCATGCCGTTCACAGTCTCTCGCGGAACCTGTTCCAAGAATACAAGGACAGTTAGTAAACAAATGTATATGAAACAAAAAATAAAATAGAAATATTTAAGTACATATACATAAAAGGCATACCGACTCAACCGTCTAAGGTACGAACGGTATCCCGTCATCGTCCTCGGTCGCTGGAAGGGTCTCACGAATTACCGATCCGGCAGAATCTGTATACGTGATCTCCGTTGTAGGAGGCACCCAACCACCTAGCTCGACCCGCTAAAAATACACGTGACAAAAAAACGATAAAAGGGTCAAAATTCTGAAAAATAAATAAAAACACGAAAAAAGGAGAATTAGGAAGCTAACCGGAACAAAGGCTGAAAAAGGAGTCAGCCTAGATGCTATAAAATCCGGATAAGAAGCATCCGGTAGCACCAGCTGCTGCGCTGGATAACCAAGGATCGCCTGATCTCAATCCTTGGTAGACAGCAGGTCCGGACGCAGCATCCGGATCAGGGGATCCGCAGGAAGCAAAGGCTCCTCGGTCGAAAGCTACCAGAGAACACGCTCGCCTAAAAACCAAGCGTCGGTCCTCTGAAACACCGAGAGTCCCGTATAGAGGGCCCGGAAACGGCAACAAACCATGCAAGACCGGATAACCTCAAGGACTCCGACGATCAAACTCCAAGGACGGAGATCAATCTATAAAACACAACCACATGAAAATCGTTAGAAAATGAATAAAATAAAATAAAAAACGAAAAAGAAAACATGTAGTTGGAATACTCACCGACGCACGAGTCGCCGAAAGAATCCTCTGGCGAAAGTCACCGATAGAAGTAGCTCGTCTCCTCTTAATCTCGGCTAATCAATGGCCGATAGGAAAACGAGTAGCCCCAAGCACCCTGAGGGCTAAGAAAGGCAGGTACAAGTATCCCCAAGCCTGAAATCGAGAAAAGATAAGCCTAAAGGAAAAAACGAAAGTAATAACCGAAAAAAGCTTAAAACACGTACCTCAAGGATACGACCATGCCATGTAAGCGAGATCCGAGGCACCTCAGTAGCTGCCGCGGAATCCATGACCCGGGTCGCCTTGCCCATAGCCGTAAGCATACAAGCATACGACACCTCCGCCCAACTCAAGTCACCTATACTTTCCCCAAATCGCTGAGGCAAATAAGTAACCCAATGGCAAAACGCTCTCCTCGGTCATTCAACATGGTGACGGAAAGAACGTGGGAAATGTATATCCGAGCCAACTACTCAAGTGTACACTGCTGGTCAAGCTCATCAGCCGACAACTCGTCCGCAAGAACCGAGTACGGACAAGATTGTGCGCACACATGAAGGGCCGACGCAAGACGGTCCCCGACAAGGTCGCGCAATCTCTCGTATGACCCCTTTATGAGCTCTATTACTACATGCTCGCCTCCGAAAGGAAAACCCGTAATCATAGAGAAATCGAAAGGGGTAACCTTCATCTCTCCCCATGGAAAGTGGAAAGTGTTGGTGGAATCCCACCAAAACTCCAGCAATCCATGGAGGAAAGCTGACGATACAGACTGGCTCGACAAATCCCGAAGAGCTGCCAGCTGGGAGTCAATCCCAGAAAGTGCTACAATCTCCTTTGCCACATCGGGCAAACGCTAAAAACAGGCTCGCAGGTCACTAGAGCCGTACAAACGCATGCCAGGCTCACTCTAAAAATAAAAAACGGTTATGGTTTAAAAAGGAGAAGAAACAAAGGAAAAAACAAGAGACGAAGGAGCGAAAAACTCACGATGTCGCGCCACCCTCGGATCGAAACGTGGTGGTCTGGGTCCCACTTAAGGACCCTAGGGTACTAGTTGGGAGGAGCCTCCCAAACCACCTCTTCCTAGCGACGTCGATCGGCTGCGACGCGTCGCTCTCGAACCTCCTCTCGAGGACGGGTTATCCTCTTCCGAGGGCAAACCGCCTCGTCCGGACCAACAAGAACCTCCTCGGCATCGACAAACGGAGGCGAGTCCATGCTATGACGAATAAAATTTCTTTAATTAGTTTATTTTATTTCCTAAACTAAACTAATATACGTATTCTAGACCCATTTTGGCAGCATAATGGCTATCGATAGGGCAAAACACGAAAATCAAATGCCACCCATACTTGAGGGCTACGATACCTGCAATTAAATTCCGTAAATGGGGGCTTTTAACACCCACAAAAGTAATCCTATACCAGTTTCAACTAAGCATTCAAGGGATTATATTCTAAAATCTTAAAGAATCAACTAATTCTAGACGAATAACAGTAATATAAACATGATTATAGTCTACCAAACAGTTATGGAGTTCGAATATGGTGAAAATAGGCTAAGTATACACTTCACGCCATTTTTTCGGATTCAAAATTTTCAAAATGTTAATTATGGAAGAAAAACTAGTTCCAATACTACAATTGTTGCATAATTAACAAGTATAACCAAAATGGGCAAACAAAATAACAGAAAATCAAGCAAAAATTCAAAAAAAGAAGCAAGAACGAACTTGAAACAAGAAATGCTCATACAAGGTTCAATACTTAACCATTTTTCATGAAATTTATTGCAAAACACTCCTTAAGCATAACATAACAACATAGAGCAAACAATTTCAAGAAAAATAAGCTGAATCGAAAACCCCCAAATTCGAACTTTAGGGTTTAACGATTCGAAAATCGTTCGAATTCAGCCAAAAAAGATCAAATTTTAGCAAAACAATTACATTGATTACGGAAAATATTAATTGAGAACGAAATTAGATTCCTTTAGCTTCAAAAATCACAAAAACCGAGCTTTTTAGAGAGAAAAAGGGTCGAAAATGGCGAAGGAAGGAAAAAATGGTGAAATGAAAAATCGCGCCTGCGATTTTCATTTTACTAACATAAATGTCGCGCGCAACTTTAGATGTTGCGCGTGACATACCAGCGCAACTCACAAATATGCGCGCGCCTGGCCAGGGCGACCTTCGTAGTTGCGCGCGGACACTGGTCACCAAAAGACCGGGATTTTGATTTTAATCTGTTTGATCATTTTTTTAAACGGTTTCTGCTTGTTATTAGACGTAATGGCGCGCAAATTATCAAGGTCTTTTTAATTTCTTTGCATATTGTAGTTTACTTTCTTTGTTAGTTTTTTGCATCATATTGCATGCACACCGTGCATTGTGCCTTTCCCAAGCATACGTTTTGAACGTTTTTCGTAAGAGTGCCTTAAGACGTTCCGTGGTGGTGCTTTACGTAAAAGCACCCATAGACAGGTTTGTCATTTTACTGTACTGACGTTACAAATGTCCGGGGGTTTTCTTCTTTTTTCACATCCGAAGAAAAAAGGAAGGCGTTTTCATGCAGCGTAAAAATGCAAATGGCGTATCGTACGACGCAAAATTGTACGGCGTAGGTGATGCGTAAAATTTCACTCAACCCAAGCTTTGCGAGATTTACCTCTCGGAACTAATAGGTAGAGAATTACTGTAGGCGTTAGCTCAATGAGTTAACAGGCGCGCCGAACCTTCAGGAACAGGCACTTCTTGAATGGGAGCAAATACGGTAGTTAGTGCGCTTACTAACTTAGCGGACATTTAGGGTGTCGAATCCACAATCTGTATAAAGAAGCGACGAGACGATGTCGCGCCTATGTAGTCAAGTGCCCCCCAGTCCTGAGACACGTGTACTCATCTTGTGGACAAAACTGGTGAGAGAGTTGTTGACTTTCTTCCCTCTCACTGAATTTGGATATATGCCTCCAGTCCTGAGACATGTATTTCTATCTTGTGGACGTCCGGCTCGAATATCAGACCCTGCTCGAATACCAGACCATTTCGGCTCGAATACCGAAAACCCCTTTTTCATCTTTTACTTTGTTAAAGTAAGGCTAAAGTTTCAATGACATATCAAGGGACTTTAGACCAACGATGACACGATTGAGAGGAAATCCTCCCCTTTTATTCTTTTAAAACCGATTTCTTCTCATGACTTGACATCACCTAGAATACTTTTACTTGTAAGAGTGTTCTATAATTGCAAAGGATCAATCTAGATTCTTTAGCGCGTTAAGACTAGGAAGGACTTTTTCTATCCTTAATAGCTACTTGTTTTAAACACTTAGAGAACCAAGGATTGTTTCGACATCCTTAAACATTAATGAAAGATTCTCTATCCTTAGAGAACTTTGCAGAATGAGTCTCGGATCTATTTCCTTGACTACTTTGATCATCGTCTATTCTAGACTCGATCAAAGTGGGGGCTAACTGTAGACATCTACTTTTGGCCTCCTGTCCCGACAGGAAGTGCAATGACGATAAATAAAGCCATCTTCGTGTTAGATCAAAGTGAAGAATACTTATGGATTACTAGTTAAGCAACAAAACACAAAAGACTAGCCCAAATTAAAGGAAAAGCCAAAATAAAGGTCAAATTAACTAAATCCAATCATAATTAGGCTTAAGCCCGTGCTTAAACCCTAATAATGACGGATTTAGGAGCGCCTAGGTTAAAACTTAGTGCTGCCGTAGAAAAAGCCGCTCGCATCTCACAAAGTCACGCTGGGTACGCTAAGCTGCCGCACGCAACTATTTTAGTTGCACTGCAGAAGATTTGTAATTATTCGTAAATTATACAGAAAATATAAAATCGAATCTTACCATAAAGCCGCGTGCAAGACCAATAGTTGCGCTGCACATTGCAGTGCAACTCTATAACTTGCCCTGGGTTGCCGCGCACAACTTCATCTGTTGCGCGCGACACCTGCTGCGGCAGATTGCTTGAAACCCTAAACCTAATCCTTCTCTATAAATACGAGCTTAAACTGAGGCTTCAACAGACAGAAATTAACCTAAAACTTTGGCAAAATAACTTGTGAACTTGTGCAACCTAGCTCTCTTGTCCTAAACACTCACCCTTTCGATACTTTGTTACTACGATGGAGGTTCCCAAACAAGAAAGTGTCCATAAGTGTTCTAAACGGAGATCTAGCAAAGAGAAGTGGTAAATTCCCGAGCACTTAGTTAAATCACCTTTATTTTCTCGTTTAAAAGGACTTTAATTAATTAATTAGTGTTGATTGATCACTTTTAAAATAATTAATTAATCAATTCCACATAGTATCTTGCGTTAAAGAAATACTATAATTGAATTAAATAATTGTTGGTTGATCACTTAAGCCAAGGAAAATTTAGTTTATTTATTATTCTTTCACGAATATTATTAAATAAGAATAACGAATTTTGCAATGTAATTCCTACGTGAATTAATGCTTGTAAATAAAAGCAACCGACATAGTTTTAGGTATCGCGTTGCATATATTATTTGGTGATGAAATTGTGAAAAAGGAAGAGCTAGTAGAGGTCGTACTAGGGCTAGGATGACGATTCCCCTCTAAAAGGAAAGTTATCTTAGTACCCTCGCTCCCGAACTCATTTCTGGTTTATAGACCAATTTGGGAATGGGTAAACTTATGATTTGTGCTAACTATTCCATGAACTCTACATGGAAGAAAGGCATGAACGAGGTTTATGAGTTTTTCCTAAAACTCATTGGCGACTCCTACTTGTTTCTTATAAAAAAGCGTGATGATAGAATCAATTCTAATTCAAGGTCCCCCATACAGTCAAGAATTCAAATCATACTACACCTTAACAAGTGTAAAGTCCTAGGCTTTTAAGTGACCAAGGGCATTTAGGATAGTACCCTTTACAATGGGATCATCCTCCTTACAAGCACAATCAGAGCCAGCAGCTGTCTGAGTAAGCCTCTACATTGAGCTTTCTAGGCAGTTTCAAACATACATCCCCAAGGAATTCTAAATCCTTGGATGAGAGCCATACAGGCGGCAAGTCCGTCCATACTGGTCTTTAGATGATCGGGTCAGCCCCGTATGTGCCTCAAATGTCACACGGGCAGTACACCCCTCCTTCCATGCAGTCGACCCTCTTTAGGGGACATGCAGCATATAACGTCCAACCCTTGGACTGGAAACTCCGTTTGCTCAAATTTGGTGAACAAAATTTTGCATTCACCAAGGAGATAACCGAGGCAACTCAACTAGCCAAGGTTAAGAATGCGTTGGTTGGTGCCTATGATGGTACCACCAACCCTAAGGATCACCTCATGGCTTATACCAACCTCATGCATATGCATGGGTTAGAGGATGACATGTGGTGCAGATGCTTCCCGACAACATTTAAGAGTATAGCCCAACAATGGTTTGGCAACTTGCCATCTAGATGTATTGATAGCTTAAAGAGGCTTGCCTTCTTGTTTGCTTCAAACTTCTCGATGAACATCCCTTCCAAGAAAACAAGTCTCGACCTCAACACTATTTGGCATGGGGAGAGAGAGGGACTCAGCTCCTATGTCAGGCGGTTCAATTTAGTGAGAATCAAGATTCAAGGACTATCTAATGAAATTGCCTATACAGACTTCTTTCAAGGGTCTGACAAACAAAAGGAGAGCCGGTTGGCTCAGCCGGCTCCCAAGGCTAATCAGAGCAAAAAGAGAAAAGAAGTTTGGGCGGTTGAAGAATCTAATCAACCGTCCCAAAAGAAAAAAAAGAATTCAAACCGTACATCCCTAGGTACAGTTTTAATAAAGATGACTACTCTATCCTCATAGAGATAAGGACCAAGTGACTATTGAGAAACCCGCGGCCACGAAAGGTTCAGTCAAGAATTGAAACAAAAATAAATATTGTTAGTTCCATGAGTACATCGACCATGACACCAATGACTGCTACAGCCTCAAGCGGTTTCTAGATTGTCTAGCTGATCAAGGGGAGTTGAAGTCATACATCCTCAAGTCCAAGGTCACCCCGAAGAGAAATAAGGGGTAGTCATCCAAAAAGGCTCCCAGCCTACTAGTAGCTCGGACGCTGATTAAAATTCGGTCTACACCATAGCAAGGACCATTTGAGGAAAATGGATGTAAATTGCGCTGAGGAAAGTCAGGCGTCTACCAGCACATTCCCAGAGGTCATCATTACTGAAAAGGACCAGGGGAAAGTCCACCGACCACATGATGACCTAGTGGTCATTGAATGCAAAGTGGCCAACAAACTGGTTGGTCGCATCTTAATCGACACTAGTAGCTTGTCTGACATCATCAACTACAAGTGCCTGTCCAAGCTCAATTACAAGGTGGGCAGCATGCACAAGGTTTCCCACCCTCTTGTTAGTTTTGGGGGAGGGTTTATGCACCCAATCGGACGGATAAATCTATCCATCCAGCTGGGAGTGAAGGGCAAAGGGTGGCACATGACTGTGTTGTTTCTGGTGGTTGAAGAGCTAAACGCCTTAACCTCATTCTAGACCGACCCACTTTGAACAAGTGCAAGGCCGTCATCATCCCATCTCTCATGTTGCTCAAGTACGAAAAGGATGATGGCTTTATTAGTCCCTGAACGGGGATTAGAAGAAGGCTAGAGAATGTTATCTCCCAAACATCACACCCATGGCCGCAGCAGCTAGAAAGGGGTCAGAGCCAATAGATCTTGACGATGTCAAGGACCCTTATTCAACCCCACCAATTGCCAAGAAAAGAAAACCTACTCAGCTGGTGGAGGTGAAGAAATAGCAATCACAAACTAGGGAACGGTCAGATGAACTCTGTCCCCAGCAGGCTGGCAAACACATTGATATTCTGCTGGCTAACAACCGTCAAGAGCGAAATGTTAAGGTTGGGTCTGTTGCTTTTGAAAAGTTGGGTGCAAACTTGCACCTTCAGCTGAAGGAATTTAAAGACATTTTTCCCTTTGAAATGGAAAAGATGTCAGGCATCAGCCCGGATCTCATTGTCCACAAACTCGCCATTGACCTAGAAAAGAAGCCCAATCGGCAAAAGAAAAGAAATCATGGCAAGGAAAGAAGTCAGATGGCAGCTGTCGAGGTAAAAAAGTTGTTAGACGCTGGGTTCATTCGATCATGTAACTTCCCTGATTGGGTTTCAAACGTTGTACTTATGAAAAAGCCGAATGGTTCCTGGCGCATGTGTGTAGATTATAGTGACTTAAACAAGGCATGCCTAAAGGACAGTTACTCGCTTCCAAAGATCAACAGTCAGGTCGACTTTACAGCTGGGCATTCTTTGATGATTTTTATGGATTCCTACTCAGGCTTCCATCAGACACCCTTGTGGAAGAAAGATAAAGAGAAGACCGCCTTCGTCACTAATCAGAGTTATTCTGCTATACCGTGATGTCGTTTGGCTTGAAGAATGCGCTTGCTACTTTCCAACGAATGATTAACACTGTCTTCATCTATTAAATTAGGAGGAATGTAGAAGCATATATTGATGATATGATAGTAAAATCCATGCTACAGTCAGATCACCTTGGTGATCTCCGAGAAACCTTCACCACACTCAAACGACATAAGGTAATGTTAAATCTCAAGAAATGTGTTTTTGGTGTTGAGTCTAGAATGCTTCTCGGTATCCTAATTGATCAACGGGGGATAGAGGCAAACCCCGAGAAGATACAAGTGGTAATTGACATCAAGTCACCCTGCAATATCAAGGAAGTTCAGAAACTCACCGGTTGCCTGGCGGCAGTAGGGAGATTCCTCAACCAGTCAGGTGACAAATGCCTTTATTTCTTCCAAACAATTAGGAAGAAGACTAGATTTGAATGGGGGGATGAGGCTGAGGCGGCGTTTCAAAAATTGAAAGAACACTTATATTCTTTGCCAAGGCTTGTTAGCCCTCTTCCCAAAGAGACTCTTTACATGTACCTAGCCATCTCAGATCATGCCCTCAGTGCCGTTCTCCTTGCTGACAGAGACGGAATTCAGCTCTCGGTCTATTTCATTACCCTTGTACTCAGAAATGCTGAACTATGGTACCCCATGGTTGAAAAATCTGGCCTTGCTCTTTACATGGTTATCAAGAAATTGAAATCCTACTTCTTGGCACATCCGGTTGTGGTCTTGTAGACACCTGATTGTGTCTCCCCAAAAACCAAACCCAATGGTGAATATCTTTCACAGGTGATGTGTGGTCGTTTTTAATAAAAAAATACTTCTTTCTGTTTTTGAAAGTATTTCTTTTTGTACTCTATTATGAAAAAAGTCCAGTCTAGTTTAGTTTGGTCCATGATAAGGTACAATAATAGTGTAGGTAGATTAGGTTCGAAAAAAGCTTTCTAACGATATATTATAAGCCCAATTCCGATGAATGATGAGGAAGTTATGGCCAAAATACTAAATTGGGCCTGAATGAGTTTTATATACGACCCAATGACCAGGTGGAGGGCCCATTAATTAATATTCCTAAAAACATTAGTGTAGGGAATATTTTAAGCCATCCCACACTTGAGCCCCACAGTGATCATACACTTAAGCATGGTGGCGTCCAAAGGGAAGGAAACTAGAGTAAAAGAGTCGCCAACAAGTTTTAGAAACTTGTAAACCGTTCACAGGGTGAAGGTTACACCCCTTAAAAATCCAGGAGATTGTTAACTGCAATAGGTCTGGAACCATGACTGGAAGTTCGGGGATGAAGGTACAAATCCAACTTAAAAGAGATTAGATCTGCCCTAATAATAGGCCTCTACTTTATTCTTCTCTTATTCATGTGCACTTTCTGACTAACATACAATCAATATATTAACCCTAAACCTGTTTATCTATGTTGGTTGAATATTAATGCACAAACACAACTATTATTGGCGATCACTTGAATTATAATCAAATTAGCCTAAACAAGATTATTAATTATCTTATTAAGCGTGATTACAAATTCCCTTTAACCATGCATAAAAGGTGTGATCAAGCAATTAAAAATAATAAATAAACATCAAGCAACATAAGAACAATCAAAATAATAATAATCAAAATAATCATGTTAAAACATATTATTATTAGCAAGATCCTAGGCATGATACTAACAAGATTAATAACAAACCCTAGCATGTCACTAAACATTAAAAATAAAAGCTTTAGCCCTGTCATGATACTAACATGACATTAGGAAAGAAATAGGAAGTATCATAATAATCATATTTGATATTAGAAATGACCCTAAACATGATACTAGGAAGCAATAAAACATCTTAACACGATACTAGGAATCAAAATAATAATCTAAGCATGATTTCTATATCAAAATATCAATAAAGCGATTAAATTACTTATTTCGATGCCTCGTACCTGTTTCTAATAACAAAATACATGTGTTAGTAACTTCACAGAAAAGAAATAAACAAACAATTAAATTAAATAATTAAAATAGAGATTTGGGACCAAACCCTCAAAAATATAAAACCTTTCACGTCTAGGGCGAAGGCAACTTCGAACTTGGCTAGGTGTTTCTAGAACTAATGAGTGAGGAATTTTGAGAGAGGGAAGATTTAGAAAAAGAAGAGAAAGAGAAAGCTTCTAGATTTTAGAAAGAGAGAGAATTCTAGGTGTTGATGATTTGAAAACAGGGAGATACGACCTCTATTTATAGGAAAAATAGCACGAGATAAAAAAAAATCATATTTGGAATAAAACACCTCCTGTCGCAAACGATATCAGTCAGCGCTAGACAACAAGCTCGTCGCCAGACGACGAAGGCCAGCGCTAGGCGATGAAGGCCAGCGCAAGGCGACGACTTTGTCGTGTCGTTCTGGTTTAATAGTTAACGCGCTTTTACACGCGGAATTACCTTCTAAGCCGATTACAGGTAATTCTGCGTCCAAGCAGATTTAAAATCAGATTTAATATATTATATTCAAAATAAAACATCTTTAAAAATATAATTATCAATCCTAACCTCATTAGAATTAAAGAGAACCTTCTAGATATTCCTAGAATACTAAAATCAATCCTAATCACTTTAGGAATAATAACTAGCCTTCTAACCCGTGCAATGCACGAGTTGGTTTTAGAAAATTGCATTGAGAAATAAGTGAGAAAATATCAATAAATTAGAGTAATGTATAATCGAAAAATGATTAAAGAAATTAATTTTTGGGACTTTAATTTAAAATGAGGCTTGAGAAAAAGAAGGTGGAGGGACTAAAATTAAAGCAAGGAAAAAAAAAGGTTGAATTGAAGAAAGGAGATGAAGATGAATTGTTAAATGAAAGAGTTAAGAAATATAGTTAATAAAACTATAAAATCATTTAACGAATATGGAATAAATTATATTCTACTTATGAATATGATCAAATTAAAAAGTATTTGTAAGGTGACACTTGGCATATTGGGTTAAAAAGAAGATAAGGAGGTGTAATATGATGAGAACATATGTCTTTCTCGGTTTGAGTTTTTAAATACTAAGTATAGATTAATAGTCCCTCCTCTAGATCATTTGGTCACATTAGAAATCATTGGGCCTAATTTAATTTAATCCATAACTGCCTCATTATTCATCGGAATTAGGCTTATAATATATCATTGGAAAGCTCTTTTCGAGCTCAATCTAACTACACTGTTATTGGACCCTTATCATGGACAAAACCAAATTGGAATTGCTATTTTTATAAATAGGGTAAGAAAAGAAATATTTTTTGAAAACAGAAAGAGAAATATTTTAACGAAAACATCCTCATCATTAGACTTTCCACACTTTCACTTCGTTCGATAATCAAATAACGTGAAAGGTATTCATCACTGGGTTTGGTTTTGGGGAAACACATTTGGGTGTCTAAAGAAACCTCCACTTTGACTGATTTTGGAGAAACGCAAGTTTCAAAAACAAAAGTCAAAGTAATGATATTGACGGAGAATGATTCAGAACGTTCTGCGATCCTAAATCATTTTTGTAACGTCGATAACTGCAAACTAGCGTTGGTTAAAACATATAAAAAAGTTAAGAAACGCGTATCTTGCACCGTCGAGCACACGTCTCTGGAGTAACCGATTTTGTTTGACAATCTTCTTCAAGCTAGGGGATACCACTTACCACGCTTGCAGGTGCCTCAAATTTTCACTGTTTATGACCATTTTCCACATCCTAGGGAACATGATCGAAGAGAACCTCGCTTGAACTCACCTTCTATTTCCGACAACATTTCACATCATAGGGAACGCCGTCGAAGATCACTTCGTTTGAAGTCATCCTTAGTTTTTTGACAACCTTCCACATCCTAGGGAACATTTTCGAAGATAACTTCGCTTGAAGTCATCCTCAGTTGTTGCGATAATATTCCGAAGAAAATTACCGAAGACCAACGCTTGTCGATCCTTGTAGGGAATATTTCAATCCATCCCACACTTGAGCCCCACCGTGACCATACACTTAAGCATGGTGGCATCCAAAGGGATGGAAGCTAGAGCAAATGAGTCGCCAACAAGTTTTAGGAACTTGTAAACCTTTCACAGGGTGAAGGTTACAACCCTTAATGATCCAGAAGATCGTTAACTCGAATAGGTCTGGAACCATGACTGGAAGTTCAGGGATGAAGTTATAAATCAACCTAAAAGAGATTGAACCTTCTCTAAAAATAGGCCTCTACTTTATTCTTCTCGTATTTATGTGCGCTTTCTGACTAACATGCAATCAATAGCTTAACCCTAAACCTGTTTAATCTATGTTGGTTGAATATTAATGCACAAACAAAACTATTATTGGCGATCACTTGAAGTATAATCATATTAACCCTAAACAAGATTATTAATTATCTTAGTAAACGTGATTACAAGTAAAAATTCCCTTTAAACATTCATAAAAGGCGTGATCAAGCTATAATAATATAATATAAAGCAACATGATAATAATCATCATAATAATCATGTTAAAGCATAATAATATTAGCAACATCTTAGGCATGATACTAACAAGATTAATAACAAACCTAGTATGTCACTGACATTAAAGATCAAAGTTTTAGCCCTAACATGATATTAATAAAGAAATAGGAAGCATCACAATAATATACATGATATCAGAAATTTTAGTTATTACCCTAAACATGATACTAGGAAGCAATAAAACATCCTAACATGATACGAGCTCGTCGATAGACGACGAAGCTCAGCGCCATGCGACAACTCTGTCATCTCGCGCTAGTTCAAAAGTACAATGCTCTTTTACATGCGAAATTACCTTATAAACTGGTTATAGGTAATTATGCATCCAAGCAAATTTAAAATCAGATTGTGATAAATAATATATTTTATTCAAAATAAAACATATTTTAAAAATATAATTATCAATCCTAATCTCATTAGAATTAAAGATAACCTTCTAGATATTTCTAGAAGATTAAAATCAATCCTAATCACTTTAGGAATAATAATTAATAGGCCCTACTCTAGATCGTTGGGCCAAGTTTAAAATCATTGGCCCTAATTTAATTTAATCCATAACTTCCTCATAATTCATTGGAATTGGGCTTATAATATATCATTGGAAGGCTCTTTTCGATCCCAATAAAACTACACTATTATCGGACCCTTATCATGGACCAAACCAAATTGGACCAGATATTTTTAAAAATAGAGTAAGAAAAGAAATATTTTTGAAAAAAGAAAGAGAAATATTTTAATAAAAACATCATCATCATTAGACTTTCCACACTTTCACTATATTTGATAATCAAATGACGTGAAAGGTGTTCATCACTAGGTTTGGTTTTGGGGAGACACAATTGGTTGTCTACAGAAGCCCCCACTTTGACTGAATTTGGAGAAACTTATGTTTCAAAAACAAAAGTGAAAGTAGTGATAGGGACGGAGAATGATTCAGAACATTCAGTGATCCTAAATCATTCTTGTAACACCGATACCTAAAAACTAACGTTAGTTAAAATAGATAAGAGGGTTTAGAAACACGTATCTTGCACCGTCGAGCACACGCCTCTGGAGTAACCGATTTGTGACGATCTTCCTCAATCTAGGGGATACCGCCTGAAGACTGCTATGCTTGTAACCGCCTCCATTTTCCACTGTCATAATATTCCGCAAGCTAGGGAACACTATCGAAGATTGCTTGATACGACCTTCTACCGCTTTGTGATCATATTCCGCAAGCTAGGGAACACGATCGAAGATAACTTCGCTTGAAGCCATCCTCAATTGTTTGTGACAACTCTCCACAAGATAGGGAATTCCGTCAAAGATAACTCCGCGTGCAACCATCTTTAGTTGTTTGTGACAACCCTCCGCAAGCTAGGGAACGCCGTCGAAGATACCTCGCTCGAAATCATCTTCGGTTTTCCATGACAATCCTCTGCAAGCTAGGGAACGCCGTCGAAGATAACCTTGCTTGAAATCATGTTCAGATGTTGTGATAATATTCCAAAGAAAATTACCAAATACCAACGCTTGTCGATCCTTAAAGCTAGCTTGAACTTTACTGCTAAAATTTATGTGATGCCAGTACGTCGGCACTTTTTGCTGCTTGTGAATCATTACGTCGGTGCTTTTAATTTGCTGCTTATGAACCATTATGTCGGTGGTTTTGCAATCAATCAATGTTTAGGCGCCTTTAGCTAAGTGAGACGATCTTTCATCAGGTCGATCACCTACTTTGATTGTAATCGACCCGATTACTTAATCATGTCAAATTGCTTATATGGGCTAACTGGCATACCAAGGAACCCGAATTGCTGCATAAAGTCCACATAGTTATTTGTGAGGGCTTTATATCCTGTCGCCGCACCAGCGCACGCTGAAACGCATTTTCGCCAGGTTTAGCTCTGTCGCCAGGCGACAAAGACCAGCGCTAGACGACAATATTGTTGTTTGGCAAGAGAGTTAAGTTTTTGAACTTAAAAATCCTTTCTTCTCTAATATTATTGTTCGTTGCTCGATTTCTCTCTTAACTTTCAACTTGGTCGTTTCCTTTCAACCAAATCTGCTAAAATCTTTTGCAAATTAAAGCTCTCATCTCTAATTTGTTGATCCATGTAAGTTTTTCTCAAACTCCTCCAATCTTGGAAGAATTTCATGCGTTTATAATCGCAGTTTTTTTGAAAAAAAAACTGGGAACATTCTTGCTACCTTTCTCTTTGGAAGTGATAGCTTCCTATGCCTTGAAAATCTGTCGAAAACCCTATCCTTTAGGATTTTACGGAGTCTGAGGTACTTGATCAAAATCTAGATGTGGTTGATCAAAATCTGGATGTGCTCGATCAATCAGGCCGATTGTCAATCTAACTGCAATCAGGGCGATTTTAGTTGATATGCTAAGCCATTTGCGTCCTTTTGCTTCAAATCTTTTGTACCCGCATTTATATTTTAGACTATAGGACTTTGCTCATGTAATTAGGGTTGACCTAAGGCTTAATGTTGCTTAACTCATTGCATAATACTTAATGTATTTTTAACACATATGACTTGTCATGACTCAACTCAAAGCGCTTTGACACACATGGCTTGACATGACTCAAGATGTAAACTTGATTTAATACAATTGACCGAATCGAGGTCGACTCAACTCGATTGTGACTTGTGTGTGCAAAGTATTGACTTATGACTCCATATGTACATGACTTATGTGTGCATTCGACTCGAAAACGCAGAAAAACAAAAAAAACAGGAAGTGAAGTCTTTGAAGATGCATGTTGAATGAGCTTTAACAACTATACGTGTCGATGTTGTATCTTAGGGTGCAATATCCTAGGCTATCTTGAAAACATTTCGGTAACTAAGGCACGGAGGCTAAGCACTTCATACTTTGCGATATAATGAAAAAAATATGATCTTAATATGACAAGGCATGCTTCAACATTATATTAAGATTTCATGACAAAGGGTTCCTAATAGGAGGATTATTTGTCTGTGTATTTGTGATGTGTGTGAAAGTGACACTAAAGCTAGGCCAAAAAGGTTAAATTTACGGGAAAGTATTATGAGAAGAGCCAAACAATGGTGAATCTTTAGGCTAGGTAACCTAATGATATAGGGATCAAGCCCCCAAGTCTATCTCTACATGGATAAGGATGAGCATTGGAAATTCCTTGATACGATCATGGTGTAAGTGTGTGAATGGTTGCCTACGTATCCATTAGGAATCAGGCCGAACGTAGCTCTAGCCTTACCTCGCAAAATTATGTGTATTCCTCAAAGAGGTCTTTTAAAGGTTGTAATGTGATTAGGCTAAAGGTTGAAGAAGAAAGGGACAAAGGCTCAAGACCCTAGATAAACCCCCAAGGTGTGCAACCTTGCTTTTGAATCTTTGTATTATTATGCTTGAGGTTTCTCACTTTTGAGGTCTTTCTTTTTTTTTATCTCTTTTTTTTGCTTTTGCATTTATTTTTTATTTTGAACCTTTTTTTTAATAAGTGTGGGCAATCTCGATCGTGCGGTCTATCACTCACTTGCCATTCATGTTCTTATCAATGACATTTTCATATCAATGACATTGGAACACTTGCCCTTTTTCACACTTATGTTGCTATTTTATTCTTTTGAAATTTTTATAAAATCACTCAAGCTTTTATTATTTGAAAATTGAATAAATTGCACACTATCCCATCCCAAGGTTAGGTAGATGTAGGTTTAAAGAGGAAGGCCTATCGTTAGGCGAGGCTCAAAGTGGTTTATAAAAAAATGATATATATTTGAAGGGTGAAAGGTGATATGATGTGGCTACAAGGGGTGCCTCAAATCATTGATATACCTTGTGCTTAGTTCGACATGTTTTTTTTTGGCAATGTAATGAAATAATCATATGCAAGAAAAGAAATGCTCATTTTTATTAAAAGGTAAAAAGGAAAAAACCTACAAAATAAGATCTAAGGAAAGTAAAAGGTGCCTATGCTAGACGTATTGGGGAAAGAATGAATAAAATAAATAGAAAAGAAAAAGGTCATGAAATCTTGTCGTTGAAGCTCGCCTTGTGTCTTGTGCTTACCATCACCCAGTCTTCTTGCCATTTAGAGGTGTGGGAAGCTTATTATTATCAATTAGGTATTGGATGACCTCTTTTAGCTTCCAACAGCTCTCAGTAGTATGACCCCTACCTTGATGGTACTTGTAGTGTATGTTTGGGTCCCAATTACGCAGGCTCTTCTTAGGTGGGGGATCTAGGATAGGTCCAATGGGAATGATGAGTCCCTTGGCATGGAGTTGATCGAAAGCAGTATCATAACTAATCCCAATAGGAGTGAAATCTTTCCTTAGTTTCTTTCTAGATCCTTGATTATCCATGGCTAAGACTTCATTAAGGTCAAAGATAGCATCACTGTTACTAGAGTAGGTGTTTTCGGAAGAGGAAGGATGTTCGTTCCTCTTTCCTTTCCAACCACCGTTGTTATTGCTACTAATTTTGGTCTTCTTGTTGCTCGGAGGAACATGAAGGAGATTTGGATCAATGAGGTCTTGAACGTGATCCTTGAGGGCAAAACATTCTTCAGTGGTGCGACCATGGCCTCTATGATACTGGTAATAGGATTTTGGATCCCGATTGAAAGATCGTCTCTCAAGTACTGGATCTGGAATTGGACTAATAAGGTGAATAAAACCTTGGCCTTGGAGGTAGTTGAAAGCTTCACCATAAGTCATTCCTGTTAGTGTGGTACTTATCAATGGTCCGTTTTTCCCACGGCTAAGGAGCATTGAGTTTTTCATTAAAGCTTTGATGGGATGAAAAGGAAAGATAGCGATCCTCCTCTTTGTCCTTTCGGTCTTGACAATGAGAACCCTGTTCGATAACCATTATCCAGTTTCCTAGTCCTTCTATACACCCATAAGCATGACAACACTATTGTGTAGTTCATGAACTTCCTTTCCCAGATTTGACGAGTTTTCCTTAGTATTGCTTAAGAAAACTTCTCCTTCACTAGCCATTATTACGACCCTTTTCTTTCTATCAAAGAGTGATACACAAAGAAATGTTGTATTGGTTAAACACTCTTCTCTCCCTAATTAAGCGTTGCGGAAAGGGAAGTCAGGGGTAAGTTTTTCATTTTTGACTCAAGCTTTATTTAACATGCAATAGATGGGAGAAGACTATGGAAGAAAGAGGAGAATGATAGGTATGTAAAAAGTATGTATAGAGTGAAAAAATGATATAGATGGGAATATATAGAAGAATTTAGGAATAAAGTGGACCCCCAACTCAAATGACGGAAAAGACGACTCATGCATGAACTTATGACATGATCATGGTGATTTATTAAGTGTGTGCTTTAATGGTGCATGTGAGTGACATACTTTGACTCTTTTATGAGACCATGGGACTATGTGCCAGACTCCATTAAGGACTGAATAAAATTATTGCCATTAATAAACTGATTAAACCGTATTAGCAAATTGATTAGACTGACACATCGTGAAGACTCGAGCAAAATTACAGGTTGTCGTCAGACAACAGTATAGTACCGTCACCAGACGTTGATAGCTAACGCCAGACGACGAGATCATCGTTTGGCGCCGGACACTATCGTGTAGCGCCACAGTCCAAATCTTTGCGCCGTTATGGAACATCGACCTGGGACTGTTTCTAGTATTTTGCTCTAAAGGGATAAGCCTAAATTCGTACTAAGTCAAGTTTGATCAATTTATTAGACTTTAATCGATTATTAATTAATTAATTAAATTAGCAAAGTCCTTTTAGGTATTATTTTATTTATTTAACTCATACACAAGTAAAACAAACGATATGGAAAAACACATATAATATGCATAGCAAATAATTCACAAGTAGTCATATAGTCACAATATGATACAATGAGTTTGCAACCTAACCATGGCTCTAGTTCTCTAAAGTTCAGGATATGGGTTAGTCAAAGAGGGTCCATGGTTATGAGTCTAGACGCACTGCACGGAAGCCTTACCTTTCGTTGCCAGGAACGTTTGATTGGGTAGATGGATCATGAATTCCCATAGGGTTATGTCCATATGTAGAACACATATGGGTTTCAAAAAAAAAAGGGAAAAATTCAATCAGGAAGTAAAATCGAACAAACAGTACTAGAAAACTAGTCAAAACAAGAAGGTAGATTTTTGGCTCGGTAGTGGAAGAATTCGGCGCGAGAAAATAGCGTCGTCGCTAGACGCTAGCACTGTTGCCAGACGACAAGCTTGTCGCCAGGCGACAGCGTCGTCGTTTGACGCTGACGCTGTTTTCTCAGCGTTAATTCCTACATGCCTCGGCAACATTCTATTCTTGAATTTTCCAGTTTTTTCGTAGCATTATTTCGACTTTAGTTGTGAAAGATATTTCCTTAGATTCCTACTGACAAGAGGAAAATGTAGGTTGTTATCTACCTCTCCCTAGAGCCAAACCTAATTTGTATATACTCGACCAACCGAATACAAGTATATGGTAAGTCAAGGGTCGAACCCAAAGGAATGAGTAGGTACTATGCTATAGTCTATGTCAAGATAATTCGAAGAATGTAAATGGTTTTAGTTGGTGAAAGGAATGGTGTCCTTCGAACAAGTGTACTATTCCGTTAGTGGGTTCAGAATTATTAGAAAGCTAATATATTCAGTAAGGTCAAGTGATCGGAATGCCTAGGTGGAGGCCGCTTCCGATCAGTAATATTAATGCATAATTAATATTACAGCTTAATCTTGACTGAACCCTTCGGGTCACACCCTTAGCAGTAAACGAACCGACTCGACGAATTAATTCAAAAGAAATTAATTCGTCGCCCGAGTATTAAATATTTAGACGTCGGTAATTCGAGCTTAGAGCGTCAAAACCGAGCGTCGAAGAATCTCAAATGTCGAGCCAAAATTTAGGATTTGGCGAGACGGGAAAATGCTTCAAGTAACAAGTAAAATCCTAGCCACTCGAAAGGCTAGGAAAGCGCGCCCAATAGGAGCGTGCCATGTGGCAGCACACATGGCAAAACGCCATGTGGCAGCACACGTGGCAGCCGCCAAGTGGCAGTCACCAAGTGGCAGCGTGCCACGTGGCAGCGCGCTACTGTGGCGACACATGTGGTAAGGGTCGTGGACCCGGGGCGATGGGTCATGGATACGGGCCAAAATAAAATGGCCCAACCGAACCCAACTTGGGGCTCAAGGTTGGGTGACACATGGTTAGTTCACATTGCATGTGAATGCCTTGGGAACCAAGTGGGAAAGTGGTCCTCACCTAACTATGTGACACTTGTTCCTTGCTTTATATAACTAAGGATTGTGACAGGCTCAAGTCATATTCACCTAATCAAAAATAAAACCTAAATCCACTAACTTTGTAGATAGGGAAGAAGGGTCGAACCACAGGGAAACAAGTCAATTTATTCCTAATTAATTAGAAGCAATCTAAATTATCAAGTAACCAAATTATTGTAAAAAGGTAATTAAACTACTAAAGGTAAGAGTAGGAAGAGAATAAAACAAGAGGTAAATCAATTAAAGAAAAGCTTAGGGCATAGGTTCACTAATAAACAATATTCTAGGGTAAATCATAATAAGCAATCATCAATGCATCAATTTATCAGATTATAAAGGGCTTTCGCTACGTATTACAATCACAGAGTTAATTTACCGGTATTAAATCTCATCTCTCGAATCTCGACTTAACCATTTATAAATTAGTCCGCCTATTGAAACTAAGCCTAAACATCAATTCTCATCTCTCGAATCCTCGAATAAATATTGCTAAACTCATACAATTAAATCTTGCCAAACCTAATTGCATAGCATTAAATCAATCAATAGAAAAATAATCAAGAATAGATAATCAACAATCACAAATTACCCCTTCATATTATTTATTAGATCCCCATAAACCCTAGAAATAAAACTACTCACTCATAATTAAATCTAAACTAATCAAAACAATAAAATAAGACATGATGAAAGAATTAAAGAAAATAATTGAAATTAAAAGAGAAGAAATTGTTACCAAAAGAAATCTGGATTAAGGAATGAAATTAAGAACAAAGTTGAGAGAGTTTTAGAGAGAGAAAATATTCTAAGTAGAGAGAGAAATTCTAAAAGAGAAGGTAATAATCAAAATTACGTAACAAAATCGTACTTAAACATCCCTAAAACAAATCCTAATTGAAAACTAAAATCCGGGCAATCAGATACCTCCAAAAACACGCGCCCAATCGGGCCTGCCTTTTTCTTCAACGTCTTCCTGGGCAGCCGCGCCCAATCGAGCTAATGCTCACCCGATCGAGCGCGCCTTTTGCTGGTGCCCTTTTCTACGTGCCCGCCCGATTGGGCGGAAGCTTGCCCGATCGGGCCTAGTCTTCTTCTCGAGGCTTGGACTTCGATTGGGCTTGATTCTTCGGCCCAATTCGGATTTCCTCTTCGGGTCTTGAATACTTGGTCCAAATGCCCCGGTATCACACACCGAGCCCTTAATCACCGGCTCTAACCGGTCCCGGGCTTCAAAGATGGTCGTGTCCTCCTAATGTTCGTAGTTGCTCCATGAAAAACCCGTAAAACACTCCAAATGTGCAATTTCCTACAAAACTCAAGAAAAACTACAAAAAACACTAGAAAACACCAATTAGTAATAAAAGTGGCTCTAAAGAGCCAAAAACACTACTAATTATGACCAAGGGACGGGGGTAAAACACTATATAAATTGGACACATCAAACTCCCCCAAGCCAAACCTTTTCTTGTCCCTAAGCAAAGAGCTCATCAATGAACATATAAAGCATGCTTCATCCCAAGTAAACAAAATCAAGCACAAACGATTCAAGGGAAATCTAATGAACATGCTTCAATGTCAATCAATCTCATTCATCTAATCATTCTTCCTCCCCAACAATTGTCAAGTAGAGGAAACCACATGAGCATATAGAATTCAATACTAGTGCTCACACACTCAACTCTCATTTATGTGGCGAGTAAAAGATGTACTCGATCGCTTTCCAACCAACCCCTTTATATGTGAACAATGCCCTCCCAACTCACACTCTCGTGTGTTTAAAACAATGAATACTAACCTACTAGTCGACTTGTGGGGAATAATTTCAAGTGTTAACCCCTAGCTTGAACCCCACTGTGATCATACACTAAAGTACGGTGACGTCGAAAAGGGAAGAAGATAGAGAAAAAGAGTCGCCAACAAGTTTTAGAAAGCAATAAAATCTATACTAGAAAGCAATAAATAGAGAAAAGAGAGAAAGAGTTACCATATGTATAAGATATCTCCCCCCAAGCCAAATCAAGCAATGCCCTCATTGACTTTGGAGTGTAGCTAGGAGAAGCTACTCCTCGTCATCATCCTCATCCATCCTCTGGTAGCCTCCTCTATAGCTCGAGCCGGCACCACCCCGGCCCGTACCAGCACCACCATAGCCCGAACCACCTGCAAAGTAGTTAGGGTCTACATTTCCCCCCATCCCCCCAAAAGGAGCATCGGCCCCATAACCATGGACTGAAGAGTAGCCCACATAAGTACCAAAGGCTCTTGGGGTCGAATACCCTCCTTGGGGGTATTGGAACCAATCAGGAACTAATGCCTCGGGGGGAATAGCCCCTCGGCGTCTACTTTACAAGAGATTGAACCTGCCCTAGGCCTCTACTTTATTTTGATCGTATTCATGCGCGCTTTCTGACTAACATACAATCAATAGGTTTACCCTAAACCTGTTTAATCTATGTTGGTTAAATATTAATGCACAAATAAAACTATTATTGGCGATCACTTGAATTATAATCATATTAACCCTAAACAAGATTATTAATTATCTTATTGAGCGTGATTACAAGTACCAATTACCTTTAAACATGCATAAAAGGTGTGATCAAGCAATAACAATAATATATAATATCAAGCAACATAATAATAATCATAACAACAATCATAATTATAATAATAATCATAATAATAAACAAGTTCATGTTAAAGCATAATTTTAATAGCAAGATCCTAGGCATGATATTAACAAGATTAATAACAAACCCTAACATGTCACTAAACAATAAAAATCAAAGCTTTAACCCTAACATGATACTAACATGATATTAGAAAGAGAATAGGAAGCATAATTTTAATCATACTTGATATTAGGAATTTTTAGTTGTTACCCTAAATATGATACTAGGAATCATAATAACAACCTAGACATGATTTCTATATCATAATATCAATAAAACCATTAAAGCACTTACTTGGATGCCTCGTACCTCTTTCTAATAACAAAATACACGCGTCAGTAACTTCAAGGAAAAAAAAAAAAACAAAACAAATAAATTAAATAATTGAAATAGAGATTTGGGACCAAACCCTCATAAATTAAAATCTTTCACGTCTAGGGCGAAGGCAACTTCGAACTTGGATAGGTGCCTTGTGCTAATGTAGGAGGAATTGTGTTTGTAAAAGGGTTGGCTAGAAAGAGAGAGAATCAAGAAATTCTTGATGAGAGTTGATGAGAGAAAGAATTAGAGAATTGATATAGAGAATTGATGAAAATTCATGATTGAAAACAGAATTTTAAGAGGCTATTTATTGAGAAAATCAGTCGGATGGATAAAAAAACAAATCAGAGTTTCAACGAGAATAAAAATCGATTAGCGCCAGAGGTCATTAGCGCCAGGCGTTGATGGTTAGCGCCAGGCGCCAAGCCTTAGCGCTAGGCGCAAATGTTTGTCGCTAGGCGCTAATAATCAGTTTCACGCGTTTTTGTTTTTATCATATCTTTTGATCCGAAAGTCTAAATAAGGCATATAATATGTATTTGGAAAGATATTGAAGTCTACTTTTCAACCCAATTAGAATAAGATTAAAATCGTTTGTAGATAAAAAGATATGGCCGAAATAGTGGAAGGGTGTCAGTTTTGGATAGAGTTTTGTATCTTATTCATATCTTTTTTCGTTATAGCTCAGAATTAATATTATAATAATAATTTGAAAGATAATTTCAAGATATATCCAACCATATAAAATTTGGATAAAGATTATGAGGAACGAAAATAAAATCTGAACATATTCCACTTCGTACAAAACAAGGATTCTAAAAAGGAGTAGTTTTATTCAATTTCAAACTCTTTGAAACATAATAATCAATCTTAACTCCATTAGGATTTAAAAGAATATTCTAGAGTATTCTGGAAGACTATAATCAATCCTAATAGCTTTAGGAATGATAATTAATAATAGGCCCTCCTCTAGATCATTGGGCCGCATAAAAAAACCAAACCGGGCCCAGTTTAGTAATTTGGCCATAACTTCCTCCTTTTTCATCGGAATTGAGCTTATAATATATCTTTGGAAAGGTCTTTTCAATACCCATCCAAATACACTATTATTGGACCCTTATCATGGACCAAACTAAACTGGAATGCACGTTTTTTATAAATAAGGTAAGAAAAGAAATATTTTCAAAAACAGAAAGAAAAGATATTTTAATAAAAACATCCTCATCACTAGACTTTTCACTCTTTCGCTTTGTTCAATAATCAAATGACATGAAAGGTATTCATCACTGGGTTTGGTTTTGGGGAGACACAAATGGGTGTCAACAGAAGCCCCCACTTTGACTGAGTTTTGAGAAACGCAAGTTTCGAAAACAAAAGTCAAAGTATCGATAGGGACGGAGATTGATTCAGAACGTTCTGCGATCCTAAATCATTCTTGTAACGCAGATACCTGCAAACTAGCATTAGTTAAATAGATAGAAGAGTTAAGAAACGCGTGTCTTGCACCGTCGAGCACACGTCTCTAGAGGTAACCGATTTGTTGTGACGATCTTCCGCAAGCTAGAGAATACCGCCTGAAGACTGCTACGCCTGTAACTGCCTCCAATTTTCGCTGTGATAGTCTTCAAAAAGATCACTGCTTGTTGATCCTTAATGCTGTTATGCTAGTACGTCGGCACTTTGCTTCTTGTGATCCAGTATGTCGGTGCTTTTGCTGTGATGATAATCCGATTTAGGGAAAGTTGTCAATGCTTCGTAACAATCCATCCTTGGAAATGTTGCCATGATGAAGCGAAAATCCATATCTCGGAAAATTTGCCAAAATCCATTTTGGGAAAAGTTGTCTATGCTTCGTAATAATCTGTCATAAGAATTTTTCTACGATAGACAATCCACATCTTGGAATATAACTCTTGAAAGAAATCCACCTTGGAAATTTGCCAACGCTGTGCGACAATCCTTTAAGGAAAATATTGCCATCCGCGTCTTGGAACATTTGCAAAAAAGAGTCGACCGACAATCCACCTCGGGAAAATTTGCCACTTACTGAAATGAATGACAATCCACGTTGAGGAACCTTTGCCAAAATTTATGATGAATAGAGACCTACAACAATCCTCTCGGAAATTTGCCATAGGGAACTGGTTGTATGACAATCCAATCTCGGAAAACTTGCCAAACAGAGGAGGAGCACGACAATCCATGCTTGGAAACTTTGCTAGAGATGACAATCCAATCTTGGAAAAATTATCGTTGAAGAAGATGCACGATAATCCATATTTGGAAATATTGTTAGTTGGGGATGACAATCCAATTTTTGAAAAAATTGTCGTTTAAGAAGAATGCGCGACAATCCATATTTGGAAATATTGTCGTTTAAGTGCTTGCTTTTAAACCGATACGTTGGTGCTTGTAATGAGCCAGTGTTTTAGGCGCTTAAGCTAAGTGAGATGATTTTTTGTCAGTTCAATCACTTACTACGATTGTAATCGAGCCGACTATTAATCATGTCAATTTGTTTTAGGGGCTAACTGGCGTACTAAGGAACCCGAAATTGCTGTATGAGGTCGAAATAACCACTCTGAGAGGCTTCGAGCTCTGTCGGTGCTGAAATATCTCTGGCGTCAAGAATTGGCTCTGTCGCCAGACGCTGGGATCTAGCGCCAGGCATTGAACTCTGTCCCCAAACTACAGATGTTGTCGCCAGGAGACAACCATGTCGTTTGGCGCTGGAGTCGAGTCTTCCCTATTCTGCTCTTGCAACTGTTGTTGCTTGGTTTTGCTCTGAACTTTGAGCTTGGTCATTTCCTTTCAACCAAATCCGCTCAAATCTTTTGTAAATTAAAGCTCTTTATCTCTAATTTACTGATCTATGTAAGTCCTCTTATCTTGGAGGAATCTCCTGTGTCATATTCGCGGTTTTTCGAAAAAATCCGAGAATGTCCTCGCTTGCTGGGATGCACCTGCATTTATATCTTTGACCATAGGACTTTGCTTATCTTTCTTTAGGGTTGACCTAAGATTTAGTGTTGCTTGACTCATTGACTTTTTGTGACTCAAGGTATGAACTTGACTCGCTGTGATTGACTCGAGGTTGACTCAACTCAAAGTGTTTGACACATGCGTTAGACTCAAATCAAGGTGATATCATGACATGACTCAACGCGTACATGACTCGTGTGTGCATTTTATTTTGATCGTGGGACTCGAAAATGCAAAAAAGAAAAAAAATTCTGTCATTTTTGTGGAGGGTATCGACTTTCTCCCGAAAAAGAAAGACACGAAAAGAATCGAAGTGAAGTTTTTTTTTTGAAGATGCATGTTGAATGAGCTTAATCCGTTAACGTTGTCTCTCATAGTACAAGGATTGTAACATCTTAAACTATCCTAGTTGACTCGATAATGAAAGTATTTAGGTAACTTAGGCACGGAGGCGAAGCACTTCATACTTCGATGCAATGATGATTATGAGTGATGAGTGATGTTGATATTACAAGGCATGCTTCAACGTTGTGTTAAGATTTCATGACAAAGGGTTCCTAAGGGAAAGTATATTTGGTCATGTATCTGTGCGGTGTATGAAAGTTATACTAAAGTTAGGCCGCAAAGGCTAAGTGTGTGGAAAAATAAATTGAGAAGAGTCAAATGGTGGTGAATCTTAGGCTAGGTAAGCTAATGATGTAGGGATCAAGCCCCCAAGTCTAGCTCTAAGTGAAAAGGGATGAGCATAGGGGATCCCTTGATATGATCATGATGTGTGAATGTGAATGTGAATATGAATGCATGTTTAGTACGGCCGCACCCTAATGTGAGGTTGCCTACGTATCCGTTAGTAATCAGGTCGAACGTAGCTCTAGCCGAACTTCGCACAAGTGTGTGTATACCTCAAAAAGGTCTTTTAAGGGTTGTAACGTGGTTAGGCTAAAGGTTGAAGAAGAAGGGGATAAAAGCTCAAGACCCTCGATAAGCCCCCAAGGTGTGCAACCTTGCTTTTGAATCTTTATACTTTTATGCTTGAGGCAATTAACTCTTTTTTAGCTCTCTTTCACTTTTTCTTGCATCTATTTTATTTTTATAAGTGTGGGCAATCCCGATCATGCGGTCTATCACTCACTTGGCATTCATGTGTTCTCAGGCACGGTACCGAGCACTCGATAAGAGACGCAATCTGAGATGTGTTCATATCAAAGACATGTTCATGTCAAAGACATTGGAACACTTGCCCTTTGTTACACTTTTATTTATTTTTTTTGCTATTTTAATATTTTGATATACTCAAGCTTTTGTTCTTTGAAAAATGCATAAGTTGCACACCATCCCATTCCAAGGTTAGGTAGATATGGGTTGAAAAATGAAGGGTCTATTGTTAGACGAGGCTCAAAGTGGTTTATCGAGAAAGGATTGCATATTCGAAGGGTGAAAGGCAATATTATGTGGCTACAAGGGGTGCCTCAAATCATTGGTATACCTTGTGCTTAATTCGACATGGTTTTTTTTTTTGTGTAATGCAATGATCATATGTAAGGAAATAAATGCTCATTTTTATTAAAAAAAAGTGAAGGGTAAGAATAAAACTCTAAGAAATAAATTCAAGGAGGATGAAGGGTACCTATGCTAGACTTATTGGGGAAAGGGTTTGAAAAAAAGAAGAAGAAAGCATGAAATCTTGGTGAGAAGCTTGCCTTGTGCATTTGTTTCATCATTACCCTCATTTTTTTGTTTGTCAATCACATGACTTAAACTCGATTCAACATGCATAGATGGTAGAAGGTAGGAAGAATGAAGGTTGTGATATGGAGAAAGCATGGAAAGATGATGTAGATGGAGAGATATGAAAAAATTCGGAATAGAATGTACCCCCACCTCGGAAAAAACCGATTCATGCATGAACCTAAGACATAGTCATGTTGACATGTATAAGGTGTGTGCTATATATAGTGAGTGCAAGTGACATGTTAAGACTCGTGTCATGACCATGTGACTAGACTATGTGACTAGACTCGAACAAAGACTAAGTTAAGACCTCACGTAAACCTCCATTTTCAAACCTTCAACCTCACTTTCTTTCCAAGATATTCTCAAATTCATCCATCAAAACCTTAAAATTTTTACATATTCTTAATCCTTACACCTTCCTCTACATTTCCACCCACTTTCTCCCATTTTCTCTCATAATTTCTTAAATCCCTTAGAGAGAGAAAGCTTCAATACCCATATTTCTCACTACAAATGGCTTCCAAATGATCTAGACAACAAAGGGGCGGAAGTTCGAGGCAACAACAACCAATGGTCGACCCGGAGCTTCAAATACCGGGATGGGAGGAGGTTGTTATCACCTCAACGGAACAACGGACAAGGATGCTCAACCTCATCGAGAGGCAGGTAATCTCTACCCGTTTTGTTCATCATCCTACATTATCTAGATTAGGTCTTGATAAACATGTAGAGAAATTATTTAAGGGTATAGGCATGAGTGGTTTCTTCCAAATGCATCATGATACTTATGATTACTTGACATTAGAATTTATTTCTAGTTTTAATGTTATTAAAATGAATGCTTTGATCACTCATGTACAATTCCGATTTCTAAACAATGATGTGCGATTAACTCTAAAAGAATTTAGGAAGTTGTTTGAGCTAAAATCGGATAAGCCTATCGAACCCTCCCAAGAACACATTGTCTTGGTCTACAAGAGACTCACCGGGGAGGGTTTGATTAACCTCCAACACGCCAAAGGAACGTGGATTCAACATCCCGTCCCAAAGTTTTGGGAAAGGTTTGCCGGCCTCACAATTTTTAGGAGGCATGAACCGGCAAACGTGAGGAGGGATGAACTTGAATTGTTGGCATCCTATATGATCCCTAATGCTGAGAAATTAAACATACCACATAGGATTTCCAACCACTTTCAAAGGTCGGCCAATGCGGCCGAAACGGGTAGGTCTAGGGCGCCTATCTATTTTGGGGGGTTGGTGACCCATATTGCTATTAAACACCTAGGATGGAACCCAAATGGGCATAGGAAAGTAGTGGGTTCAACCCTCATGGACCTAGCTTATTTAGGGAGCCTAAACTGGGTGCAACCCGTGGGCGGTGAGACTTGGTGGGTAGTCCACCGGGAATTGGGTAGGAGAGTCCAAGCTTTTACCCTACCCAACCCCGCCTTAACCAAATTTGAGAAGGGGAATTCTTCTTACACATTCGAGATAAACGGTCAAGGTGAGGTTCAAGAACCTCACCTTTCACCACAACCCCACCATTCCCCCATCACCATTCACCACACTACCCCCAACCACCACCCCAACCCTTTAACTATGGCATGCCCACCTCCTCCGGTGATTATAACATCGACCCCTATGCCCCTTATGACTTTTCGGCTTTTCGGAGCCAACTCGACCGTATAAAGATGGGGCAAGGGAGAGTAGAGGGTATGGTGCAAAACCATTCTAGGTTAGGCACTTTGGATAGTCGGGTGGGTCATATAGAGAGGAACCTCGGGAGGGGTTTATACCCGATGTACGATGACTATGCATGCCGAGGGGCTATTCCCCCCGAGGCATTAGTTCCCGATTGCTTCCAATACCCCCAAGGAGGGTATTCCACCCCCGGAGCTTTTAGTACTTATGTAGACTACTCTTCAGTCCGTGGATATGGGGGTGATGCTCCTTTTGGGGGTATGGGGGGAAATGTGAACCCTAACTACTTTGCAGGTGGTTCGAGCTATGGTGGTGCTGCAACGAGCCAGGGTGGTGCCGGCTTGAGCTATGGAGGAGGGTACGAGAGGATGGATGATGATGAGGAGTATCTTCTCCTAGCTCCTTTCCCAAGTCAATGAGGGCATTGCTTGATTTGGCTTGGGGAGATTTCTTGTATATATGGTAACTCTCTCTCTCTCTTCTCTATTTATTGCTTTTCTAGTGTAGTTTTTATTGCTTTCCATTATGAAAAAAATACAAAAAAAATTGAAAAATAAAAAAATTCAAAAATACGTTCCAATGAATTGTGAATCATGCTTCACTGTGTCCCATACTTAGAAAATATTGTTTTGATTCTTGGTATATGATAATGAGCTCTGTGAATTTGTTAATCATGATTTGAAGTTAATTGTTTGGATTCTTAAACATGCGTCAATTTTGCCAACTATTTGTGAATATAGTGCTTGACTAGTTGATTTGGTTAGGAATGTGTGATAGTTCCTGGTATGTCAATGAATTTGAGTATTGGTTTGCAACTATTAGTAATGTTTATATAGCTCAATATTATGCACATTGAGGAGGACGAAGGCATTTGTTCTCTTAGGAAGCCTTCAGACGATATTAGATACATTTGTTCCCTTCTTGTTACCCATGTTGTTGCTTGTGCCCTTTTATTGTTTATTTACCACATTACAAGCCTATATGAGCCCCATTGGTTACTAGTCCCAAGCTTGGCTTGGGGGAGCTATTAGTTGGTGAGGTGAGGGAGTTGTGGTATGCATATCATTTGCACAATGTGGGAATAAAAGAAGAGTGATTGTTCTTTGATATTATGATTGGAAAATATTGATGTTTTGTGTTTCAAATTTAAAAATTTCCAATATGAGGTAAAAAAAGAAAAAAAAAAAAGAAGAGCAAAGAAAAAAAAAAGTTGTTTCATATGTTCAAATGTTCTGTTTGAAGGTTGCTCAAGAAAAAAAAAGAGTTCAAGTTTGAAAAAAAAAAAAAAGAAAAAGAATAAGTAGTTTAAAGTTTGTTTTAATTCACTCTATTTCATATTATCATATTTTGTGAGTGAATATGTAAGTGTTGGGATTGTGTTGTGTATATGATTGTTTGGTGAACTTTTGTGGAGTTGAGTTGTGATTGGAGATGTTTTGGTCATCATTTGTTGTGACCATGGATTTTATTAGGATATGGCTCCCTTAAGCATGGCTTTACTCTCACATTTTCCTAAATTTATCCTACCCTTTACCCTAGCCTTACATTACAAGCTTTAAAGACCTTCCAACCTTTGTGCATAAGAGTTGTATGAATGTGAAAGTGTTGTTTATCAATGCAAGTTATGATTTGACATATTTCGAGTCGTGTAGACACCCATTTGTGTCTCCCCAAAACCAAACCCAGTGATGAGTACCTTTCGTGTCGAATCATAATCGAATGAAGCAAAAGTGTGGAAAGTTTAGTGTTGCGGATAGTTTTAATTTCTTTTCTCTTCTCTCTGTTTTTGAAAACTTATTTTAATAAAACAGCCAATCCAGTTTGGTTGGTCCATGATATGGGTCCGATAGTAGTGTAGTTGGATGAGGCTTGACAAGAGCTTTCCAACGATATATTATAAGCCCAATTCCGATGAATATTGAGAAAGTTATGGTCAATTTACTAAACTGGGCCTAGTTTGAGCCTTATATGCGGCCCAATGATCTAGGGGAGGGCCTAATATGATTTATCATTCCTAATGCAACTAGGAATGGTTTTAGTCTTCTAGATTCTTCTAGAAGGTTCTTTTCATTCATAATTCAATTAGCATTGATAAATTGACTTTTGTTGACTTTTCAGAGTTTTAATTAAAATTAAATAGCATTTTTGAGGAAAATATACGATTTTATCCTCCAGTACGGCAAACTTATCTGATTTTCGAAAACGCGTCAAAAATAGGACTAGCGCCTGACTTCAGGCATTGGCGTATGGAGCTAGGCCTGGCGCCTGGCGCCAATTAGCCAGGGTTGGCGCCAGCTCTGTTTCAGTTGCGCCAAGTGCTCTGTTTTGATATTTTATCTTTCTGGCTGATTTTCTCTATAAATAACGACGTAAAAACTCCGTTTTCATTCACCTACAATCAGTTTTCAATTCTCATTCTCTTCTAATTCATTCATCTCTCTCTCTCTTTTTCAAACCTAGCTTTTACATACAAAATTTCGCATTCACAAGATCTAGAAACACCTAGCCATATTCGAAGTTACCTTCGCCCTAGTCGTGAAAGGTTTAATTTCTGAGGGTTTGGTCCCAAATCTCTATTTCAATTATTTAATTTAATTGTTTGTTTATTATTTTCCTTGAAGTTACTAACATGTGTATTTTGTTATTAGAAAGAGGTACGAGGCATCAAAGTAAGTAATTTAATGGTTTTAATTGATGTTATGATGTAGACATCATGTTTAATTGTTATTATGATATTCCTAGTATCATGTCTAGGGTAATTTTAATATTAAATATGATTGTTACGATGGTTCCTATGTTCTTCTTAATATTTATGATTGTTAGTATCATGTTAGGGTTAAAGATTTGATTTTTATTGCTTACTGACATGCTAGGGTTTGTTATTAATCTTGTTAGTGGCATGCCTAGGATCTTGCTATTATTAAGCTTTAATATTAACATGAACATGATTATGATTATAATTGTTATAATTTATGATGATTATGAATATTATTATTTCGATGATGATTATTTTATTATGATTATTTATTATGTTGCTTGATATTTATTGTTATTGCTTGATCACGCCTTTTATGCATGTTTAAAGGGAATTGGTACTTGTAATCACGCTTAATAAGATAATTAATAATCTTGTTAGGGTTAATTTGATTATAATTCAAGTGATCGCCAATAAAAGTTTATTTGGGCATTAATATTCAACCAACATAGATAAGCAGGTTTAGGTTAATCCTATTGATTATATGTTAATTAGAAAGCGCACATGAATACGATCAGAATAAAGTAGAGGCCTATTATTAGGGCAGGTTCAATCTCTTTTAGGTTGGATTTGTACCTTCATCCCCGAACCCTTATTGGGTTCTAGACCTTATGGAGTTGACGATCTCATGGATCGTAAGGGGTGTAACCTTCACCCTGTGAACGGTTTACAAGTTCCTAAAACTTGTTGGCGACTCTTTTGCTCTATCTTCTTCCCTTTTGGACGCCACCGTACTTTAGTGTATGATCACAGTGGGGTTCAAGCTAGGGGTTAACACTTGAAATTATTCCCTACAAGTCGAATAGTAGGTTGAGTGTTCATTGTTTTAAACACACGAGAGTGTGAGTTGGGAGGGCATTGTTCACATATAAAGAGGTTGGTTGGAGAGCGATCGAGTACAACTTTTACTCGCCACATAAATGAGAGTTGAGTGTGTGAGCACTAGTCTTGAATTATATATGCTCATGTGGTTTGCTCTACTTGACAATTGTTGGGGATGAAGGATGATTAGATGAATGAGATTGATTGACACTGAAGCATGTTCATTAGATTTATCTTGAATCGTTTGTGTTTGATTTCGTTTATTGGGATGAGGCATGTTTTATATGTTCATTGATAAGCTCTTTGCTTAGGGACAAGCAAAGGTTTGTTTGGGGGAGTTTGATATGTCCAATTTATATAGTGTTTTACCCCCGTCCCATGGTCATAATTAGTAGTGTTTTTGGCTCTTTAGGGCCACTTTTATTACTAATTTGTGTTTTCTAGTGTTTTTGTAGTTTTGCTTGAGTTTTGTAGGAAATTGCACACTTAGAGCGTTTTCCGAGTTTTTCACGAAGAAACTACGAGCATTAGGAGGACACGACCATCCTTGAAGCCCAGGACCGGTGAGAGCCAGTGATTAATGGCTCGGTATGTGATACCAAGGCAATTAGATCAAGTAATCAAGACCCAAAGAGGAAATCCGGATTGGGCCAAGGAATCGAGCCCAATCGAAATCCAAGCCTCGAAGAAGAAATCGGGCCTGATCAGGCAAGCATACGCCCGATCGGGCGGGCTCGCGCAAAGAAGCATCAAAAAGAAGTCGCGCCCGATCGGGTGACCGTAGGCTCGATCAGGCGCAGCACACTAGCAAGGGCATAGACCGCCCGATCGAGCGCGTGTTTTTTAGGGACCTGATTAGTTTTCGTTAAGGATCTGTTTTAGGGATGTTTAAGTACGTTTTTTGTACGTAATTTTTTATTACCTTCTCTTTTAGATTTTCTCTCCCTACTTAGAATATTTTCTCTCTCTTAAACTCTCTCAACATTGTTCTTAATTATATTCATCAATCCAGATTTCTTTTGGAAACAATTTCTTCTCTTTTAATTTCAGTTGTTTTATTTAATTCATTCATTATGTTTTGCTTTATTGATTTGATTAGTTTAGATTTAATAATGCTTGAGTAGTTTTATTTCTAGGGTTTATGGGGGTCTAATAAATAATATGAAGGGGTAAATTTGTGATTGTTGATTATCAATGCTTGGTTAATTTCCTATTGATTGATTTTATGCTATGCAATTAGGTTTGGCCAGATTTAATTGTATGAGTTTAGCAATATTAATTCGAGATTCGACAGATGAGAATT
The DNA here is from genome assembly GCF_001683475.1 of Chenopodium quinoa. NCBI lineage: Eukaryota > Viridiplantae > Streptophyta > Magnoliopsida > Caryophyllales > Amaranthaceae > Chenopodium > Chenopodium quinoa. Next base: position 291,755 of record NW_018745324.1, read on the forward strand.
GATGTTTAGGTTTAGTTTCAATAGGCGGACTAATTTATAAATGGTTAAGTCGAGATTCGACAGATAAGATTTAATACCAGTAAATTAACTCTGTGATTATAATACGTAGCGAAAGCCCTTTATAATCTGATTAATAAATGCTTGATGATCGCTTATTATGATTTTCCCTGGAATATTGTTTATTAGTGAACCTATGCCTTAGGCCTTTTAATATTTAATTTCTCTCTACTTTATTTTCCCTGATCATCTTCTTCGTAGTATATTCTTTAATTACAACAACATTGGTTACCTTGATAATTTAGATTATAATATTAATTAGGAGTAGAAAGACTTGTTTCCCTGTGGATTCGACCCTACTTCCCTATCTGCATTAGTTAGAGGACTTAGGTAATATTTTTGATTAAGTGATACAACTTTACCCTATCAATGCATTATTGTTAGGTTTAGGCGTGGGAATTCTCCCATCGTCTACTAAATCTTGTATTTTGTGCTTTAAAACATAGCAACGTTCGGTATCGTGTCCAATGCCTCTATGATAAGCACAATAAGCACTACCATTCCATTGAGGAAACCTCTTTTATGGTGGAGTGGGTGGTGTTGGCCCTGTTGGGGTAAGTAAGCCTTTTTCATTTAGTTTTTATAGCAATTCTTTATAGCTTACAGGAAATGGAGTAAATTTTCTCTCTTTTGTCCATCTTTTCCTAGGATCATCATATCGATTCGTGTTATTGTATTGCGTGGAAGTCGCGACTACGTCAATAAAGGATGATGCATTATCATTCCCCTTCTTGTAATTATTCTTAGGTTGATGATGATAATGAGGTTTGTTTGCTTTTTCCTTAGCAAGATCATCTTCAATCCTAGTAGCCACAGAATAGACCTTTTGAAAAGTGTCTAGACCAAGGTAACGTAGATGTTTGTTGTACTTTTCATGACAATTGTCAATGAATTTTTATACTAACTCAAGTTCAGGATGCCTTTGGGCAAGGTGGGCTGCCTTTCCTCGCCATCTTCCATAGAAAGCAAGGAAACCTTCATCGTCGCCTTGCTTAAGCATCTCGAGTTCACGTAAAGTTGACTTGAACTCTACGTTACTCTCGTATTGGGTGATGAAAGCCGAAACTACATCTTCCCATGTTGCTTTGAATTTTGGATCTAACCCATAATACCACTCTCTCGCGGTTGGGTCTAGTGATAAAGGGAAAGTCAAAGCATAAAGCTTAGGATCAACTCCCTTTAGTGTTATAGTGCCAATAAAGCACATTAAATAATTTTGTGGATTATTGGTCACCTTAAATATTGGCAAGTCCCTAGCTACGAACTTTTCTGGTAAAGCAAGTCCTGGGGGAGGAGCAAACTTTTCTGCGACAAAGTACTTTTTCCCCATTGTAGAACGAAGAACTAGCTTCTCTAACGACTTTTCTTTGATGGATAATTGCTCCATCTTTTCTTGTAAGGCTAACGCTTCAAGTTTTTTCTTTTCAGCATTTTCCATCTTCTTAATTCTTCTCTCCTCGGCCTCTAGAGCCTTTTCCACTCTCATACGAAGAATCTCTTGTTGAAGTTCTTCGACGGTTGTCATTGTTGTTGGACTAGGATTAGTTGTCGAAGGAAAGTGGTTTGAAAGGGGTTGATCTTTGGGTGGTAAACGTAGAATGCGAGTGCCCGGGGGTCCACTTTCCCAAGCTTGAAAACCGGCCCTAAAGAAGTACGAAAGGATAAGTAAATCGATACGCTTGATTTTGAAAGGAAAAAGAAAAAAGAAAAAAGACGCAAAATATACCCAAACGGATAACATCTCCCTTAACAATTCTTCAATGAAGATATTGTTCGGACGGGTCAATTTGTTTTTTGAGAAATCAAAACTGACTCGTCCAGTGGGCGCGCGCAAGTTACTTAGTTGCGCGCGGCTGTCGCGCGCAACAAAACAACTTGCACTGGGAGGGGTCGTGCAACTTCTTGAGTTGCGCGCGCCACCTGCTCGTAGTATTTTTTTTAATTCGAGCGTTTTTTTTAATCGATTTTTTTATTTGACCCCTTTTTTCTATATTTTTTTATGTTATCCTTTGAATATGACGCTAAATCACGAAGAGACAACTTCGTAATTGGGAACCTAGACCAAAAAAAAAAAGAAGACTATCCTAACACGTTACACATAGTCACATAATCACATAAGCATGTTGTAAGTAAAGATTCACACAATGCCATTCTAAGGTCAAAAAAAGGCTTGGGTGTCCAAAGGTACCATACCTTAAGAAACGATGCATAAATCAATCACTCAACATGTTGACCCATGACATCGCCCTCCCAACATTTTGTTGGTGATATGGGTGGGATGATTGTTATTGATTTTGGGATAGACGCCTAGTGTTGGCGACCCCTAGTCAATGAGCCAATCCCCAATGGTTTAAGTGTGATATGCTTATGCATGATGCAATGTTGCTTGTTTGGTTTTTACTTTTGTGCAAAAGGAAGATATTATGCGTTCAAGTCTCGCTCTCTAACTAGAGATTATCCAAGTTAATTCTCGTTACAACCCATAGGCAACCTAGTGTTGGATACCTTGGACCATAACTACGAATTAATCATGTAACCTCTAAGTCCCCAGTGGAGTCGCCACTGTAAGGAGGGTGATCCCATTGTAAGGGGTACTCTCCTTAATTGCCCTTGGCCACTTAAAAGCCTAGGACTTTACACTTGTTAAGGTGTAGTAGGATTTGAATTCCTGACTGTTTGGGTGACCTTGAATTAGAATTGATTCTATCATCACGCTTTTTTATAAGAAACAAGTAGGAGTCGCCAATGAGTTTTAGGAAAAACTCATAAACCTCGTTCATGCCTTTCTTCCATGTGGAGTTCATGGAATAATTAGCACAAATCATAAGTTTTCCCATGCCCAAATTGGTCTATAAACCAGAAATGAGTTCGGGAGCGAGGATACTAAGATAACGTTCCTTTTAGAGGGGAATCGTCATCCTAGCCCTAGTACGGCCTCTACTAGCTCTTCCTTTTTCACAATTTCATCACCAAACAATATATGCAACGCGATACCTAAAACTATGTTAGTTGATTTTATTTACAAGCATTAATTCACGTAGGACTTACATTGCAAAATTCGTTATTCTTATTTAATAATATTCGTGAAAGAACAATAAATAATCAAGATTCGCCTTGGCTTAAGTGATCAACCAACAATTATTTAATTCAATTCTAGTCTTTCGTTAACGTAAGATACTATGTGGAATTGATTAATTAATAATTTTAAAAGTGATCAAACAACACTAATTAATTAATTAAAGTCCTTTTAAACAAGAAAAAAAAGATGATTTAACTAAGTGCTCGGGAATTTACCACTTCTCTTTGCTAGATCTCCGTTTAGAACACTTATGGACACTTCTTGTTGGGGAACCTCCACCGTACTAACAAAGTATTGAAAGGGTGAGTGTTTAGGACAAGAAGGCTAGGTTGCACAAGTTCACAAGTTATTTCGCCAGAGTTTTAGGTTAATTTCTGTCTGTTGAAGCCTCGGTTTAAGCTCGTATTTATAGAGAAGGATTAGGTTTAGGGTTTTGAGCAATCTTCCGCAGCAGGTGTTGCGCGCAACAGATGAAGTTGCGCGCGGCAACCCAGCGCAAGTTATAGAGTTGCGCTGCTATGTGCAGCGCAACTATTGGTCTTGTGCACGGCTTTATGGTAAGATTCGATTTTATATTTTTTGTATAATTTTTGAATAATTACAAATCTTCCGCAGCGCAACTCTAGAAGTTACGCTGGTTGTCGTGCGCAACTAAAATTGTTGCGCGCGGCAGCCTAGCGCGACTTTGTGAGATGCGCGCGGCTTTTTCTGCGGCAGCACTAAGTTTTAACCTAGGCACTCCTAAATCCGTCATTATTAAGGTTTAAGCATGGGCTTAAGCCTAATTATGATCGGGTTTATTTAATTTGACCTTTGTTTTGGCTTTTCCTTTAATTTGGGCTAGTCTTTTGTGTTTTTTGGCTTAACCAGTTATCCATAAGTATTCTTCACTTTGATCCAACACGAAGATGGCTTTATTTATCGTCATTGCACTTCCTGTCAGGATAGGAGGCCGAAAGTAGATGTCTACAGTGCTTGATTCTTGCTGCTATCCGACTGAACAACTCGGATGACCTTCCTTTTGCTCCTCTAAGGCAGAAAGTTATTGGTCCAGTCAATGGTAGGCGTGGCCTTCTCCTTTGGATATGGAGTAGGATGTCTGTCTCTGACTGAGTTTCTCCTCTCTGCTTGAGGAGTCTTCTTGGCCAACTGACCCTTGCTAGAGCCAACCGTCCTCTTGTTGATTAGGTCCTTGATTTCACCCTCGAAACTTTTTATGAATTTCATAAGTTCGTCCTAGGTGACTAGAGCCTGACCCATTGCCATCTGGGTATTCCCAGGCGGTGGTCTAGTAGACTTACTGGGACCAACTTCATTATTGCTCCATTCTAGTCTATCTCTGGGTCGGATGCGCTTAGAGATGAGTAACCCATCAAGGGCCACATGGGATTCGACTTCACAGTTGTTATCTATATCATGGCTTATATGAACCACCCCATCAACCGTAGGCTGGTTGGGGTCAGGTGGCGGTATAGAATCTTGAACGATATTAGAGGTACTCTTCCCACAGACGTCGCCAAATATTTTGGGTGTTTTTGGTCTCGTGGGAGAGTTACATTAGTAAGACTAGTCCGGCGCGCTCTGTACCTGCAAAACACGGAGACTCTAGTTGGTAGGAGCTCCGCCTCCGACGATTAAGTTAGTATTGGTCGTGGAAGATGAGAGGGTGTAGAAAAGGTAAAAATGAGATCTTCTCGGATTTCGAAATCAGATATTTTCTCTAATATGAGAAAATGTATGGTTGCTTATAATAATTGTATATGTCCCATAAATGGGGGGAAATCTCCCTATTTATAGGGTCATTGGGAAAAGCGCTCTTTCTTAGGTCATTCTGACCTAAGTTTAGTGGGTTGTGCGTATTACGACTTTCTTAGGATTTGGGCTAGGAAGGCAACATTTTCTCCCATTTAAATTGAGGGACATGTGTCATTAGGTGAGAGATCCATTTGGACCTCTCATGGGTTGACACGTGACAGCTTATGATAGGGCCACGCATCTTGGGTAATTTTACCCAAAACAGACATGAAAATGAAGCTTTGTTTTCAAACTTCCCTCAATTAAAATTTTGAAAAGTTTTTTGAACTTCCCTAAAAGAAAAGACATGAAAGAAAAGGAAGAAGTTTTGAGCTTACTCATTGAGCAAAGCGAGATAAATCGCATGGATTTTCTTCTTGTCAACTTGAATTTCTTGTCTTGATAATAATGTATGCATGATGAATGTTCGTAGGCCAGAAGGCTAAGGACAATTACATCATGTGAAACGATTAATGAATGCACTTAGGTCATGAAGCTAAGCACAACAGTGTATGAAAAAGAATCTTGATGAACGTTGTTTAGGTCTGGAAGCTAAGCATGCATATAGATGTAGTGATTGTTGAGATTGCATACTGAACGTTGCTTAGGTTAAGGAGCTAAGAACGATATGATTTGTATTATCACATATCTTTGATTTATAAATGTTTCTAAGCACATTATGCGATGCGTGAAACAATGAATATTGCTCAGGTTAGGAAGCTAAGAAAGTATACAATGTTTCTTCTAATGAATGTTGTCTTAAAAGATGATGAAGCATGCCCGTAGAGGAACAAGATTTCATGATAAAGGGTTCCTATGGGAAGGATGATATGGATGTGTATGTGTGAAATAAGTGTGTGAATGTGATACTAAGGCTGGCTGCAAAGGTTATGATGAATTGGTGATGGTAAAAAATGTGAGAATAGTCGAGATGGTGACTCTTTAGGCTGGGTAGGCTAAGTAATGCAGGTTCAAGCCCCCAAGTATAGCTCTATATATATAGGGATAAGCATTGGATATTCTTTGACACGATATGCATATGAATATGGACGTGGCTACACCTTAATGTGAGATTGCCTACGTATCCGTTAGGAATCAGGTCGAACGTAGCTCTAACCGAACTTTTCACAAGTGTATGTACACCACAAAGTGGTATTTTGAGGGTTGTAACGTGGTTAAGGTTGGTCGTTTGAAGAAGGGTGAAAAGCTCAAGACTTGAGAAAAGCCCCCCAAGATGTGTAATTGTGTATTTGAAATTGAAATTTACAGGTTTTATTTTTCACTTTTTTTTTGGCTTTAAATTTTTGTTCTTTATTTTATTTTTCTTTTTCATTCCTTTGAATTATTATGGCTGATGAGTGTCATTTATGGCACTCATTTGGTTCTCTTTAGGGTGAATTTCATGCTATTCTATAGCTCTTTTCCTTAGCTTTTCTTTAATTTTACTCTTTATTTCTTTAAGTTTGCATTTTCTGTTGAACTTTTATCTTTATGCATTTCTTGGTTTATTTCGTTATTTTCTCTTTTATTTTCTTGTTTTTCTTCATTTTTCAGGTTAAGGTCGTTATCCAAGATTCTCGAGGCCTCTTCCCGAGTTTGGCATTGATCAGGATGCCTAATGTTCTCCATTTGAAGCTCAAGCATGGAGAAGTTCAAGTTCCTAAAGACCTTAGGTCGTGCATTCAAGCCATGGGGGCATGATTTCTCGTGTTGAACCCACAAACATGGAGTTTGGAAACTGGAAGGTCCTGTGTTTATTAAGAGCATTGAGTAGAACGCACGAGGAGCATCGACATGATGGTGAAGAGGGCTGCCATGTTCCCAGGCGCGGGCGCGCGCAACTATGGCGCCGCCGCGCCTCTCTCGAGCGCAGCCGCGCCTGTTTGGGTCTTTGTTCCGTACCCAGATTTGCGCGGCCGCGCTCTTCCTTATAGTTGGCCGAGCCTGTACGGGTTTATTTGGGGACGATCTAACTAATTTCTCTTTGTTAGTTTTACTATATATAGACTTTCATTCTATTTTTAGAAAAAAGAAGATTATAATAGATTTTAAAAGAATTAGAATAGGAATTTTAGAGAGAGAAACTCTAGATTGTAGAGAGAGAAGTTCTTGATTGATAATTGAAGATTGATAATTATAGCATTTTCTCCATTGAATTGAAGCAAGTTTGTAAGGATTTCTTTTATTTTAATGCAATCTTTAGCTTATCATTTCAATTGTTTGTTGATTGTTCAAGTTTAAATTGAATTTGTGATTGAATTAGTTTTATTGATATGATGATGATGAAATTGTTGATTAGCTTAGTTTTGATCTTGATTTCTATGGATTGTGAGTAGTTCTCTTGCTAGGGGAATGGTGAAGCATATATGAGTAATGGATTGATGCTAATTGGGGGAAATTGATGGAGTTGATGTTGTGATTAAATTGGTTGATTGATTAAGTGCATGTGTGTGATTAATTGAAGAGTAGCTAACTTTGATTGTTACACTAGAATGCATTGTAAGCTCGCATTTGATACGGATGATTGATTTGTGGCTTTCTTTTGTCGATTGAGTAGGTTTGCAAGGTTCCTAGTTAGAGTCTCTCGTAGTTGACGCTAATTTGACCTTTAGGAGATTAGCCTACCATACTCTCTTGATTGCTTAATTGATTTTCCCTCACAACACTCGACTTAGTCATCTCCAATCCCAATTAGCTATATCCATTCCGAGTATATGCGAATCCTAACCCTAGTGCTTAATATTATTTGATTTCTTCTTGATTGTTTAGAATATACACACCTTAATTCATTACTTCGAGATAGCTTAGCTTTAGCATTAGCATTTATCTCCCATTCCTAATGGTTCGACCCTCGACTTACTCCTATGCTAGGTATAAGGGTGTGTTGAGAGATTACAAATTTTGTTTTGACCGAGGGTAGATTAGTTTTCAACGACCTAGTCTCCGCCCTAGATAATAAATTGCGCCGTTGCCGAGGAGTGGCGTAGTTGTTTGCTATTGTTGTTGAGTCTATTTCACTTAATTTCAAAAATACAAAAGGTTCTCTTTAGGATACATTTGTAGTCGTGCTATTGATATTTGCTTTGAGTTTTTTTTGTATGCGTAGGATAAGAGGAAGGACTTTAGTGCCATTTGATCTGGAAATCGAGAGAACAATAACAAGGATAAGGGTTGCTAATCGTTCTTTGAGTCCAAGCTCTCCAACAGAGGAAATTCACCAAGAAAGAGAAGAGGAGGATCGAGTAAGCATGGGAGCTAATCCAAGAGTTGCTTTGAAGGAGTTGGGAACTCCCGGCACTTATAGATTTGAGAGTGGCATAGCTCCACTAACAACTCCTGCTAATGACTTTGAGATAAGGCCGGCAATGATAACAATGATTAAACGAAGGCAATTTAGTGGAGCCAAGCATGAAAGCCAACTAAACCATCTCAAAGAGTTTGAGAAGTATTGTAATACCATCAAGGTCAATGGGGTTTCTCAAGAGTTCATAAGGCTCAAGCTATTTCTGTTTTCTCTAATCGGGAGGGCTTTGGAATGGTTGGACAAGGAAGTGAAACCTAATTCCTTGAGAACTTGGGATTAGGTTACTAAGGAGTTTCTTTCTCGCTTATATCCTCAAAAGAAGACTGCCGAGGCAAGAACTCTAATCCAAAGTTTCAAGCAATAGCCTAGTGAGAGTTTGTATGAGGCTTGGGAAAGATACAAGGAGTATCAACAAGAATGTCCTCATCATGGAATACCAACCTATCAAATCATACAAATTTTCTATAGAGGATTGAGCCCCCAAGGGAAGTCGTGTCTTGATGCCGGAGCCGGAGGCCCGATTATGAACAAGACCGAAGAAGAGGTTGTAGATATAATTGAGGATGTAGTTCGTCACTATATGGATTGTCAAGAAGGAGGGAGAGAGTCCATAAGCAAGAGTGGCTCAACGGTTTATTCGGTTGATCATCTTAATGCAATCAATAACTTTTCTTCCCAAATCTCAAACTTGGGAAAGGAGATGACATTGATTAAATCCAAGCTAGAGAGTGCCTATTCAATTGCACTAAGTCTTCCCTCACACATAAAAGGGAGAGGTACACCTTCTAACTCTACTCCTCCTTCTACTTCGAGTAATATGCCAAGTGGTTGTATCTTTTGTGATGTTTGTGGGTCTTATGACCATGATTCTTCAAATTATCCAAATGCTTTTGAGAATTATGATGATGTTGAAAACAATGATTGTGAGCAGGTGAATTTTGTATCTAATAATAACAATGGACAAAGATTTGATGGTCCAAGGAATTTTGGGAATAGGAATTCTCACCAACAAGGTAGTTTTGATAACTACAACAATGGTTGTTATAGGAACCAAGGAAATCAAGGTTTCCGAGGTAACTATAACAACCAAGTGTATAGTAATCAAAACCAAAGCCAAGGGTATGGAAATCAAGGCCAATCTCATGGCTTTAGTGGCCAACACCAAAATTTTGGTAACTATCAAGGCCGAGGTAATTAGAACAATCAAAATAGGGGAAATTTTCAAAACAACAACCAAAGGGGACCCCCACCCGGATTTGCTCCAAGACCTCAAGAAAATGGTGATAATTCTTATCCTCAACCCCCATCTTCCAAGACTACCTTAGAGGAGATCATTGAGAACCAAACCAAGATTTTGAACACCTACATGTCGATGAGTGATAAGAAGTTTAATGAGACGATGGCACACAACAAGATGCTTGAAACCCAAATCACTCAACTAGCCAACACTTTAAAAGATTGTGCTAGCCCTTATTCACTACCCTCTCAAGGAGTTGATCCTAAGAAACCCGTTTATTCTATCACCACAAGGAGTGGAAAAGTGCTTGAAGAGAGAGTTTCTAGGAATAGTGAGAAGGATGAGAGGAAGAGTGATTGTGACTCAAGTGAGGACAAAGAGAAAGATGTGTCAAAGAGTGTGAGCAAAGAGGAAGTCCATGAGAAAAAGAAGAGTGTTGAGAGAGTGCAAGAGGAAGTGAGAAAACCCGACCTTCCATATCCCCAAAAGTTTATGAGGAACAAGTTATATGAACAATTTGGGAGATTTCTTGACATGTTGAAGGAGGCCCATCTTTCTATCCCTCTCACCGAAGATATGACCCAAATGCCTAGATATTCCAAATTCCTTAAGGATATTTTAAGTGGCAAGAGAGAGTGCAATGAGATAGATTCGGTAGAGCTTGGTGAGTGTTGTAGTGCATTGATTCACAATGACCTACCAAAGAAGATGAAAGATCCGGGAAATTTCTCTATTCTTTGCAAGATCAAGAGTAAGTTGTTTGAAAATGCTTTGTGTGACTTAGGTGCTAGTGTTAGCATTATGCCTTACTCGGTGTTCGCTTAAGCTAGGAGAACTTCTTCCTACGAACATGACCTTGCAATTGGCCGATAGATCTATTAAGTTCCCAAAAGGAAGAGTTGAAGATGTTCCCCTTAGGATAGGTTGTTTCACAATTCCCGTAGATTTTATTGTGCTAAAAATTGAGGAGAATGACCACATTCCTATTATTCTAGGGAGACCGTTCTTAGCTACTTCGGGTGCTCTAATAGATGTTAAGGGAGGCCATATCACTTTGAGAGTTGGTAATGAAAAAGAAAGTTTTAAGCTAAAAACAATGCATGAATCCTTGTCTTTTGTGAAGGGGAGTCATGAATGATAATTCCCTTCGTTCATTGTATAATGTGTGTGTGATTAATTCTTCAACTAACCATGTTCATGAGATTTTTGATGATGTGCTTGTGAAGTTTGATGGCATGAAAGTTAGTGAAGAAGAAAAGCTTTCAAAGGCCAAGGACGAAGAGGTAATTGACATTCCACATTGGTTTGAGCTTTGTCCTCAAGATGAGGAGGATGGTTCCAAGGAAGTGGATGGTGTTAACCCGTCTACAAGAAGGAACAAGGCCAAAAATAAGGCAAGGGCTTCTAGGAAGAAGCGGATGAGATTGAAGTTGAAGAATGAGAAGGTTGTTTTTGAAGTTCAAGCAAATGAGGTTTCATCAAGCAACAACGAGGAGTTGCTACAAATTGAAGAGAAATTTTTACTTTCCTCCACTTTTGAGTAAGGTGGTGCCCTTTGACCCTCCATGATTTGGAGGAAGGGTCGAGCTAAGGACCTTTGTTTGGTTAAGTGATGGTAATACCCATTTTTTGGAAATTTGTTTGGTGTTAAAATAAATTTTTTTTTATGGAGGTGTTAAAAACTGTTTTCAGGTTTTTATGAGATGTTAAAATCTAAAATATCCTTTTTAAAAAAAAAATAATAAGTTTCAAATAACTACTACAATTCTATGCTAATATTTAATTACATGAAAATTTGCAAGTCATACAAACTGCCACATGTCACCATATAAAATATTCCTTTTTTATTTTTAATTTTTTTTTTTTGACATTGGAAAAAAAAATTATTTGCTTTTTACCTTCAACTTCCCCTTTCCAATCATTTACATAGTTAATTATGCCATTTCCCTTTTATATTTAATCCATCAAATCTTTCCATTTTAACTTTATTAGCTTCACACCCCAATTTTAATGAACCAAAACTCATCATCTAACATTGTTTCAAAAAATTTATTTTACATTATTCATAACCATGACCGATAAATATAAGCTTCACATGTCATATTCTAATTTTTTTTTTAAAAAAATTGCATTAACCCTTTATTTATTTTTATTTTTTTTCCGAAGGGTGCCATTAACCCTATTTAAGTTTTAATATTTGTTTAATTTCTCGATTTTCCTTAAGCATCCAAATCATTATATATGATTTACATCACTCTTCTTTTTAAATGAACAAGATACGGAGTATAGTTTATGAATTTAAGTTATTTATATTTGATAATACTAAATATTTTATGTATTAATAATATAGTATATACTTATATATTTAAAAATTGAATTCAACTGTGTATTGCACGGGATAAAAATTAGTTCAAATTAACATGGAAAAAAATCCATAAATTCCTTTCCCAAAAAAAAAGAAGGAAAAATACACTTTAATAATCCCAACTATGGACGATTTACCTACAATAATCCCAACTCACGTTTATTTTCTAATAATCCCAACTATGCCCTGAGTTTCCCTCCAGCAGTCCCAACCGGTAAACACAGAGTCAATGACCTATTATAACAGGTACCATGACACGTGTCAACACGTGATTGGTCAATTTTTTTAAAAAATATAATAAAATCCATAAAAAAAAAACCCAAAATGCCAGCCACTCTCTCCCCCATCACCACACCTCGCCGGAACCCTAACCACAACCCTAGATCTCACCGGAAATCGGTCGGCCTCTACCACCCACCCCAACCCCTGAAACCGCCCAACCAGCCCTCCCCAACCCCAAAACGAGAGCCCAACCTTGAATTTGACCACCTTAAAGGTCGTCACAGGCGTGGATTGGGTCTGGAGGTTGAAGATGAGGTCGACGTTGAGAATTTGGTGGGTGTTCGTGGATGTTCGTGGGTGTTCTTCAGCGTGGGTGTTCATGTAATCGTGGGTGTTCGTCAGCGGAGGAGAGAGAAAGAGGCACGAGAAGGAAAGGGAAGGGAGTTTCGTGGGTGTTCTTGAGGTGGGGTTGCGCTGCTGCGGTTGGTCGGAGGGGGTAGGCGATGGTTGAGGCGACAGAGCCGCGGTGTTGGGTGAAGAAAAAGAGTTTGAGCCGCCATGGTCTGGGGTAGGGAAGGAAATGGATCGGGTTCAGATCGGGTGGAGCTCCACCCGCATTCGTCACCCTCATCCATCCGTTTCACCCGAGCCATTCGTCACCCGCATAATACATCACCCGAAATCCATCCATCCATCATCCGCGGGTGAAACGGATGGGCCGGGTGGTAAATAGGTGGGTGAATAAAAATTAATTTTAGATAAAAAAAAACTTGAGAAATCTATTTTGACCCTTTAATATTAAAATAATTATTGTAAAATAATTGTGATATGTCAAATATTAATATAAAAAATAAATATAATCGTACCATACAAATTCTAATATGCAAATATTATGTATGTATAAGTTTTTTGTATTTATTTTTAAAAAATAAGAATATTTATAATACTAAACGGATGGATGGATGGGTGATGGATGGAATTAACCACCACACAAATCCGACCCGATCCATCACCCGATCCATCACCCGTTTTTCTTCGTTTCTAACTCAAATTCATTTCCGTAAAGTGCATAAAAACCCTTGTGGATGCTATTTTCATTTCTCATACATATTAATCTCATACTAAGCTTTCACAAATGCATATCCTTCATTGAGCGACATCAATTCATCAACTTTTCATTCTTTTATTGTCCGTTTCTTCCAAAACCACTCCGAAAGCGTCTAAATAGTTATGGAAACTACCTGAAACATTAAGAAAACACAAACGAAGCGTAATAGAGTACAAAACAAACAATTTATGTATTTACGACCTAAAAAGCGACTAAAAGACGTAAAAAGCAACTATAAATTTAGCATAAACGTGCCTATAAATCCTATATAAATGTGATTCATCAAACTGCTTCTCCCTCGTTACCTCGCCCAACAACAACTCGCAACAATCCAAGCTTCAAGCAACATCCAAAGCAAAGTAATTCAAGGCATGAATTGGGTTCGCATGAACATCCCACTAATGCGCCTGAATTCTAACAAATGTTAAACTTAACTACTGACTAAATGTAAGATTAAAGATTAAAAATGTTGTAAGCAGAAGCCTACAATTCATTAGCTTTGACTCATCTATAACTAATACTAAAGTATGTAGCAACCGCTGGCATCATTCATTTATCCATATTGTACACGTGTCAGCTTCTCCTTTAATTTTTCCCACCAAAACTTTTTTTTTTCTCTTTTACATTTTTTTAATGCAAAAAACTAAATATTGGCTTTAAAATAATTTAATACAGTATACTATACAAATACCTCTTCACAATTTTTTTTTATAAACCTTTTGACAACCATTTATCCAATGGAATATTAATTTATGTTTTTTTTTAATGGAGTGTTGTTTTATATAGCTCTTTTTTTCACTATATCCGTGCATCACACATAAGCTGATCTAGTTATCAAATAAATGGTCCCCAACCAAATGAAGTTCTTCTTAGAACATTATTGTAGCAGAGACAAATGAGATTTAATTAACAACATCATCACCCACCACCCAAGTACCCAACACTTACCTCACCATTTTCACGTCATTTCCTTATTGCCCCTGCTACACAACACAACAACAATACCAACCCACAATAATCCAAGCCGCCCACAACACTCACCACCAAAATGGCAGCCACCATCAAAACACCCACAATTAAACAATTGACCAAACTATTTTTAAAGAAGGTGATGAAATCGTTTGGCTACAATTAAACAATTGACCTGATTGGTGGCTATGATTTGTTAACGATAATGATGCTCGTGATTTGTGTTGATGAACGAAGTTCCATAAGATTTAGACCAAATTGGTGGCTATGTTGTTACGAAAGAGGTGGTGAGAAGTGCGAGAGGGAGTGTTTGGTGTGCTTGATGTGAGGAGGAGCAGGGTGTAGGTGCTGCTATGGTGGTTGTGACGGGGGAGGAGAAACAGGAGAGGAAGGACAAAAATTTGATTTTACTTTTTTTTTTTTTATAATTAAAAAGCCATATAGCCAATTAAGAAATAACACGTGTCAAATTTAATCGCTAAATAGGTTAATAAGTCCCAACATGTAGGAGCAACACCAATGGTTATAAATAGGGACTTGTTTGCAATATTAAATAATCTCTAGCTACTTTGGAGCTAGAAAATGCAATTAGCTTCCCAAGCAAACTAGCTTTGTCAAGCTAGTTCGGTTGGAAAAAAACTTTCTAAAATAAAACAAATTAGAATAAATAAAATGAAATTTATCGACGTAAATTAAGGAGGTGTGATCCATTTAAATAGTAAGTTATTAGCTAGCCATTAATCCATTATAGGTAAAATGACAATTAGCATAAAAGATTATGTGGCATAGTAAGCTAGTTTGACAATTAGCTTGCCATTAATGGTCTTGTTTTAAGAATATTGATGTTAAAGGTTAGAATTTTTCTAGATTATTCAAATAATTAAGGAGGTGTGATCCATTTAAATAGTAAGTTATTAGCTAGCCATTAATCCATTATAGGTAAAATGACAATTAGCATAAAAGATTATGTGGCATAGTAAGCTAGTTTGACAATTAGCTTGTCATTAATGGTCTTGTTTTAAGAATATTGATGTTAAAGGTCGGATTTTTTCTAGATTATTCAAAAGGATGATTATTTTGAGCCGACCCGTAAAAAATAGGATTACTAGTTTTATTATTATTTTTTTTCTTTTTTAACTAAGAGGGAGACACTATGAAGTGGGAGTAGTGTAGTAAAATTTGAAATTAACACTTTATGATTTGGCATGACACTTTAATACAGAGTACGAAATAGCGCTTGGAACTTAGACATTGTTGAAGGAATTCGCGGCAATTTTTCTCCCAATTTGAAGAAATTCATCGGAAGAAATGGTTTGGGGGTTCTTTCCTGTTAACCCACTTTCAGGTTTATGATTCTGCCCTTAAATTCATCTATATGCTGTTAATTTATTCGGCTTTTGTTAAATAGGGTTTATGTTAGTAATTTCATTAGTTGTTTGTTCGAAAGTTGTAATTTTTAAGGAATTAATGAGCATCATAGACTTGTTTTGTTGATTTTCTTTGACTATATACTGATTCTGGAATTTGAATTTTGTTTAAGATGTTTAATTTTCAATTAAATACTAATTAGAAGTTTTAAACAACTATTTGCTTGCCATTTATCAAGGATAAGACGATTAGCATTTCTCCGGATAAAATTGTATTTGCACGTGTTGATTCATATACTCACTTTGAAGTGATTTCCAATGGTTAATGGCACTTGTCTGACCGCGCCGAGGGACATTCTGTGAAGCAAAGGATGTAGTGGAATCAATATGTTCTAGTTCTAACCGGGGATTTCAAGAGTTGTTTGGGTTTGGAGAATAGGAGGATTTTAATTGATATGTGATAGATGTTTTGGAATATGTACCGCCTTTCCTATTACACTCTCATTGCTTTGCTGTTAATCTTTATATTCATTTTCTTGTTGTGAAAAAGAGAGATTTTAAATTCCATATGAGAAAGTAAGCTTGGTTTATTAAAAACGAAGCCTTTATTACACTGCTTTATTTTTCTTCCTAGTGTATTTGGTTTGATGGTGCGGGGTGCTTCAATTATTGCTACGCTTTGATGAAATAGAAAATAGAAAGTAGAATTTTTAGGCCTTGGTTTGTTCACCTTTGTTTCACTTATTTTAGGATAATAAGCTCATATGTGTTTGTGTGTGTGTTGTTTTTTTTTTGAACTAAGGATAATAGGTTCACATTAAGACTAGAATAGGTTCATACAAGGGTTAATAAGTTTAGGAAAAATTAGTTTAGGTAAGTTTTGGTATTGCTTATTAAGGGTTACTCAAATTTAGCTCGCAGCTAAAATAAGTTCTAATAAATTCAGGTAAGTTTAGATAAGGACAATTAAGTTCTAAAATTCAGATAAGTGAAAAAATCTTAGATGAATATATCTCACTTATCTGAATACTTAAATATTATGGCACAATCATTGAACATAAATTTGAGAAAAGAAAATGCTCCTTTGGAATAATAGTGCATTCTTCCCTTGATTAAGCTTTTGCTGGCTCTCTCACAAAGCAATAGATATCTGAAGGAATACTTTTTATTTAAAAATCATTTTAAAATAGTACATTGAATTCCCTCAGTATAAGTCATTACTCTTCTCATGTTTTTATCTGGCATGTGACAAAAAAAGGCAGAGACCAAAAGATTTTATCTACATTTGAATATATGATGATATTTTTCTAACAAATTGTTCTTGCCAAATTTATGTTATAGGGGAGGAGAAGTACTATATATACACAAAGGGAACATACAAAGTGGGCAGAAAAGGTATTTCTAGAAATATTTATTGCATCTTGTGTTATTTAGACATAGGTTTGCGTGTTATTGTGGTGAATGTGGAAATGTCAAATTTATGAAGGCTCAAATTGCAGCACAAAGACACTGTCCAAAGTTTGGACATGGGTTAAAGGATACAACATTTCAATATCTTGAATGTAATTTTACCAAGAATAATCTAGTTAATGAATTAAATGAATGCTATTGGAAGATTGTGGCCCAGACCAAAAAAATAACTTTTTGGTGTCAATTTTATTTTATGTAATGCCTTCTAGATCCATGTATATAATTTATATACTATTATCCCAATACTTGTACTTTGCTCATGGGATAGCAAATTTAATCTATGTAAGTAGACTGGACCTTTTTTTTTTTTTTTTTTTCACGTGGTCAGTCATCTTTGCTCTTGTCCTCGTTGTGGCAGCAGAAGTTTAATTGGAGTAGTATATATTGCCTCCTTTTGCTTTGGTATGCGTAAGGGGTATGGGAACATAATATTTTACCTCAGTAGTTAGACTTAGACTAGTCCAAAAGTGTACCACTGTATCATGTAAGATGTTCCACAAATTATTTCACTCACTTGTGTAACATTGGTTTGTAGACTATGTAGAGGGAGTGAATTTGGTAATTCTGGGTTGTAAACAGTCATGAGCTGGGTTTACGGAGTTTACGTTCCTGGCAAGCTGGAAATATACCATTAGAATGATGCTCTTTTTTATTTATTTATTTATGTATTTCTAGTGAATAGGTTTCTGATGCTAGTAGTGCCGGAGGCTGTTATCTAAAAATCTGAATTTTAGCTATAATTGTTAATATATGCTGCCTGTTTGCTGGCCCAACATTTTTTTTACGGCATTTCTCACAGTAGAAGATCTACGCTTTATCTGATGATTAAAGTTCGTACACAAGCGTTAAGTTGTCCTCTCTGTATTTCTGTCCTGTGCAAGTATGGTCTGTTCATCTGTATATTGTCTGCCTACACCTGGCCTCTTTATGTTTAGTGTGGTGACTAGCTGATGCTTTTGTAAGGACCTTGATAAAATTTATTTATATGGGATTTTAGGTATGCGGGTTTCTATCGTCATCTTCTTTCCTGGGTAGTTGTTAACATGATATCTCCATTTTCTGCTTAGACCTAACACTTACAAGTTCAGTTGCATCACAGTTCAGATCTGTGTTTTTGGTTTGTGCATGGTAGGTAGAAAATGTGTTTATCTTCTGAATTTATCAGATGCGTTTTTTTAGAAGTCCAATCAATGACTTAGCTCTTTGGCCTCATCATCTTAATATCTGTTTATTTGACCCTTTTAGGTTGTGATGTGAATATAGCAAATGATAAAGGTGTTTCACGTATACATGCTGAGATCATTGTAGATATAATGGAATCTTTGAAACCTTTTGACAAAAGATCATCTAGTGTCTCCTCCAAAGTTAGGATAAGAGATTGCTCGAAGTATGGAACATTTATTGTGAAAGATTCTGGCAGAAAAGAAAAAGTTCATGATTCTCCAGGCAAAGAAATATATTTGAAAGATGGGGATTTGGTCAAATTTGGCTCAGGAGATCTAACATACAGGTACTGGTCAATATGGTCATTCTATTTTTTTTTTTTTCTTTTTCCTCTTGTTGTTTGTAGTAATCTCTAAAAGTCATAGGCTCTCTGATGCACACTTTGATCTCTGCTGCATTGAACTAAGGCAACCTGGTGTCCAGAATAACCTTTAACCACCATTAACTTTTTTTGCTATGCTGTGGTAGTTTGGCTGTTTTTCATTGTCAAAGTCACTGCTATGAAGACACTTAAATCCTCATAGGAAGTTGATCTTTCTTTTATTTTATTTATTTATTTAGTGTTAGTTGATTTATGTGTACTTGCTTTCTGTTTGAAGCTGACAATCTTTCTGTTGTCTGTAATTAAAATCCTGTTAACACTCTTCCTTTACTTGTTTTGTGATTCCATTGGTTTGTGGCCCCATGAAATCAATCTTTCTTGATGCACTGACTGCTCTTGCTCTCTTGCTAATATTTTTGCAGATTTTCTTATGTCCCACTAAATTTCTACCTTTGCAATTTCACAAGCTCCCAAAGAACTCCTTTTACACAAGATAAAATATCATCTATAGGTTAGTGTTATCCTTATAGTCATTATTTTCTCCATGTTGGCTTCCCTTCTTCATGATTTTAAAAGAAATAGCATTTAGCTCTATCCTCTGTACCTCTGCAGTGTTTTGCATGTGTTCATTCTAATTTCCCATCAAACTTGAAATGATTGACTAAGTGCAACCGCATTTTCAGATGCTTTTGTTTTTATTTTCCCCCCCTTTTTTCAAAAATCTTCATGTGGTAGTTTAATTTTTTAATTTTATAACTATTTTGAAATCATTGGTGTAATGATAAGCCTTATAGGGTGGGTAAGGGTTGGGTACATTTTCAAACCTGTAATTGCTCTTCTGCCTATGTTGGTTATAACTTCTAAAATCTACCTGCTCCACTGCTTTCATTGTCTTACTCATATCTGCCAAGTTGCCATGCCTATTTTAGATATTATGGTTAGAAATGTCAGGTAGGCAAACCATTTGGTGATTTCTCCTTAAGATCATCAATTGCAGACTCCCATTTTCATGACGTGCGCACCTTTAATTGTCATCCAAGAGAGCCCTGTATGCTGACTTTACAGAATAAATGCCATAGTTCTCCAATTCCCAGGATCATGTATCTTTAGAGAGACCACTACTTAATCAATATCTCTTGGATGCAATTTTAATACTATGAAGACAGTTGCATTCCTCCGATTTTTAACAAGCTTAAAAGAACCTCAGATCATAAAAAGAACAAATATAACGAGATGGGTTTCCTCCTCCCTATACTAGAGAAGTCTTCAGCCAGCCTCCCATGAATTAAGACCTAAAATGTCATTGATCTTATGGAGTCCATAACCCTTCTACACCATTCTAGATTAAACCCTAAATTAATTGAACACCACCTCCAAATTTTTCATTCAATGCTAACATATGCCTTCGATATGCCTAGCTTCATAGCCATACAACCCTCTGTTGCGTGAGATTTTCATATAATGACATAACTCAAAGTCTATAAGTAATATTGACTGTAATCAAACACCTTGGGGTGAAAGTGCTTTGATTTATCAAAATAAACTTGTCAAGAAAAGGTTTTAGGCACGCTAATTCATTTGTGGTGTTCCGGTAGAGTAAACTATGAAAGCATTAAATCATTCTTTATATTATTATCGAATTCGTGGATCAAATATTCTCCACTATGATTAGATCGTAATGCTTTTATTGCCTTACCAAGTTAATTATGTACTTCATTTTGGAACTCCTTAAACTTTTAAAGGGATTCCGATTTATGTTTCATTAAGTAGATATAGCCATATCGACTTAAATCATCACTAATAGTGATGAAGTAACTAAACCTACCTCTCGCCTTTTAACTCATAGGCCAACAAACATTTGTATGTATGAGTGCCAAGAGGTCATTAGCCCTTTCGCCCTTTTCTATAAAAGACGATTTTGTTATTTCCCCGATAAGCATGATTCACATACTTCAAAGACTTATAATCAAATGATGTTAGGATTCCATTCTTTTGCAACTTTTGCACGCGCTTTTGGTTTATATGATCCATCCAACAATGCCTTAGATAGGTAGGGTTCAAATCATCCGGCATTGTTTCTTGCTGTTTATGTTATAGATTTGTACAGAATTGTCGGGCACGTACAAACCATTAATAAATTTCTGGTGACATAATACATTTTTCTTTCGTTTTTTTATTTATTATTATTTTTTATTTATTGCACCATTTTGGTTGGGCACAAAGATTAAGGAAGAAATTAAATCACAAAAATGCCCATGTAACTACAAACAAAAGAAAAATAATAAAAGTTGTTTCTTCCATTTCCGTATGATAGTTCCATATGGAATCAATCACGTAAAATAAAAATATTTGGAATCTAACATTAAAGTACAAAAACTGTTCATAATATTTTTTTTGAAGAGAAAAAAAAAGTTCATATTTAGTTTTGCCTTATTTAAATTTGTAATTATTTTGGGAAAGCATAGCCATAGTTGCATAATTGAAGTGAGTGAATGAGGGATTTCCTTACTTGAAGCCATACATCAATCCACAATCAATTAATTTCACCAATCAGAATTCTTTTGACATTTTGTTAGCTAATCTACCTTCATTTTATAAGCTTTGAATGTATTCATTATGGGTAAAATAAGAAGAAAAATAAATTAAGTTAAAAATGGAATACATTATTGTTAGAATGGGTTTAAATCTAATATATGTAAATAAATGGGAGTTTTTTCTTAACGCGCTAGATTATGAATTTTAGTTTTAGCTAATTAAATAAGATCTTTGTAATTTCTTATAGAATTAAATAATTCAAATGCCATATAAGCAAAATTGACAAATGATTTTTTAGAGTTTAAATTAATTAAATACACAATATTATGTTTTGAGATTAGAAATTTTATAGGAAATTCACAATTTATTTTAAAATAAAAATATTAAATGATATACAACATATAACGAACAAAATAACAAATTTATCAAATAAATACAAAAAAAATTGATACATAAAATACAAATAAATCGTGCATTACATGGGCTTCATCTAATTTTATTCTGTTTAGAGAAACTTGTAAAGACATGCTTTATTGATTTATGTTTATACGAAACAAAAGACCTCTTGATTAATTCTGGTTTTAGTACATAAATAAAATGTCCAAAATATTTTATGAAATTCAATGAGTTTGGTTTGTTAAATACACGATTTGATAAATAATTCAATGGGTTTGGTTTGTCAAATTCATGATTTGTCAAATAAATTACAATGTAAAGACATGGTTTTGTTATTTATGTTTATATGAAATAAATTCCTCTTATTTAATCATGGTTTAGTATTAAATAAAATTTCCAAAAGATTTTATGAAATTCAATGGGTTTGTCAAATATGTCATATATGTGCTATGATAAAAGAAATCTCATAAGTGAACTGAATTCATGGAATATTTGAGTTCCTAATCCTAGTTTTTATATCAGTCAATCAATCAAATTCTTAATCCATAACATGAACCAAAACTAATTATTCCATAAAGCCATCCACAAAGATCTTCTTCCTCCATCCCTTACATAAATACCTCATTCTCATGCAAATCCTTTTGCTTTATATCCTTTCGAATTCCTTCTAACCAAGTCATTTTCAGTCTTCCTCTACCTCGTTTAAGCTCTCCATGATCCCACTCTTCCACCAGTTCCTTAGGGTCTCCGTTTTATACCCATTTTCTTGCTAATTGATTCTATATTTTAGAATGTTCTTGCATTACATTTTAAAATGGACATAAATGGCCTATTGAAAAGGGTTAGCGTATAAGATTGGATTATAGGGCGGTTTCATGATGTTCAGTCAGTCTTATCGATATGTATGGTTGATATATGATCGAAAAGCCCTACTTAGAACTTCTATAGAAACTTTACAATTATTTTAGTGGATTCTAAAGGCATGAGTGGAACACTATCTTAGCTTAATGATTGGTATAACTTTGATGCAATCTAACGTTTTGCCATAAAAGGGGACCATAAAGGCAGTTTTCGGGTTTTGCTAAAAGGTGAGTGGGAGTTTTGATTACCACGAGAATGGATAGATACTCCTTTGTTCAATAGGATGAGTGTCTTGACCTTTTGAAGAGAGTTAGACCTAAAAATGCATGATCGTGCTTTAATGGATTATAAGCTAATTATTTGATTTGACATTTCGACTCGGATTTCAAGAAATAATTTGAGCACTAGTATGGATGACATAAATTCATTCTATCAAATTAGACACTATGAGACTTAAGATATTTGAAGATTATACACTTGTCTCGAACAAATGGGAGATAGGATGAATTGTGTCATCGACTCGCGTGTAATTACTAAATATAATATGGCTCGAATTATAGTGATAATAGTTTGTCAAGTTGGGTCGTCAATATATCTTTTGAGTGTAATATTGACATTTGGGCTAAAATAAAGCAAACATGAAGCCCACCTAAATGGATCCTATAAGGTCACACATAACGTTTGGGTCAAATAAAGAAACTCGAAGCCAATTAAGTGACTTAGGGTGGCTTGCCAAATAGAAGGAAAGAGGGGAGAGCTTGACCTAATTAGTATAATATTGATTATATTATTTAGAGCCTTGGAAAATAAAGTATATAGTACGTCTCTCCTAAAGATATAACGTAATCTACCCCCGCTCAACTTTCTCTCTACATGGCTGAATATACTCCAAGAAAGAGGTAAGGTTTTTCCCGCCCAACAAGCATTAGTGGAGGATTTATTCAAGCCGGTAGACTGATCGTAGAGGAGCATCGTTTGCGGCTCTAGAACTCCTATAGAGGCAAATTTGCAAAGTGGAATCCACACATCAAAGGTTAATTCTAAGCTATTGTCTTTTCCAACTTAGTCCTCAACTCGTCGGGCACAAAGATGAAACTTCGCACATCAAACGTGATCCTGATCATGTTTAGGTTCGTATGAGTGCGACTTATGAAATTTTGCTTAGAGTTCCTACCACATCTCCTCTTCGCTATACTTCGATCTCCTGTAATGCTTTCTCAAATAATTTTTCAAGGCTTTGTTAATTGTATGTAAAATATAATATTTTAAAGTTATATTCAATTTACAAATTTTATCTATAATGGTTTATTAAAAAATCAAACACTTGCTTTTATTTATCATAAAGTCTATTTTTAAACATCAAACTCTACTTCTGTGTTTTTTATTTCTTTTTGTAAATAATGCTTTGTTACATAGCACACTTATGTGGCGCTTTTCATGCTCCTAAAATGCTCCTTTTTGCATGGATAGATTGTTTGCCTTCAAACTATAAGTATTTTAATTAGCCTAGTTATATATATATTGGTTCATATGATCTGTGGTTAGGCATGGTCAATTGACAGGTGTTCTTGGGCCATATGCGTCATGATTGACTTATTTGTTTCTCTTTTAGGTGCTTGTGTTTCACGTGAGTGGACTAAGGAATGCACACATGTACTTGTGGATCCATTCATGCCTGTTACCGAGGAAGTAATTGATATCGTTCTGGCTAAGAAACCTGTTATACTAAGTACTTGGCTGGAGGCATGCTCTCTCTCTCTCTCTGTCTCTATTTTTTTTTTTTTTTTTTTTTTTGGCAGTTACCTATAGTTGGTATTGTGGAAACTACACATCAAGACGAATCAAACAAGGTCTCACATGCGTGTGTTTCCTTTTTCTTATTTATTTATTGAGAGTTTTAGATTCCATTTGCATTAGAATCTATAATTATTCAAAACAGGATTAACTAAAAGAAACAGAGGAGTTAGCTTTCACAAAAGTGGACAAGTAAAAGGTAGTTTGTTCACAAAATCTAACATGTTTTTGTTACCAGTAGGAACTTGATGATTATTTAAGACATCCTAGTTTGAAATTTATGACAATCATTGTAGGGCAGAGGAAGTTATACAAACTTTAAAAAAAAAACCGGGTGTACAATAATTATTATACATCCATTATAAAGATAGCTTAAAGTGATTAAAAGTTACCTTTGAAATGAATAAAAGTTACTCCAATATGCGTAAAAGTAACCTAATTCAAATAAAAACTATCTACACTTTATTAGTAACGAATCACATTTTAAATGACTAAAAATCAATTATTAGTGATTGAATGTAATTAAATTACCTTTATAAAACTTTTCTTGTTGTCTATTTATATAAAAATTGTATTATGTTTAAAGTTACCCAAAAACAGGCAAAAAGTTACCCTAAAATTAGCTAAAAGTTACCCTTATACTGCTCGATGTACACTAATATTAGTGTAAACCGGATGTATACAAAAGTTTTTGAGGAAGTTATAACTTGTGATTGGCTGATTGTATTCTATAAAATCAACTTAGAACTTTTAACTTTTGACTCCTCTCTTCCCCAGCACTGAAGCTGTCTGCATCCCCCTTCTAATATGTCCAATTGAAGCATGCCAAATTTTCTATCAGAGAATAGCTGGAGTTATAACCATCATCCTATCTCTTAGTAGCTACATTATGTTTATTACCCTTAGCCATTGCATCCCAGTATATAAACTTATCCTTGTAGCGTATAACTCAGCTCTTGAGTGTAGTATCCTCTCAGGATAATGTTGTTTTATAATCCGGTTAAATCTGTAATTTGAGTCAAATGGATTACTTGATATTACGAGAGACTAGTACATTCAAAGGCATTACCATTACCATTACCTTTTTTTTTTTTTTTTTTTTTTTTTTTTTTTTTTTTTTTTTTTTGTGTGTGTGTGTGTGATTTGATTAGTGCATGAAGTTCTGCTGAAAAAGAAGATTATAAATTATGATGTAACTTAAATCTGTACTCGTCTTTGTTTTTGTTGGAACTCCTTTTGCAGATCATTGCAGGAACTAGGATACACAATGAAATTCCAAGTTACAGTCAGTAAGTGTTGAATTGTCTGCCTGATTGTGTTTATATATATGGTGGCTTTTATGTGGTTTAGGACTTTAGGTCCAATTAAATCAAATTGATTGTTGAACATTGACCCGGTGGTGACAGATACATTCCAACATTGACTTTGGATGGTGAATCAGTATCGATAGCAGATACTAGGACTCGTGAAAATTGCTTAAAAGGATACACTTTTGTGTTGGGTTCTGCAAATAAGGTGATTACCTTATGAACACTGCATTATAGAATTTTGATTAATATTGATGTGTAATTAAATGCACGAATTCAAGGAACCAATTCTATGATAAGGCTTCACTACTTCACCCATCTATACTCCCTCCGTTTTTCTTACAAGTATTACATTGTGAGAGGCACATTATATTAGGTAGTTTAATTGATTAATATAATTGTAAGTGGGGTGATTGGAGCATAAAACAATTGTTAGAGATAATTAAAACAATTAAATTAAGGCATGTGTAATTTTTCAAAAATCCTGAGAAATATATAATATCAAATTATATAGGTCAATAAAATCTCTCGAATCAATTATTTCCTATATAATATCATTGTCTAGTAGGTTCGCAATTTAATAAATTCATTCCACCTATTATCGCAAGTCTAACACGATGTTTCTACCTCTCGTCGCTTAACTTGGTGTTTACAAGCATAATCAATCAAATATGGTCATTGCTCAACTAATTGATTAATAATAGCAAATAGTAGGGAGATATCATAATTCATATACTAATTCAAATTCAATTCAACAAGACATTAACTCTATCCATTCATAAATTCCCTAGCCTTAGTATGAAACTACTCCCACGTAATTAGAGCAACCAATACAGTAGGAACTAAGGAAAACATGATTACCCCCAATAATGATTGGAAATTGAAAACAAACAATTGAAGAACAAAGAATCTGAAAAAGTAATTAATTAAAGTACCCAATCAAAGCTTAATTACATAAATTTTCCTTACCCTATTTATAGGAGAGCTAAAATGAGAAATAAAACCCGACCTAAAACAAGTGGGCTTAGGGCCCCGGACATTCGCGCTATGGTGCTGGGCCACGTTGCCCGATCGGGCGCGCATTGCTTTCGAACGCTGCTTCAAAGAAATCAAAAGCATCGAGCTCCCAAGACTTGGGCCCTGGGCGCTCACCCAATCAGGTGGTTGGGAGCATAAAGTAGTACTCTCCTAGCTTCACATGGCTAGTGCGACGTCTTGCTTGGCCTCCCTCTAGCAACCTTGCCTGAATTAGGTGGCTTCCATCAAAACATTCCATGAATTTGTCATTTCTCTTCAGAATTTAATGCGTAAGCTATCGTTGGAACATTCTTCAAGTTTAGCATCTAACCCAACTGGAATTATCTCATTATCAATTGTGACTCAAAAGTTATGACCAAAAGAGTGCACAACAGTCAGATTTTGCACTTCATTCATGAGCGTCCAAACAATAGAACTTTGTTGATAGCATCTAGTAGCTCAAATCAAACTCTGAACAGCAAGTACTCCATACTTAGCCTCGCAAATCCCACAAATTCTCCAAGAATTGTCCAAAGTAGTAGAAATCCGGAGAAAAGCCTCCAAATCCTATATAAATCAACTTTTAAAAAAAAGCAACACTAAAAAGAGGAAATGTTAGTAGAAAATAGCTCTGAAGAACTTTAAACCCCTTACAAAATGCTAGGGAGCAGGGGTAAAAAATTATATATAATGTAAGTCATCAGTATTAGGAGAAAAAAAATTCGGCGTTAGGTAGTGACATGTCATCATCAACAAATAATCAGTAATTTCAGTATATTATAAAGGTACTTACTTTTTCTTTGTTTTTAGGGGATTTGAGATTTTTTTTTCTTTGGAAAGCTTATTGATCACTAATTTTATTGACATCAAGAGTTTCAATCTTAAGATTGAGAAAATCATTTGGATTAGGTAGCTCACGGTCACAAAGATGCAATAAGAGACGGAAATTTTCATTGAATGATAATAGGAAATTTTTTGTGATTTCAAAGTTTGTCTTACTCCTTTATAGGTGCTAACATTACCCTATTTAGCTTCTCCTAACAACCTTTAGA
Source organism: Chenopodium quinoa (assembly GCF_001683475.1). Lineage (NCBI taxonomy): Eukaryota > Viridiplantae > Streptophyta > Magnoliopsida > Caryophyllales > Amaranthaceae > Chenopodium > Chenopodium quinoa. Next base: position 319,235 of record NW_018745324.1, read on the forward strand.
CCGCAACTGAATGGTCCTGATCAAATTCATCTAATACAAAATAAAGTTAGAAATTAGTAAATGAGTGTTGTCCCTTACAGAAATGAACCAAGATATCTAAAATCTTTGAAAGAAAAAAATGAAATCGCTAGGCATGGTGGATGGGGGAAGCAAAACTCCTTCAGGTTTGACTTTGCTAGCAGAACTATAATAGCCCCAGCGCGGGCAAAGTAAGTAATAATTCTTCTCATGCTACTCATTAGGCCTCAATTTTTATGTTCCATAGACCTCAACCATAATACTATTTATGCCTCACCTACTATAACTAGACCCTCCAAAGAACCGGGCTTCATTATAAGCAGTAAGGAAACTTCTTGATCTTTAGAATTGTCAAGCCTAAGAGTTTAGAGCCAAAAATTCTTCATGGAACCCCACTAGTCTTTATAAGTGGTGCTTTTCAGACCTTCCTGACTTGTGGGTACTTTAGATGGGAGCTTCTGAAATGTTCTTGACTTGCGGGTACTTTAGATGGGTAACTCAGTGCTAATTTGTTACATGTCAAGTAATTTATAAGTGCCTATTGTTTTTCAATTTCCATTTGATTTTCTTTTGCAGTATAGATTTAAAGATAGGGTGCAATCATTGTTGGAGTTTGCTGGTGCAAAAGTTCTTTCAATAACTGATTTTGATAATAATATCCAGGTATGTTGTGGTGTTTAGCGCTTTAAAAATTTTATTTTATCACCAATGAAGGATCCCATACCCACCTGGCCACCCATAACTTGTGCAAAAATACTGTGTTGCAGGACCAAGTGGAAACCGATAAGTGTTTGGCACTTGTAATCCCTGCTGATTCAGCTGAAAAATTCTGCCTTGATAGCTCACTGTCTAAAGTAAATGAGATCAAACTGATTTCTGCAGTATTATCAGGGTATCTTGATCCGTCAATCATCATGTCCTCATCCAGTAAGTTGTATTGACTGTAGATGATCTGTCTGAAATTTTTACTGAAGTATTACTGTGTATATATCTGAACCAGTAGGTAAAAATTTTCATTTGAATAGTCCACCTTTCTGCCTTCTTGTTTTTCCTTTATTGTTTGTTATGGTCCTTTTTGAAGTCAAAGGGTTTGACTAGCAGGGATACATTTTCTTTGTTAGCCTTCTAGGATTAATTTGTTCTTTTTTGTTGTTTTAACTTCATCTCAAGGGATTTTTTTTTTTTTTTTGATTAAAATATTTGTATATGAGCAGACTGCAATAAGAACAAGCACAGAGGATAGTTGTCCTATCCAGTCTAAGACAGGGATTACATATTATATCTCAATTTCTTTGTGTTTCCCTCTACAGCTGTGTAACTATCAAAAGCCCTCACTGATTTTGCCCTCAAAGAAATTTAATAAGTTATTTAATTTATTACAATTCACCACTTAAAGTTGTTCTTTAGAAAATTTGTCCATTCCATTCTAACCATTGGCATCACAGAATTTCCGTAAAAGCATTACACCATGTGCTCTTCACCTTGGCCCTTCCAAAGCCCACCAATTGAACTTGTAACAGTTCCATACAAAGGAAAACCTGGAATGCCCCTTCCACAGAAAGTTGCCTTCTCAAAAAATACTTGCCATCTTCACCATGAAAAAGGTGACGTGAGAAAATCTTGTTATTTGCATGATACAACATGCCTTATTTGTTGAAATAGCCATCTCTGGTCTTCTCCTTATTAGTACATCATAAGTGTTAGTTCTACCCAATGCCAAGGTCCAAACGTTTGATCTCACCCTGAAAGGTAATCTAGCCTTCCAAATAAATTTGTGAGCCGTCCAAAGTGTTGGTACTCCCTCCGTTTTTAAATACTTGCTCCACTTTCCTTTTCCGGCCGTTTTTAAATACTTGCTCCATTTCCTTTTTTGGAAACTTTTTACAATATTTAATTCATTTCTCACACTTGGTGGATCCAACATAATACTCTCTCTCCTCCTATTCTTCCACTACTTTTGCTTTTTACAATTTTTTATTTTCTCTACTACCCCACTGCCTCTATATTTTATTACTTTCTCCAATTTCTTCTAAAACTCCGCGCATGGAGAAATTGAGCAAGTATTTAAAATCGGAGGGAGTATATCATAAGTGCATTCTTTTGCTTTTGTGTATAATTATACTTTTCACCTTTTTTTTATGTACTTCGTTCACTTTACCCTCTATAACTTTTGTCAATAATTGTACTTTCACTTCATTTATTTTTTATTTAGAAATTTTGTCGGAAAAAACCCATTTATAACAACTTTTTTGTTGGAAAAAACCTTATAAAAAATTTTTGGCAACTAGAAACCAGATTGTAATTTTTTTTTGTTGAAGACAACCACGAACCCCTAATTCACTTAATTAACCACTAATTCCTCTTATTTCTTCTAATTACACTCAATGATGCACGGGTACGCCGCTGGGTAGCCGTCTCCTGTACCCGAAACGTATCAGGGACGGGTACGCGACGGGGACGGCTAAAATACGTCCCCAATCCGTCCCCATCAAAAGTGGTACGGCACGTCATTTAGGGGACGACTAGGATCATGATCGGAAACGTTTCGGGTACGGGAAATCCCAAATTCTACCGTACCCAAGAAGCCCAGCCCAATTTTTTTTTTAAAAAAAACCCAAATCAAAACAAAACTTACCTCAAAGTCGATTTCCCCCAATTCTCACAAACCCTAAAATTTCGAACACCTTCATCTTCTTCTTTCCTGTGCGATTTGATTGACGGCGGTGACCGGAGACTCACCTGGAGGCTGCGACAGTCGACGCTTGGTTCAAGGCAACTCCGCAACAACACATCACAACATGCTCCCTTCACCAAATATTAGCAACCACAATTAATAAATCACAAAACCGCTTCAAACCGTCAACAATTCGAATCACCAATCAGCACTGGCCATCGCCCAAGTCTCACCGCACCAACTTTGGTCGCAGCCGCAGCCTCAGAGCCACTCTATTGGTTGGAAATTTGGAAATTTTGTTTTAGGGTTTGGACTTTAGAGGATGGTCGCGCACAGCGAGGGTAAAGGGGAAAGGAGGGGGGTCGATTCGGCGGAGGAGGTGGGTCGGCAGGGGTTGGGGGTTCTAGGCGGCGGCTGGGGATGGGGAGGGGGCTGCTACCACGGGAGGGGGAGAAGGAAAAGGGTGGTTGGCTGGTGGTGATGGGGGTGGTTTTTGTGTTTTTTTTTTTTTTTTTTAATTTATAAATTAACTTAATTATTAAATATTTAAGTGAGAGTTATTAGTAATTAGAAGAATTAATGGGAAATTAGAGGTTAATTGTGTGATTAGAGATCTCAGGTTGTCTTCAACAAAAAAAATTTACAACTTGGTTTCTATTTGCCAAAAAATTTTATAAGGTTTTTTCCAACAAAACGGTTGTTATAAATGGTTTTTTCTGACAAAATTTCCTTTTTATTTTTTATTTGGAAAATTTGTCAGGAATATTATGACCTTTGCCCGATCTTCTAAAAATAAAACGACCTTTTGATTATTCCCTAATAAAACGACCTTTGACACTGATCTTCCATAAATAAGATAAATGACCGGTTACCTATTTCTTAGGTTAAGAAAGGACATGTGTCGCATTGTAATTGGATGAAATATTTTATTTTAATTTTTACATTTATTCATTTAAAAAAATTAATTTTAGATATAAAAACACCATAATTAAAAATAAATAAAAATCCCCCCACCCCTTCCCCCTCCCCTGTCATCCCCAGCTCTCCTTCGGTCCTTCCCCATCTTCTTCCCACAACACCATGAAATAAAGTGATTCACTAAAAACAAGACTAGAACATAATCCTAATGAAGAACTCCCTAATAATTTCACAAAATGTTATGCAATTCTTTTGCCAAGTCTATGTTTGATGAACACACAAACGAAGAAGAAAGCAAGAGTGATTAACCATGAAATTGGGTCACCAAAAGCGGAAAATGCGGCGGAAATGGGTTGGGATGAATCATGGTTTAGGAAACCACGAGCCAAGCATTTCTGGAAACACCTTTTGGGGTTGGGATGAACCACCTTATAACCCCAAAATTGATGTGATTAAGGGTCGGGGTTGATTGAAGGTCTTTACCATGGTTGCGGTTGAATTTGAGGTGGCTTGGGTTTGAATTTGATAGTGTTAGTGACGGTGGAGGTTGTTGGTGGGGGATTTTTGGGCGACAGTGGGGGTATTTGTGGGGGGTTTTTGGCAACAGTGAGGGTGTTGGCTGGGGTTTTTGGCGATAGTGGAAGCTAGGGTGAGGGTTTTCGGCGACGGTGATGGTGTTGGTTGAGGGTGAAGGGTGGCCATGGTGGTGAAGGTGGGGCCTTTGGTTGTTGGTGGCCATGGTAGGGGTGCAGGTGGAGGCTTCGGTTGCAGTGGTGATTGAGGGTGGGGCAGCTGTTTTTTTTTTTTTTATTTTTTTTTTTTAAATCATATCATTTAATTAATATAAAATTGTAATTAAAAAAAACAATCTACCAATCACTAAGTGACATGTGTCACACTAACTTATTAAGCAGGTCACCAACCAGTTTCATCCTATTTATAGAAGATGCATGTCAAAGGTCGTTCTATTAAGAAATATTTAAAAGGTCGTTTTATTTTCGGAAGACCGAGCAAAGGTCATAATATTCTTGACAAATTTTCCTTTTTATTTTTTATTTACTTCATCCATTTTCTCCTCCCATTTCTTAAATACCGTGAAAAAACACAAAAAGGAACTATATGTTGGGACGGAGGGAGTAATATAATCAGTTGATGAACCATCTATGCATGTCTGTTTATTTCTTCATATGTATTGAATCAATTAATGAACTATATCGGACAACAAGAGTTGTCCCTTCTATATTTGATGAAGTTGAAGGGTTTTATTTATTTATTGTTTTTATTTGGCCACAGTTTTGATGAAGTTGAGCTGTTCTAGATTATCATGGTCTGCAACTCTGCATGCTAATTTCCTTTATTCTACTGAGATAGATTACTAATCTCTCCATCCCTGAAGGATTGCACTATTTCCTGTATAGATTGTTTTCTTTTTTTTTTTTTTTTTTTTTTTTTTTTTTTTTTTTTTTTTTGTAAACTTCTTATTTTGGCATGGCTTACTATCTCTGGTCACCTCTGCCTTTTCTTTCCACAACATAAGAAGATACCCTAATCTTTAATTGGATCTACTATCTAATCCTACGCATTTTTTTTACTCGTCAATACTACATTATATGCTTCTTCCAGTACCATGTACTTACCCACACCACTAATAAAACTTTCTGCAACATTTTAAGTGATAGATGGTTTTATTAATATAATCAGCCTACTAGTTTGTATTTGTATTCCTTCTTCCCACTTAATGATAATTCCTTTTGGAGAATGATCAGCCTGCTTTTGACCAAGATATGTACTATTTCTGCAGTATTAGTCTCTTCTTCGTGTTCAACTGATGAGACAGTGGTTGCAGACTCCGATGCAGAAGCAGAAACATCCAATCATCCAAGTATGGCCAATGTAGTTGTTTGACATGCAAGTTATGAAAGTGGTGCAGATATTTCAAAAACATACTGGTTCTCTGTGTATAGGTGTTATATGTGAAGAATTGGGGATGCAGAATAATACAAAAAAATTCAGTGGAACAGAGACTACTGACTGCATGAATATTGACAAGAAATCTGCAAATAAAGATGCTTTATCACCAGAAGTTGGTAAAGCTCTGAGTTTTTTAGAGCCAAAGAGGGAAGTAGCGAATGCCCGGAACGATGATTTGGAAAGTTGGAACCTAGATATTCTTTATAGCCAAAAGTTAATTGTTAGAAATACTAATACAAATGTCTCAGTGAGTTCTGTATCAGACGGTGAAGTTATTAATTTCAAGTGTTTTAGAAAGGTAAGTTATTACTGCTAATGCTTTATATCTTTTCTGCTTAAGCATGTCTAAGTGAGTCACTCCACCTTCCCCCCTGAAAAGCTTCATTCCAATCGATTAAACATACATATTAGTATACTACCTCTAACATGGCAGATAAACCCATGGAATATCAATACCGGCTAGTTCCAGAATCCATCATATTCCTGTGCATTCTGCATGCTCTTGTTATTTGTATGTACTTCTCTCATATACTAATGATTACACAAGTTTGTATTTGTTTTTGTTTTTTTTTATTCCCTTTTCTGATTAGTGGGAAGGGCGTGGTGGGGGTGGAGGAATTGAAGAGTGGGGCCACAGGTGTATACGACAGTCCTGATGTAAGTACAGTACAGGTCCTCTGTCTCCAGGTTTAGAGAGGCAAGAGATCAGGGGTTAGGACTATATGACTATCCATCCACTCTTTCGTCCTTCAAGAATTCTAGTATTTTTATTCTGGCTGTATGCTCACTGTCTTTAGAGAAAGTGGGAAACTTTTGTGGTACTTGGTCCATTTCCGGGCCCAAAATTGAAGGATCACTCGTGAAATTTGTTTAAATCTGTCTCGTCCACAAAGATGAAAATTTAAGGGTGCTGTTTGAAATTTGAAGGAAAATAATCCCTAGATATGGCTGTTGTTGAAGCTTCAAAATTCACCATAAGCAGCCAAGCAGGTTTTGTGAAAATTTTCTTAATTAAGCAAATCATGAGATTTGATGCGGATGCATGGTTAACATCCCATCTCCTGTGGTTACACATGTACTTACAATCAGCTATGGCAAACTTGGCTGGCTACTTAGATATTCTTTGTTGAGGAGTTAGCATCTAGAATTTTGCAAAAGAAAGTTTTGCTTTAGTTATCAGCTGGAGAGTTTTTTGCCAAACTGTTCAGAAGATTAAGTGCTGTGGCTGTTTAAGGGAGTTCTTTCAGAAGCTTTGATTGGTCAGCTACATTTGGTTTAGCTAATTTAGTCTTTACTAAAAGATGTTCATGTATCCCTATTATCATATTGGGCTATGCTTGTACTCAGTTTACTGAAATGATTGTCTATTGTTCTTCTAACATTTCATTTTAGAATTACTTTTAGTTTTTGGACAACAGAATATGTGCATAGGAGTGATATTAATTAGCTGGTGAAGAACCATTTCTAGGAATCTGTTCTGTGCCTTCTTTTTCTTGTTCATATTCTTGTTTTGATCTCGATATTTGGTTTGCTTGCACAACATACATAAATAAAAAAATCTTATTATTTGTGATAGGCTGCTGAACTCCAATATTAAAAAAATTTCTATGCGTTGGTCAATTATATTTTCTCGTCATGGGTAGTTTGTTATTTGTTATGAACTGTTCTATTTGTTATGACTGCAGACTAACCTTCAATCTGGGAATAGCTATAGCAACCTTGTTCCATATTCAAAATATCCATATACGTACGTTGCATCAGATCATTCTCATATTAATTGATATTTTTATCGACTGTTGTTAATTATTTTCAATAATTGCTACTGTAAAGACTAGGCTCTTTGTTATCTGATATTTGTTATACAACTGTATGCCAGTGATTCTGACTATGATAAGGAAGTAGTTGAATATGTGAAGGATGAGAAAAAGAGGAAACAGATGGAAGCCATGGCTGAGGACTTGTTCAAAAATGAACGGGTGAGTTATTTAATCTCTTGATGTAATTATCGTGTAAATTAAGCACACTGATGTTGATACCCTATTACTTGCGGCTTTAGGGACGGCGTCGTAGAGTTGCTGGTTCTATTCAAGAAATGCTGAATCGTAACTGACGCAGGTTTGATCATTCTCTTTCTTTTATTGGCGAATGTCAATTCTACGAGTAAGGGTGAAAAATAATATGGCTATAAATAGGAGACAATCTGCATTCCAAGTACAATACTAGTGCGCGTGTGTAATCCACAACCGATCAAATACTATTTACAAAGGCATAGGTTTTTTTCACAAAAAAAAAAAGATAAGGAAAAAAAAAGAAAAGAAAAATCAAAATCTTTATGCATCATTGGAGTGCATGATAAATTACAACCCCATGGTTTTGAACCACTGGTTTTTCTAAGCTGACTTTCTCATGTGCTTTTACTATATATATCTATGTAGAATAATTCAATTCAATAATGTATGTATTTCTCTCTAAGCCACACTGTTTTTTTAAAAGGAACACTTGAAGGAGTGTACTTGAGGAACAGACTTGAAGAACACTGAAGAATCTTCTGGTGGATCCTTAAGATTTTGCCATCATCTCACATATATGTTGAAGAGTGATATGCTAGTAAAATGTAAACACTTCCATCATTCAATGCTCCATGTTTGTCGATGCAAGTTATTCCACATGATTTTTTTAGAAATGACGATATCATGTAAGGTATTGCTTAGAAATTCTAGGATTGTGTATGTGAAATTAAAGTGTTAGTGAAGTTTTCTACTCAATATATGGCTATAATATGATATGTGAACTACTAATATCATCTAGATATGCTCGTTATGATGATCGCTTATGTTGGAAATCTGTAAAATGTGTTCTCTTAATTTACTTAACCCTGAGTTAATACTTTCTCTGCTTGTCAACTTTGATACTCATTATCAGAAGTTGCTGAGCTCCTAGTGATTAAATTTCTGTTGTGTGTAGTTGTTACATGATAGTATAAGTTCATCCTTATCTGAATTTACCTCATTTTTGATAAAAAATTTAGAATTGGAGCTTCAAAGCTGTGTGAAAGAAGGGCTTTTCAGATGTTAAATAATGTAGGAAATTGAGCGATGGTGTGGGTGATAAAATTTGATAACCACTTATGATTATAGAGGTGTCAAAACCAACCCAATCCAACCCCATGTAAAACCGATCCGAAAAATATCTGGCTCAGATTTCAACTCGTGTTGACGCAATAATTAACATGACTCAACTCTTTAAAAATTGACACAAGGTGATTTTATTATTATTATTATTATTATTATTATTATTATTATTATTATTATTATTACTATTATTATTAAAACCGAAGGGGAATTATATTAAGATGCTCAACAAACACCCAGAAAATAGCAGATCATTGCTGCTAACAAAGTGGAGCTACATGAAGCTTACAGTAGGAAAATTAGCAAGCATAAAGCCCAAAGCCCGTAACACAGCCCCGAAGGGTAGCCGATACATAGGGCAAAATAAGTATCAAGTACTAGAAAAACCAGAAAACTAGGCAGAGCATTAGTTAGAAAACGGAAGTCAACTTGTGACTTGAAGCAGATCATTCTGCAGTTGACATGTCGAGGCAAAACCTCAACTCCTTGAGGTAGATGTCAGTAAGCGCTGGTGGGGATGAGTAGTGTAAAACCACTTCCTCGTCAGATTGCTCCCTTCCAATAGAGGCTAAACCATGAGCAATCTTGTTTGCCGATCTTTTGACGTGAAGAATAGTGATAGACCATTGCCTTTGCAAGAGGTCGGCAACATCTTTTATAATAACAGCAAGCTGATTATCCATATAAGCTTCTGGGTTTTCAAGCATATAGCACAGGGCTTGAGCATTAGTTTCCAAAATTGCAAATTTGATTTCTTTGTTCCAAGCAATAGTAAGGCCCTCTCTGATTGCAATTAGCTCAGCAGAAGCAGCTCCAAGAGTCATGATTTTGGTAGTATATCCTATTTGCCACTTGCCCTTGTCGCGTCTTATTATTCCATCAGCACCTGCATTGTCTAGGGCCAACCAGGAACCATTTGTGTTTATTTTAAAGTACCCTTTTTGGGGAGGTGCCCAAGTTTTGGGGGATGGATTGCTGCTAGACGAGGGAGCATCTTTCTCTACCTGTGAAAGCTTTAGATTGCAGGAAAGATCGACATTGAACTTGTCAAAGATTGAGTAGATTGAAATTTCTAAATTTTCATCGACATGTTTGTTTCTAGCAGACCAGAGATGCCACAAGGCCGTAGTAAATAAAACTTTCCAGAAAACATCATGTTTAAAATTAAACTCCAACCAGTTTTCAAAGCTTGTGTTAAAAAATAATGAAGATTAATATTAAGGTGAGTAAATTTTTTAAAGACAAAAGACCAAAAAGCTGAGCTATTCAGGCACTCCCTAAATAGGTGGACATTATCTTCAGAATGATGGTTACATCTAACACAAACAGGGTTGAAATTTGGAATTTTATTAATGTTTCTTTTTTGTTGATTCAAAACCGAAATCAGAAGAAGTTTTGTTTGCATGGCATACATATGATAGGAGTTGAGGACTGACTTCATGAGAGTACAATGACCTGCCATATTAATTAGTTTACTCTGCCAGCCTCGAATCTTAGAATTTGTTTTTTAAGAAGATCATGATAGTCAGCAATTTTTAACTTGTTAGGGCTAATCATAATTCCTAGGTATTTCCCAAAATTAGTCGTGTTTGAAATGTTACAAAATACATAAATAAGCTTCCTAAGGTAATGATCCATTTTTTTTTGGAGGAAATGATCGAGGATTTTTGAATGTTGATAGAGACCTGAGATCTTCCTAAAATCATCCAAGACTTTCATCATGCATTCAATATTCGAAAGGTCGGCTTTTCCAAAAAGAAAAATGCCATCCGCATACAAGAGATGGGAGAGATTGATATTTTTGGTCATCTTAAGGGGTTTCCAAAGTTTGTTATTAACCTTATCTTGAATCATGCAAGATAAGATAACGTGATTTGACCTCAGCGAACCCGATTCCGAACATCTAAATTGACACCTTTATTCATGAAGGGCTTGTTAAAGTCCGTGATTTGGAGTGATGAGAAGATGTAGTGATGTGGCCCAAAAATTGGTTATCGTCAAGTCCATGATTCGGTGCCGAACAAATAGTTATGCAATTCTCGATTTGACAACCTAAATTTGAATATTATTACTAAACTTTAGACAATTCTAATGGCCTTGGTTCTCTCTATAATAGTCTCTGTATACATGGAAGGACGAATTCAATTAGCTACCAAGTCCAATAATTTCGCTTCAGGTTTTATTTTGTATTAAGCCCGGTTCCCTTTACCTTATTTTTGCTGAACTAAAATTATTTTTTGGAATTATTTTTTGAATTGAACTAGTTTTTCTTAACTTTTTTGACAAAGAGAACTTCATATTTAAATAACAAAGACAAATTACAACCTAGGAGATAAATAAAAACAAACAAACACCAACCTAAACACTAACAATAAACGAACGTCATGTAGAGAAAGAACAAAGTGTATGATTAAAGCAAAACACCTTGTGCCATACCATTTACTCTGGACAACCATATGAACCTTACCAAAACTTTATCGTGGACCAAGAATTGCCAAATGAAATGAAAACCACAAGATGGACATTGAGCGCAGGTTGAAACCAGTAAAGTAAAACCGAAACTTACAATGACTCATAAGCCAATTTGCAATGGAAGATGCGGAGAGATGAAATAACGACCAAGACTTGAATGTAGCATGTTGTTGTAAAAAAGACCCTTGATCCGATTCCACTCCTAAGGAACGAAAGACATAGCGACCTCCTAAGATTCTAGGAACATAACCATGAGAGTCGTATTTTTGAATGACTCTGCCTTAAGAAACCTTGCACCAAAATGCAGGTTCCTCTCTTGCTACTCTACTAACAGAGAGTGCAAGAGAATGGAGGAATTGCTCACCCCAAACAATAAAGATGGGGAGCCTCCTTCAAGATTTAAATTAACAGCGATGACTAAATCCATCATCACCAACACCAACAATGGGATGAGAGTTAATGCATGAATATCCAAATCATTCCATAACTTAAAAACAACAAGAATGGCAAACCAAACTTTCCCCGAAAAACCACCCGGCTCCTGCATTCAACCTTTTGCCTGCACAAAACACCCTACCCGCTTGGAAAACCAAAAACAGAAATCAACCCAAACTACCGAGGGAAAACACACAATTAATTCTAAAGCTCCTCCTCACCCGATGAAATCTAAATCCTAGGCAAACATAATCCCACCCTCAAAAAGGCAATCAAAAGGACCATCAACCTAACAAGCTAGGCACGACCTAAACTTACGTCCCTTAAATTCAAGGAAAAACTTGATAAGCCTAACTCCAAGAGCACCAACAACACTTCATAAGCGTCCATAACTAGAACTAGCCTATGAAACTCAAGCTCATGAACAAGCATAACAAGAATATTATTGAAATACACAAACCAAACAACAAAACAAACAAACTATGCAAGAATAACAGAACAAAACTAACACTAAACAAAACTTAAAATAAAACAATATATAAGAATAAGAAGAGAATGCTTTTCAAGATACTTACTATTAAACAGAAGAAGCCTTTAAATAGACTTTACATGAGAACTACAAAGCTAAAGATAATTACAAAATATAACAACTTAAGGTGATAAGCATACTATGAGATAAGAAAGCTAGCTGTACAAGAGTGATCATAAGTAAATAATTATAAGGATAATTATTTACGGTTGTTATACTTCAATACTCCCCCGCAAGATGGACGGCTTTTGAGTGAGGCCAATCTTGGAAAATAGATCATGAAACCTTGTCTTAGCAAGGGGCTTAGTGAGAGCATCAGCAAGCTAGTCTGAACCAGAAATGTGTTGGACACGAAGAGTGCCAAGCTGGACTTGTTCACGCACAAAGTAAAATGCTAGTGCTAAGTGTTTCATTCGTGAATGAAACACGGGGTTAGCCGAGTAGTGAGTTGCACTCAGATTGTCACAGTAGATACTCGGTGTATAGAGCAAGCGAATGTCAAGCTCCAAAAGCAGAGATTGGAGCCATAGAATTTCTGCCGTGGTTGAAGCTACGGCTCGAAACTCAGCTTCAGTAGAGGAAAGAGCAAGTCCCTGTTGTTTTTTCGAACTCCAAGATAGAGGATTGCGACCAAGGTAGACAATATAACCGGTGGTGGAGACATAAGAATCACGATCTCCTGCCCAATCGGCATCCGAATATGCATGTAGTCGCAAGGGAGAGTCACGGTGAAGAGTAATTCCATGATGTGATGTCCCCTTTAGGTAACGAAGGAGTCTTTTTAGAGCTGCCCAATGCAAGTCAGTGGGTTTGTGCATGTATTGAGACAATCTATTAACCGCAAAAGCAACATCTAGTCGAGTTAACAATAAATATTGCAAACTCCCAACTAAAGCTCTATACTCAGTAGGTGATTGAAGTGGTGTGCCATCAGCTATATTGAGGGGGGGATGAGTCACCATTGGTGTAGGAACTGATTTGGCATCGGCCATATTTGCTCTTCCAAGTAAATCCTCTATATATCTCTGTTGGCTTAAGAACAGACCCTTTGGGTGAGGAAGCACCTCAACACCAAGAAAGTATGACAGGTTACCAAGGTCTTTCAGTGAGAATCTTGCTGCCAAATGATCACTAAAAACTTGTAGTGCTGAAGTAGAGGGTCCCGTGATGATGATGTCATCTACATAAACAAGGAGATAAAAAATTGTACCATTGTGACGGTACATAAACAGAGAGGGGTCGGCAATAGAATTGCGGAACCCATAAGACAAGAGGAATGCACGAAACTCTTGATACCAAGCCCGTGGCGCTTGTTTTAGACCATATATTGCTTTTTGAAGTTTGCAAACATGAGAGGGATTATCCTTGTCTAGAAAGCCGGGCGGTTGTGACATATATACATCCTCCTTTAAGGAGCCTTGAAGGAATGCATTGTTAATGTCGAGTTGGCGAATAGACCAACCATTTGTAACGGCAAGGGATAGCATGAGGCGAACTGTAGTGGGTTTAATGACAGGACTAAATGTCTCAGAGTAGTCTAAACCAGGCCGTTGATGAAACCCCTTGGCCACAAGTCGAGCTTTGTAGCGGTCAATTGATCCATCCGACTTATATTTTATACGATACACCCATTTACAGCCAACCAAATTCTGAGTAGAGGAGGGTGGAACAAGTGTCCATGTGAGGTTGCGAGTGAGAGCATTATATTCATCCGTCATGGCAGCCTGCCATTGCGGATCTTTCAAGGCTTGAGTAATATTAGTTGGTTCAGTTAGGGAAGATTGAACCACAGCATGATGTGCAAATTTGGGGTTAGGCTTAACAATATTATTCTGGAGCCTAGTGACCATAGTGCGGGTGGGGGGAGGAGGAGGAGGAGGAGGAGGAGGAGAAGGAGAAGGAGGAGTAGGGGAAGGAGGAGGAGGGGGCGTAGCGGAAGCGGAATTAGTGGCCGGGACCGGCTGTTGTATGATAGGAATAGGTACAGTGCACCACTCATCAACATTTGTGGTTGTGGATGATAGTGGAGGACATTATTCAGGGTAGGGAAAAACATCCTCAACAAATTTTACATGACGAGAGGTGTACATGCGGTTGGTAGGAGGGTGATAGCAGTAGTACGCACTTTGTGTAGATGAGTAGCCTAGAAAAATACAAGGCAGGGAGCGAGAGTCTAGTTTGTGGGAGGCATAGGGTCGTAACACAAACATCCAAAATTCCGTAGTTTTTGGTAGTTCGGAGGGGAAAGAAATAGAGCTAGATAAGGGGATTTATTATCAAGAGACTTAGTGGGGAGACGATTAATGAGATATGTAGCAGTGGTGAAGGCATGAGGCCAGAAGGCTAAGGGAAGTCGGGCATGGGTAAGAAGTGACAAGCCTGTTTCGACAATATGCCTATGTCGACGTTCGGCATAGCCATTATGCTCGGGGGTGTGTGGAGGAGTGGTAAGATGAGAGATGCCATTAGTAGAGAGGTGGGGATTTAATTTTTCATATTCACCACCATTATCAGAAAAAACTTGAATAATGGGACGTTTGAAATATTTTTCTACAAGAGCCCTAAACCTTAAAAAAGTATCATGGGTGTCAGACTTTTTCTTTAGGGGATAGAACCATACATATTTAGTAAAGTGATCTACAAAAATGACATAGTACTTAAAGTTGTCATGAGAATAAATAGGAGAAGACCAAACATCAGTAAAGACAAGTTCAAGAGGAGCAGTAGAGGTGAGAGTTGAAACCGAAAAAGGTAACTTGTGACTTTTATTGATATTGCAAGAATTACAATGAGACATGGAAAAATCAGAAATGGCTAAATTGAAAGATGAATTTAAAATCCTAAGGATAGATGAAGATGGATGTCCAAGACGGTGATGCCAGTCATGCACAGGTAATTTGAGACTTGTGAAGACTCGAGGAGGACCTGGGTTCCATTGATAGACTCCGGCTCTAGTTGGACCTTGAAGGAGGATGGTTCCCTTCAAAAGCTCCTTAACACGAAAAAAAGAAGGTAAGAACTCAATGCTAGTATTGTTATCTTGACAGAATTTATTGATTGATAGAATATTTCTAGAGATGGAAGGCACATGTAAAACATTAGAGAAATGAAAGGTAGAGGAGGGAGTGGAGATAGAGAATGAACCAGTATTTTGGATCGGAAGAGTCGAGCCATCACCAACTACAAGTTCCTCAGTGCTATCATAGGGAGCATGTAGAGAGAGGTTGGCGAGATCATTTGTCACATGATGAGATGCCCCACTATCTAAGAGCCAAGAGTTTGAAGCAGGGACATTATTAGCCGTGGCAAGATGAGCGTGAGGTTGTTGATGGCCTTGTTGAACAGCCCGAGCTTGTGTTGCAGTTGGGACATTAATCTGAGGAAAGAGAGCTTTGAAGATAGCACACTGATCAAGCGCATGACCTTGGTTGCGGCACCACTGACATTTACCAAGGTATGGGCGTTGTTGACGAGGTGCAGTAGAGGTATTGCGTGGAGTAGGAAGAAGAGCTGGACTGGGTGTGAGATAATGTTGAGGCTTAGCGTGGCTGGTGGATGCACGGTGTTGAGCAGCATGGACTGTGGCAGGAAAGGGAGTAGGAGAAATTGTCGATGCAACCATGAGTTCTCTAGTGATGAGTTTCTCATGGAGCTCTTCGAAAGAAATAGGAGAGTCTCTAGCATTAACCGCATCAATTACAGGCTTATAAACCTCATAATCAAGGCCAAAAAGGACTTTATCAATAATATCCTCGGGATCCATGGGTTTCCCCATAGAGGCAAGGCGATCAATACACTGTTTGATGGCCTGCATATATTCAGAAATGCTAAGGTTTCCCTTAGTGATCTTGGCTAGGTGGTCCTTGATTTGTTTGAAGTGACCACGGGATGGATTGGCATAGGTGGAAGCAAGGATATCCCATGCTTCTTTGGCTGTTTCAGATTGAGAGACAAGAGGTACAAGATCAGGTGATAGGGTGCCAACAAGGGCCCCAAAGACAAGACGGTCCTGACGGAACCAAGGGAGGGCAGCAGGATTGGTTGCTGAAGTTCCTTCGGCAGTGGTGATAGAGGCAGGTGGGGAAGGAAACGTGCCATCTACAAATTTGTCGAGGTCGTATCCGAGCAGCGTGGCTTGAAGGTGGGTTTTCCAGGCAATGTAATTGGTAGGGGTAAGCTTAATGGCATTGTGAAAATGAACCACAGTGAAGGGTTTAGTTGGATCATTAGCATTGGGAATGATGGAGTCGTTGTTAAGAACCATGATAAGAGCAAGAAGAGAAGGAAAAAAAAATTTAGATCGATCGTTGTGATACCATATAAGAATAAGAAGAGAATGCTTTTCAAGATACTTACTATTAAACAGAAGAAGCCTTTAAATAGACTTTACATGAGAACTACAAAGCTAAAGATAATTACAAAATATAACAACTTAAGGTGATAAGCATACTATGAGATAAGAAAGCTAGCTGTACAAGAGTGATCATAAGTAAATAATTATAAGGATAATTATTTACGGTTGTTATACTTCAATACAATAGACCAAAGCAAAGAAAACCAACAAATACCCACAAAGCAACTCGTGAGTCTCGGAGAAGCAAAAAGAACCACCAAGCTAGCTGAGCGAAAGAATCAAAGCCAAACACAACAACTACTCATCAAGTCCAACTCAAGAAGACTGCCTCCCCTAAATCAAACCTTAGATTAAGGAAGAAAACCCTAGTCTTAACTTCGCCTTTATCGTCGAGAAACAATTAATGAAATTCCTTTCAATGGTGGCGTTAAGAATAGCCTTGGCTTCTCGACTCGTTGTAATATTAGAAACTCAAACACTTGACAACCCACCAAAAGTTGATTGAATCCCCGATGAACTTGAAAAACAAAACCAATTTGCAATTCCTTTGTTTTCGTTGCCGGAAATAAAACACCGAAACAGAAAGCAAAAATAACCTAATTGTATAGAACAACACTCACCGACAATGACTAAGAGAGGAGCGCCGATTGCCAACGAGTAAAAGGTGAGAAGAGGGGGGGGGGGGGGGGGAGCTATCGGGCGGTGGTAAAGATTAGAACACGGGTTTCTTAACTTTATTTATATGTCCCAAAGTTTTTAAGACCTTACGCTACTGTATCTCTTTCATAAATAATCGCATGCTTCTTTTTTCTCCAGCATTAAGTAATTGTAGGCAAAGGCGAGAAGTTGGTCGAAAAAAATGAAAATGTAAGCACCATGGGCTAAGGTGCAGAAGCTGATACGATGCAGACAAGATTTCTCATTTTTATCGTTAACTTTAATAATTGTATTAATATGGTGATTGGCTACCAGCAAGGGCAGCAACTAGATTCCGTGATCAAAAGGTCTTTATTCAAATTAACATATCATCAATTCAATAATTTTATGTAATTTTGATGCAGCTGTAAAAATAATAAGGAAAAATTAACATAAATAATCCAAACTATTAGCCCCCTTCTCATTTTAATCTCAACTAATGTTTAAATCAGAATATCCCAACTATAAGAAACCCTTCTCAAATTAGTCCCTCTTACCTACAACCCGTAATACCCGTAATTTTTTAATTTTAATCTTTTATAAGAGAATAATTAACTTTATATTTATTTATTTAGTTTATTATTGTCACCCACCAGCATTCACCCACAACCCTCAACCTCAACCCAACCATAGCCACAATTAGCCAGCCACTAGTCCACCAACCCCAAATCTTGCAACCACCATGGAACCACCACCTCTTCACTGCCACAATGCCAGACCACCACCACCATATACCACAACAACAACCCCATCCATTACCTCTGTATCACCCACCTCTCCCCTCCCTCAACCAGGGGCGCCCCCCCCCCCAAACCACCTAACCCCACCTATATCCCATTTGCTACCTCGTCAATCCGCCATCAACTGCATCTCCTCCCCCTTCTGTGCATCCCATTTCATCTTCTCGTCCAATCACTCTGTTCCTCTCCCCTCTCTCAAATCGCCTCCATTCTCTCTCCTATCTCCTCTTCGTGTTCAGCAGTCGTTGGTGTGATTAATGTTGATGGTTAGTAGCGCTTAATGGTGATTCATGGCCGGGAAAGATTTTTAAGTTGCTGGGGGTGGATGTTAAGGTGGTTTTAGCGGAAGGACTAGGTTGGGTAGGTGATGAGATCAGAACATTTAAAAGGTGGTGGTATGAATTTAGATTTAAGAGCATGTTGCTTTTTTTTTTTTTTTTAATTCAAAAAAAATTATAATAATGTGAATAATAAAACAAATATATGTTGAAAAATGGCTCAATTTACCTGATTAACTGGTTAACAAAAGTTTGAAACTAATTTGAGAAGAGACTCTTATAGTTGGGATTATTCTGATTTAAAAAGTAGTTGGGATTAAAATGAGAAGGGAGCCCATAATTTGGATTATTTTTATTTATTTTTCCAAAGAATAAATGGATGGATTTATTTAGATGGTCTAAGAGGAAAAATAGAGATTATGTTTTTATGAATTCATTACTGTTTACAATCTCCGGGTCATAAGTATAATTCCAACACTTAAAGAGGATTACAAATAATCTAACCTACCAAGTAACAATCCAGATGCCTTGAATCAACATTTCCTACGATGAAAAACCATGTAAGCTAAGCAATACAAAAATGAGTCTACACTCTACAAGCTAATGCACTTGCATCAACTACGGTTAGTTCATACCACATAACTGAATATTAATCAATCTCGCCTTTCAAATACTTGATAGAAGAGCAGAAAATTGGCACAGAAAAAGCTCAAAGATGCTTCAGAGGAAATCATTGTGGTACTGATCCATAGAAAACTACTTCAGCTGGGCCAGTCATGTGTATACGGTTATCTTCCTTCCTCCATTCAATCTCCAATGGCCCTCCAGGAAGGTCAACAGTGCAGTTCTAACCCCCCAAAATAAAATTAACAAATAAATATTAAATGACAGTAGCAATATCAAACAGTATACTAGTATAGGCAATGAAGAAACGGAAAGCAATTCAGAGAGGAATATGAACATTTTTTTGGCTATCAGGGAGTATCACAACAAACATGAAATACTAAGCAGTACTCACCCTCTCAGAACGACCCTCAAGCACTGCAGCAACAACAACTGCACAAGCTCATGTTCCACAGGCTAAAGTAGCTCCTGCACAAGTGCACAACCAAGTAATTGGAGTCAACAAGGATGAGGAACAGCCCAACTAATATAAGTATTTGTATATAAATATACAAAGTAATTTAGAAAAAGGGAAAGAAAAATACATTCTATGATTTTGTACTCTCGAAAAAAATTTATAAAAAAAGACTTTCCAATAAAATCCAACCTGCACCACGTTCCCATACACGCATCTTCAGGTGTGACCGAGAGAAAACTTGAACAAACTCTGCAAGATCAATACAGTTTTCAGGAAAATTCATGATCCTTAAGCTGTCAATAACAGAGCATTTCAATAAGAATCAGTGTATGATTTACTGAAATGTTTCCAAAATAAAAAAGAGATAATAAGTTCAGGGATCCATAATACCACAGTTCATGACCAGTACATCATAATTAAGAAACTGGTATAATAAATATGTAGTAGTTATAACCCCCACCCCACTCCCAGAATAAAAAAAAATATATATATATTATAATATAATAATAGTCTGCATATCGCACAAGTAAAGTTTATCTTACCTAATGAAAGAATAAATCAACAAAGAACACGGACTGCACTTCAAATAGAGCTTTTATTGAGAAAAACGTAAAGATTCATAGGTATCAGATTGCCAATGGATAAATTCAGACAGTCTGGTGTATCTATAATTCTATATGTTCCGCGGGAAAGTGTAATAGTGTATTAATCAGAAAGGCAAAAGCAACATATATCCGCATGCAAGATCCCATTATTTTTGCTTAATTTATAAGGCAAATAGGTATTACTTCGTAATGTTAACATCTTGGACTTCAGACAGCCAAAAATATAGATTGCCGAATTGGTGTGATATGTTTTACGTTCATTGAGTTTAGGAACACACATACATACAAATACATCCATACGGGAGAAAGACAATCATTCACCAGATTGTTGAATGGACCGGGACCTGAATCATTGATTTTTAAGGACCGGAGACCTGACCTGAAAAATCAGGTCCGGTTCGGGTTTAAACCTGAATAGTCCTGATTATTAATTTGTCCACTTTTTTTAGTCCTGATATGGACCTATTTAGACCTGATATGGACCTGTTAAATAATAAAAAATAAATAAATAAATAAATAAAAAAAGAAAGAAAAGTAACTTCACTGGTTTTCAGGTCCAGACTTAAAAATTGCAGATTTTACCTGGAATTATGGATTTTTAAGGACCGGGACCGGAGCTGAATTCACCGGTCCGGTCCAAATAGATCCGGTTCAGGTCGTTTCCAGGTCCGGACCAGTTTGTGTACACCCCCTTATTCTTCTTTCCTTTAAGGTTTTATTTTATTTTATTTTAGGGGGGGGGGTGTTTGAGAAGTTAGATGCATACCAAAGTGCTTCAACTTTGTACACGACTTTGCCAGGCTGGAGTATATAAACTCTTTTTGCTATCCATCTATGCTTGTAAATGATTTCAGGGAAAAACTAACAGAAAATAAGAAGCATAATGACAGCATATGGAAAAAATTAATGAATGTCCAAACATGGAAATATTTGGGGAGGGGGGGGGGGGGGGGGTTGTTGTTGTTGAAGACTATCTAAGTATGGATATATTTTATTTTGTAAACAAATAAGGCACAAGCTTTCAATATCATTAACTACTTGTTCCAGTTCAAATTGGATAAACAAGTGATTATATCATAAACTCTTACGGCAGACAAAAATTGCCTCTAATGTCAACATATTCATGAGAAGAAAGAGTATTCTAATTATCAGGGAAACATGGAGAATAAACCTCCTTACAGCTCACAGTTTGGAAAGATTAACACACAAAATGTACAGTTATTTTTTACATCACATCATCATTTATCAAAATTAAAAACTGACCAGTGTTAGTTCGAGCTGGAAATACATCATGGTGCTCAAATTTCGGTCCAATGTCAGCCAATTGTATTTGATCAACCACCAGATTCTGTTTGGTCACGAAATCAGCAAAATTTCAGACTGAAATCTTTCAGCTAATCATGAAATAACATATTCTATTCGTTGAACCTCTTCTACGGATTAGAATCTAGCAGTATCAGCCTACAGAATCCCTAATCAAAGGATGTTACTAAACAAGACGGACAAAATTATACCTGCTCTCCTTTTCTACCAAAAGTAACACAGTGAGGATTCCCCATGCTCACATATTCTATTCGTTGAACCTCTTCTACGGATTAGAATCTAGCAGTATCAGCCTACAGAATCCCTAATCAAAGGATGTTACTAAACAAGACGGACAAAATTATACCTGCTCTCCTTTTCTACCAAAAGTAAAACAGTGAGGATTCCCCATGCTCACACAGGTGATGCTCCAGGTTTCTCCATCAACCACTAGATCTGATTTAACAACAGAAGATTCCTTGTTTGCAGGCAGTTTTGTAGGTACATCAGCTGCTCTAAGCACTGGTTCACCCATATCGACTTTAACCTGAGACACACAAGACGACACCATAAAGTGGATAAGGTACCAGCCTATAAGTAGAAACAGACTTTTATCGTGAAAATGTTATCCAAAAATCATACTCCCTCCGTCCCATAATTAAGTGCCTGTATTCCTTACTGAATGTCCCAAAATTAAGTGTTTGTTTCTATTTTTAGTTTTTGTATATTACCTACATACCCCCACTTTATACCTTTGAATCTACTAAACTTCCTTAAATACCCTTTAAATTTGGTGCCCACATGCACTACTTGCATAAACCAACAAAAAAATTTGATGTACTTTCATTATTATATTCACTAAACATAATAGTCTATTCCCAATGTACTTGCACACATGATTTCAAACTTTCTTTACTTTCCTTAATTTTTGTGAAATATTGGAAACGGGCACTTCCCCAAACTTATGGGATTAAGGCTTTGGTTGAATGGAAATGGGCACTTAGTTATGGGACGGAGGGAGTAATACTTTGTACTCCTTCCATGATTCATCCCACTAAGATTTCCCCAAATTCATGGTTGTCAGGCTTGTCCAATTGAGATTTCCATGTTACTTAAATGATTTAATTTCCTCTCTAAAAACCCATGTGCAACTACATAAAGGCAAAAAAAGCATCCCGCATGCTTAGAAATGAACCAACTCTTATATGAGAGAATTATGGGGTATGTAGGAATTATAGTATGCTTGGTTTTAAAAAGCGCGCCTTGGGCGCACCTCGCTCTCGGGAAATGGGCTTTAGCTAGGCGAGGCTCAAGTCACCTGCGGAAGGCGCGCGCCTCAAAGCGCCTTTGCACCTCAAGGAAAATAACTAAGATTTAAGTTATAAAATAAAGAATGGACATTTTTTTCAAATTCAAACTACCTTAGCTTTACATATATCTTTATTTAATTTATTATGAATCTTTTTAATTGGTATTAAGTACAATCAAAGTAAAAAATAATTTAGAATAAATATATAAATACATGCGCCTTGTATACAAAAAGGCACGCGCCTTCGCCTTGCGCCTCGCGACTAGGCTGCAAGGACCATTTGCGCCTTGGTGCGCCTTTTAAAACTAAGATAGTATGACAAAGGCAGTGATTGCCAAAAGAGAGCATGAAAATATTCAATCAACTTTTTACACTACTTTTGCTATGTGCAGTCAAACTGTCGTACAGATAAGGCTATAGGAGGGGGAAAACAGTGGTTTAAAATACACGGTAAAGTTAAAGCTGCAAAGGCAACCATATAATAAAACAACAAAAGGGGATAGAGGCTAAAATATGTACCTTTCCATCATCTTGAATCTCTGGTACAATCAAACCAGCACCGGTGTGGACGGTGAAACTGAACAGCATAGCATAGAACATGAGACATAGTTGGGGAGGCAGAATAATAATCACACTGAGTTTTGATAGACAAGAGTTTCGGCAACCACAAAAGAGTACAAATTGTTCTAGATCTTCCTTGCGTAATGAAGAAAGAGTCTCAGCACCATTTCTTATTTTTTAGAAAAAATTGACAGAAATATTAGGGGTTTTTTTCTTTCTTTTTATTAAAAAAAAAGATTTTTTTTTTAATTTGTTAATTTTGGCCAATAGGATGGTGACACGTGGACCCTTGAATCCAAAAACAGGCGAGAATAGAGGAGGTGTGGTGATACCCACTGGTTTTGCGTTTTGGAGGTGGTACTTTATAATTTCGTAAAAAAGGGTGGTTATTTAGAAAAGTCGTGTATTTGGGGGTGGATTTTAACAAAATTTCCTTTAAAAAAAATAGGGAGCTTATGGGATGGTTATACTATGAAAATTAATCAACGAGTTGAATATTATTTTAGGAGCAAACCATTTCTAGGAAATATACATGATTTTAGATAGGATATGTTGCAGCCAATGAAAAGTTTAACAACTAAAATGCCTTATCATTAGAGAAATATTTACATTTAAACATATACATGAAATAAAGATCTACATGCACAAGGAGCGAAAGGCTTGATTGTGTAACACGTTAAGTGTCGATCTTCAGTCAAGTGTCATTGCAGTTCCAAGCTCAGATTAGGTGGGAATATAGAAACCTAGCCATAGTTCTTTATCAATGCTTTGACAGGTCAAGCATTTTTCAACACTGACAGCTAGTCATTACAAACTAGTGTTCTAGGGCGATGCCCCGGATCTATACGTTAAATATATTTTTACTTCGAATTATAGTTTTCTTGTATAATACTCCGTAATAATCTTAAATACTTTTATTATAGATTTAGATTAAGAAAATAATTTGTATAAAACAAAAATTTCATGCCATACATTAACTATATTTAAGAAGAATAAATAAACAAAAGTATTAGATAGCAAAGATGGTATGACTTCTTATTCATTTTCTAATGAACTCGAGTTCAATTCTTGAATTCTTGACACAAACATTTTTTAAGTTGATATGTTCCAATTCTCTTTGGTGACGTGGCATGTTCTTAGTATAAGAGAGGTGTGCCACGTGGCGTGTATTCATGATTAGGAACGCCTTTTAATATATAGTATAGAAAGGTAAGGTTATAAGGCGAGAAGGAAAAGCCATTAATCATTTAATGGAGTTGAAAGATAGTAATTGAGTCAAAAGGCATTTACCTGTGTTGTCCTTGTAAGTTCTCAAGCTCAGCAATGAATCTAGCAAAGCATCTCACTCCATTACCGCACATCTATGAAAAAAATTAATTTAGTAAAAGACCAGTTAATAAGTACTAAAAAATACATTTACTTTTACAAGAATTACTTAAAAAAAATAAATTACACTTGATTGAAGCAACTACGACAGGTAATCATAACAATATATCCGGTCAATTAATAAGTCTGCTCATGTTTTCATCAAGGAAAAATGAAAAAGAATAATCCCACATTTGTGTGGTCTTCTAAAAACAATCCCACCTTTAATTATTCCATAAATAATCCCACCTTTGACTACCATCTTTTTTAAACAGGCCATTTGAGTACAACCTATTAAACTGGGTTTTTTTTTTTCTTATTAAAAAAAAGAATAAAAAATCTAAATTCTCTCTCCTCCCATGGCAACCTCCATAACCACCACCCCATAAACTCTTGTCACCTGAATTGCAACCCCACCTCCACCCCCTGCCGCCTAAACAACCCCCTACCCCATCCGAAACCCCACCCCTCCCACCTGGACAGCCCACCCTCACCCCAACCTGAACTGCTTGTATAATTCCTTAATTGATATCAAATTTGTAATTATCTTACCAAGTCCATTGGACTGTTGGAGAAATCTATCGACAAAATCGCATCAATGAGCCTCACCAAAGCACAACACATTATCTTCCATGATTGCACTTGCATGTAGTTGCAGAAAATCACATGGAATAACAAGAAAATAAAGATAAATTGCGGCTAATTAAAGAAAAAAAAAAGGCCAAAAACCAAAGTGAACCAAGAAATGGTGGAGGAAACAGTTTCGGTTTTATGGGATTTCGACCGGCAATTTGCTTTAGTTTATGGGACGGGGCAAGAGGGATTTTTTTTCTTTTCAGTTTATTAGGAGTATTATTTTTTAGTTATTTTATTTTTATAAAATATAAAATAAGCCAACCAAAAGTTGACACATGGCAAATAACCTAAGATAATAAGTTACCAACAGGTCAAGGGTCTGTTAAAAGAAGATTTATGTCAAAGGTGGGATTATTTCTAGAATAATCAAAGGTGGGGTTGATTTTGAAAGAATGAGTAAAGGTGAGATTATTCTTTTCCATTTCAAGTGAAACGATAACTTTTATAGATGACCTCTATTTGCAAAGGTTATACTTAAACAAACGCATTGTCGTTGTGATATGTAACAGTAGTTTCAACAAAAAAGAAAGTAGGCTTGAAGCCCATAAAAAACGGTCAAATACAATCACTTAAATAAGATCCAAACTTCAAAATACAAACTCACATTTAATCGTCATCAATCTGGTACAAGAAGTATCCTGTTCACAAAGATATTTACACCTCAGGCTCATTTCCATCAGAATTGAAAATCCTCATAGTATAATCAGTGCCATTAGTTCCAGGCATTGCAAAGATCACACCATCAGCACCCATTCCAAAATTCCGATCACATAGCTCACTGCTTGTTCAGGGGTTACCTTGGGCTCAGTTGAGTCTCTATTATCAACCTACTCAGCACAAACAAACTATGTAAATGGCCGAAAAGTTAAACAAGAAAATTCTACAACAAGAGAAATCATATGACAAATAATTTGATTTAATCAATATCTGGGGACATTGCTTACCAAAATAAAGTCATTGCCAAGTCCATGGTACTTGACAAAATGAAGAAACCCACTCTCTTTCCGGTCTAAAAAGGAGGCTCCCTCCTGAGTTTGAGGGGCCATTGACACAGCCACAACTTTAAAACTATGACGTCCTTTACAAGATTTATTTAGAGTCAAATTGTTCCTTAAAAAAGAACAATGTCGGGACTGAACCAAAGTGGACAGACAACGTCGAGAACTTGAGTACAATGATGGGGAAGAGGAGACTGAAATCGAGCTTGTAGTAGTGGCTGCCATTTAACCTGTAAGCTACCATATCATTTGGTTTAAAATTAGCTCTTATTTTCATAATACAGCATATAAAAGTAGTAAGAAATACATAATCACATGTCGTATACATTATCAGTTCACAATAAACAACCATACTAATTTAGACCATCGGACTATACTCTAAAAGGATACATATATTCAAAACTGTTATCTCCTAAAATTAACACAAACCCAGTAAAAGTCCAACATTTTACAAGTAGAAATTGAGCATTATGCTCCAAATTATAGATGGGATACTTCATACTTGTACAAGACAATTAATAGAGAATCAATTTGTGAACATAAATCATTGAAGAATATTAGAATAATCAATTCTTTACATGGAATTTTAAATTGGAATAACCCAATGATTGACAAGTATATACATATTAAAATATGAACGTTGTTATAAGCTTTCATTGATTCGGTAATAACAATCAATAGTTCAATAATCTAACTCAGAAAAAACCAAAAAATGAGTATACTGACAATTAAATTTGATTATTGTTGAAACCCATTCTTGTTCATTTCATCAAAGAAGTTCTTGCAAGCATCCATATTTCCTGTTCGGCTCAAACCATCTATCAAGGAAGTGAAGTGGAGAGAGGATGGATTTACTCCAAATAACTTCCCTCATATATTCAAAAGATTAAGCGCGGCTTATCAGGTAAATGATTAGGGTGTTGGGTAAATGATTATCAGCCACCATTTCTTGATAAACCCAATCAATTAACCTTCATTGGTTTTTTTTAAAAAGGCAAACCAAACTCGCATTGTAGGAATGTTGAATGGGCAGTAGTAGAATGTCTATGACGTAATGAATCTTTCAACGATTATTCTTCGCAATCCTAATTCATGACAACTATCAATCAAAATATCAAATGTTCTAGCAGTAATCTGGTAACCCTTCTCAGTCATTTCATCAATTAATCGCCACATTGCTTTAAACTCCTCAGCAGCTGCAAAATTTTCATTAGCAGACGGTATGCATTCAGCAGATGCCTGTAGTATTCCAGCTCACTAGACCATACAAAAACCTTGTAAGCCAATTTGGTACACAAAGTCCTATTTTCATAGTACAATCTTCAAGAAGACTTCTCTAAAAAGAAGGCCTGAATAAACTTGAGCTTATAGTTACTCTGAACCCAGATCAAAGTCCGAGCTTTTCCTATATTCCCAAATCAATTTTTCAATAGAGATAAACCCTTTGCAAGCATCATCCTCACCACAATCTTGGGATCGATTTTCATCACTCATCCTTGTGGCTCTCTAAAAAAAAAAATTAAAAAATCACCCTCACCAGAATCTAACTACAATTACAAAACACCCGCGATACAGAACGTAAAATGGGCCAGGTTGCAAAACCCTTCGACCAAATTGAGCAACAGAGTTGATAATAAACAAGATTCAACAAATGGGAAGATCCCATTATCTCAATATATTCACAAAACCTAACGAATTCGAGTAACAAATGGGAAGATGTGAACATTCAAGTAAGTAGCTCACCAATTGCAATGTTCCCATTAAAATTAAGAACCCCTAAATCCCTAATTCATAAATGTAAAGCCATCCTCAAAAATCAAGATTAAAAATAATCCATATTCTAATCAAATCAAACTAAAATCAGAAGCTTTCAAGCACCAATTATCACGAAGAGGGTTTAGACTTTAAGATACTTACAATGTAAGAGGATATTAAGGATTTTATAGCTTTCAAATGGGATAGAGAGAGAAAGAAGCAGAGAAAGCTTACTAATGAAGCAACTTTGATGGAGGTGAGAAAGCTCAGAAATTGCTTCATTGAAAACTCAGAGTCTCAATTACGCTGCAATGGACGAAAGATAAAAAAGAAGAGCACCGTCAAAGTATAAATTTCCAAAAGGGTTAAAAAAAAAAAAATTGATTTTAATAATCCCACCTTTAATCGGTTCACTTCTAATAATCTCACCTTTGAGTTATTATCTAATAATCCCATCTTTGAATTATTATCTAATAATCTCAACTTTATAAGGCATTCTTTTCTATTGATCCTTTGTGACCTGTAACTTGTACATTGGATTAATATATAAAAAAATAAATTAAAGTGACATATGTCGCTTAGTGAGTGGTCAAAAAATTAAATTAAAAGAAAAACTAAAAAATTTCTAAAAAAGTAAAAGAACCCCAGGTAGCCCAACCCCCAGTCTCACAACCGGAAATCGCACCTGCCCCTCCCCACCCAGTGAAAACCACCTCGATTCCCCTAAAACCACCCCTATAAGTAAAAATTGACTGAGCTGCTGCTAGCCACGTTACTGCCACTACAGCAGCCAGACACGCAGGCCGGCCACCAAAACAGCCTAACGCCGCGGCCAGGCCGAAGCCCAGCCTGAGCAGCGCTGACCGACGCACTCAGACCGCAAGACAGCGACTAGAACCGTCAGATTTGTTGTCACACGCACCTGCTGCCCCTGCTTGTTCTACCGCCAAAGCAACTTGATTGAGCACCATGCCTAGCCGGAGCAACATCCAGCTGCGAGTGCCTAGCCATGCCAGATTTTACAGAAACACTTGACCAGCGGATCAACTACAATGTACCACCGGAAGTTGGTTCTGCCACCCACCCGTGGAGATGGGGAGATGAGGGGCTGCGTTAGGGTGGGGGTTAGGTTGCGTCGGGGAATTCGAGAATGGCTGGGTTTTTTCTTTTTTTTTTTTTTGTTTTGTCTTTTTTAAATTTTTTTAATTAATTTATTTTTTCAACCAATCACAAAGTGACACGTAGCATCAAAACCTATAAAAACTAGTTACCAACCGGTTAGGGACCAACAAAAGAGAATGTCCTATAAAGGTGGGATTATTAGATAATAATCCAAAAATGGGATTATTAGATAATAATCCAAAGATGGTATTATTAATAGCAAACCGGCTAAAGGTGGGATTATTAGAATCAATTTTTTTGTTAAAAAGGAAAAATCTACTCCTCCATCCCATAGTTCTAATTTGTGTATTTTCACGATATTTAGGAAATTACAAATTTTTGTATGTGGCTGACCATATGGTGTGGCATGGGTTACTTGTAGAGTGTTACTTGTATTCTGCTGTTACTTGTAGGGTGTTACTGGTTTTGGTCAGGATGTTACTGGTTTTAGTCAGGGTGTAACTTGTAGGTGTTACTTGTATTCTATGGTTAGTTGTATAGTCTTACTGGTTATGTTTAGGTGTTACTGGTTTGGTATGGGGGTTTGGTCTGGGGTTATTTGTAGGGGTTATTCAGAATACAATTAACATTTACAAGTAACCCATACAAGTAATCCCAAAATACAAGTAACACCTACTAATAACCTATACAAGTAACCCCAAAATACAAGTAAAACCTACAAGTAACCTTTGACAAAACCAGTAACACCATATATGTAACCCCTACCGCACCATGTGGTCTTCCACACTGAAAAACCTCTGTTAAGAAATAGGAAGAGAAAGTGGATAATATAAGTGAAAAGTACAATTATAAACAAAAGTTAGAGAGAAAAACTAAAAAAAAAAAATAATACAAAGCATGTGCAAAATTCAAGTGTAAATTAGAAAATACAATGAATAAAGTTAAAAATGTGAGGGTATAGTGGTATTTACATATTATCCAAAAATATAAACAAGAACATTTTTGATCTCCAAAATAGTAAAACAGGAACTATGTTACGGGGCGGAGGGAGTATTAACTTATACTAAAAGCAAATATTTTTTTTCCTTGCAAAATCTATAAGTAAACTATTCATATCTTATGATATTTTTTTCCAATTTGACACATATTCCATATATACCCAAATGAAAATTTCTATATATCTTTTATATACTTTTTTTTTTTTTTTTGAAAAGTATCTTTTATATACTTCGTAATATTGTTGTCAAAAATAATTTACAAACATGTATTGCATGGGATTTTAACCTTGATATTAATAAGGAAAATTTGACATTTCCTACCACCACCTAAAACACCTAGTTTCAGATTTGCTATCGTTTTAATTTTTTTTTTTACTTTGCTACCACCCTAAACAAAGTTTGTTAGAAATTACTATCCATGCCTTACACCGTTACAATTTCCGTCAGTGGGGTTGTACCACCGTCTAGCCACCCCATTGCCAGCCCCTCCCCCCCTCCTGCCAGCGGCCGACGCCCAAAACTACGGCCGGCACCGGCGACCCTTTACCCTACCCACGAAGCTAACCCCCCTCCCTTTCCCCCACCACGAAGCCAACCCCCACCACCCTTTCCCCCACCCATCAAAGCCAACCTCTACCGATTCAACCCCCCTCCCCGTTCCCTCCATCAAATCAGCTACCAATTCGCAGCCACCAATTTCGCAAACCCTCAATTCGCACCCACCTGCAACACCAACTCCGCCACCAATTTTGCAGCCTCCTCAATTCGCACCCTCCTTAATTCGCAGCCACCTCAATTCGCACCCTCCTCAATTCGCAGCCATTACAATTCGCAACACCCCCAATCAGCCACAAGCGAAACCCTAACACCTGTTTGGGTGGTTTTGAGCTGGTGGTTTAAGGTTAGGGGTGTCGGTTTTTGGGTGGAGGAAGGGTAGGAGTTCGATTCCGGTGGGGTAATGGGGAGGGGGCTGATTTCGGTGGGGGTTGGCTTCGTGGGTGGTAGGGTTGGATTCGTGGATGAGGATAAGGAAGGAGGGTTGCCTTCGTGGGTGGGGAAAAGGGAGGGGGGGTGAGGTCGCCGGTGCCGGCCGAATCTTTTGGCGCCGGCCGCCAGCAGGGGGGAGGGGTGGCAGTAGAGGGGAGGGGATGGCAGAGTGGGGTGGCTGGGTTTTTTTATTTTTTTTAATTCTTTTTTTTTATTTTTTAAAAAAACTTAACGGAAATCCTAACGGTTTCTGTTAAGTGATAGTGATTTCTAACAAACTTGAATTTACGTGGTAGAAACGTGAAAAAAAAAAAAATTAAAACGGTAGCAAATCTGAAGCGAGGCATTTTGGGTGGTAGCAAATGTCAAATTTTCCTATTAATAATCTCAACTTTTCTCCATTTTCTTTTACTAGTTATCGAGCCCCCCCGCGCGCGATGCGCGCGCTTCGTATGGTGAATTAGAAAAGTTTAGTTTGGCGCTTAACGTTATTGTGTTATTAATTTGTTGTATTTTGACATAGTGTTTGTTGCATTATAAATATATAGTGTTATTATTATATATAGATTAATAGTTGTGGTTATTTATGTAGCAATAATTTATAATGTGGAGTATAATTATTGTGTATTTCTGTCGATTCATAATGTAGCAATAATCTATAATGTGTATATTAATTATGTAAATAGTGATATTGTAATTGTATCAAATTAAGGAAAGATGATTCTATACTTTTGGATTATAAGTTGATATGGGCTCAGTCTTGCTTTATTTTAAATTTAAATATGTTGATGTATTTGCATGTTGCTTCTAAAAATTAAATGAAAATTTAAGCTAGAACTTTAAAAAAAAAAATGGGTGATATTATGAAAATATCTATTGTGGATGACTAATATCCCATGTATTATCTAGAATACTCTAGAGTTGGGTATTTGGTCTTATCCGTTGATGAAACCCTAGGTAATGTACATGTATATATATCCCGTACTAGATGAAATATGAAATACAACGTAACAATCTTCTCTCATCTCTCTATATTTTCTCTTCCATATTTAATACGTTATCAGCACCATTGCTAGTCAACTGAGTAGGATTACCAAACATTTATCTGAAATCCCATATTATTATTATCATGTAAGTATGATCGCAGTCCATAACAATTATAATTTAACATTTATCTACTTTTGCATGCTTATATATTGGAATATCAACATATATAACAAATACAGAGCATGATATATAATTTAAGGTTCCATTCTTAAACTCCATGCTAACGTTCTCATCTTCTATTTCGTTCTTTTTTATGCATGATTTGTATCAGGTTTATTTATGCATGATTATAACGTTTAGTACATATTTTGGATACTATTTATATATACTTATTTTTTAATATTATTTTGTATAGTGAAAAATGTCGAACCTTGCCAAGCTCGAATTTGGGGCCCTTGATATTACCGGAAAGAATTATTTATCATGGGTGTTAGATGCTGAAATACACCTAGATGATAAAGGGTTTGGTGAAACAATAAAAGAGGCTAATAAGGCAACACCTCAAGATAAGGCTAAAGCCATGATTTTTCTTCGCCATCACCTCCATGAAGGGCTCAAAAATGAATATTCTGTGAAAGACCCACAAATCCTTTGGAGTAATCTAAAGGAAAGATATGACCACCAAAAAACAGTGATACTCCGTAGAGCTCATTATGAATTGTTGAATTTGAGATTGCAAAATTTTAAATCTGTTAGTGAATATAACTCAGCTATGTTTAAAATAACTTCTCAATTGAAATTATGTGGAGAAAATATTACTGATGCAGAAATGCTTGAAAAGACATACTCCACTTTCCATGCTAATAATATTGTCCTACAGACACAATATATAGAAAAAGGTTTTAAAAAATATTCTGAATTAATATCTTATCTTCTTGTGGCTGAGCAAAATAACGAGCTGTTAATGAAAAATCATGAATCACGTCCTACTGGCTCTACTCCATTCCCTGAAGCGAATGTGACAACCCATAACGTAAAAGAAACTAAAAACAGAGACCATTCCAGCAGTAGTGTGTTGGGGTTTGGTGAGTCCGACTCACCGCGGAAACAACCCCGACCCAAGGAACCACTCGTAATTAATAAAACCATAAAACATAAATAAATAAACACAAGAAAAGGAAGAATGAATCATACCCTTGAAGCGAGCTTAGCCATCTCAAAACGGGCTCTAACTTGAAAGCCTTGAGCACCGAATATGCCGTGCCTCCAATAGTATCCACCCACAAAGGAGAACACGACTTTTTAGGTCCGCTACCTTGGAGTTAGCAAGGTCTGACCAATACCCAAGTGTTAATGGAGTTTAAGAGTTTTTCCAAAATATGGAATGCTCTTTCTAACTCCCACTCAAGCACTTTACTCCAAATCCCAAGGTTGGTATTTATAGAGGAAAGTATGAGTGGGAATTTCTATCTCATCAATGTGGGATTCATGAAATTCCACAAATTAATTTAAAGCTAAATTAAATTAAATATATAAGCAAGTAATAAATCAACAAGTGTCCTAGTCATATGTAAAGAGGAGTATGGACCACTTGGAGAGGAGGGGACCATACTTGCTCCCCACTCCTTCCTCTCCCTATGACACTTGTCCACACCAAAAAGCAAGCATACTTACTAGCTTCCCTTTTCTACTCGACCTAGGCCCACGGCCCAGCTAGCCTCGCACCGTGCGGGCTGCTAGCTGCTGCCAGCTCAGCCCAGCACGCCCACGCACATCAGTGCGGGCTGCTGATGCCGAGGGCGCTGCTAGCTAGCCACGCACATGTGCGGGCTGCTAGCAGCAGCGCACGCCAGCACGCCACACACTGCTTGCGGGCTGCTGGCTGTGCTGTGCTAGCATGCCTCGCACATGGTGCGGGCTGCTAGCCACGCCTTGCTAGCATGTCTGGCACATGGTGCGGGCTGCTAGCTCGGCTAATCCCCTAGCACTCGGGATTCCGATGCTAGGGGTATTTTGGTCATTGTTGATTTATTACTAATTTGCCGTCTCGTCTTTTTATTATTTTTGACTCGACTTCCGACGCTCGGTTTCGACGCTCTAAGCTCGAATTTCCGACGTCTAAATATTTAACACTCGAGCGACGAATTAATTTCTTCCGAATTAATTTGTCGAGTCGGTTCGTATATTTTGCTTGGGTGTGACCTGAAGGGTTCAGTCAAGATTAAGCTGTAATATTAATTATATTAATATTACTGATCGGAAGCGGCCTCCACCCAGGCATTCCGATCACTTGACCTTACTGAATATATTAGCTTTCTAATAATTCTGAACCCGCTATCAGAATAATACACTTGTTTGAAGGACACCATTCCTTTCAATCTCCCACTTGTCCTTCCGGACAAGTGTGCATTTAGTGTATAGCCCCTTTCCTATGTCTTTTCATGTCTCTTCATGAACTACAGAGTAAGATTACTCGTCATCTCTGTTACGTCCAAAAGTGTTTCTCGAAATCCGAGTTTGACTGTCAATAAGCAGATGATTTCTAAAATCCATCTGAGCACGGCCATGCATTTTCACAGTCTCGCTCTTCGAGAGGCCTTGTAAACAACAAGACATGTTCCCTATTGTTAGTAGGGGGACATTTCCAGTCTTGTAATGTAGCTTCTCTTACTAAGAGGACCTAGTAGCCCGATATCTGTCGTTATAATCCCCAGTTACGGGAGACGTTTGGCGGATACCAAAGCGGACTAGTACTCAAACAAGAGACCTCCCACTACTCATGGTCAAGGAAAAGAGTTCCGATAGTAATAATGAGAAAAATACTTATGACGATTTTAAATCTCTTAAAGTATTCTCATAGGTCGATCCAGTATGATTCTAAACCAATACCTGTGAAAATGATTTATATCCTCATAGCACAAGAAACGGTGCTATAAATCATACTACACACTAATCTCTGATGGTCATTAATCGTCCACAAAAAATATGACCTTGATTAGGGATAATTTTCGATTAAAATATTCAATGTTCACTTAATAGGTGTTTCTTTATCCAAGCCATTGACTTGATACCCTATTTTGAATATTTATAAAATCGAATATACTCATTATTAAATTCTAAACCACAATTAAATAGTTTTGTGGAATATTAGAAATATTTTATTCCACTATGAAACCTCACAATGTTTCATCTTATGATAAATGGTTTTTCCCAAATGTTTTAAGAGTAGTACTCTTCATAAAACATTCATAGAAATCACACTCATATTTGATATGCTTGATTTCTTTCATGCAATTATGAATGTTGTCGTTCACTTATTGCATAGGTTTAGTTATAATTACTTTGTAAACCTTAGCATCTTCATTATCCACCATTTCCATAATAAGGTGATAAAATTTTGAGAGTGTTAATGGATTACATGTGATTCAGGATTTATTGTCCAAGC
Source organism: Chenopodium quinoa (assembly GCF_001683475.1). Taxonomy (NCBI): domain Eukaryota; kingdom Viridiplantae; phylum Streptophyta; class Magnoliopsida; order Caryophyllales; family Amaranthaceae; genus Chenopodium; species Chenopodium quinoa. The sequence continues at coordinate 354,602 of NW_018745324.1, forward strand.
AATGGCTCCCACTCATTTTCATGATTTGAGACCTTCTACTTGACAACCTACAATCATCAATGTTCAACAACGAACTTTTCCATTTAACATCTATCTTATTATTTCCTTTAAGGCAACAATATTCTCAACATATGTTTTAGTAGACTCTCTGATGATGCCTTGCATGGATTTCACTCCAAACGACTCACAATGATTTGGAATACTCAAATCACTTACGATCATGGAAATTTATCTTAAATTTCCACACATTATACATGGATGCATATCCATGTTACCATTCTCAAGCCACGACACTTCTTGCCTCGTGCTTATAAATGGCTTCCTTGCTAAGGATCTAATCCTTGTTAAGGTTTGTGCTTGCAACATCAAAACTCAAGTTGTATTTGTTTCTATGCGTCAAGAACTCATCCAACTACTTATTTAAGTGCTATGGATGTTCTTGACTATAATCTAATGATCTAATACTTAGATTAATGTCGACTGGTATTATATACGTACTTCACATGCTCTAAGCAAGTAAGTTGTCTGACGATTCCATATCATAGCTTTACATGATGGATTTAATTCTAGAATGATTCTCAATTCTATTCCATCCATGTGACATTTAGCTCATTCAGTTACACTGAGTCTTGCCAAAATGTTCGCTATGTGATATGGTTGAAAATCTCTTACTAGAGTCTTTCTTGGTTGACTTAGTATTTAGCCTAGCTTATACTTAGTTCAAACATTTACTTAGCTTCATACATATATGGGTCGAAAGCCTTTCAAAGTCCTTCATGTTTAACATGGTAAATTCCTTTACTCATTTAAACATTTAATTAAGTATATACCATAGAACTTAATTCCCAACATGTACTAAGTATCGTCTTTAGCTTGGTCCGTTGTCGAAAATAATTTCAAATCTAAGCATTTAGCATTTGATAGTTGTTTCACAATAGAGTTCGTAAACTTCTTGTTGGAACTTTACTTTTTCTCCCACTAAACTTCTTGTTCATCAGAATTTCTATGTTTCTCCATAAGTTAATCCTCTTATTAACTTTATGAGAAAACACGTTCCAATTCCTTCATGAAATGCTTCCTTTAATCCCATAACGGATTCCATGTGCTTGCTTCAAATCTAGCATTATTTAGATTTTCAAAACCCTTAGACTATTCCATAGTCACTTCCAAGATCCTATTTTGGGAAGGCAGTTTTGGTATCTATTTTTCCATATTTCATATGTGCAATTTTGCTAGATCAATCACAAAAAGACTTAAGCATTCCGATTGGTGAATAGGTTTTTATTAAAATCAACTCCTTAAAATTAATTATATCCTTTTCAACCAATCTAGCTATGTATGCATATACATTTCCACATTTGTTAGTTTTCTCCTTGAAAACTTATTTGCAATTGATGGATCTTTCATCCTTCATGCAAATTAATCAAGTTTCAAACATGATTTTTAAACATGGAGTCTATTTCGGAATTTCATGGCCTCTAACCATCATTCGGAATTTGGATTTGTCGTAGCTATCTTACAAGACATTATTCCTTTGCTTGTAAGTCTTAGGTTTATTTCTAACTTAATAGAAAATTTATAGGATTCAATCCAAGCCTTTGGTGAATTCTATAACTATACGGGGTAATTTCATCAAACACTGAGTTTTAAGGCGCTTTCAAAGCCCTTTTATCATGTTGATCTTACTCCATCATTTTTAATGTTTTGTGAGTAATGAATTCTATTTTAAGGCACTTGTAAAGTCCTTTTGAGTATTCTTGATCAAGCATTCTCATGAAGTCTTTTAAGGTCTTCCGAGATTCTCAGTTCTAGTTTGTTGCTTATCTCGATGGTCATCAAGTTCATTTTCCTCCCACTTGTCGTTTTGGAAACGTGTTACTTTCCAGAAAGACACCACTTAGAGCAATAAACATTAGGTTCTCAATTAGGATGTGAAGGTAATGGCCGTAGTCTCACTTGAATGCTTACAAAGAGACATGTATATTGTCTTTGGGTAAAAGTTCGTTGTGAAACAAACAGTTAGCTCCCACTTGAGCTATCTTTAGTCTTTATTGAGCCATTCAGCTCCCACTGAGCCACCTAGCTCCCACTGAGCCACTTAGCTCCCACTGAGCTAGTGAACTCCCACTGAGACTAAGAGCCTTAGACATATACTTGAAAAGACTTTTAGAAGTTATTTCTATCCATAACTGAATATGGCGTCCTTTCTTTGCTTCGACATATTGTTTAGTGTAACATTAGTCATTTGTGCAAATCTTTAAGAACTTTATAGGAAGGGTTGTGAACCATCATCGTTTGAGTCATTTTCCAATGACGTCGAGGTCTCCGTGAGGACACACTATGTTCTTTTTGGAGTTCTTTATGAAAAATTCCATTCATTACTTTGAGATGGTCACGCTTGGCTCAAGCAAACATAGCTCGATCTAGAAGTTTTGATATCTTGCCAAGTCAATTCTTTACTTCACTGGACTCTTGAGCTACTCAGGTCAAGTTTGTTCACATTTGATGAATATAGCCATATCCTTTCAAATTCTTTGTGAAACGTTGAAGTAATTGATTCCTCTTTAGCCTTCGGAGTCAATTGTCTATACCAATAACAATAGCTCTCTGCTTTGTCGGTTTCAACAACTAAGACTTGCTTGTCTTAGAATGATTCCAAATCGAGCAACTATCAAGAGCCTATCTAATAGAATATTGAGTACGTTCTTGTCGATATGACATTGCTAAAGATGTTTGGAACGCAAATCAAGCCCATGACTTGAACTTAGTGAGTTAATCATGTTAGGGAAATGTTTGTTTATAATCAAGCATTCTTGACTCAACGCTTGGATAATCATGCCATTCAAATAAATCTCGCAACTATTGCTCATTACTGTGAGTCTTTCCGTGTGTAAACGGATCAATTGTTGATTATGGAACATAATAACCATTATTTGTTCCAGCCTTTGGCTTAAAAGGTCTTTAAACAAAACATACGACCTTACAACTGATGTAGCTCTTCTTGCTTCATTCTAAGCTTGTAAGTCGATAACTTAGCTTAACTTCAATAGTTTGAGGTCACTATCATAGTGGAACACTCAAGCAGTATCCGATACTTGTGAAGATAACGAATTGCTAAGTTAACTACAATAACATGAACTCATGAGTTGAAATGGAATCTAATTCCTTTTCTTTGTTCCTTCTTTCCTATATTTCTTATCATACAATATCTCATAATCTTACTTTAAGAATTATTTCTTTAAGTACCTTGACTCTTATACTTTGTTAGGCATAATCAAGCACCTAGTGCGCCGTAAAACAAAGTTTCATCTTTTCCATTAATTCTTACTCGAATTACTACATCAATGAGTCCTACTCAATTATGTATGATGCGAAAAGATACATTGGTTGTCAAACATTGACAATCTTGAGTTTGCAACTCAATACCTCATGTTTTATCAAAACTACCTAGTATTTTGAATACGTGATGTCCAACCGTCCTTTCGGACTTAGTTATAAAATTCATTTATGAGAATTGTATTTTAGAAATGCTTTTCCTGTCTTTGAGAACTATTCTCAAGGATTTCCTTTACCAATCATGGAAACGATATTATTTGATTTAGAATACTATAAATATAAGTGCAAAGTATAACCATTTATCAAGAACATAATAAGTTTGAAATTGAATGGCATTCATGCAAACTTCAATCTTATTAACGTCTTATTTACGCATAAAAATTGTCCCCATTTGGCGAAAATAAGGCGATTCCAAGATCCAAAGAAACAAAGAGTGGTTAAGCATGCTTTGGCTTGTCTTAACACTCAATCTTATAAGGTAAGAATTGCCTTGCTAATGGCTCTAAGACACTCTTGGTTAGATAATCGTCGCATCTAATACATCTTTGACGATGTATCTCTTTTGCCACGGTATGTGAGGACTCCTCACTCATACCAATGAGTTCAACCAAAACCAACGTGCACACCCGGTGTGCTTTATGAGCCTTGGAGAAGTGATGGCACCTCGCTTTAGCGTAGCCTACCATCACCCTCGTTCGGTTAGTAAGTGTTGTTTTGGAAAGGCAAGTTCGACTCAATATTATTAGGGACCTAGGATTTCTAAGTTGGTTGATTTAAGTGAACTTAACTTTAATCATCGCAACATAAAGAAAACCTAAACATGCATCTAACGAATAATTCACATGTATATAAGCATAAAATATTAAGCGAAATTATAGATGCATATTGGCAACTAGCATGACCCCTTGAATTCTTCAAATCTTCAAAAGGTCTTCATTTGCAATTCAAGGCTTTGTCTTCCAAGATACATCGTCTTCAAGACTTAACCAAACTATGCAAATACTAGTGTCTACGACTAGGAATAATCTAAATATTAAGGTACAAAAATACTTAACGGTGCGTAGACCGTATTTAGATTTACAAAAATACATAACGGCACGTAGTCCGTATTTTCTATCCTAATCGGGTCCCACTAGTTGCCATTTAATAAAACCTGTGACAGAGAATATATATTCCATTCATCCATTCACTATTTCTGAATGGCCCATGCAATTTACAATATCAAACAAGTAAAATGCATTTAAACACCACGCACACTAGTAACTAATCTAGGTGGTTAACCGATTAACACGCCTAATTAAAACTAGTCAAAGTTGTTTAACCGATTATGTAATTGACGTCATTAATAATTGAAGCTCCCACTAAATTCCGCATTTCCCTTAATTAATCCAATTAATTAAGTCGGTAGCACCCAAACTTGTCAAAATAAAATTTTGTCAATGCCGCTCAAAACCGAGGCCTAGCCTCCCAAAATTTTAATTAAAATAAATAAAACGGCAAAGTAAGCAAATATTAAGCCAACCGCATTTCAAGTGGCTTTCGCTTTAAGCGTTTTGCCAAAGAAACTCAAATAATTGTGGCTCGTGCAAACCAAGCACACTACGACCATTCACCTCACCGCACCAAGCACACACACACAGCTCCGCACACACGGCTCGCGGCAAGCAGCCTTGAGCTGCTGCCACTGCCGCACACACGCGCACGCACAACCATGGCTGCTGCTGCGTGGCTGATGTGGCCGTGTGCTGCTGCTGCGTGGCTGCTGTGGCCGTGTGCTGCTGCCGCGCATATAGTCGCACGCAAGGTGGGGCAGCCACCTTGGCAGCCACATGCGGGCTGCTATGCAGCCCGGCTAGCCAAGTGTGGTTCTTTGCATCGTTTTGCGTGCCATGGCCTCAGAATTTGATCCCATTTCGCGAGACATAATTAATTAATTCTAAATTAATTTTAGAACTAACTTAATGAGCAAAAAATAAAAATTTTAAACAAGTCTAACTTAATAAAATTTCAAAGTGCAAATAACCAAAATAATTCCAAGAACCATTCTTAATTAAATTGGTTTAGCTTGGTGCAATAACAAAGTTGAGGCAATTTCTCACTTTTAATTTAATCAATTTAAATTAAACTTGAGAATTTGACAAAGGGGAAGTTGGAAAAATATGAACTTTAATGTTCAAATGAAAATTCCAACATCTAAATTTTGTGAATCCTTGAAAATTATATCTTCCAACATGAAGATAACCAAATTTCTATCACAAAAATTGAAACTTTATGTTTCCAATCAACTCAAAATGATTAAAACAACAAAGTTTAACACAAAATAACATGGAATTTAGTGGTTTTTAAAGTTTCAATCACTTATCACAAATAAAGATTGAATCTTTAACACTTAGGAAGCCTCAAAACAAAAAATTTCACACTAAAAAGCAATAGTTTGCAATTATGTGAAAATAAATCAATCTTTAAGCATCAAATACTACCAAGTAATTGTGCTTTAAGGGGACTTAAAAATGCAGAAAATAATGCAGAAAATAATGCAAATAATCAACCACATAATCAACAAGTTATGCCATTAATTTCAAGGTTAGAAAAGACTTAAAATTTTTCGTCAAAAACGAAAAATCCCTCGAAAAAGACATTTTTGGTCAGAATTTGGCTAAAATCACAGGCCTAAAGGAGAAAACCTTTCCAGAATACCTTTTCCACCCAAAATTCACTATTTTTGGGCGAAAATCTGGGTTCTGGGCCAAATTCGACATTAAAAACGGGATTAAAATAAATAAAACCGAGCTACTAATCTAATTAGCAACTTAAACCAGAAAAATAAGCCAAAATAAACCTTGAAAAACATGATTATAAAAATAAACGAGCGGGGCTCCGATACCGCTGTTGGGGTTTGGTGAGTCCGACTCACCGCGGAAACAACCCCGACCAAGGAACCACTCGTAATTAATAAAACCATAAAACATAAATAAATAAACACAAGAAAAGGAAGAATGAATCATACCCTTGAAGCGAGCTTCGCCATCTCAAAACGGGCTCTTACTTGAAAGCCTTGAGCACCGCAAATGTCGTGCCTCCAACAGTATCCACCCACAAAGGACGAACAGGACTTTTTAGGTCCGCTACCTTGGAGTTAGCAAGGTCTGACCAAAACCCAAGTGTTAATGGAGTTTAAGAGTTTTTCCAAAATATGGAATGCTCTTTCTAACTCCCACTCAAGCACTTTACTCCAAATCCCAAGGTTGGTATTTATAGAGGAAAGTATGAGTGGGAATTTCTATCTCATCAATGTGGGATTCATGAAATTCCACAAATTAATTTAAAGCTAAATTAAATTAAATATATAAGCAAGTAATAAATCAACAAGTGTCCTAGTCATATGTAAAGAGGAGTATGGACCACTTGGAGAGGAGGGGACCATACTTGCTCCCCACTCCTTCCTCTCCCTATGACACTTGTCCACACCAAAAAGCAAGCATACTTACTAGCTTCCCTTTTCTACCCGACCTAGGCCCACGACCCAGCTAGCCTCGCACCGTGCGGGCTGCTAGCTGCTGCCAGCTCGGCCCAGCACGCCCACGCACATCAGTGCGGGCTGCTGATGCCAAGGGCGCTGCTAGTTAGCCACGAACATGTGCGGGCTGCTAGCAGCAGCGCACGCCAGCACGCCACACACTGCTTGCGGGCTGCTGGCCGTGCTGTGCTAGCATGCCTCGCACATGGTGCGGGCTGCTAGCCACGCCTTGCTAGCATGTCTGGCACATGGTGCGGGCTGCTAGCTCGGCTAATCCCCTAGCACTCGGGATTTCGATGCTAGGGGTATTTTGGTCATTGTTGATTTATTACTAATTTGTCGTCTCGTCTTTTTATTATTTTTGACTCGACTTCCGACGCTCGGTTTCGACTCTCTAAGCTCGAATTTTCGAAGTCTAAATATTTAACACTCGAGCGACGAATTAATTTCTTCCGAATTAATTTGTCGAGTCGGTTCGTATATTTTGCTTGGGTGTGACCCGAAGGGTTCAGTCAAGATTAAGCTGTAATATTAATTATATTAATATTACTGATCGGAAGCGGCCTCCACCCAGGTATTCCGATCACTTGACCTTACTGAATATATTAGCTTTCTAATAATTCTGAACCCGCTATCAGAATAATACACTTGTTTGAAGGACACCATTCCTTTCATAGTGTTCGAGGTAGAGGTCGTGGTTGTGGACGTGGATATGGTAGAGGTCGTGGAGGTCATTTCACAAACTCACATTCCCAGTAGAAGTGGGAACGTAGGGATGAAAAAGAGAAAAGTGATACCAATATATGTTACCGTTGTGGAGGAAAAGGTCATTGGTCTCGGGTTTGTAGAACTCTAAAGCATCTTATTGAACTTTACCAAGAATCATTGTAGAAAGGAAAGAAAGTTGAGGCAAACCTTGTTCTTGAATATGGTGAAGGTGATTTTGATTTTGGCAATGCAAATCATTTCGATGTTGCTAATTTCCTTACTTCCCCGGAAGGGTATAATTTTGATTTTGGCAATACAACTCATTTAGAAGTTGCTGATTTCTTCACTACCCCAGAAGGGAATAATTAATATTATATTGTTTTGTGTCAGTTTTAAGTATTAGACTTATGTTTGCTTATTCTAGTGATTTACTTAAGTTTATTTCTTTCGTTGTAATAAGGACTTTTACTTTATAAATTTAAGAACTATTTGAGTGTTTTTATTGATTTATGTATTTTATCATCTTTATTTTTATGCTTAATATTTTGACATGTATTTTATTTCATGAAGAACATGGATATAACTCAATTTCAATTTGCTATGAATGGTGAAGAATTATGTCTTCCTGACAGTGCAACTACTCATACAATACTTAAAAATAAAAAATATTTCTCTCATTTGATGATGAAAGAACTAATGTGAGTACCATATCGGGTAGTACAAATATCATTGAGGGCTCCGGAAGTGCCATTATAAAGTTGTCTTGGGGAACTGAAATTAAAATAATTGATGCTTTTTACTCCCCATTGTCTCAAGGAAATTTATTAAGTTTTAAGGATATTCGCAACAATGGTTATCATATTGAGACAATCAATGAAGAAAATAACGAATTCCTTCAAATCACAAATATAACTCAAGGCTCAAAACATGTTTTGGAGAAACTACCAACATTCTCTAGTGGTTTGTACTACACAAAAATCAATGCTATTGAAGCTCATGCTATAGTAAAACAGAATTTTACTGACAATTTTGTTGTTTGGCATGACCGGTTAGGCCATCCCGGTTCAATAATGATGCGAAAAATAATTACGAATTCATGTGGACATTCTTTGAAGAGCAAGCAGATTCTTCATAATAATTTTTCATGTGTTTCTTGCTCAGAAGGCAAGTTGATTATTCGTCCATCACCAGCTAAAATTAATTTTGAATCAATTAGTTTTCTGGAACGTATACAAGGAGATATTTGTGGGCCCATACATCCCCCATGTGGACCATTTAGATATTTTATGGTTTTAATTTATGCATCAACTAGATGGTCACATGTGTCTTTGTTATCAACTCGTAACCTGGCGTTTGCGAGATTACTTGCCCAATTGATTAAGTTATAGGCACATTTTCCAGATACTCCCATTAAGACTATTCGGCTTGACAATGTCGGTGAATTTATATCTCAAGCTTTTAATGATTATTGCATGTCCATTGGGATAAATGTTGAACATCCTGTAGCACATGTTCATACACAAAACGAGTCATTAATAAAACGTATTCAGTTAATTGCTAGACCATTACTTATGAAATCCAATCTCCCAATTTCTGCTTGGGGACATGCTATATTACATGCAGCAGCACTAATTTGCATTAGGCCAAAAAGTTATCACAAATGCTCCCCATTACAATTGGTTTATGGTCAGTAACCAAATATTTCCCATCTAAGAATTTTTGGATGTGCGGTTTATGTTCCAATAGTTCCACCACAACGCACTAAGATGGGTCCTCAAAGGAGGTTGGGGATATATGTTGGGTTTGAATCCCCGTCAATAATTAAATATCTTGAGCCTACAACAGGGGATTTATTTACGACTCGTTTTGCAGATTGTCGTTTTAAAGAATCACTTTTCCCAACATTAGAGGGAGAAAAGAGAGAATTGGAAAAGGAAATTAAATGGAATGAATTATCATTATCCTATCTTGATCCTCGAACTAAACTATGTGAACTGGAAGTTCAAAAGATAATTCATTTACATAGTTTAGCGAATCAATTGGCAGACTCGTTTGCTGACCTAAAAAGAGTGACCAAGTCACATATTCTAGTTGTTAATGCTCCATTTAAAATAGATGTCCCGGAAGGACAAAATAAATTTGTTTATGAGTCTAAACCACGTCAGATACGTGGAAGACCAATAGGTTCCAAAGATAAGAATCCTCAGAAAAGAAAAGGAGCATTGATTGATGATGGTCAAATTGCAGAAATAATTTTCGAAGGATCTCCAGAAGAGACTTTAGACATGATACAAGAAGAAATTCAAGTACCTGATAATGAAGAAATTTCAACAAATTATATCATGTCTGGAATTACATGGAATCAAAATCAAATCGACGTCGATGATGTTTTTGCATGCAATGTAGCATTAGATGTTATGGATAATAATGAGGATCATGAACCAAAATCCATTGAATAATGTAGACAAAGAAATGATTGGCCAAAATGGAAAGAAGCAATTGAAGCAGAATTAAAATCTCTTGGAAAAAGAGAAGTATTCGGACCTGTAGTCCGTACACCTGAAGGTGTAAATCCAGTGGGATATAAATGGGTCTTTGTGCGAAAGAGAAATGAAAAGGGTGAAGTTGTAAGATATAAGGCACGCTTAGTTGCACAAGGATTCTCACAAAGACTTGGTATTGATTATGAGGAGACATATTCTCCTGTGGTGGATGCAACTACTTTTAGATTTTTGATTAGTCTGGCAATAAGGACTTGACTTACGTTTGATGGATGTAGTAACAACTTATTTATATGGCCCACTAGATAATGACATTTAGATGAAGCTCCCAGAAGGATTCAAACTGATAGAAGCAACAAAATTTAGTTCTCGAGAACATTTCTGTATTAAATAGAACAAATCTCTTTATGGATTGAAACAATCTGGGCGTATGTGGTATAACCGTCTAAGTGAGTATTTGTTCAAAGAAGGTTATAAGAATGATCCTATCAGCCTATTTATTTTCATAAAGAAATTTGGATCGAGATTTGTTATAATTGCAGTGTATGTTGATGATTTGAATATCATTGGAACTCCTGAAGAGATTTCAGTGACTGTAGATTATTTAAAGAAAGAGTTCGAAATGAAAGATCTAGGAAAGACAAAATTCTGCTTGGGGTTACAAATAGAGCACCTAGAGAATGGAATCCTTGTGCATCAATCAACATACATAGAAAAGGTTCTTAAAATATTTTCTTTGGATACAGCACATCCATTGAGCAACCCTATGGTTGTAAGATCACTTGAAGTAGAGAAAGATATATTCCGACCTCGGGAAAATGATGAAGAAATTCTTGGTCCTGAAGTACAGTATCTTAGTGCAATTGGAGCACTAATGTACCTTGCAAGTCATACACGACCCGACATATCATTTTCAGTTAATTTATTAGCAAGGTTTAGTTCATGTCCAACCCGAAGGCATTGGAATGGGATTAAACATTTACTTCGTTACCATCAAGGTACGAAGGATATGGGTTTATTTTTCCCAAAGTTGTCCAAAGAAAATTTGATTGGTTTTGCAGATGCGGGTTATTTATCTGATCCTCATAATGGTCGGTCACAAACTTGATATGTGTTCACATATGGTGGTACTGCCATTTCTTGGCGTTCCATGAAACAAACCATTGCAGCTACTTCTTCCAATCATTTTAAAATTTTAGCAATTCACGAGGCTAATCGTGAATGTGTATGGTTAAGGTCGGTAGTTCAACATATAAAAGAAGTTTGTGGTTTATCATCTGGGAAAGAGGCACCAACAACTTTATATGAGGATAACGCAACTTGTATTGCTCAACTTAAGGAAGGATACATCAAAGGCGACAGAACAAAGCACATCTTACCCAAATTTTTCTTTACTCATGATCTTCAGAAGAATGGAGATATAAATGTATTGTAGATTCGTTCAAGTGAGAATTTAGCAGACTTATTTACTAAGGCTCTTCCGACAGCAACATTCAAAAAGTTAGCTTGCGGTATTAGATTGCGTCGTCTTAAATATCTCAAGTGATGTAGTCATGAGGGGGAGTTAATGCGCGCTGCACTAATTTTTTCCTTAACCATGGTTTTTTCCCACTGGGTTTTCGTGGTAAGGTTTTTAACGAGGCAGCATCTTATGCGCATTATAGTGTATTCTTTTGTACGGGTTTTATAGTAAATGTTAGTTATTGTTTTATTCAATATATAGTCGTCTAAGGGGGAGTGTTATGAAAATATCTATTGTGGATGACTATTATCCCATGTATTATCTAGAATACTCTAGAGTTGGGTATTTGGTCTTATTCGTTGATGCAACCCTAGGTAATGTACATGTATATATATCCCGTACTAGATGGAATATGAAATACAACGTAACAATCTTCCCTCATCTCTCTATATTTTCTCTTCCATATTTAATAGGTGATACTTAATTGGCGTTTTCAACTATTGAACTTGTTTTATGAAAATGTGGTTAAGGAGGCCCAAATGTAAGTTTTTTTTTTTTTTTTTTTTTTTTTTTTTTTTTTTTTTTTTTTGGCCTAGGCTGTAAGAGTTGTAAAATAGTTCTAAGAGGATTAGGCCCTATTATAGTTCGTTTGTTTTTGGAGTAAAATATTCAAATGTAATCCTTTATAATTAGATTTTCCAAACTGAAGTATGTCTTCGTACAACGTGCGTTATGTAAAACTGTGCATCTCTTCTTGTTCTACAATTATGACAGAAATTCGAAAAGATATGTGTTTTGGATAATTTTGCCCATGCCACGTGGCCCAATCAGACCATGACACGTGTCATACCCTGGTTGGTCCGAATTGGGCCAATCTCCTTCTAACACGTGTCTCTCCTGGAATTTGGGAGAAAATGGTGGCCTTCAATGGACCAAATCCCGAGAAAGCCGTAATTCGGCACAGCCTAGAATGATTAGGTCAGAGTGACCTAATCAAGGGCACATTTCCCAAAGACCCTATAAAATAGGGAGATTTTCCTTATTTTTGGGACATCTAAAATTATTACTGCATACCCTACATTCTCTTACATTAGAGAATCACCCGATCTCGGATCCCAAGAATATCTCACCTCTTTTTCCGCACCTTCTTTCGTTTATCTTCAAGTCCTAACTTGATCGTCGGAGGCGGAGCTCCAACCACCTGGAGTCTCCATTGTTTTGCAGGTACAGGTCGTGCGCAACCAGTCTATGAGCTATAACTCTCCCGAGGGACAAGAACACCCAAAACATTTGGTGCCGTATGTGGGGAGAGTACTTAAGGATGGTTCAAGAGTTTGTACCACCTCCTGACCGCCCGGTTAATCAGCCGAAGGTCTTTACTGATCAAGAGGAAGATGATCCTCAGGTTGAAACCTACATAGCCCAAGATGGCTTTCTTATTACTAAGCGCATCCCTCCCAAAGACACTCTGGAACGGGGTGCAAGCCAGGCGGGTACAAGCCGATCCCCTAGTCAGTCAAAAGGGGAAACCTATACGGCAGACGGATCCGCCCGGGTCACCCGGGACGAACTCATGAAATTCATGACTAGTTTTAAGGGTAAAATCAAGGATATGATCACCAAGAGAAAGGCTGGCCCAAGCAAGGGTCAGTCGATAAGAAATACTCCTCCAGGGAGGAAAAAGCCAGTTAGGGACAAGCAGCCAACTCCTCATCCAAAGGACAAGGCGGCCGGGACCCTTGACTGGTGCAAGATTCTTCTACCCCAGAAGAATACAACAACCGCTCGCCGGGATGAACAACCGGTGGGTAACAATAAATCAATTTTTGATGCTCGGGAAATCATCACTCGTAAGAGAGGTTAGCAGCTGTCTGAGTCAGCCTCAACCTTGAGCTTTCCAGACAGCTTCAAGAATACATTCGCAGGGAATGCTCGATCCTTGCATGAGAGCCATACAGGCGGTAATACCGCGTCAACTCTGGCACTCAGATGATCGGGAATGCACCGTATGTACCCCCCATGGTCTACGACCAGTATTCCCCTCATTTCATCTAGCCGACCCTCTTTGGGGATCAGACGACATACAATGTCCAACCTTTGGACTGGTAGCTCCGTGTGCTCAAACTTGGTAAACAAACTTCTGCGTTCACCAAGGAGATAACTGAAGCTGCATAGCCGACCAAGGTTAAGAATGTGTTGGTGGGTGCTTATGATGGCACCACCAACCCGGAGGACCACCTCATGGCCTACTTCAACCTCATGCACATGCAGGGTTGGAGGACGCTATGTGGTGCTGGTGCTTCCCGGCTACATTGAAGGGCATTGCCCAACAATGGTTCGGCAACCTGCCAGCCGGGTGCATTGATAGCTTCAGGAAGCTTGCTTTCCTGTTTGCCTCCAACTTCTCAATGAACATCCTTGCCAAAAAGACAAGTCTCGACTTGAGCACCATCCGACAGGGAGATAGAGAAGGGCTCCGCTCCTATGTCAGGCGGTTCAACCGGGTGAGAATTCAAATCCAGGGGATGTCTGACAAGGTAAACTATACAGACTTCTTCAAGGGTGTAATACCCTAAAATTTTCTATTTTAAGCTTCGGAGACGAAACTTGTTTTAAGGAGGTGATATGTCTATTTTATATAGTGTTTTACCTTCGTCCCTTAGTCATAATTAGTAGTGTTGTTGGCTCTTTAGAGCCACTTTTATTACTAATTGGTGTTTTCTATTGTTTTTGTAGATTTGGTTGACTTTTGTAGGGATTTTCACTTTTGGAGTATTTTCCCGAGATATTATGGTGTGACTACGAGCATTGGAGGAGTACGACCAGTTTTTATCGCGCAGGGCCGGTTAGAGTCATCGAACCGGTGATTAAGGGCTTAGCATTTGAGATTCCGAGGCATTTGGACCGAGTATTCAAGACCCAAAGAGGAAATCCAGATTGGGCCGAAGAATCGGAGCCCAGTCGAAGTCCAAAACGTGCCCAAGTGATCGGGCCCGGCCAAGTATGCTACCGCTCGAAGGCGCGCTCGGCCGGGCAGGGAAGAGTAGTTTGCGCCCGAGTTCACGCCCGACCGGGCGCGATAGAAGCTCATTATGAAGAAAAGGCGGGCCCGATCGGGCGCGAGATTTTTAGAGTGTTAATTCCGGCGATTTATTTTAGTTATAATTAGAAGTATTTGTCTGAGATATAAATACGATTTTAATGCTTCCGATTAGTATCTCTTCTCTTAGACTTTCTTTCTCTACTTAGTTTTAGATTATTTTCTCTCTCTATAACTTTGTTCTTAATTCAACTCCTTAATTCTGATTATTTTGGTAACGAATTATTCTACTCTAATCTCAACTATTTACTTTATTTCTTTCATCATGTCTTGTTTAATTGTTTTGATTAGTTTAGTTTTAATTATGTCTGAGTAGTTTCCTTTCTAGGGTTTAAGGGGATCCATAAATAATATGAAGGGGTAATAAGGGGTAATTTTTTATTATTGATATTGCATGATAATTTCTTATCGAATTGTTTTAACGCTTTACAACCAGATTATGAATTGAGCAGATGTGATTTTCTTGTAAAAGTATAGCAATATTGAATTTATGAATCAAGCAGATGTTAATTTGATATTAAAGGCTATTTTCAATAGGAACTTAGATCTAGTAAATTGCGAGAGCCTGTTAGGTCTATGTTGATTAATAAATTGCGAGAGCCAGTTAATCATGTTATTTGTGCAATGTCAATGATTGGTTATTATGTTTTACTCTGGAATGTTATTTATTGGTGTAGACACCCATTTGTGTCTCCCCAAAACCAAACCCGGTGATGAGTGCCTTTCACTTCGAATCATAATCGAATGAAACGAAAGTGTGGAAAGGTCTAGTGTTGCGGAATGTTTTATTTCTTTTCTTTTCTCTCGGTTTTTGAAAACTTTATTTTAAGAAAACAGCTAATCCAGTTTGGTTGTTCCATGATATGGGTCCAATAGTGGTGTAGTTGGATGGGGCTTGCAAAGACCTTTCCAACGATATATTATAAGCCCAATTCCGATGAATATTGAGGAAGTTATAGCCAATTTACTAAACTGGGTCCGGTTTGAGTACGACCCTATGATCTAGGGGAGGGCCTAATATAATTTATCATTCCTAATGCAATTAGGAATTGTTTTAGTATTCTAGAAAATTCTAGAAGGTCTTATCATTCTTAAATCAATTAGGACTCTTCAGAGTTTTAATTAGATCAAATAGCATTTTCGATTGAAATTATATTATTTTATCTTCCAGTACGGGAAATTTATCAGAATTCCGAAAATGCGTTAAAAGTCGGTTTGGCGTCCAACCCCAGGCCTTGGCGCCTGGAATCAGGATTGGCGCCATACGCCAGCCATTGGCGCCTGACGCTAGCCACTGGTCCTGGCGCCAATTAGCCAGGGCTGACACCAAGATGATTTTGTGGTCTTCAGACTCTGTTTTGATAAATTATCTTTTTTGGATGATTTTCTCTATAAATATCGTATCAAAAAATCCGTTTTCATTCACCTATTCTCTTTATTCTTAAGTTTTCACCAACTATCTTCGTCATTCATTCAACAAGCATCATCGATCATCAACTTTCTTCATTCACAAATTATTCAACAATTAGTTTCAATTAGCATTCATCTACAGTCAAATAATCCTTTTCATTCATCACTTTTCATCAACTTTCATTAACATTCATTCTTTCTTTTCTAAACTTTGCTTTTTAATACAAAATTCCGCATTCATTAGATCTAGAAACACCTAGCCATATTCGAAGTTGCCTTCGCCCTAGACGTGAAAGGTTTTAATTTCTGAGGGTTTGGTCCCAAATCTTTATTTCAATTATTTAATTTGATTGTTTTGATTATTATTTTCCTTGAAGTTACTAACGTGTGTATTTTGTAATTAGAAAGAGGTACGAGGCATCCAAGTAAGTACTTTAATTGATTTATGATGTAGACATCATGTTTACATTGTTATTATGATTCCTAGTATCATGTCTAGGGTAATTTTAATATTAAATATGATTTCTATGATGCCTTTTATTTTCTTCCTAATATTTATTCATGTTAGTATCATGTTAGGGTTAAAGATTTGATTTTTATTGCTTAGTGACATGCTAGGATTTGTTATTAATCTTGTTAGTATCATGCCTAGGATCTTGCTATGCTTTAACATGATTATGATTATGAATGATTATTATTAATGATATTGATTATTTATTATGTTGTTTGATATGTATCATATTATATTTTATTGTTATTGCTTGATCACCTTTTTATTGCATGTTAAAGGGAATTTGTATTTGCAATCACGCTTAATAAGATAATTAATAATCTTGTTTAGGGTTAATTGTGATTATAATTCAAGTGATCGCCAATAATAGATTTGTTTGTGCATTATATTCAACCAACATAGATTAAACAGGTTTAGGGTTAACCTATTGATTGTATGTTAGTCAGAAAGCGCAGATGAATACGATCAGAATAAAGTAGAGACCTATTATTAGGGCAGGTTCAATCTCATTTAGGTTGGATTTGTACCATCATCCCCGAACCCTATTTTGGTTCATGACCTTATGGAGTTGACGATCTCTTGGATCGTTAAGGGGTGTAACCTTCATCCTATGAACGGTTTACAAGTTCCTTAAAAACTTGTTGGCGACTCTTTTGCTCTATCTTCTTCCCTTTTGGACGCCACCGTACTTTAGTGTATGATCACAGTGGGGTTCGAGCTAGTGGGATTTAAGGCTTGAAATTATTCCCTACAGTTTTTGGCGACTCCACTAGGGAGGATTTCTATTTTAATTCCTGAATTTGTTTCGGCAATGATTTAGAATGAGTGGATGAGACTCGAAAAGTTCTAAGTATTTCATGTGCGTAATTTTGATTAACATTGTGTCATATGCATAAAAAGGTTCTCATTGGAAATACCATCCGTAATGAGTCAAAAACATAGGATTTTACACGTAGGAAATTTGAGAAATGTCTTTTACAACTAGGATTAAAATAACACCGCGCGAATCTGGATGATTTTATTGAGCACAGAAAGCTGCTGAGGCATGTGGGAAGTAGCGTCAGGGGCCAGAGCTTGGCGCCAAACTTTTTGCCGTAGCGCCAGACGCCAGTATTGGCGCCAGGCGCTACAGTTAAAAGTTGGCGCCGGTCTCTATTTGCTGGCGCCAATTTCCCCCAATACCGAGCCAGAAATATGCGTTCTAATTTCGGCCGGTTTTTCGTATTGTTTGGTTGATCCTGCTTCCTAATTGAATTTTTTCTCATTTTTCTGAAACCCATATGTGTTCTACATATGGACATAACCCTTTGGGAATTCATGCTCTATCTACCCGATTGAACGCTCCTGGAAACAAAGGGTACATCTGAGAGGTTAAATTCACCAAACCATGGAAGTGAGTTTTTTCTAAAAAACTCACGGTGTCCTATCCACACGCGTTAACCCTTCACGGTTAGGCTTCTATGCGGTGCATCTGGACAATTAACCATGGACCCTATTGACTAAACCATATCCCGAACTTTAGAGAACTAGAGCCATGGTTAGGTTGCGAACTCATTGCATCATATTGTGCCTACTTGACTACTTGTGCATTATTTGTTGTGCATATATATTCTATGCTCCTCTTAACCGTTTGTTGATTTGTGTTGAGATTATAATTAATGACTTAAAGAACTTTGCCTAATTAATTAATTAATTAATTAATTGATTTGAGTCAATAAAGTTTTTTCTTTTTTTTAATCGGAATTGACCTAGTACGACTTTAGGCATACCCCAGTTGACTAATAATACCGAAAACAGTCCCAGACCAAGGCTCCAGTATTGGCGCCAAAGTCTGAGCTGTAGCGCCACTGTATGGTGTGTAGCGCCAGACATTTACTAAAAATTCTGGCGCCAATCACCATATTGTGACGCCAGTCCTGTCGCTTGGCCGACAGTTCGGATTATTTGTCGAGTCATCACCTAGAGTCTAATTAACCAGTTTACTAATTAATTCGGTTAATTTTTGCTGTCAATAACACCTTGTCAAGTCATTAATCGAGTCTTGGTCACATAGTCTAGCCACATGGTCATGACAAAAGTTTCAACATGTCACCTACACTCACTAGTCTTGGCACACACTTTGAGTATACATCACCATGACCATGTCTTAGGTCCATGCATGATTCCGTCTTTCCGTCATTTGAGTCGGGGGGTACATTCTATTCCTAATTCTTCACACCCCTCCACCTAAATCATTCTTCTCCACATTCTTCCACTTTTCTTCACCTCATTCATCCATTGCATGTTGAATAAAGTTTCAGTCAAATAATTACAATAAGTATCCCCAAATTCCTTTTCCACAGTACTTGGTCGAGGAGAGAAGGGCGATTATTCAAGGACAACCGCTTTATTCAAGTCTCGCTTTTTGATAAACCGATTCGTCAAAAGAGGAAGGCTAAAAAGATAATGGCAACTCAAGAAGAAGTCAATGAGCTCAGGAACCAATTGGTTACCATGACTGAAACACTGAAGCTCCTCACACTTGAGGTTGATGATCCCGTGAAGCAACAACAGATGGACCTCATGCAAGAGATTCTGAGCAAGCTATCTAGTGACTATAAATTTCAGGGCATGAGCTCGCAAGGGGTCACGCTGGATAAAGAACTTCTTCCGCATAAGTTCAACACCACTGACATCCCTAAATTCAAGGCAACAGATAACCCTTACTTCCATCTAAGATCTTTTGAAACAATAATGAGCATTAAGGGTATCGATAAGAAGGTTTTCCCCTCTCTATTCCCACTATCTCTCGAAACCGTTTGTCAACAATGGTTCTTTTCTCTCGAGAAAGAAAAAACCTCTTCTTGGGAGTCGATAACAAACGCTTTCATAGATAGATATAAGTGCAACATCCAAGACGAGACAGACCACAGACAACTTGAGATGTTAAAACAAAAGGAGAACGAAGGGTTCACTTCCTTCTTCAATAAATGGAGGGAAGCTTCTGCTAATATGGTCAAGGCTCCTACTGAAAAAAATCTGTGAGGATGTTTATCAAGAATCTCCAAGGGAAGTATTCAAAGCACTTAAAGTACCAACACAACTTGAATACTTTCAAAGCTGTTTATAATATAGGCATTGACATTGAAGATGACCTTCTGAAAGATAATAGTGCGAGAGGAAAGAAGAGCGACCATCCTTCTTCTTCCTCTAATGAGGTACATGCTACAAACACCTCTAAACCACGAATCCAAAGATCAAAAAGGGTGTTCACTCCACTCGGTATAAGTTATGAAACGGCTTTCGAGAAGCTACATCACAAAGGACTAGTCATGCCCATAGGGCCCATCAAAGATCCAGTTCCAGAAGCTAGGCCACCTAAGTGGGACCCTAATAAGCACTGCAAATATCATCAAGGAAAGGGTCACGACACTGAAGAGTGTTGGAAACTCAAAGAAGCTATTCAAGATCTGATCAATAACAATGAAACTTCCGAGATTCTAGCCATCAAAGATGACCAAGCATCCTTTGATCCATCACTTCTTATCACACCTATAGGAGAGCCTATGATCGAGACAACTTATATGAACTCTCTCGATGAAGTGGCCATAATTGAGGAGGATGAAAGTCTTTTCTTAGATAATACCAAGGAAGACTCGTCAAGTCTAAAAGAGGAAATTCGAAAACTGCAAGATGTCATTGCCATGCTCTTGAATGTGGTAGAAGGATTAGCGAATCGGGTGATGGCCATCGAACAAAATTCTCTCCAAGAGTTTAATGAAGAACTCAATGCTCCTAAACCACAGGCAAAACGGACCATTGAAGAATACACACCAATTAGAATGACTTACAATGAAGCTTTCGACTGTCTTCACAATCAAGGATCTAAAAGGAAACCCAGGCGAGAGTTCACACCCGTTGGAATGACCTACGATGCTGATTTCGATCGTCTCTATGATCGAGGATTAATCAAACCTATTGGCCCTACTGAGGATCCAACACCAGAAAATCGATCTTCAAGATGGAATCCAAATTCCTATTGCAAGTACCATCGAGGAAATGGTCATACCACCGATGAATGCTACAGGTTTCAAAATCTCATTCAAGACCTCATAGAAGCAAACAAGATCCCATTGCCTCTAGCTAGCAAGAAGACTGGGTGATGATGACGCAAACAACACAAGACAAGAGGCGAGCTTCAACGACAAGATTTCATGGCCTCTTTTTCTATTTCTTTTTCATCTTTTTTTTCCTCAATAAGTCTAGCATAGGCACCTTTTTCCTTTCCTTAGATTAACTTTGTAGATTATTTATTTTCTTCTAATAAAATGAGCATCTATTTCCTTGTACATGATCATCACATTGCATTGCATTAAAAAAAAATCCATGTCAAATTAAGCATAAGGTATACCAATGATTTGAGATACCCCTTGTAACCACATCATATCTCCTTTCGCCTTTCTAATATACATCCTTTCTTCATAAACCACTTCTAGCCTCGTCTAACGATATACCTTTCTTTTTTCAACCTACATTTACCTAACCTTGGGATGGGATGGTGTGTAACTTATGCAATTCTAAGCTTGAGTGAATCCAAAAAAATTAAAAATAAGCAATAATAAAAAACGAAAACAAGCGTACAAAAGGGCAAGTGTTCTAATGTCTTTGATATGAAAGTATCTTCGATATGAACATGTCTCAGATTGCGTCTCTTATCGAGTGCTCGATATCGTGCCTGAGAAACATGAATGCCAAGTGAGTGATAGACCGCATGATCGAGATTGCCCACACTTATGAAAATAAAATAAATGCGAAAGCAAAAAGAGCTAAAAAAGAATAGAAACTCAAGCATGAAAATACAAATATTCAAAAGCAAGGTTGCACACCTTAGGGGCTTATCTAGGGTCTTGAGCCTTTATCCCCTTCTTCTTTAAACCTTTAGCCTAACCACGTTACAACCCTTAAAAGACCTTTTTGAGGTATACACACTTGTGCGAGGTTTGGCTAGAGCTACGTTTGGCCTGATTCCTAACGGATACGTAGGCAACCTCACATCGAGGTGCGGCCGTAATAAAGATGCATTCATATTCACATTCACACACTTACACCATGATCATATCAAGGGATTCCCTATGCTCATCCCTATTCACTTAGAGCTAGACTTGGGGGCTTGATCCCTACATCATTAGCTTACCTAGCCTAAGAGTCACCACCATTTGACTCTTTTCAATATAATATTTTTCCACACACTTAGTTTTTGCGGCCTAGATTTAGTGTCACTTTCACACACATCACACATACATGACCAAATATACTTCCCTTAGGAACCCTTTGTCATGAAATCTTAACGCTGAAGCATGCCTTATCATATCAAAATCACTTATCAATCATAATCATCATTGCATCACGAAGTACGAAGTGCTTAGCCTCCGTGCCTAAGTTACCCAAATACTTTTATCATGGAGTCAACATTTGAGATAGCCTAGGATGGATTAATCCTTGCACCTTGAGAGATAGTATCAAACAACATTTGACTAAGCTCATTCAACATGCATCTTTAAACTTTTGATTTTCTTTTTCACGTCTTTCTTTTTCGGGAGAAAGTCGGTACCCTCCATAAAAATGACGGAAATTTTTGCTTTTTGCATTTTCGAGTCGCACGATCACATTACAATGCACACAGAGGTCATGAGTCTAACACATGTGTCATTACACTTCGAGTCGAGTCAACCTCGAGTCAGTCAATCAGCGAGTTAAGTTTATACCTTGAGTCGTGTCAAGTCGATGAGTCAAGCAACATTAAGCCTTAGGTCAACCCTAAGATAATTAAAGAAATTGGCAAAGTTCTATAGTAAAAAATAAATACAGGTGCAGCAGAACAGGGAAGACCCTACTCCAGCGCCTGGCGCCAGAAATATTTCAGCAACGACAGAGCTCGAAGCCTCTTAGAAAGGTGATTTTGACCTCATACAACAATTTTGGGTTCCTTGGTACGCCAGTTAGCCCCTATAAGCAATTTGACATGATTAAGTAGTCAGTTTGATTACAATTGCAATAAGTGATCGACCTGATGAAAGATCGTCTCACTTAGCTTAAAGCGCCTAATCACGGAGACACCGACATACTGGTTTTAGCGAAAGCAAATTTCAGGCGAGCTTTAGAGATCGACAAACGTTGGTCTTTGGAAATTTTTTCTTCAAGACATTATCGCAACAAACATTCAAGCACCAAAGCTCTTTTGTTCAGAGACGCGTGAACATTTCCATCAAAAGCTCTTTTGCTCCAGAGACGCGTGGGCATATCATCAAAGCTCTTTTGTTCAGAGACGCGTGAACATTTCATTCAAGCTCTTTTTCTCCAGAGACGCGTGGGCATATCATCAAAGCTCTTTTGTTCAGAGACGCGTGGACATTTCCTATTTTCAGGCTCTTTTGCTCAGAAACGCGTGGGCATCCTATTATCAAGCTCTTCGTTTAGAGACGCGTGGACACATCATTCAGAAGATCATATAAAAAAGAAGCTCTTTGTTCAGAGACGAGTGAACATCGAAACAACAAGGTGGCGTTCCCTAGATTGTGGAAAGTTGTCACAAAAAACTGAAGGTAATTTCGGGCGAAGTTGTCTTCGATCATATTCCCTTAGGCATGGAAGATGATCATAAAGCGGATGAGAATTATTTCGAGAGAATTAATCTTCGATAATGTTCCCTAGGATGTGGAATATTATCATTGCGGAGGAGGATAGTTTTAAGCGAAGCAATCTTCTAATTTGGAAGCAGTTACAAGGTGTAGTGGTTTTCAGGCGGGATGACATTCTCTAGCTTGCAGGAGGTCATCAAAACAGCAACAACAACAATCGGTTACTTTCAGAGACGTGTGCTCGACGGTGCAAGATACGCGTTTCTTAACTCTTTTATCTGTTTAACTAATGCTAGTTTTGCAGGTATCGGCGTTATAAGATTGATTTAGGATCGCAGAACGTTCTGAATCATTCTCCGTCCCTATCGTTACTTTGACTTTTGTTTTCGAAACTTGCGTTTCTCCAAACTCAGTCAAAGTGGGAGCTTCTATAGACACCCATTTGTGTCTCCCCAAAACCAAACCCGGTGATGAGTGCCTTTCACTTCGAATCATAATCGAATGAAACGAAAGTGTGGAAAGGTCTAGTGTTGCGGAAAGTTTTATTTCTTTTCTTTTCTCTCGGTTTTTGAAAACTTTATTTTAAGAAAACAGCTAATCCAGTTTGGTTGTTCCATGATATGGGTCCAATAGTGGTGTAGTTGGATGGGGCTTGCAAAGGCCTTTCCAACGATATATTATAAGCCCAATTCCGATGAATATTGAGGAAGTTATGGCCAATTTACTAAACTGGGCCCGGTTTGAGTACGTCCCTGTGATCTAGGGGAGGGCCTAATATAATTTATCATTCCT
This sequence comes from Chenopodium quinoa, assembly GCF_001683475.1. Taxonomy (NCBI): domain Eukaryota; kingdom Viridiplantae; phylum Streptophyta; class Magnoliopsida; order Caryophyllales; family Amaranthaceae; genus Chenopodium; species Chenopodium quinoa. Next base: position 378,556 of record NW_018745324.1, read on the forward strand.
AATGCAATTAGGAATGGTTTTAGTCTTCTAGAAAATTCTAGAAGGTCTTATCATTCTTAAATCAATTAGGACTCTTCAGAGTTTTAATTAGATCAAATAGCATTTTCGATTGAAATTATATTATTTTATCTCACAGTACGGGAAATTTATTAGAATTTCGAAAACGCGTTAAAAGTCGGTTTGGCGTCCAACCCCAGGCCTTGGCGCCTGGAATCAGGATTGGCGCCAGACGCCAGCCATTGGCGCCTAACGCTAGCCACTGGTCCTGGCGCCAATTAGCCAGGGCTGACGCCAAGATGATTTTGTGGTCTTCAGACTCTGTTTTGATAAATTATCTTTTTTGGATGATTTTCTCTATAAATATCGTATCAAAAACTTCGTTTTCATTCACAAATTCTCTTTATTCTTAAGTTTTCACCAACTATCTTCATCATTCATTCAACAAGCATCATCGATCATCAACTCTCTTCATTCACAAATTATTCAACAATTAGTTTCAATTAGCATTCATCTACAGTCAAATAATCCTTTTCATTCATCTCTTTTCATCAACTTTCATTAACATTCATTCTTTCTTTTCTTAACTTTGCTTTTTAATACAAAATTCCGCATTCATTAGATCTAGAAACACCTAGCCATATTCGAAGTTGCCTTCGCCCTAAACGTGAAAGGTTTTAATTTCTGAGGGTTTGGTCCCAAATCTTTATTTCAATTATTTAATTTGATTGTTTTGATTATTATTTTCCTTGAAGTTACTAACGTGTGTATTTTGTAATTAGAAAGAGGTACGAGGCATCCAAGTAAGTACTTTAATTGATTTATGATGTAGACATCATGTTTACATTGTTATTATGATTCCTAGTATCATGTCTAGGGTAATTTTAATATTAAATATGATTTCTATGATGCATTTTATTTTCTTCCTAATATTTATTCATGTTAGTATCATGTTAGGGTTAAAGATTTGATTTTTATTGCTTAGTGACATGCTAGGATTTGTTATTAATCTTGTTAGTATCATGCCTAGGATCTTGCTATGCTTTAACATGATTATGATTATGAATGATTATTATTAATGATATTGATTATTTATTATGTTGCTTGATATGTATCATATTATATTTTATTGTTATTGCTTGATCACCTTTTTATTGCATGTTAAAGGGAATTTGTATTTGCAATCACGCTTAATAAGATAATTAATAATCTTGTTTAGGGTTAATTGTGATTATAATTCAAGTGATCGCCAATAATAGATTTGTTTGTGTATTATATTCAACCAACATAGATTAAACAAGTTTAGGGTTAACCTATTGATTGTATGTTAGTCAGAAAGCGCAGATGAATACGATCAGAATAAAGTAGAGGCCTATTATTAGGGCAGGTTCAATCTCTTTTAGGTTGGATTTGTACCATCATCCTCGAACCCTATTTTGGTTCATGACCTTATGGAGTTGACGATCTCTTGGATCGTTAAGGGGTGTAACCTTCATCCTATGAACGGTTTACAAGTTCCTTAAAAACTTGTTGGCGACTCTTTTGCTCTATCTTCTTTCCTTTTGGACGCCACCGTACTTTAGTGTATGATCACAGTGGGGTTCGAGCTAGTGGGATTTAAGACTTGAAATTATTCCCTACAATTGGTGAACCTATGCCTTAGGCCTTTATTCATTGATTTCTCTTTACTCTTAATCTCCGCAGTTTAGTTTCCTATCCATATTATTAATTTGTTACTTAATAATTTAGATTGCTTTAATTAATTAGGAATAGAAAGACCAGTTTCCTTGTGGATTCGACCCTACTTCCCTATCTGCATTAGTTAGAGGATTTAGGAATTACTTTTTATTGGGTGATACAACTTTAGCTTGTCAGGAGGGTAGATTGTAATACCCGAATGTTTATGATTTTATATAATATATTATATAAATATATAGTTTGTTTTTATTTATTATATAACTTTTCTAATCTTATATTTTTATTTAGAGTTCGTAAAGTTTTAAAACCCTATCTTATTTAAATAGCATTGTACAATTCAAAACGTATATAAACTATTTTAAACCCTAAAAATATCCTTAACTATAAAAAAAAGAAAGTTGTTCCGTTTTTTTGTGCGTGAAGTTCATATATGAAACCCAAATCTTTAACCTTATTCATATATGACTTACAATTTTCTTTTTGATTCCTTTTTATTTTCCCATATTCTTCCAAATACTTATTTTCCTAATACAGTTAATTTAGTTCACGAAGTTTGGTTATGCGATCAAGTAGTTTGATCTACAAGGTAATCACACTATATCTTTTGGAGTTATTTGTTTATAATTTGATTTTATTATTTATGATATGTATATCGCACGTATCTAGAGCTGTTTGTATTATTGATTTATATTATTATTAAGTGATTTATTGTTCATATGCTTTAATTTAGATGTATAATTAATGTATATAATTTCATGATTTGATCATAGTTAATGTCTTGTTATTATTGTTGTATATGATGGATTGTATAAATATGTTAGAGTTTTTAATATTATTGTTATAGGAAGTATTTTTTTATCGAGCTTTTAGAGTTGTTAATTCAAAGTATTATTTTTGGTTTGAGATTTGATTATTATGAGTATTTTTTTTAGAGTTGAGATATTATGAATCGAATTGTCATGTGATTTGGGAACTCGTGCCATTATTGAGATACTATTTATTATCAAGTTCAAGATTATTTGATCGATGTATGAGATCAAAAGGTTGAGAATTATATTTTGTTCTTGGTTCGAGGTTCGGCGTTATATACCTTATTCTTTGGCATGTTGATAATGAGATAATGATCATGAGTTAAGAATAAGGTACAACCTTTATTATTTATTTTTTATATGGTCTCCTACAGTGGGAATTGACCCGTATGTAGTCTGGTTCAAGGTGTTTTCTAGTTAATGGGAGTATTCAAATTTTTATACTTGTTGGTTTTATTCGAATTACCCATGTCCAAGGCTAGGTATAGAACAACGAGCATGACACACTTATGGGTTATATGAGTTGATTGAGTAAAGGTTCATATTATTATTCGAGGTTGAGTTGACAAAGGTTATTTTCAGAGTACAATGTGTAATGTAGTTTCGAACTACATTGTTTAGTATTATCAATTATTCAATTATACTCTATATTCTGATATATGGTGATTACTCAGCTTTTGCTGACGTGTGTGTTTGTTTTTTTGTTCCGTTACTTGTGTTTGCGGCCATGTCTTTTTCTTATGGTGGCCCTACGACGATCTATTTTGGAATTTGTCCTTAATGATGAGCAGTCAAGATTATAACAGGTTGATCCAGTGATGATCGTAGCTAAAGGAGCTCATGTGTTTCGATTAGTTTGTTATAACAAGTTTAATTTATAAAGTTGTACAAATAGCTCACTTAGATTTATTGGGGTGTTACAAAGGGTCTGAAAGATGGGTCGAACTTTAAGTTCAACCTTGTCCATAAGAGGGTTTTTACCCTTCAAGAGGCGTTGATAGAGGCGGAGAGCTTTATTCAAGCTACAGACCTCTGCTCGTCCAGCCATCAGTCGGACACAAAGAAGTCCGACAAACAAAAGGAGAGTCGGTCTGCTCAGCCGGCTCAGAAAGCTGAAGAGAGCAAAAACAGAAAAGATGTTTGGGCGATTGAGGAACCTGATCAGCCGTCCAAAAATAAAAAGAAAGAATTCAAACCGTATGTTTTGCAGTATGAATTCAATAAAGACTGCTACACCATCTTTACAGAGGTGAAGGACCGGCTAACCATTGAGAAGTCGAATCCTATGAAGAGTTCCGTTCAATCGCAGAACAATAATAAATTCTGCCACTTCCATCAAAAGGTGGGCCATGACACCAACGACTGCTATATTCTCAAGCGGACGTTGGACCGTCTGGTTGACAAGGGCTTGCTGCAGTCCTATGTCTTGAAGTGCAAAGCGGCTTCTAAGACGAATCCGGGGCAGTCGTTAAAAAACTGTCCAACCTACTAGTAGTTCGGATACTGACAAGGATCCGGCTTACACCATAGCAGGCGAATTCGCAAGCGGTGGCTCGGCCATCTGGGGCACCAAGGATCACCTGAAGAGGATGATCCATTTAGTTAATGATGGACAATCGTCCTCAAGTGGAACATTCCCAGACGTCCTCATCATTGAGAAGGATCGGGAGAAAATGTCACCGACTGCATGACGACCTAGTAGTCGTTGAATGCAAGGTCGCCAACGAGTTGGTTGGCCGGATCCTCATAGACACGGGTAGCTCTTCTGATCTCATCAGCAACAAGTGTCTGTCCCAGCTTAATTACAAGTGGGATGGTCTGCACGACGTCTCCCACCCATTAGTTGGCTTTGGTGGAGGATTCGTGCACCCAGTCGGACAAATTGACATTCCCATCTGGATGGGTGAGAAGTGAGAAGGGCGACACATGGTCGTCCGATTCTTGGTGGTTAAGGAGCTGACCACCTACAACATCATTCTTAGCCGACCCACTCTGAACGAGTGTAAGGCCGTCATCATCCCAGCTCTCATGCTTCTCAAGCATGAAAGGGATGATGGCTCTATTGGCTCCCTTAACTGGGATTAGAAGACGGCAAGAGAGTGCTATCTCTCAGACGTCAAGCCGACTTCTTCTGCAGCTGGTCAGCTAAAAGAGCCAATAGACCTTGACGATGTCAAGGATCCTGATTCACCCCCTCCAACAGCCGCCAAGAAAAGAAAATCTGAAAAGCTGGTGGAGGTGAAGAAGGAAAAGAAATATCAATCACTGATTGAGGAACGGTTAGATAATCTCCGTCTCCAGTCGGTTGATGAGCACATTGATATCCCTTTGGACGACAACCGTCCAGAGCAGATTTTAAGGTGAGGACGTCTACCTTTGAAAGGCTTAGTGCTGACTTGCACCTTCCGCTGAAAGAATTCAAAGACATCTTTGCCTTTGAAGTGGAGGAGATTCTAGGCATCAGCCCGGATCTCGCAGTCCACAAACTCGCCGTGGACCCAAAAAAGAAGCCCATCCGGCAAAAGAAAAGAAACCACGGTGAGGAGAGAAGTCAGGCGGCATCTGCCGAAGTAAAAAAGCTGCTGGACGCTGGTTTCATTCGGCCATGTTACTTCCCCGACTAGGTTGCGAATGTTGTGCTTGTAAAGAAGCCGAATGGTACCTGGTGTATATGGTGTTGATTAGACAGACCTCAACAAGGCATGTCCAAAGGACAGTTATCCGCTTCCAAAGATCGACAACCTGGTCGACTCTACAGCCGGTCATGCCTTGATGAGTTTTATGGATGCCTACTCTGGCTTCCATCAGATACCCCTGTCGAAAAAAGATCAAGAGAAGATGGACTTTGTCACTGATCAGGGGTTATTTTGCAATACTGTGATGCCGTTTTGCTTGAAGATGCGCAGGCTAATTTCCAACGGATGATTAATACAGTCTTCATTAATCAGGTTGGGAGGAATGTAGAGGCATATATTAATGACATGATAGTCAAATCCAAGCTACAGACGGATCACCTGGCTGATCGCCGAGAAACCTTCACCACACTCAGGCAGCATAAGGTCATGTTAAATCCCAAAAAGAGTGTTTTTGGTGTTGAGTTCGGGAAGTTTCTCGGATTCCTGATTGATCAAAGGGGGATAGAGGCTAACCCCGAGAAGATACAGGCGGTGATTGACATGAAGTCACCCAACACTGTTAAGGAAGCTTAGAGGCTTACCGGTTACATGGCTGCGCTTGGGATATTCCTCAACCGGTCAGGTGACAAGTGCCTTTACTTCTTCCAGGCAATCATGAAGAAGACTAGATTTGAATGGGGAGATGATGCTGAGGCGGCCTTTCAGAAATTGAAAGAACATTTACACTCCTTGCCAAGGCTTGTTATCCCTCTGCCAAAGGAGACGCTCTTAATGTACCTGGCCATCTTAGATCATGCCCTAAGTGTTGTTCTCCTTGATGAGAGAGACAAAAAACAGCTCCCGATCTATTTCATTAGCCATGTGCTCAGAAATGCTGTACTCCGGTACCCCATGGTTGAAAAATTTGGCCTTGCTCTATACATGGCTGTTAAGAAGTTGAAACCATATTTCTTGGCACATCCGGTGGTGATCTATACTGATCAGCCCCTCAAGCGGCCAATGACAACCCTAGACTCATCCGAAAGAATGCTCAAATGGGATATTGAAAATGCAAAGTCTTGAAATCTCCTAAGAAACCAAGAAAGGCAGTGAAGGGTCAGGCGTTTGCCGACTTCATTGTCAAAATGACAAGGCCGGTTGCTCCGGATAACCTTGATCAGGTTTGGAAGGTGCATTTAGACGGGAGCTCTACTATGAACGGCCGTGGTGCAGGCATAATCTATGAATCCCCGGAAGGGAATAAATATGAGTATGCACTACGGTTCAAGTTCCAAGACTCAAACAATGAGGCAGAATATGAAGCCCTGCTAGCCGGTATCGGCATGTGTAAGGCGGCAAGGGAAACAAAAATTGATGCCTGTTCAGACTCTCAATTGGTCGTTAGCCAATACCATGGTGAGTTTGAAGCCAACCATCCGGCTATGATCAATTATCTACAGGAGGTCAAGGCTGAAGTGGGGACACTTGAAGAATTTCATCTGATTCAAGTGTCCCGGTCCAAGAACAATAAGGTGGACGCTCTGTCAAAAATAACATCCTCCGCTTCTTGTGATGCGCCTCGGTCAGTCTTTTGGGAAATAATGGAAAAGCAAAGCATATCTGATGACAAGCCCATTGGAATTCTGGACCGAAGTTCTAATTGGATGGATGGCATCCGGGCGTATCTCACAGACGGCACGTTCCTTGATTCACCCTAGGAAGCAGCCGTGCTGAAAAAACGTGCAGCAAACTTCGAGAGAGAAGGAGAGCTCTTCAAGGTGGGTTTTTTGAAGTCCTTATTGAAAAGTGTTACCCCAGAGAAGGGGAACGAAGTTCTCAAGGAGCTGCATGCGGGATACTGCGCGTATGCGCCTCCCACTCAGTCGGCAGATCCCTGGCCGTCAGAGCTAGGCGACATTATTTCTGGCCCACTTTGGAGTCGGATGCTATGGAATTTGTTAAATGTGACTAGTGCCAAAGGTTTGGCAAGATCATCCATCTCCTGGCTACTGATCTAACGGCAATCCACAGCCCTGTCCCATTTTCTAAATGGGGCATGGACATTCTAGGTCCGTATACGCATGCACCAGGCGGAAAATGCTATATTCTTGTGGCTGTGGATTGTTTCACCAAGTGGGTGGAAGCGGAGGCGGTAAAAGGCATCAAGATAAAAGATGTCATCTCCTTCATATGGAAGAACATTATCACTCAGTTTGGGGTACCTATGTCTATGGTATTTGATAATGGACCGCAATTTGAGACGCCTCAACTCAAAACTTGGTTCGGAGATCAAGGGATCTCACATTATTTTGCATCAGTCGGCCGACCCCAAGCAAATGGATAGGTTGAAGCCTTCAACAAACTCATCTTAGATGGTATTAAGAAGAAAGTTGAAAGAGCCGGTGGTTTATGGGCTGAAGAGTAAATTCATGTCCTGTGGGCCATCCGAACAACAAAAAAGGGGCAACCGGCAAAACCCCATTGCTGATGGTTTATGGTGCTGAAGCCGTCTTGCTCATTGAGCATTATGAGCCGACTCTACGAGTCATGTTATATGATGAAGAGGCAAACTGGGAGGCCATGCGGCTAGCATTGAACTCACTCCCGGAGCGAAGGGGCAATGCTGCCTTGCGTCATGAGATTTACCGTCTGAGAATGACTCGTGCTTACAACAAGAGAGTGCACAAACGACCCTTGAAAGTTGGGGACTTTGTGTTAAGCATAATGGAGGCAACCGGTAGGGCCAATGAGCAAAGAAAGCTAACTCCTAATTAGGAAGGTCCCTACCGGATTTATGAAGAAGTAAGAAACGGTACCTACCGCCTGGAAACACCAGACGACAGATGGCTGCCTAGAACTTGGAATGTAGATAAATTGAAAAAGTACTACTTCTGAGGCCTATAAATTTTTGTAAATAAAAAGCCTATCAATGAAAAGTTGCATTTTGTTTTCATTATTGATTTAATTGCTTTGTATATATGCATGCGCAATCCAAGTTACCGTCTTTTGAAAACACAGACGGACAACAAATCGAATAAGCTAGGTTAAAACTTAGCGGCTAACATAATGTTTATATTCGGACCTCCGTCTGGGCAATGCACAGGCGGACTTTAAAATATGAAATTAAACTAAGTAAAAAAACTTAGTGGCTAAAATTAGAATTAAAACCGAGGCCAATGGCCAGATGCAACATTGTTTTTATAAATTTGTCTGCTCCTATTTGAGGATGGCGTCCGGCGACGCCCCTCCGGGTGTTATCGTCGCAGAGGGCATTTTATCGTTTGCTCTAACAGCATATGCAGACAGCAAAGATTGAACGACCAAATTGGTCAACTCATAGCTGTCTGACCAAAATATTCTAAAAGAATGAGTAAGTTTAAAACCGGATGTCAAGAGACATCAGCTGGCAAATTACAAAAGTTCTCTATTAGACTATTCAACAAAGTTGTACCAGTTGCCCCAATGGGGCAGGCGATTAAGGTACAATGGATTGAAGATGTCCCAGACGGCCTTTATACTGTCTGAGATCCATCGAACAGGCGGACAACATGTCCCCCTATTTCATTGGCCGCCAAACGGTAATCGCCCGTCTGGCTAGCATAGAATCCTATGCGAATTCCCAAATTGGGTACAACGGCTGCTGATTGACGGCTGTGCACTTAGTTTGGGCAATCACTACTGTGATTGATTGATTTTGGAACATTCCATACTCTTTAAAGTATCAAACATTCCAAAATCAATCAATCATACAAGTACCAAAACCAATCACACAACCGCCAAGGGCAAGAATAGCCGGTATACTGTCTGAATTTGCCGCATGCTTTAAAAGTTTGCCGCATGCTTTAAAAAAGATAGGCAAAAATTTCAAATTGCAGAATACATATGCATAAAATTGAACAAAATAAAATTTCATAAAGCCGACTTAGTCGGCATATTTTCATTCAAAACCGGCAAAAAAGCCAAATAAATATTGTTAACCGGATAACATCCGGGATAGGAGAAAGTAAATTGTTATCCGACTCCATAGTCGGTAGAAACACATACTCGGCACGTAGGCCGGAAAGATCTAAAAATCCTAAAATACATGGCATACTGCCGCTAAAAACATCAAGGCTGAGGTTGGGCCGCCTGGTTCTCTGGATGTTGGATCCCCTCATTAGTAGCCGCCTGGTCCTCCTTGGGGTTCTCCTCATCAGATTGGACATCGATGGCTTCCCCTTCCCCAGGGAGTTCCTTGGCAGGCTCAAAGAATTCTTTGTTCATCCAGGCGGCGAAGGACTCGGGCTCCGGCTCACCCTTCTCCCTTAAATAGACTACGGTCTCGGCATATTGGAAAGCCAGAGACCACAGGCGGTAGTCTTTATCAGGATAAAGGGCAGCCCAAGCGATCTTCATCCGGGTGTCAGCATCCTCCTCATTTTCAGCAACCACCCGCTCCTCAGCCGTCTCAATGGTTGCCTTAAGGTTCTTCTAGACTAGCTCCGCGTCCTGCTTCAGCTTCTCAACCTCTGCCTTGAGGTTAGCATTCTCTTGGGAGACAACCTGCAATGTAATACCCGAATATTTTATGATTTTATATATTATATTTTATAAAAAAAAAAGTTATTTTCATTTATTAAATAACTTTCCTAATCTCATATATTTTTTATTTTAGAGTTCAGAAATTTTTAAAACCCTATATTGTTTAAATAGTCTCTTTTATTAACACCTATAAATATTAATAAGCCCTTATTATTTTAATTGTTTTTATTCTTTTGTCGTTTGCTCGTCACTTTTGTTCTTTTTTTTTTTGGTGCTTGCTCATCTCGTCACTTTTGAACATTCAGAATCTTTATTTTATTATCAAGCAATACCTCAAGCTATAGTGATTATCATCATGATTTATGATTTCACCCAAAATTTTATCATCAAGCCTTTTATTTACTCCTCAATTGTTGGACGTGAGTTTCGAGTGGCGTACAACTATTTGATTCAATTATTTTGCTCATCACTCACTGTGAAATTTGCGTGTCATTCTAATTGAAGTGTTGGAGTATTTGTTTCAAATTTCGTTCTCAATTGTGTCTCATTGTTTTGATATTCGTCGGAAAGGTAATCACACTATCACCCCTTAGATCGTTTGTTTATAATTTGATTGTATTATTTATTTTATGTAATCACACGAAACTTATTTTGCAGTCGTTTGTATTATATTTCTTATTATTATATATGAATTTTATGATTTATTATTTGTAATCTTGTACATGTATATAATTGATTATTATATGGTATTATATGATTTGATCGGTATTGAATATTGTATTAATTTTGTTGTACTGTATTATATGATTTAATTTTCGAATTGATTATTGTGTTATTTGTGTTAGGGTTTTTAATGTTGTTATTTTAGGGAGTGTTGTTAGATTGAGGTTTTAGGGTTACTAATGCAGAGTGATATTTTTGGGTTGAGATTTGATTAGTTTTGGGTACTAGTTTGATAGCCCTAAGAGTTGAGATATACTACGATTGAATCGAGTTCGAATTATTATATTATTTGGGAACATGTGCCAATATTGAGAATTTATTATCATGTGAATGATTATTTGATCAAGTATGATATCAAAAGGTTGAATTTTTTTTTTTTATTCTTGGTTTGAGGCTCGGCGTTATAGATCTTAGTCCTTGGCATGTTGGTAAGGAGATGGTAATCATGAGTTAAGAATGAGGTACAATCTTTATTATTTATTTTTCTATGGTCCCCTACAGTGGGAATTGACCCGTATGTAGTCTGATTCAAGGTGTTTTATAGTTATTGGGAGTATTCAAGTTTTTATACTTGTTGGTTTTATTCAAATTACCCATGTCCAAGGCTAGGTATAAAACAAAGAGCATGGCACACTATTGGCTATGAGTTGAGTAAAGGTTCGTATTATTATTCGAGGTTGAGTTGTTAAATGTTATGTTCAGAGTACAATGTGTAATGTAGTTTCGAACTACACTGTTTAATTGATCTAGTAATGTTAATTATTATATTATACTCTATATTCTGATATGTGGTGATTACTCAGCTTTTGCTGACGTGTATGTTGTTTTGATGTGCTACTTGTGTTTGTGACCATGTCTATTTCATATGGTGGCCCTGCGACGATCTATTTTGGAATTTGTCCTTAATAGTGAGCAGTCAAGTTTGTCTAAGCAGGTTAATCAAGTGATCGTAGCTAGAGGAGCTCAAGTGATCGATTAGTATGCTATAACAATTTTGTAAAGTTGTATAAATAGCTCACCTAGATTTATTGGGATTTTTGTAAGCCTTAACACTCGACAGGTTATTGAGTGAGGCGGTGATACCTCCGATTTAGGTGTATGCTTCCGCAATTTTATTTAAAGGTTGTCTATTCTTCCTTTAATTATTGTTTATTTTCAGTTAGTAAATCGGGGGTGTTACAGGTCTGGAGGTCATCCTCTGCCTTCTTGAGTTTGGATTCAGCCGTGGTGGCTTTCTCCTTTGCCTCCTCCAGAGCCTGCTTAAGACCTTTAACCTCCTCCGCCTATTTCATCAAGATGGCTTTAGATTCAAGTTCACTAATGTACACTCATATTCAGCAACATCTTGTGAATCCCTAGCTGATTTAATGGCTCTATTTACTTCCTCCCTCTTCCGGGTATATGGCCGCTTGAGTCCCTCAACCCTGAGCATGGTCTGTAAACAGAAACGGTGTCAATCATGCGGGGTATCTAATGCTAAATTGCTGAAAAAGGGAATTAAGTGTACGTCAGACAGGAGAGACAAAATCCGTTCAACATTGAACACCTCTATGCCAGGGATCGCATCCTTCTCCTTCTTATGAACCGCCAGAAGCATTGTCCGGGCATGCGCCTAAACATATGGCCATCGGGGGGATTGATCTGCACCATACATTAAAGGTGAGTGAGCTATATAGGCGGAACCAGTTTGATACCGGCTGTCCGACGAAGAAGTTTATTGCGAGTGAGATTTCACTCGCAACGGCCAGCCCAGCTCAGGCGCGGATTCGAAGGGATTGAATTTAGTTTCAAGAGCTTATGGGATTGCTCCACCCACAGGCGCAGAAAGGCCGGATGGGATCAAGTCAAAGCCCACTCCAAAGCCTCCTACAGTGGCGTTCTTCCCCCCGATCTGGAGGCGGTGCTTCCCAGAGGATCCATCATGGCCCGTCTTACCTGAAGTCACCTTTGCAGACTTAGCAGGTGTAGGCGTCGCTCGAAGTGCGCCTACGCTAAAACCATGTTGTGAATATGCTTGGCACTCATAGGAAGTGGGAATTGACATAATACGATTGGGGACAAATAAAGTAGGGAGCCGCCAACAATTTTTTAAGGAACTTGTAAACCATTCACGGATCATAAAAAGGCAACCACAATAAAGGACAACGAAGGTAACAACGATTAACCCGTGAAGGTTACACCCCATTCATAATCCATGAGATTACTAACTCCATATGGTTCGGAACCACGAAAAGAGGATCGGGGATGATGGTACGAAGTGAGTCATGGAGTCACATTCGCCCGTATTGGCCTCTACTCGATTCTTATAGTGAAAAGTGATTCCTGCGATCTCAAAGGCATACAAACAAAATATTCAATTCGCTCCAAACTATTATTTAGCTAAATTGGTTAAATATTAATGCAACATATAATTCTAAAATATTTGTGATCACTTGAATTAAATAACGAGATTAAAAAGGAACCTAAACCGGTTGTCCAAATTATCTTAGTAGGCGTGATTTTCAATTACATATTCTCTTTAAACATGCAAAATGGTGATCAATAAAAATAATAGAATAACATCAATATTGGAAGCAATTTAACAATAATTCTAACAATACAAAATCGTTAGAAAAATAAAAGGAACATAATTCTTACTTTGATTCTGTTTGTTTGCAACTACAAAATAATAAACGAGTTAGTAACTTCAAGGAAATAATAATAAAACAATAATTAAATTAAATTAAGTAGAATTGATTTGGGGCCAAACCCTCAAACACTTCTACCTTTCACGCCTTGGCTTAAGGACATAACCACGAGTAAAGTATGGACTCCTTGGAGTACTTGAAGAAGGAATTTTGAAAGAAGGAGGGTAGGCTAGTGTTTATGCTAGAGCATAGAAGAGAGAAAAATAGAGAATTAATTGATGCCCTGTACATCAGAAATGAGGGGGTATTTATAGAAAAAATGTGCTGAGGGAACATACGGAACCCTAAAATGATAAAAACCCTACAAAAGTATCCCTCAACACGGGAAAGTGTACCGTGACACGGGAAATCCCACCGTCAGACGGGAAACCTTCCCGTGACACGGTGCACATTTTGTGTGATGCAGGAAATATTTAGTGAACGGGGGAGAAAACGCGTTAAGGGTTTACGCGGAAAGGACACGGAAATTCCCGTGTCACGGGAAATCCCACCGTCAAACGGGAAAGTTTCCCGTGACACGGGGGACTGTTGCCGTGACGCGGGAATTTTCAGTCCGCTTTTTCGTCTAAATTCATTTTTAACCCTAATTTCGTTCAGCATTTTAAGTGCCGATTGATAATTTCGGGTCATTTTCTGATTTTATTATTATTTGGGCTAAAATAAATAAAAATTTTGGGCCAAAATAAATAATAAAACAGAAAAATAAAAAAAAAGGTTTGGGCTAAATTTAGATAATAAGTTTGGGCTGAAATTAAAACTATGCTTTGACCAAACATCAAGACTAATCCATGGACTATTAAAAAATACGAATTTAATTTATTACGATTTTTTAAGTACTCCCGGGATTAAATACTGAACCCGACCAATAGTGGCGGTGAAAGGTTGTTCATCATCGGGTTTGGTTTTGGAGAGACATTTTTAGGTGTCTACTGCAGGTTTGACTGGAGTGGAGGTGTCCTCCAGGCCCCGTTTGAAGAGATTTTTGGTGAAGGACTTGGGAAGTTCTCCACCCTGCACCATAAATAACAAGTTAAGCATCCGGTTGCGTCTGATAAAAATAGGGCTAAGGAAAGGGTATTTACCTCTGCCTTCAGTTTGGTAGCCTTGGCCTCCGCCAAGTCCCTTTTGATTTGTGCGGAGGACCGTTTGGGGGTCTTTTCCTCAGCCACCATATTTAGAGCGTCTTCTACAAAAAATAACAAAAACATTAAAAAAAATTATGACTAAGTAGTAGAAGTACAAGCGGCATTAAACCGGATGCCGGTCAAACGTACGTTTTGGAATCATGATGCTGAGACCGCAGGTGGACAAGAACGCCTCGTCTTTGAACCATGCACACGTGGGAATCCAATTATTAGGGACTTTGATTACGTCACCGGCTAAGAGAGTCTCCGGACGGAGCTCAAAAAACTTGGTTTCCACGATCGCATCATAGTCATCTCCCGGTATTTTGGGGAGGCACATTTGCGACCCAGAAGGTCGGGTTTCTTATTATATCGGCGCATCTCTCAGTTCTCTCAATGGGTTTGGGCAGACAGCAAATAAAACCGTGTCTTCCAACCGTCATACTTGTACACCTTGTCCAATGTCATCTGATACTTTGGAAGGGTGGTCAGAGTGTACCACGCCCTCCAGTCGCCTGGGTTGCGACTCAAATAATGCATATGGGTAAAAGATTGCCAGCTTGGGTTCAAGTTTTGTATCTCACAGGCGGCAACATACCCCAGAATGTTTGCCCATGAGTTTTATTTAGGGTAAAAATACCCTAGACACGTGGACCAATGAGAAGAGGCCACCTGTCGAGTTCAGGATGGCCCATGTGGCTTAATATCCTCTTGAGACTTGGCGCCCTCAGATACATCTTTGAAATGGCGGCCTTCAAGGGCCCAAATCCCAAGAAGCGTCGTTTTACGGTGCAACCCACTGAAAGTTAGAACAAGTGACCTAGATAGGGGCACGTTCTCCAATGACCCTATAAATAGGGAGATATTTCCCCATTTTGGGGACACATTCAATCATTTATTACACCTACATTCTCTCACATCAGAGAAACACCTGAGCTTGGAATCCAAGCAGATCCCCACCTAAATTTCCGTACTCTTTATTCCTTTTCAAGTTACTAACTTGATCGTTGGAGGCAGAGCTCCTACCACACGGAGTCTCCGTAATTTTGCACGTACAACTCAGCCGGATCAGACTTCGTGACGTAATTCTCCCGAGGGACAAAAACACCCAAAACATTTGGCGCCGTCTGTGGGGAAAGTACCTCGAAGATGGTTCAAGAGTCTGTACCACCCCCTAACCATCTGGGCGATGACCTAGAAGTCTTTACAGACCAGGAGGATGAAGATCCTCAGGTCGAAACCTATACAGCCAATGATGGCTCCCTCATAACCAAGCGCATCTGGCCCAGAGACACTATGGAGCGGGGTGCCTCCCAGGCGGGTACAAATCAACCCCCTGGGCAGCCGGAAGGGGAAACACATACGGCAGCTGGATCAACACCCGTCACCCGAGATGAACTCATGAGATTCATGACTAGTTTCAAGGGTGAAATTAAAGAACTGGTCACCAAGAGTCGGGCTGGCCCAAGTAAAGGTCAGTCCGCCAAGAAGACTCCTCTAGAAAAGGGGAAGTCGGTCAGAGATCGGCAGCCCACTCCTCATCCAAAGGAGAAGGCAGCCGGGACCATTGATTGGTCAAAAATTCTTCTTCCTAAGAGGAATACCAACAACACCCGCCGGACTCAACAGCCGGTGGGGAGTAAAAAATCAAATCTTGATGCCTGGGAGATTATCAACCGGAAAATAAATCAACAGTTGTCTGAGTCGGCTTCTACGTTGAATTTTCCAGACAGCTTCAACAATACTTCTGCAAGGAATGCACTTTCCATGCATGAGAGTCAGACAGGCGGTAATACCGTCCACTCTGGCCCTCAGATGATCGGGACTGTACCATATGTACCTTCTCAGGTCTACGGTCAGTACCCACCTTACTATATGCAGCCGGCTCTCTTCGGAGGTCAGGCGGCGTACCACAATGTCCAGCCACTGGACTGGCAGCTTCGTCTGCTCCGCCTGGGTGGACAACCTTCTGCGTTCACCCGGGAGATAACCGAGGCGGCACAGCCGGCCAAGGTTAAGAATGAATTGGTTGGTAACTATGATGGTACCACCAATTCGGAAGATCACCTCATGGCTTACACCAATCTCATGTACTTACAAGGGTTGGATGATGCCACTTGGTGTCGATGCTTCCCGGCTACATTGAAGGGCATTGCCCAACAATGGTTTGGCAACTTGCCAGCCGAGTCCACTGATAGTTTTAGGAATCTTGCCTTCCTGTTTACTTCAAACTTCTCAATGAACATCCCTGCTAAGAAAACAAGTCTTGACTTGAGCACCATTAAGCAGGGAGAGAGAGAAGGGTTGCGCTCCTATGTCAGGCGGTTCAATCTGATCAGAATTCAGATTCAAGGACTGTCTGATGAGGTAGCTTTTACAGAATTTTTTAAGGGTCAGAGAGATGGATCGACTTTTAAGTTCGACCTAGTCAGAAAAGGGGCTTTAACTTTACAGGCGGCCCTGAGGGAGGAGGAAAGCTATATTCAAGCGACCGACCTCTGCACACGTGGAAATTAGTCAGACTCCAAAAAGTTTGACAAACAGAAAGACTGTCGGCTTGCTCAGCCGACCAAAAAGAAAGAAGAGAGCAAGAAGAGAAAAGAAATATGGGCGGTTAGTGATTCTAACCAGCCGTCCCAGAAGAAGAAGAAAGAATTTAAACCGTACGTACCTAAGTACGAGTTTAACAAGGACTGAAACTCCATCCTCATGGAAATTAAGGACCGGCTGTCCCTAGAGAAGCCGAATCCAATGAAAAGTTCCATTCAATCAAGGAACAAAAACAAATTCTGCCAATACCATGAGGAAGTTGGCCATGACACCAACGACTGCTTCAGCCTTCAACGTGCGTTGGACCGTCTGGCTGACAAGGGGATGTTAAAGTCCTACATTTCTAAGTCCCCAACCGGGGCAAAGAAGAAGAACAAGGGTCAGTCCTCCAAGACTACCCCCCCAGCCTGCTAGTAGCTCGGATACCGACAAGGAGCCGGTCTACATAATAGCAGGCGGGTTCTCTTGTGGTGGCCCTACCATCCGGGGCACCAAGAGCCATCTTCGAAAGATGGACAAAGATCATGATGGGCAGGCGTCTACAAGCTCCTCCTTCCTAGACGTTCTGATCACTAAGAAGGACAGGGGCAGCGTCCGCCGTCCGCATGATGACCCGGTCGTCATTAAATGTAAGGTTGCCAACCAGATGGTTGGACGGATCCTTATTGACACCGACAGCTCATCAGACATCATCAACCTCCAGTGCCTACAAAAGCTGAAATACAATGACAGCAACATGCATCCGGTTACCCACCCCTTATTTGGTTTTGGGGTTGGAATGGTTTACCTAGTCGGAAGGGTTGATTTACCAATCCGGCTGGGTGAGAAAGGAAAAGGGCGACATCTGGTCGTCAAGTTCTTGGTCGTTGAGGAGTTGACCGCCTACAACATTATTTTGGGCCGGCCAACCCTCAACGAAGCCAAGGCTGTAATCATCCCCTCCCTCATGCTCATCAAGTATGAGAGGGATGATGGCTCTGTTGGTTCCTTGAATGGGGATCAGAAGACGGCCTGGGAGTGCTATCTCTTAGCCGTCAAAGATACTGTGGCCCCAGACGGCCAGGAACCAATAGACCTTGACAATGTCAAGGATGCCGACCTAGTACCAGCCCCACCAGCAGCCGGTAAGAAAAGAAAGGCACCTCTGCTGGTGGAGGTGAAGAAAGAGAAAAAATAGCAATCAGTGACCGGTGAACGGTCAGATGAGCTCCGTCCCCAACCGGCTGGTGAACATATTGATATACCTTTGGACAAGAGCCGTCCGGAGCGTACGATGAAGGTTGGGACGGTTTCTTTTGCTAAGTTGGGTGTAGACTTGCACCTTCTACTGAAAGAATTCAAAGACATTTTTGCCTTTGAAGTGGAAGAGATGCCAGGCGTCAGCCCGGATCTTGCTGTCCACAAACTTGCCGTGGATCCTAAAAAGAAGCCCATCCGGCAAAAGAAAATAAATCACGGCGAGGAAAGAAGTCAGGCGGCAGATGCCGAAGTTAAAAAGCTATTGGATGCTGGGTTCATTCGGCCATGTAATTTCCCCGACTGGGTGGCGAATGTTGTGCTTGTAAAGAAGTCGAATGGTTCCTGGCGTATGTGTGTTGACTAAACAGATCTCAACAAGGCATGTCCTAAAGACAGTTATCCGCTTCCTAAGATCGACAGTCTGGTCGATTCGACAGCCGGACATGCCTTGATGAGTTTTATGGATGCCTACTCCGGCTTCCATCAGATACCCTTGTGGAAGAAAGATCAAGAGAAGACGACCTTCGTCACTGATCAGGGGTTATTCTGTTATACTGCGATGCCGTTTGGCTTAAAAAATGCACCGGCTACATTCCAACGGATGATTAATACGGTCTTCATTAATCAAATTGGAAGGAATGTGGAGGCGTACATTGATGACATGATAGTGAAATCCAAGCAGCAGGCGGATCACCTTGTTGATCTCCGAGAAACCTTCACCACACTCAGGCGGCATAAGGTTATGTTAAATCCTAAGAAATGCGTCTTTGGTGTTGAGTCTGGGAAGTTTCTCGGATTCCTGATTGATCAAAGGGGGATAGAGGCTAACCCCGAGAAGATACAAGCGGTAATTGACATGGAGTCACCCCGCACTGTCAAGGAAGCACAGAGACTAACCGGTTGCCTTTACTTCTTCCAAGCAATCAGGAAGAAGACCAGATTTGAATGGGGGGATGATGCTGAGGCGGCCTTTCAACGGCTGAAAGAACACTTACACTCTTTGCCAAGGCTTGTTAGTCCACTGCCTAGAGAGGTATTATACATGTACCTAGCCGTCTCAGATCATGCCCTCAGTGCCGTTCTTCTTGCTGAGAGAGACAATATTCAGCTTCCGGTCTATTTCATTAGCCATGTTCTAAAAAATGTTGAGCTCCGGTACCCCATGGTAGAAAAATTTGGCCTTGCCCTGTATATGGCTTTCAAGAAATTGAAACCGTATTTTCTGGCTCATCCGGTGGTAATCTACACCGACCAGCCCCTCAAGCGGCCAATGTCTACTCTAAAGTCATCTGGCAGAATGTTGAAATGGGCCATTGAAATGTAAATTCTTGAAATCACTTTTGAACCAAGAAAGGCAGTGAAAGGTCAGGCGTTTGCCGACTTCATTGTTGAAATGACACGACCGGTGCAACCGGACAACATTGACCAGGTTTGGAAAGTGTATGTAGACGGGAGCTCAACGAAGAACGGTTGCGGTGCAGAAATTTTATATGAGCCCCCTGAGGGGGACAGATTTGAATATGCACTGCGGTTTAAATTTCAGGCCTCAAATAACAAGGCGGAGTATGAAGCCCTGCTAGCTGGAATCCGCATGTGTAAGGCAGCAGGGGCAACTAAAATTGACGCCTATTCTGATTCACAGTTGGTTGTTAGCCATTATGAGGGAAAATATGAGGCAACTCATCAGGCGATGATCAAATATCTTCAGGCAGTCAAAGAAGAGGCTGGGGCACTTGAGGAATTCCATCTGATTCAAGTGCCTAGGTCAGATAATAACCAGGTGGATGCGTTGTCCATTAGCTTCATCCGTCTGCTGTGATACACCTCGATCGGTCTTTTGGGAAGTTCTTGAAAAAAGAAGCATACATGAAGAGCCCATTGGAATCTCAGACAGAAGCTCTACCTAGATGGATGGCATCCGGGCATACTTAGCAGACGGCAAACTTCCTGATTCACCACAGGAGGCAGCCGTCATGAAAAAACGAGTAGCAAACTTCGAGTTAAGAAACGGAGAACTCTTCAAGGCGGGTTTCCTTAAACCTCTATTGAAGTGTGTTACCCTAGAAAAGGGGAAAGAAGTTCTCGAAGAATTGCATGTTGGGTACTGTGCCTCTTATATAGGTGGCAGGTCCCTAGCCGTCAGAGCCAGGCGGCATTACTTTTGGCCTACTCTTGAAGCAAACGCTAAAGACTTGGTGAAGAGATGTGACAAATGCCAGAGGTTTGGCCAACTTATTCACCGCCCGGCTACTGATCTGACGGCAATCCACAGCCCAGTCCCATTCGCTAAATGGGTTATGGATATCTTGGGTCCTTATACGCCTTCTCCAAGAGGAAAGCGCTACATTTTGGTGGCTGTGGATTATTTCACCAAGTGGGTAGAAGCTGAGCCGGTTAAGAACATCAAGACAAAGGATGTCATCTCTTTCATCTGGAAGAACATCATCACCTGGTTTGGGGTACCTATGTCTATAGTGTTTGATAATGGCCCTCAGTTTGAGACCTCCCAGCTCAAGACTTGGTTGGGAGATCAGGGTATCTCACATAGTTTTGCATCAGTCGGCCGACCCCAAGAAAACGACCAGGTTGAAGCCTTCAACAAAACTCATCTCAGACGGCATTAAAAAGAAAATTGAAAGAGCCGGTGGTTTATGGGCAGAAGAATTAATTCATGTCTTATGGGCCATCCGGACTACTGTTAGAGGGCCAACCGAAGAAACCCCATTCCTTATGGTATACGGTGCTGAAGCCGTCTTGCCCATTGAGCACTACGAGCCGACTCTCAGAGTCATGCTCTATGATGAAGAGGCAAATTGGGAGGCCATGCGGCTGGCATTGGACTCCCTCCCGGAACGCAGGGGCAACGCTGCCCTACGCCATGAGATATACCGTCTGAGAATGATCAGAGCCTACAACAAGAAAGTGCACAAGCGCCCTTTGAAAGTGGATGACTTTGTGTTACGAAAAATGGAGGCAACCGGTAGGGCCAATGAGGCTGGGAAGCTAACCCCTAATTGGGAGGGCCCCTACCGGATTTATGTAGAAGTCAGGAACGACACCTACCGTCTGGAAACCCCAGACAGCCGTCGCCTGCCTAGAACTTGGAATGTAGATAACCTAAAAAAGTACTACTTCTAAGAATGTAATTTTTTTTTGTAAACAGTGAGTCAATTAATGAGAATTCAGACTTTGTTTGCAAAATTATTTTGTTGTTTTTGATTATCCGCCTGGGTAATACTCAAACGGATTCTTCATTTAATTAACTAAGTTTGATACTTAGTAAAGGTTATAATTGCTTGACCGCCTGGGTACTACTTAGACGGATCCTTTGCTTATCTAACAAGTTTGACACTTGGTATAATAATTGTATGTCCGCTTGGGTAATACCCAGACGGACTCTTCATTTAATTAACTAAGTTTGATACTTAGTGTAATCCAATAATGGCTTGTCCGTTTGGGTAACGCTCAGGTGGACTGTTTCTTTAACTAACTAAGTTCGACACTTAGCGTAAATTCACTTTTGTAATAACGCTCGGCCAATGGTCCGATTAAAAACTGGGCACAAAAACGCTTGGTGGCTATACAACCGGTTTCAAACAAGACCAAAAGGCCAAAATGGCCGGATGGTTGCTTATTTTATAAAACCGCCTGTCCCAACATGGACAAAGGCGTCCGGCGACACCCCTCTGGGTGCAATCGTCGTAGAGAACGGACTATCCGTCGGTTCTACGTACCTATGCAGATGGCGAAAATTGAACGATCAAATTGGTTTACTCATAACCGTCTGTCCAGAATAATCTATGAAGAACGATTAAGTTACCGAATACCGGATGCCCTGAGGCATCAGTCGGTCACCGGCTGAAGTTCTTACTTAAGTTATTTATTCCAAAGTTGCACTCACTCTCCCTATTGGGGCAAAAGTTTTTTTGTAATGGCTATGTGTTAACCTCATACGGGATGTAACCGCCTGGGTAAGAAGCTCAAAGCACCTGCTCTAATGGCCGGCTGTGTACTTGGTTTGGGGCAATCACCATTTTGATTGATTGGCCTAAAAACACTCCATACTTCTCCTAGTATCAAGTGTTTCCAAGTCAATCAATCAACTTGAAATAAAACCAACCACACAGCTGCCCAGGGGCAAGAGCACCCGGATTGCAAGTTGCCGCATGCTTTTTTAAGTTAGGCAAAATATTAAAGAATTGCAAACATACGCAAAATTCAAATTGAAAAGTTCAAACACAAACATATGTAAACACCGACTGAGTCGGAATACTTCATTAATATTAAAAAATGGCACAAAGGCCAGAATAAGTGTTAGCCGGAATCACATCCGGTGAAGAAACCAAAAATTAATTGTTAACCCAACCCCGTGGTTGGTAAAGATACAAGATTACACGGCATACAAGCCGGTAGAGAAAATAGTTGGCATACTGCCGCAGAAGTGGGGAGGCCTGCCTAAGGCTGAGGTGGATGCTGCTGCTCCGACTGAGTCTGGCTGGTTTGGCCTTCATTATGTTCATCCGCCGTCGGCTCCTCGTTATCAGAGACTTCGTATCCCTGCTCGACAGCCCAATCTTGGAAGCGAGGCGGTGGAGCATCACCTAGTAGCTGGGCGTCATACACCTCAGTGGCGTAATCATACCTCAGCTTATAAACCTCAAAGTCTATGTCTGGGTAGAGGAGGCTCCAGGTGATCTTCAGCCGGGCTAGGTTGTCGCGCTCATTCTCCTCTGTCAGCCGTTTTTGCTCTTGGGCAAGCTCGTCCGACTGCTTGTTTCGCAGATTGACAAGCTCCATCCCCAGGTGGGAAACGTCTGCTCGGAGTTGGGCGTTTTCCTTATTAGCATCTTCTAATTCCTTGAGGTCTTACTTGGAATCCTTGAGTTGCTTATCAAGGTCATCAGCCCGGCTGTTAGCTTCGTCGTTCGCAGCCGTCAAACTCCGGATCAGCTCCTCCTATTTCAACTCTATAATTAGCATATTCAGCAGAGTTGAGGTTTTCAACGGCCCTCCGTTTGGCGTCATTTACCTCTTCTTGTTTCCTCCTGAAGAGGCCCCGGAGGCTATCCACTCTCAGCATCAACCTGAGACAAGAGCAACTGGATTATGAGTTACTTAGCAGAATTAAAGATAAAAGATATCAAGGTTGGGGGATTCTTACCTCAGCCAGTTGGCCCATTATCCGGTCGAAGTCCACTACCTGCAGATCAGGTATGGAGTTCTTCTCTGACCGGGTGAGGGTCCTCACCATCCGTTTTGCAAAGCCCGCAAGATTCGGCTCGTCAGAAGTCAAATTTGCATCAAAAGTATTACTCTGTGAGAAAGAGGCAGCTTAGTTGGCATTCATCCGTTGCCGGCTGCTGATTGACCCCCCAGAGGGATCAACCTTAGTCTTGATACTCATGAAATCAAGTGGCCAAGGTATTTCAATCCGTCCCTTACCTTGGGTATCCGGATGGGGCGCAGGCTTCTGCTCCTCCTCAAGTGTTGCCGCACCGGCTGCAACATTAGGTGGCTCGCCACCCTTCGATGTCGTAGAGGCATCCAGCACTCTCTGCTGTGAGCGCTCTGAGCTTTCGCTCAGAATTTTCATCGCAAAAGGCGATTTGCCCCCGGTCGTTGGACGACCGGATTGGGCAGAAGATTGTTTCTGGGGAGGAGGGTCCTTCCTGGCGGCCTTCGCAGCCGGAGTTTTCTCTAGATCGTCCCCTTGCCTTTTGAGCAGCTTAGAGAAGGATCGGGGAATTCTCTTGGCGGAGTCCTGAGAACCAAACTAGGGTAAGTATACCTAACCGGAAAAAAAAAATGCAAACACATAAAGTCAGGCGGTCTTACCCCGCCTTTCTTGGAGTCTTTGGCCTCGATGGCTGCCTTCTTGGAAAGTGCAGCCTCTTTGCACAACAACGCCGCAGACTTAGCCGGAGTCTTCGCCGGGTCGACCATTCTCAAGGCGTCGGCTGCAAGAATAGAATTCATGGTTAGAAAAAATTATGGCAAGTTTGCAACAAAAATAAAATAACAATTATTCTGGATGAAAAGTATTCTACCCTTGGGAAACATGGTACTCAGCCCGCACGCGGACAAGAAGCACTCGTCCTTGAAGAAGTCCGGATGGGGGATCCAGTTCTTGGGAACTATGATGTGAGTCCCATCCCCCATGGGCTCAGTTGTTGTTTCAAAAAATCCCGGCTCTATTATTTGTTCCCAGGCCTTAGTAGATAGCACCGGGAGAGGGTATTTTCGGCCTAGAAGAGTCGGCTCAGTGTTGTACCGGCATAGTGTCCGGTTATGTCTTAAAGTTGAGGAAGAAATCAAGTAAAACTTGTCCTTCCACCCAGACCATTTGGACACTTTGTCCAAAGTCATCAAATATTGGGACAAGGTAGTCAGAGTATACCATGCCCCATGGCCGCCTGGGGCCTTGCTCAAGTAGTGCATGTGAGCGAAGGCGGAAAAGCTGGGGTTTATATTTTGGAACTCGCAGGCGGCGATGTAGCTAAGAATGTTCACCCACGAATTGGGGGTGAGCTGCTAAACCCCTACATCGTACCCCTTAAGGATTTTCCTAATCCCGGGGTGGAGGGGGAACCGGAGGCTGGCTTCGATTACCGCCTCGTAGCAGATGAAGTAGTGGTCTGCATTGTCAATATCATCGTTCCAGGCCATTACAGCATCAGCCGGAGGAACGATGATGTCCCAGCCCCTTCCAAAGGGGTGCTTTTCTTTGAAGGCCCTAAATCTGCTTTTGAGAAGGGCGATGTTACCCGGCAGCATCCGGGTTCGTTTAGGATTGGGGTTATCAGCGACCTTAGGCGGCTGCTGATAGTCAGCCGCAAAATTATCTTGGTCGGAGCCGGAAGACTCGGCCCTTGACCCTTGGCCGGCCTCAGCATTGCCGACTTCATTAGAGGAGGCGGCTCCCTCGCCGTCTACCTCCCGTACTCCAGAGCTCCCGGAAGTAGAGGGAGCCTCTTCATCGGAACCACTCTCTTCCAAATCCCTCTGTTCCCGGTCAGGAACAACCTCATCGGCTGGCACTTCCATAGTGCGCCGGCTCCTAGACCGTCTTGTCGTTTGTTTCATTCTAGCCATTGTGTCCTGCACAGACACAGAGAGGGAGGAATTTGGAGATGAGCATATCGGTTCCGACAGTCCAGAAAAGGCACCCCATGTTCTAGACTCAGCCATCCCAGGGGACCGGCTGAGTGTCCTAGGCAGTGCCGAGTGTGTGGATTGAGAACTCATTATATTTTTTTTAACAAAAAAAAAAAAAACCAGGTATCCAGGCGGAGAAAAAATTGTATACAAGTTGAAAAGGAGAAAGGATAGAATGGTACAGGCGGTTACCTTACTTTTACTCTAAAAAATCTGAAAACCGCTACAGCCGGTAAACCGGGTGTTGAACTGCTAGCACACGGAAGCTTGACCTTGTTGTGATGCAGACGGAGGCAGAGAATCTCTCTCTAAAAGATCTCTCTTTCTCTCTCTAAAAAGTCAAATGAACGTAAGGTGAGAGAAAAAGTGGGGGTAACTTTCTATTTATAGAAGGTGAAAGCGGGGGAAAAAACTTTGGTTTGAAATTTAAACTTTTACCCGTTACTGTTCACCTTTGAAGGGTGGACACGCGTCACAGGCCCCACGTGATGTGCACGTGCGACCTGTGAAGGGCAAATGTTTAGGGTAAAAATATCCTAGACACGTGGACCAATGAGAAGAGGCCACCTGTCGAGTTCAGGATGGCCCATGTGGCTTAATATCCTCTTGACACTTGGCGCCCTCAGATACATCTTTGAAATGGCGGCCTTCAAGGGCCAAAATCCCAAGAAGCGCCGTTTTACGGCGCAACCCACTGAAATTTAGGTCAAGTGACCTAGATAGGGGCACGTTCTCCAATGATCCTATAAATAGGAAGATATTTCCCCATTTTGGGGACACATTCAATCATTTATTACACCTACATTCTCTCACATCAGAGAAACACCTGAGCTTGGAATCCAAGCAGATCCCCACCTAAATTTTCGTACTCTTTATTCCTTTTCAAGTCACTAACTTGATCGTTGGAGGCGGAGCTCCTACCACACGGACTCTCCGTAGTTTTGCAGGTACAACTTAGCCGGATCAGAGTTCGTGACGTAACTCTCCCGAGGGACAAAAACAGCCAAAAAAAGTTTGGTGAGAGCTGTCAGACTCCTAGGCCATAAGCTCTAAGAATGGCCCTCACCCGCATAGTGAAGCGGGAAGCAGAGGCCTGCCAAAAATGTCGCCTCGTAGTGTAGACACCCAAATGTGTCTCCCCAAAACCAAACCCAGTGATGAATACCTTTCATGTCATTTGATTATCGAAAAAAGCAAAAGTGTGAGAAGTCTAGTGATGAGGATATATTTATTAAAATATCTCTTCTTTCTGTTTTTGAAAATATTTCTTTTCTTACCTTATTTATGAAAAACGAGAATTCCAGTTTAGTTTGGTCCATGATAAGGGTCCAATAATGGTGTAGTTGGATGGGGCTTGAAAATACCTTTCCAACGATATATTATAAGCCCAATTCCGATGAGTAATGAGGAAGTTATGGCCAAAATACTAAACTGGGCCCGATTTGGTTTTTATATGCGGCCCAATGATCTAGAGAAGGGCCTATTATTAATTATCATTTCTAAAGCTATTAGGATTGATTATAGTATTCTAGAATACTCTAGAAGGTTCTTTTAAATCCTAATGGAGTTAGGATTGATAATTATGTTTTAAAGAGTTTAAAATTGAATAAAACTACTCCTTTTAAGAATCCTTGTTTTGTACGAAGTGGAATATATTAAGTTTTTATTTTCGTGCCTCATAATCTTTATCCAAATTTTATATGGTTGGATAGATCTTGAAATTATATTTCCAATGATATATTATAATATTAAATTCGAGCTATAACGAAAAAGATATGAATTAGATATGAAACTCTATCCAAAACTGACACCCTTCCACTATTTCATCCATATCTTTTTATCTACAAAAGAATTTTTATCTGATTTTAATAAAGTTGGAAGATAGACTTCAAGAGCTTTCCAACGACATATTATATGCCTTATTTGGACTTTCGGATCAAAAGATATGATAAAAACAAAAACGCGTGAAACAGATTATTAGCGCCTGACGCTAAGCATTAGCGCCTGGCGCTAAGGCTTCGCTCCTGGCGCTAATGACTAGCGTTTGGCGCTAATCGAGTTTTATTCTCGTTGAAACTCTGGTTTGATTTTCTATTTTTTTGACTGATTTTCTCTATAAATAGCCTCCTAAAAACTCCGTTTTAAATCGTGTACAATCATTAATTCCAATTCTCATCAAATATTCTCAATAATCACCAACTCTCATCAAGAAATTCTTGATTCTCTCTCTCTCTTTCTAGCCCAGCTTTTTACAAACACAATTCCTCATACATTAGCACTAGACACACCTAGCATAATTCGAAGTTGTCTTCTCCCTAGACGTGAAAGGTTTTAATTTCTGAGGGATTGGTCCCAAATCTCTTTTTCAATTATTTAATTTAATTGTTTATTTTATATTTTCCTTGAAGTTACTAACATGTGTATTTTGTTATTAGAAAGAGGTACGAGGCATCCAAGTAAGTACTTTAATTGTTTACATTGATATTATGATATAGAAATCATGTCTAGGTTGTTATTATGATTCCTAGTATCATGTTAGGATGCTAGATGTTTTGAATGACAACAATGATTCCTAGTATTATGTTTAGGGAGAAGGTTATAATATCAAATATGCTTATTATGATTCCTGCGATGCTTCCTATATTCTTTCCTAATATTCATGTTAGTATCATGTTAGGGCTATATATTTTATCTTTATTATTTAGTGACATGCTAGGGTTTGTTATTAATCTTGTTAGTATCATGCCTAGGATCTTGCTATTATTATGCTTTAACATGAACATGATTATTATAATTATATATAATTTTTATGATTATTATTATTTTTCTTGATATATATTTATTGTTATTGCTTGATCAAGCCTTTTATGCATGTTTAAAGGGAATTGGTACTTGTAATCACACTTAATAAGATAATTAATAATCTTATTTAGGGTTAATTATGATTATAATTCAAGTGATGATCACCAATAATAGATTTATTTGTGCATTAATATTCAACAAACATAGATAAAAAGGTTTTGGTTAATCCTATTGATTGCATGTTAGTCAGAAAGCGCACATGAATACGATCAGAAAAAAGTAGAGGCATATTATTAGGGCAGGTTCAATCTTTTTTAGGTTCGATTTGTACCTTCATCCCCGAACTACCAGTCATGGTTCCAGACCTATTGGAGTTGACGATCTCCTGGATCGTTAAGGGGTGTAACCTTCACCTCGTGAACGGTTTACAAGTTCCTAACAATTGTTGGCGACTCTTTTGCTCTATCTTTCTTCCCTTTGGACGCCACCATACTTTAGTGTATGATCACAGTGGGGTTCAAGCTAGGGATAACGCTTGAAATATTCCCTACACGTAGCATCCAAAGTAGGCATTAGCGTTTGGCTAGTCATCCTCCCAGGCGATGGTGCCTAGCACAGGCGGCACCCGGATGGTATAACCTTTACCCAAGGTGTAACACCCTAGAAATTCCTTTCCTTAAAATACCTCTTTTACCCTTTTAGAAATACGAATTAGGAATATCTAAGACATTACCTCCATCGTGAGAACAGCTAAGGCAAATATGAAAGATACACAGCGGAAGACTTAAAATCAAAACCATTCAAAATAAGTCAACTTAAAAGTCAACAAACGAAAGTAAAGTTTTAAAACCAAAACAAACGAAGTCAATTAAAATCAAACTACAACTTGGAACCACTAAAGGCCCTTATTTAAACCAAACCAAATCCAAATCCTTGCGTTAGTCCACATATAAAATAACACCATAAATATTCAATGCATAAAACACATCGTAAACTAATAGAAACTAGCATGATTCGCTCTTCACTCATGCCCCGTCATGAATATGCTTCAATACCTGAAAAGCTTATCTCTACTTGCTTCAACTACTCTCCATTGAAAATGGGTCATCATAGGGCCAAGATAAAGACATTGCCAAAACACACAGACACACACAATCAACAAATCTGAGTACATAAGCGTAATTAAACACACTAACATGCTTTCACATATCAACACACACACTTACCTCCATGGACCTGTTACAAGCACACACAACATTCAATAGGACTCATTATCTAGACATTAAATAATTTATTTAGCATTGATTACGCATCGAACGGGTTTCCAACTCTACCTCCCCAAAATAAATTGAGGTTAACTGACACGGGAGCTAATCGTGCCAGCGACAAAACCACACATAGGTGGCGGAATTCCTACACATAATAATAAATAAAAAGGAATGTACAGCGTCCTGTACTCCATTAGAAATTATGGTTAAATATAAAACCCCATAACTCTGATAAGTGTCATTTATGTCGCTATTTTTAGGAGTTTTCTAGTTAGTTTTTCATAGTTTTTCTATCTTTTGACTTGGTTTTAATAACGTTTTACTACATTTGTCATGATTGAGTGTGAAATGTCGTTATTGCTCAATTTTGGCTTTTCTTGCATATTTTGGTTGCTTATGGCATTAGATTAAACTTTATTGGTTTATTCTTATGTTTAGGAACACTTGGATAAGTTCATTGCTCAAGATTGAAGAAATATAAAACATAAAAGAACAAGTAATGAAGAAATGTGCACTTGATTTGCAATGATCAAACTTCAAATGCCTATATCTTTTGATCTACAAAAAATTTTGGGGCGATTCTAATTAGAGATGAAAGCGTATCTTGAGAGCTTTCCAACGACAGGTCATATGCCCAATTCCGTTGTAAAACGTGGGAGATATGCTCATTTGAAGCTGAGCAGTTTGCCCAGTCCGATAGGAGCGGGCGCGCACCCTATGAGCAGCGCCTGCTCCAAACTTTCCGGAACGATTCTGCCATATTTTGATGCAGCTAGGAGCGCCCGTGCACGAAATTGGAGCGCTCGCTCCTCTGCGCGCTGCTCGACTTTTTGAGGAGCTTCCTAGGCATTTAGTAAGGGCTATAAATAGATTTTTTGCTCATTTTAGAGGGAGAAATTCATTTCTTTAGTAGTTTTTAGATTAGTTTTAGGTTTTTAGAGAGAGAAACTCTCAAATTTAAGAGAGAGAAAGTGAGAAACACAATGGTTTTCATGGATTTTGGATAATCAAAGGAGGAATTTGATGATTTGAAGATCTCCATCTTATATCAATGAGCATTCTTACTCTCTTTTCTCTTTATGCTTTCTTTAATTGCTTTGTTAATCATGTTTGAGTAGGTTTCCTTCTACTAGGTGTTGAGTGAAGCTTTGTAATGGTTAATTGAGTTATTTGAGATAAATTTGATGATAATTGTGTGATTAAATTGATTGAATTGATGATGGCATGTTGTTTGTTTTAGATTGGATTGATCTCCCATGATAGCAAACTTAATTGCATATTAGTTCTAGTTTAACAAGGGATTGTGAATTAGAATTGTTATATTTGATTGCATATTGGGTAAATTTCTTCTATGCACATAGTCAATGAGGGATCTAGGCTAGGAATTTGAGAGATTGCTCTTGAGTGTAATTAATTCCCATTTTAATTCTTTCTTTGCATGATTGATTTTCAAATGGATTCTCATTAACTTGTTAATTGTTCAAAGTGGATCTTTACCCTTAGTAGACTTTATAATATTTGTTTTTTATATGCGTGTTAGTGTAGTTGTAGTGTCCACTATCCATAAACCGACTTCGGTGTAGCTTAAGCATTAGATCGAGAACAATCTAACATTATCGTTCCTTGTAGTTCGACTCCGAACTTACCACTAGACTTGTTTAGGGGTTAGTTTAGGATTATAATAAATTTTGTTTGGCCGTGAGGAGGTTAGTCAACGACCTAATTTCCCGGCGCTCAAACCCCCCATATGTTCATACTCAAGGTATATATGTTCCAAGAGTTTTGGTGCGTAATCTCTTTCACTTTACATTATTTACATATTATTAGACTTGGTGATGACTCTCAAAGCATAATAATTCAATCAACAACAATTATTCAATAAACAAACACACCAATTTAATTCTTGAATATTTAGTGAACACATAATATTTAATGTTGAACCCTTTTTAATTCTATCTCAGTGTGAAAAACACCTTAAACGCATAAAGCGCCAAAAATCCTATCCCTCAGTGTTAAAAACACCTTAAGTGCACAAAGGCCCCAACATACAATTTATTCCTCGTGTACATAGATACTTATATAGCTCCCTCCTCATGCTTAAAGCATCACTAAAAATTATATGAACCATAATAAATTTCCTTTTCGATATTCCAAGCCAGATTAAACATGTAGTTTAATTAAACATGCACTCTAACATGCCCTAAATAAATGTGTAGTCCATATAATCATGCCAAAAATATAATTTTTCAATCCATAAACCATCACAAATAATTCATGCTTCATAATTCAATCACCAACACCAATAATTCACAATTCCATACATAAACCTTAGCATGATACTACTTGTAATTGATTGAAGTCAAGCCTAGCATGATACTACATCACCAAAACATGCTAAGTACGCGAACGTACCTTGAGTACGATCTTAAAATCGCCACGACTAATAGAAATTGCTTACTTCGAAGTCTCCTACACATTAAGATCATAATAGAGTATTAAAATCCACTCTAAACAAATTTCCAACAATATATACTATTATAAAACCCCTCACAATTTAATTAAATAAGCTGAAATTATATTTAAAACACCATACTTAAGTCCCAATTAATGGGTAATTGAAATTCCTTCAAAAAAACATAATATTAAGTGCTCTACATAAAATTCCAGCACTTTATTTTAATTAAAACTTGTTGTAAATTAGTCTTAAAACACTTTAATCAAAGATCTAAACCATAACACATCATATTCTTTCAAAAATTCATAAATCTAGAACCTAGGGTTTCTAAATTTGGGGCTTTTTAATTAAAAACCAAATCTGAAAATTAATCAACATAATTATTATAATCAAACATCAAAATTAAATCCCAAAACTCATAATTTACAAGTAGATTAAAGCATAGATTAAATTAGAGCAAGAAAGATTGATTTTTAAGTTTTTTTTTTTCGGAAACCGCAAGTGGCAGCAGCAGCCACCACGGCACGGCTGGGCTGCTGCCGCCCCTGCCTGTGCCGCCGCGGCTGCTGGCCATGCGCCGGTGATGCGCGGTGGTAGCCAGTGGTGAGGTGGTGGTCCGGCCGTGCAAAAAGGGGAAGGGAAAGAGAAAGAAAAAAAAAGAAAAATAAAGAGAAAAGGGAGAGAAGTTACCTTGGGTTTTCTCCACTCTGGGCAAAGGGTTGATTTTTCTCATAAGAGGGATATTTATACCCCTTCTCTACTACCCCCTTTACCCTAAACTTTCCTCTTTTAGTTTTTCCTAATACCTTCACTAATTAAACTTGTTAAAATCATATTTTCCTAAAATAAAACCCCAACTTTTATAAAATTAATAATTAAACAAACTTTCCTTTAGTAAAAATATTTCCAAACACATAGGATAAATAATTA
Source organism: Chenopodium quinoa (assembly GCF_001683475.1). Classification (NCBI taxonomy): domain Eukaryota; kingdom Viridiplantae; phylum Streptophyta; class Magnoliopsida; order Caryophyllales; family Amaranthaceae; genus Chenopodium; species Chenopodium quinoa. The sequence continues at coordinate 411,129 of NW_018745324.1, forward strand.
AAAACCATAATTAAAATATTTAAATTATTTAAATACCTTTATAAAATACATATTTTAAATAAAATACGTATAAAAATACGGGGTATTACATAAGGGTCGCTTCTTTACAAAGTCCTCAATACCGCTTGACATGATCTCTCTGTCCTTAGTGGAAACATAAATGTTGAAAAGATCGTCTTTATCCTCCCACTTTTTTCTCTCCTCAACCTCACTATCCTCAAGCGGGGGGGGGGGGGGGGAGTGTCACTATCGTCCTCAGAGCTAGACCTCAAGGAGGAGTCCTCGCCGTCTCCTTGGTCACTGGCTGACCCTAAAGTGGACTCTTCCCCGTTTTGGTGTGCAGGGTCAGCTTGATCTTCTTCCATTTGGGAGACGGTCCCCTCACCGCCTCTCCCCGCATACAAGATCGTATCGCTGGGAGTTCTTGGGATTCCAGATGGGGAATACTCCCCATAACTTTCATTACCCTCAGACCCCTCAACCGGGGTTACCTCATTAGACGACACTTCCAAAGTACCGTCTCTTCGACGCCGTTTGGTGGCTGTCTGTTTGATCCTAGCCATCGTGTCCTGCACAGACACATAGATGGTCGGTTGAGGAGTATAATATTGCTCCATGCACCCAGAGCCGGCACTCCCAGTCCTAGACTCAGCTGTCCCAGGTGACCAGCTGACTACTGACCTAGGCCGTGTCGTGTGTGTTGGTGATGGTCCATTTATTGAATGAATTAAAATAAATGAAATGAGTTGAAAAGGGTATAGGCGGTACCTTACGTTTGTCTCTAAGGTCCGACTTAGTCGCTACAGAATATGATCCTGCTTGCTTGAGGCATAGGCGGTTGAGAACCGGCTGACGCAAGCGGGAAATATACTAAGTTTTTGTTCACACACAGGCGGAAGGCATACTCTCTCTCTGTCTCTCTCTAGAACTCTTTGACTTTATCTCTCTAGAATGTTTTGAAAACGTCCAAAACTAGGGGATAAAGTTAGTATTTATATAGGGGTAAATTTGAGGGTAATTTCGTAATTTCCCTAGAATGTGAAAAGTTAAAATTTTCGCAATAAACAAAAAACCCTTTTTATTTGCCACCTATGGAAGAGTGACATGTGTCACATATGCCACGTGGCGCGCCATGTCACATCTGTGAGGGTCAAATGTTTTGGGTAATTTTACCCATGCCACGTGGCCCAATCAGACCTTAACACATGTCATTCCCTGGTAGGTCCGAATTGGGCCAATCTCATCTTAAACGTGTCTCTCCTAGAATTTGGGAGAAAAAGGAGGCCTTCAATGGCCCAAATCCCGAGAAAGCCGTAATTCGGCGCAGCCCATAATGATTAGGTCAGAGTGAGCTAATTAAGGGCACATTTCCCAATGACCCTATAAAATAAGGAGATTTCCCCCATTTTTGGGACATCTACAATTATTACAGCATACCCTACATTCTCTTACATCAGAGAATCACTTGATCTCGGATCCCGAGAAGATCTCACCTCTTTTTCCGCACCTTCTTTCGTTTATCTTCAAGTACTAACTTGATCGTCGGAGGCGGAGCTCCAACCACTCGGAGTCTCCGTTGTTTTGCAGGTACAGGCCGTGCACAACCAGTCTCTGAGCTGTAACTCTCCCGAGGGACAAGAACACCCAAAACAACATGAAAGGGGAAACTAACGGCTTAATTTTGATTAAAAAGGCAGAAGTTGAAGGTTATTACACATCTCCCCATAAGTTTTCTGCATTTCTTTGGAAAATTGGAAGAGCTTTTTGTTTTCATTTTTTTTTACTTGTTCAAACTTCAAAATTCAAAGAACACTATGGCCGGAGATGATGAAAATACTCCATTTTCAGCCTGGTATCGGAATTTCTTAGTAAGGAGAAAGGATAATCTACGGGGTCAGTTTTTAGCAGCATCTTAAGTTCGTTCAAATGCAACAAAGAAGCTTGAAGCATTGATGAAGGATATGGAAGATATAGATGGACAAATAGCAAAGTGTGATGAGGTTGCGAAGAAAAGGAAGGCGAAGGGGCTTAGAATCGACAGCACTTCTGATTCTCCAATTCCAATTGACAGTGATACCGACGAAGAACCTGTCAAAATGAGGAGAATTGTTGGCTTAAAGGCGAGTCTTCCAAAAGCAGGGATCAGGGTGGACATGGTAAGGAGGCTGATATGGAAATCAGCGATGAGGACGATGCAGTGAAAGTAGGGGTGAGCATGGGACGGGTACCCGTACCGTTAGTACTAACGATTCGGGTACCTAATAACAAAAATCACTAAAAGTAATACCCATAACCGGAACCAATAAGTTCGGGTACCGAACTTTGAGTACCCGAATTTTCAGAACGGTTATTAGGTACCCAATAAGATATTCAATAATGATAATTAAACTTAATTATGTAGTTATTATGATATAATTTACAACTAATTAACAACAATACCATTTGATCTTGACCAAATTATTAATAATATTACTAATCATTGATATTATAAAGTGATTATGATGTAAAGTAAAATTTTAGATTTATATTAATAGATTTGAGTAGGTAATTAACGCAAAAAAAAAAATGCTTATCGGATCGGACCGGGTAATCGTTAATTTTAAAATGATACCCATAACCATACCCGATAACAAATTATCGGAACGGATACCCAAACCGTTATGGTTATCGAATCGGGTACCCTAATTTTCGAAACGGTTACTAATCGATTTTTTGGGTTCTCGGTTTTTCGTGTAGTTTTGCTCAGCCCTAAGTGAAAGGGGTCATTGAAGCAACGCTTGTTTGTCATGCTGAGCAAGTGCAGCAACAGCTTGCAGTTGCTGAAGAGAATGTTGTGTTGGTGAAGTAGGGCCAACAGCAGCCTGAGCCTAATCAAGATAAGGTCTCAGAGGAAAAGGAAGAAAATGAAGAGGGAGAAGATCAGGAGTACGATTCATGGTATGAGTAGTCCGAAGAGGATTGTGGGTATGATTCTAATTAGGCCACCAATTAAGCTTTTAATTATATAAGTAGTATAGCAATTTAGGGGCTTTTAGTTGTTTGAATTAGTAGTAGTTATTATGCTGGTGTAGACACCCAAATGTGTCTCCCCAAAACCAAACCCAGTGATGAATACCTTTCACGTCATTTGATTATCGAAAAAAGCAAAAGTGTGAGAAGTCTAGTGATGTGGTTGTTTTATTAAAATATCTCTTCTTTCTGTTTTTTAAAATATTTATTTTCTTACCCTATTTATGAAAAACGTGCATTCCATTTTAGCTTAGTCCATGATATGGGTCCAATAATAGTGTAGTTGAATGGGGTTTGAAAGACCTTTCCAACGATATATTATAAGCCCAATTCCGATGAATAATGAGGAAGTTAAGGCCAAAACACTAAACTGGGCTCAAACCGGATCTTACCTACGACCCAATGATCATGTGGAGGGTCCAAAGGTTTAATCCTATTCCTAAACTAATTAGGATTAATTAGAAGCTTCTATAAGTTTCTAAAAGATATTAATTATCCTTTTTGAAAAGATAAGATTAAAGAATTTGAGTTAAATAAAAACTTTCCTTTTTTAAAACTTCCTTTTTCTTAAATTCTAATTCTATTCGAATTTAAAGATGTTCAAAGACAGTAAGATATTATTTTCGTGCCTCATAATCTTTATCCAAATCATATATGGTTGGATACATATTGAAATTATATTTCCAATGATAGTTTGTTTAAAAGTTTTTTACCACAAAACTTTTAAATCGTAAAATTTAATAGTTCTTTTTTACTGCTAGTGGTGAAAAACAATTTTATATTACAGGTAAATTTAAAGTTCTCCTCATCAAAATTAATAATATGACTCAATTAGATAGACTAATTTGAAAGACCTTTCTACTCAACTAATTAAACTAAATAGAAATTAAATAATAAATTTAAAATGTTTGATATTTAATGGAGGTTATAGTTTAATTGCATGACAACTTTATCAATTAAACAAGAAAAATGAAGTTCTTTATGAATGTCAAAAATAAAAACTTACACATAATTGCTTGTGTTTAAACGATCATACATTGAGACCAATGAAATGAATCTGATGATTATAGCGAAGTAGATGTACTAGAAAGAAAGGAAACCAAACTGACTATAGTGAAAAGGGGAAAAAAAGCAAGAAGGAAGTCAATGGAACTCTCAAGGGTTTAAAGGCTAAAATTGGGGCTGTGTAGGGAATATTTCAAGCATTATCCCTAGCTTGATCCCCACTGTGATCATACACTAAAGTACGGTGGCGTCCAAAGGGAAAGAAGATAGAGCAAAAGAGTCGCCAACAAGTTTTAGGAACTTGTAAACCGTTCACAAGGTGAAGGTTACACCCCTTAACGATCCAGGAGATCGTCAAATCCAATAGGTCTGGAACCATGGCTGTTAGTTCGGGGATAAAGGTTCAAATCCAACCTAAAAGAGATTGAACCTGCCCTAATAATAGGCCTCTACTTTATTCTGATCGTATTCATGTGCGCTTTCTGACTAACATGTAATCAATAGGATTAACCCTAAACCTGTTTAATCTATGTTGGTTGAATATTAATGCACAAACAAAACTATTATTGGAGATCACTTGAATTATAATCAAATTAACCCTAAACAAGATTATTAAATATCTTATTAAGCGTGATTAAAAGTACAAATTCCCTTTAAACATCCATAAAAGGCGTGATCAAGCAATAACAATAAATAAGCATCATAATAATAATCATAATAATAATTAAAATAATCATGTTAAAGCATAATAATAGCAAGATCCTAGGCATGATACTAACAAGATTAATAACAAACCCTAGCATGTCACTAAACAATAAAAATCAAAGCTTTAACCCTAACATGATACTAACATGAATATTAGGAAGAAAATAGGAAGCATTGCAGGAAACACAATCGTCATATTTGATATTAGAAATTATAGTTGTTACCCTAAACATGATATTAGGAAGATCAGAACGCCCTAACATGACACTAGGAATCATAATAACAACCTAGACATGATTTCTAAAAACCATAAAATCAATAAATCAATTAAAGCACTTACTTGGATGCCTCGTATCTCTTTCTAATAACAAAATACACACGTTAGTAACTTCAAGGAAAATAAAACAGCAATTAAATTAAATAATAATTGAAATAAAGATTAGGGACCAAACCCTCAGAAATATCAAACCTTTCACGTCTAGGGCGAAGGCAACTTCGAACTTGGCTAAGTGTGTCTAGTGCTAATGTATGAGGAATTGTGTTTGTAAAAGGCTGGGCTAGAAAGAGGGAGAGAGAATCAAGAAATTCTTTATGAGAGTTGGTTATTGAAAAAAGGGAGATATGACCTCTATTTATAGAGAAAAAAGAGGGTCGAAGAATAAGAAAAGAATCCGAATTCGAATCGAAATAGAACTCGATGGACAGTAGTTTTTGCGGATTTTGTTTTTATCATATCTTTTGATCCAGAAGTTTAAAAAAGGCATAAATATGTATTTGGAAATCTCTTGAAGTCTAATTTCCAACAAAATTAGAATCAAATTAAAATATTTTTTATATAAAAAGATATGGCCAAAATAGTGGAAGGGTGTCAGTTTTGGATAGAGTTTCATATCTCGTTCATATCTTTTTCGTTATAAATCGGATCTAATATTATAATATATCATTGGAAAGATAATTTCAAGATCTATCCAACTATATAAAATTTGGATAAATATTATGAGGCACGAAAATAAAATCTAACTGTCTTTGAATATCTTTAAATTTGAATAGAATTAGGATTTAAGAAAAGGAAAGTTTTCAAAAAGGAAAGTTTTTATTTAACTCAAATTCTTTAATCTTATCTTTTCAAAAAGGATAATTAAGATCTTTTAGAAACTTATAGAAGCTTCTAATTAATTCTAATTAGTTTAGGAATAGGATTAAACCTTTGGACCCTCCACATGATCATTGGGTCATAGGTAAAATCCGATTTAGGCCCAGTTTAGTATTTTGGCCATAACTTCCTCATTATTAATTATTTATGGCTAGACTATAGTTTAGGCAACATACCCTACACCCCCAATGAAACACATTGTTTCATTCCTACCCCCTACCCCCACTCCCTACTTCCTACCCCACTACATACCCCCACGTGGCCACGTCACCAAACTCCCCAAACAAAAACCGCCAGTAACTTCCACTACCCCACCCATATATATATTATATTAAAAAAAATTGAAAACGAATATTCATTTACTCCCTCAGTTTCTCTCTCCATTTTCTCACTCTTCATCTTCTTTCATTTTCTCTCTCATCATTTCTCACCATTTTCGCTACAAAATTGCAAAAATTAGTGAATTAATCGTACAAAATGTCCGACATTAGAGATGAAATTGCACAATCGCAACAAATTTCAACAAGTAGTAAGAAAAAATCTAAAGCGTAAGTTATTTGCATGCTTAAATTATAAATAATTGCAAAAAATTTCAACGAAACCCTATTTTTTTTTTTTTTTTTTTTTTTTGCGATGATGTTTCAGGAAAACAGTTGATAATCCTGGAGTTCAAGAAGTATCAAAGTAAGTATTACTGTTAATTTTCGTAATGTAAGCATAGTTTTATTTACATTTGCTCATATTGAAACAATTTACTGTTTCAATTAAATTAAAGAATGAGTGAACAAACGAAACCATTTATAAGACAATAATAAAAAAAAAATTACACAAATCTAACCACAATTTTGATTATAGTGGTCTAAATACTGTACATAATGTAATGTCTACAACAGTGAAGTATAATAAACAATTACAAAACACTATATGTTCAAATGGACAAAATGATGAGAGAGAAAATAAACATATACTTTATAGATCTGTGTAATATAATGAACAATTAAAAAACATTATATGTTCATATTTAATTTTATGTTGTATATGTACATTCATGTGTATACATATGTTCAAAATTTGTAGTGCAGAGTGTAACTTATATACACTAGATACATATACTTTCTAGATTTGTAAAATATAACAAACATTTACACAACACTATATGCTCAAATTTTTATTTATGTTATTTATGTACATATATGTGTATACATATGTTCAAATTTATAGTGAAAACTTCAAGTTATAAAGTGCAAACTTAAAGTATTATACCCCATATACATATACTGTCTTGATCTGTAAAATATAATGAACATTTACACAACACTATATGTTCAAATTTATATTTATGTAATCGGATTTTTCACCAAATACCACTGAGTTTAAGCTTAATTCATCGTATATCACCAAAAACTTTTTAATACACCATATAACCTTCAGTTTTATGGAAATGTCACAACATGCCATTAATGACTAACGGAGGTTAACACCGTTAGTCATTAGGTTAATAATGCCACGTGGCAGCTTGTGATTTGTTCCCTTATAAATAATTTAATTTTAAAATAATTATTTAATTAATTATTGAAAAAATAAAAAAAAAGAAAAAAAAAAACCTACCACCACCAACGTTCCCCCAGCGAGCCACCACCAACGACACCCCTTGTCAGCCACCACCAACGAACCCCCTCGCCGGTGCGGAATCCAACCAGGACCTCCGCCAGCGCTCCTCCTATACCCCTATACTGTCGTGCCTCCCTCGAAAACCCCATTGAATCACCTTAAAAACCCCCTACCTCACTCGAAAAATCGTCCCCTACACACCTGCCGACGTCGAAACCCCCCTCCCCCGCGTCGGCGAACGAATTCGCCTTGTCCCGATGCCATCTCCACCCCATTGAACCACCACGTATGCCGAAATCCTAAAACCAAAAGCTAGGGTTTCGATTTTGGTGTTTTGGGGTTTCGTGGTGGTGGTTTTCGGCAAGTTTCGTGGTGAAGGTTAGAGGGGTTTATCGGGGATGGGATGGAGGTTTTCGGCCGTTTTGCGAAGGTTAGAGGGTTTAATCGAGGCCGGGATGGAGGTTTTCGGTGATTTGCGAAGGTTAGAGGGGTTTTTCGAGGCTGCCTGGTGTTTTAAGGGTGGTGGTTATGGTGGTTTCGGGGTAGGATTTGGGTCAAGGGGTGATTTCGAAGTTGGACTTAGATCAGCGGGGTGGTTGTTTGTATTGGGGGGTTCCGGCCGGCCGATTTCGAGGGTTTAGGGTGGCGGCCGGCTATTTTAGGTGGGCCTAGGGTAAGGGTTAGGGTTTCGCGGTGGCTTGGGGGGTGGGTGGTGGGTTTTTTTTCATTTTTTTTACACATTTTTGTTTTTGTTTTAACTTTTTTTATTTGGACCAATTATTGAGTGCCACGTGGCATTATTAACCTTAATGACTAACGGTGTTAACTTCCGTTGGTCATTAATGGCATGTTGTGACATTTTCATAAAACTGAAGGTTATATGGTGTATTAGAAAGTTTTTGGTAGTATACTTTGAATTAAGCTTAAATTCAGTAGTATTTGGTGAAAAATCCGTTATGTAATTTATGTACATATATGTGTATACATATGTTAAAATTTATAGTGCAAACTTCAAGTTATAAAGTGCAAAATTAAAGTATTATACCCCATATACATATATCTGTTAAATATAATGAACATTTACAAAACATTATATGTTCATATTTACTTTTATGTTATATATGTACATATATGTGTATACATATGTTCAAAATTTTTAATGCAAACTTCAAGTTATATACACCAGATATATTAACTTTTTAGATCCGTGAAATATAATTAACATTTACAAAACACTATATGTTCAAGTTCATATTTATGTTAGATCTGTGCATTTCTAAATACTATTTTGTTACAATTATAATGTTCTTTTGTTACAATTATAATGTTCATTTCTAAATACTATTTTGTACATTTGTAAAATTTAATTACAAAGATCATGTCAATTTTATAAATTAAAAATTTCAATTTACATTGTAGTGATGTACCATTTAAAGTGATACACATGATGCAATTTGAGAATGGAAATCATTATCCTATAATTCATGAAAGAAGAGAATTTTCTGAAATAGACAACAAATTGGATAGAAATGAAGTTATAAAAAAGTGGGAACCATATATATTAGAAGGAGACCTACAACCCAAGTAAGTTCATGCACTTACAAATACTCATATATGTGATATTTAATGTACAATCATTTAGTTTAATACATAATCTCATAATTGAAATAATTTTTAAAAATTTTGTGAACCAAAAAAGTTGAAAGTGAAATTTATAATGTCAAGATCAAGGCCAGAGACAAATCTATCAATGAGGTATAAATACTTCATAAAAATTCAATAATTCAATTTTTATAATCTCTCATAATCATTGTTTTATATATTAACATTTAAAAACTTTTCAGTGAACAAGAGAAGGAAATTTCAATAGCTGAAGATACATCAGCAAAACCAGGGTATATTGACACTTAATTTTAAATGTTCAATATTTCAGAAAATTTAATGTTCATTCTAATAATACTTGATAATCATTTTCAATTAACTAGTTCTCAGGCAAAAAACAATTGAAGAAATCCCACAAGAGGTTGAAGCTGCAGTAGAAGATAATCCTGCAGCAGATAATGAGCCACCAGTAGAAGATGATCCTGCAACAGAGGATGTGCCTGCAGCAAAGGATGTACAGCCATCTACAACAGAGAATCAGCCTACAGCAGGAGATACACATTCATACATAATTAGAAAGTCAGAACATATAAAGTAATTAAATGTTCTTATTGAACTTTTACATTATTAATAACCATATATTATTAACATATATTGACAGGAAAAAAAGAAAGTGTCAACTCAGCAAATACTCAAAAATCTAATGAACAAAAGGAAGATTACAAAACATGTTGAAAAGTCTACTGTTGGTGTTAAAAATGCCCCTGCTGCTGCTGATGTTGAACCTGCAAAGACCCCTGCTACAAAGAAAGTACCTACAAGTTCTGTTGCTGAAACACAAAAGGACACTACTGCAAGTTCAACTATTGAAACAGAAAAAACCCATGTTGCTAATAAGCCACAAACAGGTAATGTACATATTTATTAAATTAAATGTTCACTTCCATTTATAAAATAACATTGATATTGCACATGTTCACTAAACTATTTGAAAATGATCAAAATATTTAGGTGCTCCCAAAAAATTAGTTATTAGAGATATTGAGATTGAGGATGAAACAGAGGATGAATTAGAAAGAGAAAGAAAAGAACAATTAGAGCATGAGAAGGAGATGACAAAAATATTGAGAGGTTTAAAACCTGATGAGGACACAAGTTTGTCTCAAAAGAATGAAGATTCAACTCAAAATACAAAGCAGCCAAGGAGGAAAATGGTTGCAAGGAAAAATAAGAATAAAAAAGAAGATGAACAATCACCATCAACAAGAACAAGAAATAAATCTCAAGGTAAAATAAAATGTATATTTATGAATATAACAGTGATCATATTACATGTCATTTTAGATCTATATTAATATAAAATAAATACGTTAATAATTATTATTTACAGATGTTAAATTTCCTAACATATCAGTTATAGCAACAACAGGTGCAACAATTGCTGAAAAACAACCAGCACAGGAAACAACCAAAAAACCAGAGCGTCCTCGTGCTCTGACTGCAATTACTGAAAAACCTACTGAAACATCACCAAGAAAACCAGGGCGTCCTCGTGCTACAACTGCAGTTGCTGACAAACCTCTTGAAACAACACCAAGAAAACCGGGGCGTCCTAAAGCTGAAGTTGCTGAGAAAACTGCAAAAACAACAGCAAAAAAATCAAATCGCCCTGCTGCAAATTCTGCTGTTGCAGAAAAGAAAATTCAACCAAAAGGAGGCCAAAAAGGTAATGTACATATGTAAAAAAATAAATATTCAAATATAAATTAGAAATTATACTTACTTAAAAATGTTCATTAACCATATTATAAATGTGCAAATGTGTAGGTGGTCAGAAGAGACCAACTGCGTCAACCAAAGGCCTTGTGAAGAAAAGAAAAATCATTGATCAAGTTCCTTATGATGAACCATCAGAGGAGGAAGATGAAGAAGATGATACTGATATTGGAACAAATGCCCCTGGTGTATGTTCTGCACCTGCAGTAAAAAAAAAATTGAACCGAAAGGAGGCCAAAAAGGTAACATACACATATAAAGCAATAAATGTTCAATTACAATTTAGCAGTTACACCTATTTGAAAATTTTCATTTACCATATTGTAAATGTTCAAATTTCTAGGTGGCCAGAAGAGGCCAGTTCCATCAGCCAAGGGCCCAGTGAAGAAAATAAAAGTCACTGATGAAGTACCTTCTGATGAACCATCAAAGGACGAAGATAGTACTGATAGTGGAGAAGAGAGTGAGGATACTCCTTATAATGTTGAAAAAGAACAAGATGAGGAAAATGAAGAAATGGAAGAATTGGAGGAAAAGAAAACAAAACTGAAAAAAAACCAAAGGCTGAAGAAAAAAGAATGGTGTTGTATGAGAGAGAACCAAGAAAGAAGATTGTGAATAAAAAAGAAAGAAAAAAAACTGAAGTTGCATTGGTTAAAAAAGAAGAAGGAGATGAAGAAAGGACTGAAGAAGAGGAAAAAACAACTACAAGAAGAGGACATGTGAAATTCATGCAAAAACAACTACAAGAGGAGGACATGTGAAATTCATGCAATGGGTTAAGAACATGAGTGAAACACAAAAGGAAATGGTACATGAAATAGGGTTGGGGCCATTGTTGGACATAGGACTGCCTCAGCTTGACAAATAGTTCAGCCACTAGGGTTTTAGACAGTTTTGAAGTGAGTAGTAAGAGTTTTGAGTTACCAAAAGGTGAAGCAATTGATATTGAAGTGGAAGATGTGAGGATTGTTTATGGTTTGCCAATGGGAGATATTCCCATTGTTGAAGCAAAATCTGACAGGGCTAGTGAGGAATTTGGTTTGTTCATCAAAAAGTGGAGACAAAAATGGCAAGGCAAAACACCATCTATGAACCAAATTATTTCTCAATATACAAATGATAAATTCAAAAACCAAAGGCCAGCAGAGGAAGATTTTATCACTAACTTTCTGGTTGTTGCAGTGAATTCCTTAATGAAATGTATTTCAAACAACCAATGCCATTTTAAGTTTCTGTTTTCTATGATGGACAAAGAAAAAATAAAGAACTTAAATTGGTGTCAGAATGTTTTTGACTCTCTCATCAGCTGTCATGTTACATGGAGAAAGAATGGAAGCAAGGGATTTTACAATGGACCACTGCAATTTCTGATGGTAAGTTTACTAAAAACAATACTGAATTATTACATGTTCATTTACATAACATAAAATGTTCAATAACTATATGACAAAAAAATTTAATCTAAAAAATCAAATGTTCATTTCTGTTATACTAATTGAACATTTATAATAATGACTTTGTTGCAGTTGTTCTACTTTGATAGAGTTCAAAGATTGAACAAAAAACAATCAAGAACAATTCCAATAATATCTTGTTGGACAAGGGATATGGCACTTGAAACGATAAAAACAGAAAACGAGTTGAATTATGGGTATGGAAAAGTCCTTCCAAGAATAGAAGAAAAACCTGAAGAAAATCCTAAGGTATATGAATGCTCATTCATAACTAATGAAATGTTCAATTTTAAAAAATAAAATGTCTTATTCAAATGTTTATATGTTCTATAAATGACAGGTCTTTATGAACGAATTTGTGTCATTGGTTAATGAAGTTGGTGCATCTTTGGCTAAACTTTCTGCCAAATTGGTTAAAGCAAAAGAAATCTTCCCTGAAAACCAATTGGTGAAGAAAGTAGATGAAGTGTTGGGAAAGATGGCACGAGAATAATCAATTCTCAGCCAAGATGAAGAAATATATGGGTGTTGAGTAATTAGGTTTTGATGATTGTAAACTAATGATGATTATCTATCTAACGTGTTTGTTAAGTTATGCATAGAAAGAACAAATTATTCTTGGAATAGGATACAAGGAACCTGAGTAATGTCACATATATATATAAGGAACATGAGCAATATATGATAAGCAATAGAGAAACAAGAACAATGATGAGTGTTATGGTTGATAAACATGATGATGGCTAAAGAACCATGAAGGTAACTATGTAAATAGGTGTTTGCATATGTTAGCTTCATAAGGTAAGTACACTATGCATACATGAGTTGTATATGTGTAGGAGTATTTACATAAGCTTTCAGTTTAATTAATTCTCTCACTTGAAGTTTGTTTATGACAAACAAACTTCAATCTAATGTTTCTCTTAAGTGTTTATGTGAAGACAAGAACTGACTTAGGTGAAGTCAATGGGTTGGAACATAGAAGACTTCAAGAGGAACAAGAGAGAATGAATGAACCTAAAGCAGGTTCTCCCACAAGAACCAAACCACGAAGGAACCAGAAGATATTCTCTAACGAGATGCAGAAGGAACCTTTGGCAGGCTTTCCCACGAGAGCCGGAATATGTTCCCTAACAGGTACATGAAGAGTTCCATGTTCCCTAACAGGTACATGAAGAGTTCCCTAACAGGAACTAAGTTCTCTAACAAGAACTATCTAAGTTCCCTAACAGGAACTTAACGTTGCCCCGAGATCTAGAATACATCAATACTATTAGATTCCATAACAAGAGTTTCAACGAAACAACATGAAGACGGAGAAATCGAAGTATATCGCTCTAGGATTTATGTAAGTATGTTGGACATAAAAGTCAGTCTGGAACAAGTTTAAAGAACCAAGGTGAACTAATGATAGTCAATGACATTAGAGTTACTGACTTGTCAGGAACTGTCAGAGTTCCGAAACCTAATCGGAACTTAGGTCTGCACGTCGTTAAAGGTCGCAGGTCGAATTTAATGATATAAATATTTACCTAATACGTGCATATATTTTAGGGATTTGGTTTTACATAATAAAAATATTTATTTTCTAATAAATCCCTTTTGAAAAAAGATAAGTTATTTTTGGAAAATATTTTCTGTAAAATAAGTTTTAAATAAAATCTAATTTTATGGAAAGTATATCGTTTGTTAAAAGATATGGTAATATATCTTTTGTAAAAAGATATGGTAAGTATATCTTTTATAAAAAGATATGGCAAGTATATCTTTTGTAAAAAGATATGGTAAGTATATCTTTTGTTAAAAGATATATTAGTATATTTGGAAAATATAAGATTTAGATAAAATCTGATTTTATGGTAAATATATCTTATTATTATTGATAGAATATATTCTTAACAAAAGATATATTTTTGGAAAACTTATTTTTGGAAAATATCTTTTTATGTCTATCTTTTAATAAAACTTATCTTTTACGAAAAGGATGATTTGGGTGTACTACAAATATACTCATATGTATTCATTCAAAGTCGAGGCTGGTGAAGCTTAGTGGTTGTGCTTAACGGTTTCATCCTTCACCACGAAGCTAAGTCAAACCTCCAGGTCGAAGTTCCAGTCAGGTTTCGGTTACAGTTCGTCCAGTAAGTTCCAGACAGATCTCGAGTGTCCAGCATACTAGTTTTATCTCTTTGTTCATTGGTATGTATTTAGAGTTATTCTTTGAGATCTTGTAATTGGGAAAAAGGGTTTTGAGTGTTTTATGTATTGGGGTGTGAGAGTTCGTGAGGATTCTTGTTATAATTGTATAGTAAGAGTAGTTTGTGTAAGCTTCTAGGTGAAGCTGTGGTTTTGTACTTAGGTGGTACAAGTATTTAGTACTTTGGCAGTACGTGTAGTGCTTTGGTGGTACGAGTGAATTTAAGTGTGGTGCTTAGATTGGGTAGGATAGTGTCCTATCAAGTAGCAAGTCCAGTGAGGAACTTGTGAAATAAAGGTTCGTGTCTAATAGGTTGTAACTTGGTGTTTGCCCTATTATAGTGAAGTGGTTTGTGTTTGAAATCCCTAAGGTAGGGTCGAGGTTTTACTTCCAGTTGGGCCCTGGATGGTTTCCTCGTAAAATCCACTTTGCATTGTCTAAGTTCCTAACAGCAATCAGTTTTATATTCCGCGAAAAGTAGGCACTAGGAACATACTACAATTCACCCCCCCTCTTGTAGTATATCATCCGAAATAACAACGGGTCAGAGGATTTTTTGAATGCCATTGCACAAATTGAGAGGGACCTTATAGAGGCAAGCAAGGCAGAAAAAAGGAATGAAGGAAAGGAGAAGGAATATAATATAAGAAAAGCATTCAGTTTGGGCTTGAACTTGACTCTCCCGACTCCAACAAATGGTAAATATATTACTTGAAACTTTAGTAACTAATTAATACATTAAAAAAATTTATTAAGTTTGAATTTCTTTGATCATAGTAGCACAAATTAATCTTGGAGCAACAACTGATGCAATTATTCCTTCTATGGAAGTACAAAGTAAGAAACTTCTATATAATAAATGTATGCTAAATATAATAAATATTCATTTACACTAATAACTTATTGTATATTAATCAGCAGAAAAAGTTGAAGGTTTAACTTCAGAAAAACCTCAAGATGGAGGAATTTCAAAAGAAGGTAAAATGTTCACTTATATAGTATCAAATGTACATATTAATCTTTAATAATATTAAATTTTTGTATGATTTAAAGCAATAGGCAAAGGAGAAGGTTCAAAATCAGTAGCAGCAGAAGAAAATATTCAAGGAATTTCAAAGAATGGTACAATGCTCACTTATAAAAACACATATAATCATATTCATAAATACGATGTTCATTTATAATTATAACATTTTTTTTACAGTATCTAGTTCAAAAAATGATGCAAAAATTGATGATCCCAAAACACCATCTGAAATGGGAACTGAAAGCAGAGAAGCTACTGATGATTTTTCTAACATCTTAAAATCCCCAGCATGTCCAACCATTGAAAATGTGTTGGATGACTCAACCAAGAAAGGAGGAAGCAAGGGGTAAAATTTGAAGATCTGTCTTTTTAAGAATTATGTAATTTTGATGGACATGTAGTTTAAAAGAAGAATAGTAATTATTTTGGACAATTATGGTTATGTAGTTAGTAATGGACATGTAGTATTATTTTGGACAAGTATGTACTTTATGTATATTAATTTAAGTGTGTTAGTAATATTCTAATTGTTAATGATTTTTGATATTGTTTTAAAAGGAAATAATTTTAATTTTATTTCTCTCTTCAATACTAACCATGATTGATATTTCAGAGAACAACAGGAGAAATATATATATTTGCTTCAAATGTCAATGACAGGTAAATGATCATTACATAAATATATATATATATATATATATATATATATATATATATATATATATATATATATGCTCTTTTTTATTAAACTAAATAATCATTTATAATATATGTTATATTTAGTGAGTCAAAGAAGGATTCAAAAAAAGAAGAAGCAAAGAAGATTCAAATTGCCAAAACCTTAACAAATCAAAGGTAAATATTCATTTTATCTATATAAAGGAATAATGTTCATTTTATCAATAAATTAAATGATCATTTATGGTTCACAATGTATTTATTGACAGAGAAAAGACTTTGGAAAGCAAAAAGTCAGACAAAACTGAGAAAGAAAAAATTCAAATTGAAAAGGAAAAAGAAAAAAGGTATAAATTTTAATTTACAAATATTTGTTCATTATATTAAAGTTCATATTTAAATTAGTAAATGTTCAAATTAACTCTAAACTATGTCCCATGAAAACAAAAGACATAGAGGGAGACCTAAAATATTCCTCATGCTTTCCGATTTCCGTACATGGTCAAATACAAGGATTTGTTCAAAGATGAAGAAACAATGAACAAACTTGTAACTAACTTTCCTTTCAGTGGAAAAGATCAAAGGTAAAAATAATTTACTATCATGAAAGTTATAGCATTATGTTTGTTGTATAAACATATAATTTTAAAAATGTAAATTTTGCAGTGAACTACTATATTACGACGGATTGAATTTGATCAATAGGGGAGAAATGAAATCTCTCGAAGGTGATACAGAAGTAATTAATAATGTGATTGATTCATGGGCCACAATACTGAATCAAAAAAGCTCAAAAAACAAGATCTACTTCTCAACTTTTCCACATGTAAGTTTCAATTTTAATGGAATATATATACATTTTTACTATACAAAATGATCATTTTCATTATAATTATATAATATTTTAAAATGATCATTGTCATATTATATATGTACATTGTTAAATATATTAAACTGATCATTTTCATTATACTAAATGGTCAATATTATATATTAAAATAATCATTTGCATTGTTTGCAGCAAATTATGTGTGCAAATACAGTTTGTCTAGAAGGATCAATGTAGGGAATAATTTCAAGCTTTCATCCCACTAGCTTGAACCCCACTATGATCATACACTAAAGTACGGTGGCGTCCAAAAGGGAAGAAGATAGAGCAAAAAAGTCGCCAACAAGTTTTAGGAACTTGTAAACCGTTCACAGGGTGAAGGTTACACCCCTTAACGATCCAAGAGATCATCAACTCCATAAGGTCTAGAACCAAATAAGGGTTCGGGGATGAAGGTACAAATCCAACCTAAAAGAGATTGAACCTACTCTAATAATAGGCCTCTACTTTATTCTGATCGTATTCATGTGCGCTTTTTAATTAACATGCAATCAATAGGTTTAAACCTAAACCTGTTTATCTATGTTGGTTGAATTTAATGCACAATAAATCTATTATTGGCGATCACTTAAAATCATAATCAAAATTAACCCTAAAGAAGATTATTAATTATCTTATTAAGCGTGATTACAAGTACCAATTCCCTTTAAACATGCATAAAAGGTGTGATCAAACAATAAAAAGTAAATAATATCAAGCAACATAATATCAAGCAACATAATAATCATGACAATAAAATTATAATCATCATCAAAATAATAATAATCATATTATTCATAATCATCATAAATTATAATCATTATAATCATAATCATGTTCATGTTAATATTAAAGCATAATAAAAATAGCAAGATCATAGGCATGATACTAACAAGATTAATAACAAACCCTAGCATGTCACTAAGCAATAAAAATCAAATCTTTAACCCTAACATGATACTAGCAATCACAAATATTAGGAAGAACATAGGAAGCATCATAACAATCATATTTAATATTAAAATTACCCTAGACATGATACTAGGAATATCATAATAACAGTATAAACATGATTTCTACATCATAATATCAATAAAATCAATTAAAGTACTTACTTTGATGCCTCGTACCTCTTTCTAATAACAAAATACACACGTTAGTAACTTCAAGGAAAACAATAATCAAAACAATTAAATTAAATAATTGAAAGAGAGATTTGGGACCAAACCCTCAGAAATTAAACCTTTCACGTCTAGGGCGAAGGTAACTTCGAATATGGCTAGGTGTATCTAAGTCTTGCGAATGCGGAATTTTGTATGTGAAACAAGGTTTGAGAAGAGAGATGAAAGAGATGAAAGAATGATGATGATAATCGGTGAATAATCGTGAGAATTGGTGAATGAAAACGGAGTTTTTAATACGTTATATATAGAGAAAATCAGCCAAAAAGATAAAATAAACAAAACAGAGTCTGACGCACAAAAAAAAGAGCTGGCGCAAACCCTGGCTAACTGGCGCCAGGCACCAACACTAGCGTCAGGCGCCAATGGCTAGCGCCAGGCCTGGTTCCAGGCGCCAATGCCTGGAGTCAGGCGCCAAGCCTGGTTTTAACGCGTTTTCGAAAATCAGATAAGTTTGCCGTACTGGAGGATTAAATCATATAATTTCCTCGAAAAATGCTATTTGACTTTAATTAAAACTCTGAAAAGTCAACAAAAGTCAATTTATCAATGCTAATTGAATTAGGAATGAAAAGAACCTTTTAGAAGAATCTAGAAGACTAAAACCATTCCTAATTGCATTAGGAATGATAAATCATATTAGGCCCTCCCCTAGATCATTGGGCCATATATAAAGCTCAAACCGGGCCCAGTTTAGTAAATTGGCCATAACTTCCTCAATATTCATCGGAATTGGGCTTATAATATATCGTTGGAAAGCTCTTGTCAAGCCCCATCCAACTAAACTACTATTAGACCCATACCAACCAAACTGGATTGGTTGTTTTCTTAAAATAAGTTTTCAAAAACAGAGAGAAGAGAAAAGAAATTAAAACTTTCCGCAACACTAGACTTTCCACACTTTCGCTTCATTCGATTATGATTCGACGCGAAAGGTACTCATCACTGGGTTTGGTTTTGGGGAGACACAAATGGGTGTCTACACAAGCAGACTCAGAATAATAGAAGAGTAGCAAGAAGATTTGCAACAGGTTAATGCAAAATGTTCACATATAGAAAATTATATGTTCATACATGTTTGATGATTTTAATAGACATAATTATTATTTTTTTATTTTTAGTAAAGATTGTTCATGTATAAACAAAATTTATTAAGTTTTTAATTTTGAAGTTTTTAATTTGTGCTTAATACATGTTTCATGATATTCAAGTTTTACATAATTAATCCAACATTCCACCTTAAAATTGCAAATTTTCTATAAATGATCATTATCAAATACTGTAATAATCAAACTTGATGATTATCAAATAAAATGATCATTTTTAAATAAAAATGATAAAATTAATGACTATTTACGAAATTAAATGATCACTTACACATACTAAATAATCACAATTAGAAAGCTAAAAATAGTTTTAAAGAAAAAGGTTCAAATAGCAATTTAAATCAAAAATAAAAACAACTTGAAGCAACAAGCAACTTGAATCTCTTTAAAGTTGAGACAATTAAAAATATTAAAAATTGTATACTGATTTTCTCTCCTATTTCCCATTTGTAGCCAATCTCTTAGCCACACTTGTATCAAGAAAAGCTAATAACCTATCATATTTAGTTGAAATTTGTGGAGAACCGCCTTAAGTACTTCTTCGAACAGTAGGAGCATCATGAACATTTCTTGAAACACTAGGAGAAACTTGAACATTCCAAGAACTGCCTTGAACACTTATTGGAACATTAGGAATATCATGGACATTTCTTGAAACATTAGAAGCAGCTTGAACATTCCGAAAATCTCCTTGAATACTTCTTGGAACATTAGGAGCAGCCTGAGAATTCCTTGAAACAATAGGAGGAACTTGAACATTTCTTGAAGCTTTTGGAGGATTTTGAACAACTCTAGAAATTTTAGAAGGAGCTTGGGCTTTGGTCTGAGCATGCACAACCGTGGCAAAATGTACATTTCTTGGTTTCTTTGCTGGAAATTGAGCATTATTTGGAACATTTTCAACATCTTGAGCAATTGCAACTCCTTCACGAACATCAATATTTTTACCCTGACGATCAAAATCAAAACACTTAATGAACACATACAAGAAACTTAATAAACTTATACAAAAATAAAAGGTAGATAAATAATATTTCACCTTCACAATAGAGGATATGTCTGGATCACCAGTAAAATTTGATTGCATAGAATTTTCTCCATATTCCTGAAAATATTATAAGCACAAATTAAAATAACTAAAATGTACAACTACGAGTAAATAAATAATCATTTATATAATACCTGTTCAAAGTCATTTGATACACTATCATCTGAAGAAGAAAGGATATATTCTACAATAACTGATTTTTTATTACCAGCCTTGAAAATAAAATAAAAAAAAACTTAATTAAAATTAGTAAAAATAAATAAAAACAAAAATAAAAATTAAATTAAAATGTGCCTGACCAGGTGGATTTTTAATCAAAATTAACTCATTCGGATCTGTAAAAGAATTAGCATAGGAGATAGGACACCCATTCTCATCCAATTCATGAGGTAAAACAAAAAATCTCAATTCTTGAACATAAATAATCAATAACAAAAACACTAATATTCATTATTACCTGAACAACTGCTTGACCTTTAAATCTTTTATAAGGAGTGTAGACTTTTTCTTCATCCACTGACCCCTTGCTTTGTTGTAAGCCTTCTCTAAATTACTCTTAGGCCTATAATTCCTCTCACCAGTAGGCCTTGATTTTGGCGGATTCTTAAATTTGTGATCAACAATTTCAATACCTTCAACCGGTTCACCAAAATCAATAACCCCTATAACACTCTCAATCTTTTCTTTTAAAAGATTCAAAAAAACATTCAACCTCAGCTTTAGCATTCAAAGAATGTTGACAACTTATAACCAACTTAACAACTTTCCTTAGTGTTTGTGACCTCCAAACACTTGTGGATACTACATTAAACTTCAGCGTTGGTTCATCAAGACCATGACTACACATAGCAGCCTTAATCCACCTCTTACATATATACTCATCTGGAATCTTAGGAACACAATTCATGTGATATATCCGAAGAGCATGAGAACAAAGCAAACCCATCTCACTAAATAACATGCATGTACAACATATTGCATGTGTTTCTTTATTAAAAACAACCTCGTGCTTGATTATGTCTTTCCCAGGTCTCCACAAATGATAACTATATTCAGGAAAATTCAAATCAACATCCTTATGATCACAAGCAGTACCCTTAATGAACTCTTCCTCAAAAAGCACATAAGCTTGAATTGTATACAATGATCTAGCATGAATAAGGATCCCAATGTATGCAAAGGCCAAATGACGATTACCTCTGATTGTATTATAATTTCTCCCTTTTTCCTTACTTCTCCACTATTGAACCACATCAAGAAACACTTGATAGAAATCACATAAACCTTGTGTCTTGTTAAGCCTTTGAGAAACTGATTTATTAGTTGTCTCACTACGTTGAGAAGAGAGAACACCTCCAGACCAATGTTGCTTTGAAAAATTTGGGCACCACATCTCTTTAACCTTATACAAATCACTTAACCAATCAAACTTTGCACAATCATATTTCATCAACATTCTGTATACAAGACATGATCATTAAGAATATCAATAATGATCATTACAAATAAACATGTATAAACCACTAAATGATCATATCCTATAAACAAATATAAAGATTATAAAATAGCATAATGAAGTACCTTTTCCAATAATGCTCAAATTCAGCTGGAGTTTCACAGTACTTCAGCAAATAACCAAATAAATCAGTGAAACCATCCAAAGCTCTCAATGCCCCAATGTGTTTCTTGGAATTTTGTTCAATATGCCAAACACATAATCTATGATGAACACTTGAAGGAAAAATATTTCTTATACCAGCTGCAATTGCTTGAGCTTGATCAGTCATTATCGTAATAGGACATTTCCTTCCCATAGAAGTTAAAAAAGTATCAAATAACCACTCAAATGATTTTGTTCTTTCATTAAGTACAAATCCCATGTCAAACATAACATTATTTGCATGATGATTCGTACCAACAAATGGAGCACAAATCATCCCATATTTGTTAGTCCTATAAGTAGTATAAAAGACTAACAAATCACCAAAATAATGATAATCTCTCATCATCCTTCCATCTCTCCAAAAAAAACTAACCAATGCACCATTTTCATCTTGTTCAAAGTCTGCTTCATCAATTTGTCTTTTTGCAAAAAATTTGATTAGTTGATTGATGTCCCCTCCCTCAAATTTAGCTCTCTTTTCAGTCGAAATAGCATCAGGAGCTGTAAAACAAAGGTTTGGAGACCCTCCAACCTCCTTCTTCAAAGCTCTCAAAGAATCAGAAACTTTAACTCCACTCAATCTAAGTGTAGAAATGAAATTAATGTGTTCCTTAGAAATATCCCTGTGAGACCTTATTAAATGTCTCTTGCCAACAGGAATCATTTCATGATTATGGACCATTTCATGTCTTGTACATGTAT
This sequence comes from Chenopodium quinoa, assembly GCF_001683475.1. Lineage (NCBI taxonomy): Eukaryota > Viridiplantae > Streptophyta > Magnoliopsida > Caryophyllales > Amaranthaceae > Chenopodium > Chenopodium quinoa. Next base: position 433,917 of record NW_018745324.1, read on the forward strand.
ATACACCTAACCGATCAATACTAAATTGAATAAAAGCTAAGCAACCAGTCCTTATATCAATTCTCTCATAGGATCTTTTATTCCTACACTTATCATCTTTAAAACCCTCATTAGTACAAACAAATCATCTCTTCGCCTCTTACCTTTTCCAATTCTAATTCCAAAGCCCTTTCTAAAAGCATATTCATTAAATAATTCATAAGCCACATCTTCAGAAGGAAATTGCTTCCTAAAAAATTTAGAAGTAGTTGCTTCTTGAAAAATAATAGCATCATTTTTTTCCACTGCAATAATAAAAAATATACCAAATGAACATATACAATAGCAATAATGTTCAATTACATTAAAGAATATTATAAATAACAAAACAATAAACACATGTAAAATGTTAATGATTATGTATCTTTACATAAATGAACATATTTTTAAATGATAATGAAACATACAAATGAACATTTATAATTACATACATAATTATAAATTACATTTACTACACATATAAACATAAATGAACATTACTTTTATACGACGCGAAACAATAATGAAATCAATTGAATAGAAAATTTTATAAGCTATACATATTCATTAAAACTGGAAAAAAAACATCAATAAAATAACAACATTACAATTAAAAACAATAAAATCAAAACAATACAACCAAAACTATAAATTAAAAAAATTACATAAATAACAATGAGATCACAAATTATAATCAAGCATTATATAAGTTATAATGCATACAATTAGCAATAACAATCACCAAAACTATCAGATCCAAAATTATAATCGAGCATAATATAAGATAAAGTTCAAACAATAAGCAAAACTATGAAATCAACCATTAAAATTGAACAATTACACAAGAAAAACAGAGGATAATCAAATCCATTAATTGATTGACAAATTACTCACATTCATTCGTAAACGATTCGAGTAAACCAACTCCAGGAGGAAAAATAGAATCACACTCACGATCAAACGCAATTGAGCTTGAGTCACACTCACGATCGAACGCAATTGAGCTAGAAAAATCCATGGAAGCAGAGAGAGAAAATTGGGGAAAAATAAAAAATGTAGGAGAGAGAAAATGAAATCAGAAATATAAGAATGAAAAAAGAGGAAATTAGGTTAGGAAATTCATTATATAGTTGCTTGAATACAAAGTTAACGAAAATGTAATAAAAAAGGTACAAAAATGAAGAAGATCAAAAACGACGTAGTTTCATTGGGGGTGTAGGAAAAGTTCACTAAACTAGAGTCTAGGGGAAAATTTGTACCTCATTATTCATCGGAATTGGGCTTATAATATATCGTTGGAAAGGTCTTTTCAAGCCCCATCCAACTACACTATTATTGGACCTATATCATGGAACAAACTAAACTGGAATGCATGTTTTTCATAAATAGGGTAAGAAAAAAATATTTTCAAAAACAGAAAGAAGAGATATTTTCATAAAAACATCCTCATCACTAGACTTTTCACACTTTCGCTTTGTTCGATAATCAAATGACATGAAAGGTATTCATCACTGGGTTTGGTTTTGGGGAGACACATATGGGTGTCTACAGGCTTCATAAAGTTTTTTCTTTTGCATAACCAAATCCACGTTTTTGGAAGAAAGTTGTCAATCAATGCAAGCTGATATTTTCTTTGATTGCCTGAATATTAATGTTTATGCAAGTTAGGATATATATATATATATATATATATATATATATATATATATATATATATATATATATATATGTATGTATATATATGTATGTATGTATGTATGTATGTATGTATGTATATATATGTATGTATGTATGTATATGTAATTACAGTTGCAAATAGTAAATGCTCCTGAAAACTTTTCCATTATTATATGCATATGCAATGTTAAATTACTTTTGTTAGTATATAATATGTGCTCTAATGATTTTTGGAATAATATTTAATCTATTCCTAATTAAGTTTGTGGATGTTTTTGCAATATTGCACTGTTGAATAATTGCATAGATGTTTCATGCAGAAAAGTTGTGCAGTAAAAAACGAAAAGTTTAAACACAACCCAATATACACATTCCATTAATATATCAAACTATTTTCCCTAAAAAACCAAGGTCGTAAAAGAGTTTAAACACAACTCAATATAAACATCAAGAAAGGGCAAGTCACTCCACGTGCATCGCACGCGTTGGCTGCCCTAGTAGATAAAAAAGTTTTATATGATATAATTCATATTTTTGGTTTTTTTTGGTACATTATATGTTCCGTGTATGGAGAAATGGAACAAGTTATAAAATACGGATGGTGTACATATTTCATTCGTTTTTTAGATGTATCATTTGTAAAAATATAAAATTTTACACAGTGTTTGGAAATTTGAGAGATAGAGATCGTGGGAGGACCCATGTAGTATGGATTAAAAGAAAAGTAATGCACCTAATTTGAAAATTTCTTATTCATAAAATGGTTCATATATATATATAAAAAAAAAACGGCGGATAGAGGTGAACCTAAGAAGGCACAAGGGTCTCTTTGATTCAGCCGTAGCGAATTGATTGTACTCCACACCAACTGCCGGTGCTTTTTTTTTCCTACTTCAACTAGAAGAGATCTGTTGTGTATGTAACAAGTCTCTTGTTTTTTTCCCCCTACTTTGACCAGAACGGCCCTCTTAGGGTCTTTTTTTTTTCCTGCTTCCCTTTTGCTTCTACTGTATGAGTGTATAAATATATTAATCATGCATTCAATTTTTTTTAAAAGTCTCTCATTAATTATTTATGAAATTTTTATAATTTTTAAGTTGTAAAATAAATATATACTCATAATTTAATGATATAAATTATAAAGATTTTATTGCACATACTTCATTTCAATACATGTATTTTAAGTACTTTATTTACTATTTAGTTTTATATATATGAGTAAAACAATAAAGAAAATTTATAATATATACTTGTACAAATTACCATATACAAAGTACTAGTACTAGATTTTAGAACTTTTATTTTATTTTTGTATTTTTTATCTTGTAAAAAAAAATAATAATAATAAAAAAATAAATAAAAAAAAAACTTGTGAATGTTAGATGCGGATTACATAGAAAGGTACTTTTTGAACATGCAAGTACTTTAAAATTTGATCAACCAAAATAAATGTTTAGAATATAACTCATTCTTACCCTTTTTTTCCTCTTATTATTCAATGGCTCAACGCTGCCCTTAGCTAAAATTCCTGGATTTGCTATTGACGGTGGAATTATATATTAATGTGTTACCTTCTTTGTTATAAAAGAATTCAATTAAAAGATTGGACACAATATAAGAATTAATGAAAGATGAGAGTTTTAACATATCACTAATTCAACAACTTATTTTGCAATTCTCTGAATGCAACTAAACTTCGTTGGTAGTTGTATCAATATTATTTCAAAAAATGAAAAAAAAAATATATTAAAAAAAAAGTTATAAATTTTCAACCTGGTGGTTAATACATTTGAGCTAGATTATACGTAGTATAAATTATGTGCTACTCTAACAATGAAAAGAATTACAAAACGAAATGTAACAAGCATTAGAAGAACCACAACCTCTACATTCAGGTTTTTTGTAGCAAATCTGCAAGAGTCTCAGCCTTTCCTTCATTATCATTACTTAAGGGCTCGTGATCAGGTGTATTTAGAAACGTATTTTCAGCTGACTGAGAAATATACTCTGACATACGGAATGAAAGCTCGTCAGGGACAACTGAATCTTGCGGTCCTGCTTCATTTGGATGCTCTACCTCTGTAATTTTGACCTCATTTAAAGAAGCAACAGAAGAGCTTCGTGATAGCGTGAGGGATGCAACTGTCGTTACTTCATCAATGTCGTCAAGGGAGCAAACTGACCTTGCTGCAAGTGAACGTCTTGACTTCTCCTTAACTCTCTTACACCAGTTGTGCAAGGAATCTCTCACACTTTCTGCAACCAAGGCTTTCTTGCACTTAGATCCCATCTAGCATCGTCAAAGGTCAACAAAAGAATTAGACTATTATTCTACCATTTATATTAGTTAAGTGGCAGTGAACAAGTTATATTGTAGTTTCAGAAACCATGTTAGTGAAGTCGAGAGAGTATGGCTAGTTCTATCATAATGGGGTTCGGAGTCTGTTCAATGTGCTGTAGCAGCAGAAAATTTTGGAACAAATTGCATGTTGTACAGCTAAATCGATTGTTGAATAACATGAAATGTAGGCAATTACAATCACATTAAAGCAATAGCCTTGGTTGTAATAGAACTCGAACTCACTGCATCACTCATGAAAACCTTTTCCAAAAAGTTCTATATTCAAATAATTTTGAATTTATTTATTTATTTATTTTTATTTATTTATTATTTTTTTTTTAGGGTAAGTAGTTTTATTGCTCCAAAACTATTTTATAAACCAGTCCCTAAAAAGGGAGCAGAACAAACTGCCTAGAAAAACTCGGAGCAAGCCTATACAAATTGCTCCTGTAACCAATCCCTATCTACACTATTGATTCTTTTCGACTTTACACTTAACAATCTATCTCTAATTTCTATTTTTACAAACTTTACAACTGCATGTATGCACAACACCTTGGACTCCCAATGTGCAGTATTCCTAGCCTTCCATATCCAATAGACAGCTGCTAAAGTACAAACTCTCAGCAGGCATTGCTGAAACCCAGGCTTACAGCATCTTGTTCTTCTCACAGCATTCTACAGACTATATCCTAACATTAATCCAGTTACTAATCTCATCCCAGATCCTTCTACTATACAGGCATTCAAAAAATAAATGAGCATGAGACTCATTTTGAGCCACAATAGTAAACACTTAGTAGAGGCAGTTACACCAAACTGCTGCAACCTGTCCCTAGTCAATAATCTGCCCTGAATAGCCGGCCATGCTATGAAAAGATGCTTTGGGATAGTCAATCTTTCCCAAATTAGCTTATCCCATCTGCATCTTTCAGCATCCTACATCAGTTCCCTATATACCCTGCTGTCTGAAATCTGCCTTGCCCAAAGGAACTGCCAGAATATACACTCTTGAGTTTATCTTTCACACTACAAATCTTCCTCCAATACCAACTAGAATCCATACCAGGCTGATAATTATACCAGTTCTGCTCTTTTAAATCCACCACACTTATCCATTTTACCCAACGGTTCTCTTTTCCTTGAGCTATTGCCCAGACATGCTTCCCCAAGGCTGATATTCCAGGTCTCAGCATCCTACAGACCTAAACCTCCCTATGCTTTCTTTCTACAGACTTTATCCGAAGCAACATAGCCAGGATTATGATGCAAGCTCCCATGCCAGAGAAAGTTTCTACAAACTCCCATGCCAGAGAAAGTTTCTACAAACTCCATTGATCTTCTCACACACAGCTTTAGGCAATATCCATTAACACTGAATTCACTAAAACTGCTCTGGCAGCAAAAGAAATATGTTTAGAACCCCAAATTCTAATTCTTGCACACATTTTATCTACCAGGTGCTCACACTCAACAATAGTAACCTTTTAGAACAAATGGCAACACCCAAGTATCTAAAAGGAAGGCTGCCTTTACTAAACCCTGTCATGCTCAGGACTTCTTGCAAGACATTCTCAGTCATTCCAGCACGATAAACAGTGTTTTCTAAGGGTAAAGCAGTATCTCTTGAGAAAGCATTAAACCCTCTCATCATTAACTTCACTGATTTTAGCTCACCTCTACAGCATAGAATCAGATCATCCGCAAAACAAAGGCGAGTAAGACCAACAGCCTTGCACCTTGGGTGAAACTTGAAATTGGACTTAGTGCTTATCACTTTCAGAATCCTAGACAAGTATTCAATGCATGAATAAACAACAAAGGAGAAAGGGGATCTCCTTGCCTAAGCCCTCTTTTTGCATTGAAAAAACCATGCATAGATCCATTAATTTTCAGTGAAAATTTAGGAGTTCTCACACGGTCATGACCAGCAGAATAAAATGCTTAAAGAAGCACGAAGCATTCATCATTTCTTCAAGGAAATCCCATTCAACTGTGTCATATGCTTTATTCAAATCCAGCTTGATAAGACAACTAGGTGCTGCAGAATCTCTCCCATACTGTCTTACAAAGTCTTGACAGACCATGATGTTATGCACAATGTGTCTGCTGTGTACAAAGGCACTCTGGTTCTCTGCAATAATCTCAGGAAGCACCATCTTCAATCTGCCACACAGAACCTTTGAAATGCATTTGTAAATAACATTACAGCATGCCATTGGTATGAACTTTGTCACATTTACAGGGCAATTCACCTTTGGAACCAAAGTAATGGCAATGTTGTTAATTTCTTTGCATTTTCCCAGTCTAAAGAAAATTAAGGACTGCTCCACATACTTCATTGCCAATTATATCCGAGGTAACCTTATAGAAATTGCTTCCAAATCCATCTAGACCAGGAGCTTTATTTTCATTCATTGCAAACATTGCTCTTTTAACTTCATCCTGAGTAAAAGGAGTAGTCAGAAGGGAACCCAGCCCCATAAATCACACCAGTCTGAATAACAGCAGCATTTGCAGGGATCTTATTATCACCACTTGTTCCCAGCAAGATATTACGGGGACTTCACTCATATCAACCTTGTCCCCATTAAGGGCCTGTTCTCTTTTACTGAATTCAGCTGAACTGAACTGAACCGAACCGAACCGAACCGAACTGAAATGAATATTTTATAAGAGAAGGAAATTAGGAGCTGAGCTGAACCTGAACTGAATTGAATTTCAACGTATGAGAACAGGCCCTAAGGTTCTTTATAGTGTAAACCTTGTTCTGCATATTCCTTTTCCTGGGAGCTCTATGAAATAATGCTGTATTTTGATCACCATCAGCAATCCGATCAGACATTGCATTTTGTCTCATAAAGGAACAATAAACTTCCTGAGCTTGAGAGAATAATTCTCTAGCATTCTGTTCAGCTTCTCTACTTGCTAAATCTCCGGGGTTAGTGGGTTACTATGAAGAGCACTCTGGCAAGAATCTAGCTTTTGGTTAGCTAGATTGTATTGGATTTCAACATTTTACATCCAAATTTATTTAGCTCAATCAAGCTTTTCTTCACAATCTTCAATATTCTCACAACTATATACATAGGTCCCTTCCACTTCATATTGCCAAGCTTCAAGCACCAGATCGCTGAACTAAAAGGTTTCTTACTCCACATATTGAAATACCTAAAAGGTTTCTTCCCCATTTGAAATACCTAAAAGGTTTCTTCCCCATTTGTTGCTCAGGATACACATGAAGGATACACACGATCAAAATCCCCTTCATTACTGAAATACATCCAAGAGGAACAAATTGCACCATTTATAGTTCACTAAGCCCCTATCTAACTTAGAGAATACTCTGGCTTTCCCAATCTGCTTGTTATTCCAAGTGTAAAAGTTACCACTATACTTCATGTCAGCCAAGTCACAATCATCAATACAAGCTCTAAAATTAGCCATTTCATTCCAACAGACAAGAGCTTCTATTCTTTCTTCTGCTTCCAAAACATAATTGAAATCCCTAAAGACAATCCAAGGACTATAAATTGAAATACTGAGAGTCCTAAGATCATTCCAAAGAGTCATCCGTTCAGAATTAGTGTTAAAAGCATAAATGAAAAAGCAATGAAAACTCTCATTCCTGCTTTTAACATTGACATAGCAATAAACCAATTGACTAGTGCACTCTATTACATGGACTCGACAAAAATCATCACGTACCCGTGTCGACACGACACGAGACGAACACGGGTGCGAAATTCGGGTCCGACTCACCTGATTGCACTCAAACATGGCAGTTTCCGGATGACTGGAAGCCTCTGAGGTCAGCTGAACAGGCTGTTCGTCCGGTTTAAATCAATCAAAAAATCCTTTCGTTTTTTTAGACGCAAATTTTTTTTAATACGCCTCCTCCAACTCCAGGCTTCTCTTCTCCTAGGAATCTTCACTTAGTATGCAAGCTCAAGAAAGCTTCAGTTGACAACTTGAGCTTCATGTGTCTTGAAGCTTCAAAAATGGCAGCAAGCTTGAGCAAAAAGACCGTTCAAATTTACTCCATTTTAGAGAAGAGATAGGAGAGAGGAGAGAGAAATCAGAAATTTATGGTTGAAATTAAATGTTTGACCGACACTAGACCCCAAATAACTTTCTTTCTTTTTTTTCTTTACCGTGTGGATCCACACTCCACTATCTCAATTCAGTTTTTTATTTTTAATGTACTCCCTCATTCACTCATTGTAATACTTGTATTCCTTGTGTCTGATTACACTACAAATTATTTTATTTTTTGTTCACTGTTGATAAAAACATATAAAACTATAATTTTTTTGCAAAAAATGTAAGTGTCGTGTCCCCGCACCCGTAGAAATTGACGAATTGGACACTCGGACACGGACACGTGTCCGACACACGCACCCGAGTCCATGTAACATAGCTAGTGCATAGCAGGATTTTTTACGAAACTAAGCGTTATTAGTAAACTATTTACGAATATAGACGCGTGGCCAAACTATTTACAAAACTGAGCTTCTGAGGTAAAACGCAGCCTCGGTCAGCGTTTTTCCTTATTTTTATTTATTTAATTTGTTTTGAATTATGTATTTTGTGAAATACAAAATAAAAAATAAAAAAAAAACTGAAATACACAAAAACGCTGCCTCAGTCATCGTTTTTGTGTTAGGCTATAACAGGCCTTAAAACGCTGACTCAGGCAGCGTTTCATTAATACTAGAAACACGCTGCCTCAGTCAACGGTTTTGCCTGGTATATTCTTCCAGGCAGACGCAACGCATTCACTCTTCCTCAAAACTAAAAACTCAAACTCTCTCTTCCTCAAAGCTCTGCCGTTGCCGCCGCTGCCGCCGCCGCCTGCTGCCTGCCACCGTCGCCGCCGCCTACTGCCTGCTGCCGCCGCGCCTCTCCTCTTCTTTATAATCACATTTTTGGTACTTCTCACTTATTTGTTTTTAAAATTTTAAAACCTAGGTTAGTTTGATAATTATATAGTACATTGTTTTAATTTGATAATGTTGTTGATTATTCTAAGTTAGTTTGATGTAAATTGATAATTATGTTGATAATTCTAAGTTAGTTTGTTGTAATTTGATAATAGTTTAGTATAAAAGCCCTAAATTGATGTTAGTTTAGTAAGAAAGTTTATGATGAAATTATGGGAATGTTTGGTAAAAATGTTGAAAATGTTGATGAAATTGTTGCTATTGTTGATGAAATTGTTGTTTTAATTTGATAAAATAGGCTACATTGTCGTTTAATTACGAAAATTATGTTATGTAGAATACGTTGGTTGTTAGTGTGAATATGTTCGTTGTGTACTTTGTTTTGGTTGTTATGTGAATATGGTTAATTATGTTTGTAGTGTGAATTTCTTGGTTGTTATTGTGCGAATTGGTGGAGATTGCATGCAATTAAGATGTGTTTTTGGTTGTTGTATAGAATATGGCTGCACAAAACGCAGCTTTGTTATGCCGATGGGGGGGGTAAATTTGTGTCTGATGGACCGAATGTCCAGTATAGTGGTGGAAATATGGAACCATTGTCACTTGGACCAGACATGACTTTCAACGATCTGATGAACGAGGTTCATAGCATTATTGGCTTAAACCGAATGAATGTACAACTTAACATTTAAATGAGGTTTGAGACTAATAATGCGGTTCAAGTGTTACCTTGTTCTAACGATAGACATTTGAAAGCTTTGAGGAGCGCTGTTTTAATGAGGGGTTATCCACATGAGATATATGTAGAAATAGTGTCTATGTGTACGCAACAAAGTACTCGACCAGATCAACAAGCTACCTATTTTTCCGGTTACACAGAGTCCTTCTGAATGCCCTCACAAGACATTCCATCAACTAAATATGGGATGGGGTCCTTCAGCAGACTGCTTCATGACGATCGGTTCCAGATGCCGTTGAGTTCACATATAGCTTCACCTGTATATGGTGGAACATCCACGACAATGTTTGGCCAATCTGGGCCTTCGACATCGAACACAGTTATATCTTCTCCCATGCAACTCCAAAGTTATTCACCTACGCAGCATGATGATCATACATCACCGTCTCAACCATTGGTGAATCATCTTGAAAATCTACAATATATGGTGAATAACGAGTTGTCTCTGTATGATGCGCTCCGGGAAACAAATGATGAGGCTGAGAGCGAAGAGGAGGAACCAATTCTGGATAACATGGATGTTAATTCTACAGACATGGAAGGTGGGGAGGCCATGATTAGAACTCCTATTCCTTGGTTAAGTCAAGTAAATGAGAATTATGAGGTTGATCAATATTGGGCCGAATCAGGTAGTCATACAACATTTGTGATCGGGGGGGAGTTTGAGAAGGGTATGTTCTTTGAATCTAAGAAACTGCTTCAGGAAATGGTGAAGAAGTATTCTATATAAAGGAACCAATTCTACACCACAGTGACCTCGAATGAGAAGGTCCTTCATCTGCGGTGCAAGAAGAATTGTGGTTGGTCGCTACGAGGCACCAAAAAAAGTGAGCACTCAGATACCTTTACCATAGTCACATACAAAGGGCCGCACCGGGACACCTGTGTCACTGAAGTGTTATCTACAGATCATGCACACTTGGATTCATCCTTAATTTCCGATTTTGTGAAGTCTTTTGTGGAGAAAGATCCATGCTTGAAAGTTGAATTTATACAGGAACTCATATCCAAGCATTTTCAGTTCGACGTTACTTATCGAAGAGCATGGTATGCTAGGGACAAAGCCATAGCTGAAGTATTTGGAGATTGGGAGAGTTCTTATGGCCGACTTCCGCACTTCATGGAAGCACTCAAACAGTCCCTTGTGTGTTGAAGGGTGCTCGATTTCTACCTATCATGTCCCTTGTGGAATTAACATTCCACAGAGTCAATAAGTATTTCACTGATAGAAGGGAATTATCTCAGACTAGATCTGAACAGGGACTTGCATACTCCCCCAAAGTCACATCCATTATGGAGAAAAACATTGCAAAGGTTAGATATCACAAAGTGGAAGCGTATAACCGTCGACTGCATATATATCAAGTTGAAACAAAGAGGGGAGATAAAATTGGTAGAAAAGGAGGCCATAGACATACTGTTAACTTTCAGTTAAGAACGTGCACATGCAATAAACCACGGATCTTCCACCTCCCATGTTCTCATGTTCTAGCAGTTTGTGTGAAGTATTCGATATCAGAGCGGCCATGGGTGGACCGGGTACTGCAATAAGAGGCCTACGCAAACACATACGCTCCCCAATTCTGGCCTATCCCTTGTGAGACGACATGGAGAGAGAATGGAGGGCCTAAACTCATTCCCGACAACAGCATGGTACGAGGACAAGGTCGCCCTAAGTCAAGACGCATACGCAATGAAATGGATGAGACCAACCGTCCCGCGAGCAAATGCGGCCTCTGTCACCAGCAGGGTCACAACAAGAGATCGTGTCCCTCTAGATCGACCGGGCACTAATTTTTTTTTTTCTGTTATCTAGAGTGATGTAGTAGAATAGTACGGTGATTGTATTTCTACATTTCAAATGATTGTAACAGTTGGATTTTTAGATTGAAGTATGAGATTTGAAATTCTGTATTTTGTTATCGCTTATATGTAATTTTTACTTTATAATTGTTGGATTATAACTGTTTATGAACAAATAGCATGGACACCCGAGATAGGACACCCGGACCCACCGACCCTTCTGTCCTTACACTACATGACACACATCGTAGCGTTGACATTTGGAGTCAGTCGGTTGATCCGGCGGGCATACTGACATGCAGGCACTACACTGTTGCGTTCCTTGGCGATTGGGTTATCGATCCCCGCATTCCGCCTTTCGTGGAGTACGCTGGCTTCATGGGTATACATCGGATGGCGTTCAGAGAGGTCGACCCAGCGCTTGTTACTGCGCTTGTGGAGAGATGGAGGCATGAGACGCACTCCTTCCATCTACCTGTTGGGGAGGCGACCGTGACGTTGCGAGACGTGGCGATACTCACACGGCTTCCCATTCATGGGAGTCCGGTGTCTGGATCTGCGTTGGCCGATCCCCCTGGTTATGTAGCTCAGGTTCTCGGGGTTCAGCCAGGACCGGACGATATCAGGGGCGGCGGATTGAGGACCGGTTAGATACGCGACACTTTTCGTGTGTTGCCTGATGGTGCTATGTCTCGAGCGTACCTTTTTCTGCTCATCTCGGGTGTGTTGTTCGGTGGCAAGAGTGGCAACCATTTACAGATCATCTACCTGCAGCTGGTAGACCACGACTGGGAGCATATTCGTGGCTACAACTGGGGCAGTGCTTGTCTGGCGATGTTGTATCGCCATCTGTGTAGAGCATCCTTCCAGGGTTCTCGTGAGATTAGTGGACCGTTATTTTTGCTTCAGGTAACCTACCTATCTGTTAACAATTTAATTCGGAAAGTTCTTACTTAGTTTACAATTAACCTAGTTTTGTGTGTTTGATGTCCAGTATTGGTCTTGGGAGAACATCCATGTAGGCAGGCCAGGTAGGCCTGCTATACATCGTCAGGGGCAGCAGGATCAGGACCAGCAGTATGAGCGGTACATTCCTCCACCACGGCCTTCCGCTGACGAGGCGTACGCTTGCAGATGGGCGGTCCCCAAGCTGACATATGCGCATGCGGCGAGGGGCCTGCCGTTCTACCGAGACGCCCTTGATCGACTGACCGAGGATCAGGTGAAATCTTTAATTTGTTTATGAAATTGTTATGTATTATGTATACTCTTAACATATTTAATATGCACTAACCTGTTTATTATGTTACTTTTTATGTGTTATCGCAGATGACATGGGACCCGTATGAAGCTGATTTAGTTGCTGCCATGCCTCCACATCTGCTAGATCATCAGGCGCAGTGGCGTTCTAGGGTCCCCCTGATCTGTTTTGAGGTCGTCGAGGGTCACCTACCAGATCGAGTCATGCGACAGTTTGGACTACGACAGACTGTCCCCCAGCAGTGTGACACTAGTGCCCGGCTGCACCGCATTGACCGTCGGGGAAAGAGCGACAGGAACTGGCGGACGGAGCATGCCCAGTACATTGACTTGTGGCATCGACGGTTGGAGTTCGTCGTCACTGGTGACCCCATCTACGGCTTTATGGATCCATACGATCCATACATGGAGTGGTACATGCGGATTACACGGCGTTTCATCAACCCCAGCTACACACCGCCATCCGCACATTACCATCCATCCTTTGACGTGATCAGAGGATATGTAAGTGTATTTGATTAACTTATTTTTATCAATTTTAAATTTGTATATCATTCAACTAACTCATCCTTACTTACTGCAGGCGTTGGATATGACGGCGATGGTTGACGCACTGTCGGACGTCCTTCCAGGCATACCTGAGCCGCCCAGAGCACAGGTCGAGCGGGTGCGAGATATGGGCATGGCTACCTTGCAGAGATATGGTCACGCCTATCTCGTCCACCCCCGGGACGATCATGGCGGCCACTCTAGTCACTCACAGTTCGAGGCTGGCCAGAGTAGCTGTGGGGGTGATCCTTCGTCATTCACGGGCGCAGAGGAGTACGACATTCGCAGTTCCGCGCCCCTACGTCATCCTGATGACCCATCTTCCAGCCAGCTGACTCCGTCAGTACGCCCGAACCCATTTACCACGGTCCGTCACTACAACCGTCGTCAAAGGCCGAGAGTGGACATACATGATAGAGAGCCGTTACACCAAATTGATGAGTCAGAATAGGAAAGAATTATCTGATTTATTTGCTGTAATGACCTTCTCTAGTTTGTTGTACATAACACTTACATTACATTATTATTTTAATAATTATTTGAATAAATTTATGTCTTGTTTGAATTTCAAATTCCTTATTTGTCCACGTTTGACTCATTTCGTTCAAAATAAATTGTGGATGTGGAGGAGGATGGATGGTGGAGGTGGTGGAGGATGTGGAGGAGGAGGGTGGTGGAGGTGTTGGAGGATGTGGAGGAGGAGGGTGGTGGTGGTGGTGGATGTGGAGGAGGTGGGTGGTGGATGTGGAGGAGGAGGGTGGTGGTGGTGGATGTGGAGGAGGAGGGTGATGGTGGTGGTGGTGTGGAGGAGGAGGGTGGTGGTTGTGGTGGTGGTGGATGTGGAGGAGGAGGGTGGTGGATGTGGTGGATTTGGAGGAGGAGGGTGGTGGATTTGGAGGAGGAGGGTGGTGGATGTGGAGGAGGAGGGTGATGGTGGTGGTGGATGTGGATGTGGAGGAGGAGGGTGGTGGTGGTGGTGGTGGATGTGGAGGAGGAGGGTGATGGTGGTGGTGGATGTGGAGGAGGAGGGTGGTGGTGGTGGTGGATGTGGAGGAGGAGGGTGGTGGATGTGGTGGATTTGGAGGAGGAGGGTGGTGGATGTGGAGGAGGAGGGTGGTGGTGGATGTGGAGGAGGAGGGTGGTGGAGGATGTGGAGGAGGAGGGTGATGGTGTTGGTGGATGTGCACTGGCTGCTGTTAGGGGCCTGCTGTTGCTGACTTCAGCCAGCAGATAAAACGCTGACTGAGGCAGCGTTTTATGCTTAGGTGTAAAACGCTGACTCAGTCAGCGTTTTTCTCTGTTATGTATACAAAAAAAACGCTGACTGAGTAGCGTTTTACTGTATTTCCAATTTTTTTTAAAAAATTTGTATTTCACATAATACGAAATTTTATAAAAAAAAATAATAACCAAAAGTAAAACGCTGACCGAGGCAGCGTTTTATGTCAGAAGCTCAGTTTCGTAAATAGTTTGGCCACGCGTCTAGATTGGTAAATAGTTTACTAATAAGGCTTACTTTCGTAAAAAATCCTGCATAGCAAGATATTTACATCAAACAACAATTCTTCCCCTAGGATGCTTACTATTGTTGCAAGTAAAACTCCACCCTTCAACCACAAGATAAAGCTTCCCCATATTGTGAGACTTTACCGTAGTTTCTAGGAGCCCAACTAAGCCACATTTATTAGCAACAATGAATTGCTTTATCTTTTGCTTGCTGGCTAAGTTGGCTCCCCTAACATTCAAAGAAAGGACACTATCCATGACTGTCAAAGGGTATTCCTCCCTCTGCAGCATGAACATGTTCAACTTCTTCTTGACCTATGCCATCCAAGATAGCAAAAGCATTCTTAGTTGCCACCTTTTCCACCTTATGTGGGCTCTTCCTAGCTAACAAGTTTCTGGAAGACCTCATTCTAGTTTGATTCAACCTCATTGACTTCTTCCTAGCTAACAAGAACTATTGCAGTACTAGCCACTGTCACCTTCTCATGATGGACAGTTTTTGGGATCAATTTTGCTTCTTCCCCCTACACTTCTCAACGTTATGCCCAAGCTTCTTGCAAGTGAAATACACAACTGGTCTCCATTCATACTTCACTACCTTAATCATGACTAGCATATTGCAACTTCTCCCTCCCTACAGTTGCATTATCCATTTTCACCCAATTCCCTAGTTTTCCAACTTTTTTTTTCATCAATTTTTCACCCCAATACTTCAAATCCAGGTTAATGAGTTGAACCTAGATAGGAATCACCTTTAATTCTTCCTGAGTTATAACCAAATCAGCAGACCAAGGTTTCAGAAATACTGGTTTATTATCGAAGAACAATTTATGTCCATTCAATACCTTGTCTCTGTTTTCCATGGTAGTGAATCGAACTAAAAAAATTCCCTTATCTTTCAAAGACACCTTATCTACCCCCATATTCCTCCAAACCCTCCTACAGAAACCCTCCATGAAACCCTCCATTACAGCTAAAGGTGGGTTAGCAACACAAACATAGCAAAGAACCAGAAATCAATTTCTTCTTGAATATCATCCAAATCAATTTTAATGCAACTAGAATCATCAGAATTAAGTCCAATTTCATTATTATCAACAATGCCCAATTTATCATCGAATTTTTTGCAGTAGATTTTTAGAAGCCGAAATCGCATGCAAAACAGGGGTTCGAGTATCTGGGTTACCTTGCAATTGCGACGAGATCTTTGTACTCCCCTTAACTGCACTAACCAAGTCTGAAAATGTTTGTCTCACCCTTTCCCTTCTCCAGATCCTCCAGTGAAGCTCGAGGTGAAAGAATTTGCTCTTCCATGAACTTCTCAATTCTGGGTTTCCGTTTCCACCATCTTCAATCTCTTTAGTTCCATGCTTTTCTTTATTCTTCTTACTGTTTTTAAGTTTTTGTGAGTATTTCTGTTTGTTGTGTCCAATTTCCGAGGAAGATTGAGTACGAGTACCCACTGCCAAGGCTGCCAAGGTCGCACGCGCCTTAGAGAGAAACCACACGCTCAATCTCCACCCATTCGATCTTCCTCATCCTCATTTTTCTTATTTCAATTTTTAATTTTGAATTGTTATTAGTTCCTTTTATAGATGAATTCAATATAAAAGATGTAAAATGTCCTCAACATAGGGGAAATGAAAATCCTTCTACAAATTGCAACGTGCTCACCTGTGTTATAATAACACTAAGAGGGACAGTACTGTAGCTGCACCAGATTTGAATAAGAACTCTGCAGTTAAGATTGTAAAGGTAGATAATAAGAATATACGACTTGCAGTATTTAGTAACAGCAACAATGAATTTTTCAGAATAAACCAAACATTCACTTTAATTTTTACAAGTGTAAATTCTTCCATGCGCCAAGAGAACATAAGATCTGGCTATAAGACACCCAAAGTGTCACAGTCTGAGTACCTAAATCTCAATAGTTTGATATGATTAACTACCTTATGTCCTTATATGATTTTGTTCATTGGCCAAATGTATTTAGACAGCTTCTATGAATTGAAAAGTCAACGCAACTGCCCAATAATTGTGGAGTGCATGAATCAAAGTCTAGGGTATTGTGATAGTCTTCCGCGATTAGAGAAGAATCCTTCATTTTTGTTCTATCTCGTACTTGATCTTTTAGTGTCTACTCGTTGAGCATTGCAAGAGCAACACCATAAGATAAATTTTATCCCAGAAACATATATGACGTTCTCTTTGCACTGGTTAGAGGCAGATCTAGTATCTGTGGTGAAGGTGTTCTCACATGCCTCAATATTGTTTAATCGCAATTTCCCTCTTATTCCTCTGAATCACCCCAAACACTAAAACAAATTATAATAAAAGCATACGTGTACAAACATATATTGCGTGTGTGACAAGAAGTGGGGAGTTGGGAAGAAAACTCACCAAGGACCAGAGAAAAGTTGCCATTTCAAAAGCATTCTGCATGTACCAAAGAAAACAAGCTGTAAGGATGTAGTAATACATAATATAAATAGCTAGAGAATAATACTGCGATCAAGTTACCTGGAATGAAATGAAATGAACTGAATTAACCATAATATCATTTCTGGCTTCCCAAACCAAAATAGCTCATCACGTGGCTTCACCTGAGTCCTGGTAGATGGACACGTTGGTGCTGCAATTTCTAGTGCCAAAAGGGAGACGACATGCTCAAGTTTTGTACCAACCAGCATGACAAGCTATAGGGAAGAATGAAAGTATACATATATCCATTATCCACAATTTAAATAACATCAAAAAGGTGCTCATAATTTTCTTAGGAAAATAAGCAGATAGAGACAAAAAAAAAAAAAAAAAAACTTACAATTACAGGGATGAATGAAAGCCAAAAATAAATGTTCAGCCCTGCATATTACATCATAGATTAAAGTTCAAAGAGAATTATAATATAACAATATGTAAGAAATTGGGCTAAAGTCTTATCTTCTTCAATTAGAAAAAGTACCGTGAACATTGAGCAGGATGCATAGTATTGCATAACCCCATAATGGCCAACTGCAAAATTAAAGATATCTAGCTTAAGATCTTAAAATAACATTCCAAGAAAAGGGAAATTATTAAGCTTCATTGTATTAGACGTTCCTCTTGGACATAACCATAAAGCATTGATATACATTTAACCTTAGCTCACCGTTAATGTTCCAAGGATGACAACTTCAGAGAAGTTTTTCTGCTTAAACTTGTTACAACTGTATTCCTATAGTCCTATTCCTCTCATACACATGCTTATGTTAAAAATCAAGATCAATTTTTATCAGCTAGATTTGAATGCTCAAAGCTCATATCCAAGGTCAACTCAACTTATAAGCTCAAAAACTTGAAGTTTGACTCAAGCTTGAGAGTTTAGCCTGATCGACTGAGGCAGCATGAGTTTGGCTCAATTTAGGCTCAAAAGGTGAAATGAAATGTTGCATATTATTTTATTAAGAACAAAAAAAAAACTTAAAAAAAAAAAACAAAAACAAAAAAGTTGTTGAAAAGGATTAAAAAAAAACAATCATCCACCTTTTACAAGAAACTATTAAAATCTTAAAAAATCTCCTCATAAACATACAGGATACAAGATTACATTAATGTGACTCAAATTCACATCAGTTTTAAGGAAACTACCAGTTTACACAAAATAAGTCTTGATAATGAACACTATGGATTAAGTTCCATGTCACTCCTTGTAAATAAATATATAAATAAAACAGCTTTTTTTAACTAATTGTAAACCAACAATATTAAGACTCAACTTTAATTATTTCATGATTAAATCCAATTGAGCTGTCACTTTGTCGATTCTTTGGAAATATTGTAATAATGATTTCCTGAGGTTGATTTTCATCTTCTTCTTCTTTTTTTTTTTTTTTTTTTTTTGCCTTTTCCGGCAAAATATCAGGATGTAAGTAGTTACATTTCTATTAAAGAAAATAACATATAGTACCTAATGTATAAAGAGTGTTGAAGACAAAAATAAAATAAAATAAAATAATAAATAAATAAATAAAATAATAATAATAATTGTTAGACACCGAAATTTTGTTAATTATTAGATGTCAGATATATGTAAATAAGGAGATAATATAAAAAATTATAAGATATTTATCTTCAGAATCTCATAGATTATTATCTTTTACTCTACGACACTCTATATAAAGAGGGTCATTTATAGGGTTTAATTAGGCTCAGATGGAATAAGTCACAAAGACCCCATCTCCTCCCAGTCGTCGTTTCTAGGTTTAAGGAGACTCAGATGGAACAAGTCACAAAGACCCCATCTCCTCCCTACTACCAAACATTGACAATTTTCGCTCTTCATCTCCGCTCTCTAAATTTCATCTCTGCTCTCTAAATTTGTAAACCATAAAAATTCAAACCTGCAATACATAATTAAAGAGGTTGAAAAATAGACGGGAAAAATTATTTCATTGATAATTTGTGGGTTACAACTTTCGTAGATTTCTTGATTCCTCTCTCCAAAGGGCTAGGGTTTGATATTTGTTTATAGTACGGGGCCTTGTCGGCTTAAATCCATATTATGTACCTACAATGTTTGGTAGTAGGGAGGAGATGGGGTCTTTGTGACTTGTTCCATCTGAGCAAACGACATTTGGGAGGAGATGGGGTCTTTGTGACTTATTCCATCTGAGCCTAATTAAACCCTATAAACGACCCTCTTTATATAAAGTGTCGTAGAGTAAAAGATAATAATCTATGAGATTCTGAAGATAAATATCTTATAATTTTTTATATTATCTCCTTATTTACATATATCTGACACCTAATAATTAACAAAATTTCGGTGTCAATAAATGCCCCCTCGAGACCTGTTGTGGAGATTTGATATCGGATGCAACTTGGTCTCGAAATTTTCTTGTAGAATTTGAAAGCAAATTTGGTATGCCCCCATTAAATCTACGAATTTTGAGACTTGAAGATTGGAGATGAAGAGCGAAAATTGTCCCACCGAGCGTGCCAATTTGTAAACCATAAAAATTCGAACCTGCAATATTTAAATAAAGAGGTAGAAAAAATACAGAAACAATTATTTTTATTGATAGTTTGTGTGTTGCAACTCTCGTAGATCTCTTGATTCCTCTCTCCAAAGGGTTAGGGTTTTGTATTTGTTTGTAGTATGGGGCCTTGTCGGCTTATTCCATACTATGGACCTACAATATTTGGTAGTAGGGAGGAGATGGGGTCTTTGTGACTTATTCCATCTGAGCCTCTTTAAACCCTAGATTCAACCCTCTTTATATAGACAGTCGTAGAG
Source organism: Chenopodium quinoa (assembly GCF_001683475.1). Classification (NCBI taxonomy): domain Eukaryota; kingdom Viridiplantae; phylum Streptophyta; class Magnoliopsida; order Caryophyllales; family Amaranthaceae; genus Chenopodium; species Chenopodium quinoa. Next base: position 454,031 of record NW_018745324.1, read on the forward strand.
TAAAAGATAATAATCTATGAGATTCTGAAGATAAATATCTTATATTTTTATATTTATCTCCTTATTTACTTATATCTGACACTTAATAATTAACAAAATTTCGGTGTCAACAACAACTAACAATAATAATAATAATAATAATAATAATAATAATAATAAAAGGACTCCTCAAAATAATAATAATAATAATAATAATAATAATAATAATAATAAAAGGATGTAATAAAAAATAATGAAGTATCCTCACCTTATATCTTTTTACTCCATGGAAGGATTTACACCATTCACCTTCATCTATGCATATATCGACGTTTGTACATTCTTTTGAACCAGACAAGCATCTATAACGATCCACTATAATGACCGCCAGTACTAAAGGTTGCCTTATACGCTATAATTGGAACAATCAATTTTTCTGCCAAGTTTAAAAAAAGAAATGGGAAATACACTGGATTTTCCTTCCACCAGGGCATCAGATTTAGCAGGTTCTCCTTGAAGATCAAATCATCTTGTCCTATCCTTACCTTATTGAGATTCAGATTTCTTAGTTTCCACTTGTCCTATCAAGTTCAAGTTAGAGATACTCCATACCTTGTATGAGTCGTATCAAATTTACAAACTCAAAGCTGGTATACCATGTACTATGTTTCTTCCATAACAATTGAAGAAACTAAAAAAAAAAATTACATCAAGCTTTCTTTCCCGGTTGAAGAAGAATGCGACTTGACATAATCACCATTAAGTTGATTATAGATATGAGGTATCTCTAACTTATTGTTCTCCTCATTTACATATGGAGCAAACAATTTGTGACATGTAATCTACATAATCCTGTAATTTAGGGTCCAAAACTGCTATAGCTAGAGTTGACAAAAGCAAGCATGACACAACACAACCAGAACCTGACCTCGTAAATGTTGGATTGGGTTTGGTTTATTAACAGATTGATTCAAACAGATTGGCATGAATGACCTATCTAATAGATGGATTAGGTGAGAAATGAAAATTCCAATCAAAAAATAACCAACCTTAATTCATTTGACTCACTCAATCACCAATTTATTCAAAATAAAATTTAGGAACCATTACAGGAACTTTGAACTCATTTGTTATCAACACGAAAACAAGCTAGACCTTACATGACTAGTTTTCCAACTCTCGATGCTAGCATATTACATGCAATGATGCACCCCAATACTGGAAAATAAAACAAATGCAGCAGGAAATTTTTTTTCAAGTCGGACCTGGATTTAGAGCTTGACTTTTTTTTTTTTTTTTTTTTTAATCTATGTCAAGTTTTTTTTTTTTTTTTTTTTTTTTTTTAATCTATGTCAAGCTTGAGTATGCAACTTGTGAGTTCAAGTCAAGCTAAACGGCTAAACCTGACTCAAACATGACTTATATATCATCAAATCAGTTCCAAATATCTAGTAGTAGAGAACAGACAGTGAGAAACTGTTAGCAGATTTAAACACGAATCATGATGTTATGGACTGACTTCCGGTCACCGGAAAACGAGTAATAACTGTAATAATTATATAGAAGGAAGGCTTAATTCTTGATTAATTGATAATAAAGGAAGGTTACAATTGATAACTTGAGGCTATCACTCTCTAAGTAGCTTGAGGCTACCACTCTCACCAAGTGTTTCACTCAACTTCTGGATAATCTCTCTCTTGCCAATACAATCATATTTAAACTAAGATGGTCAAGATGACCTTAAGGATACATGTGATACTTAAAGCTAAATTAAGAAAAACATTGATAAAGCACAAAGAAACTAGTTGCCTTCCTTTCCTTCCTTGATATTTAATTGCTTTTGTCATCTTGTTAATTGGAGTTGACAAAGCATGGAGTATCCCCTGCTGCTGCCCTTGGTTGCTCTTGATTGACTTTCCTTCTCCGTGCATAGACCTTGATCGGATGTTGACCCGCATTGAGCTCGGATTATTTGGATCCGTGACACATGACCTCATGAATTAATAAGATATTAATACATTTAGGTCACACATAGTAAGATAGTTAAAAAAAAATAATACCTACCAAATTAGAGTACGAACACAAGATGTATGATCACTGATAATTGATAGATCATTTAGAGGCCAACTAAAATAAATTACCGGACATTCCTCCTAAAATCAGAGGACAAGGCCTCAAAACTTTTCAAAATTCTACTTCATACTTCCACCAAATATGAGCCCGTAAAGGTAAATATCGTTATACAACAGAAACTATTTTGTGAGAGGTATGCTGGACCCAATAAATAGATGTCAAGAAGTGCTAGCCCAAGAAAATATTTCTTAACACAATTTGTACATTTTCTGTGTTCTAAATGCCTAAAAAAGATATGTAATGTCTTTCCAAGCTAATCAACTCAAAAGGCACAAGTATTTGTGAGGTATTAAAATCAAATTTGACATTAGCACCATAACAAGGGACTGTAAATTATAAAATTTCTGCAATATGGGACATAGAGTTAAAATAAACGAATAAAAAATTCTCTCTAGTCAACAAAGAATTGTATACCTGATTCCCACTATTGTGTGAAATTCATCTTCCATGCTCCTAACCATGTATTTGTGAAAGTCATAGAGTTGTGGTAGTCTGTGATTCTGCAAACAAGTTTTAACGAAACATCATCAAGTCAACTACTTAAAGTGGAACCGTTAATTCATACAATGTGAGAAATTTTGCAACATGTAGATATGTTAACAGTCGCTGTCCTGACACATCTCATCTGAACCTCAACCACACAGAGAAAGCAGCTATAAATCACATATTATAGAATCAGCTGTTATAAGATGGCTGTGTCAATCATACAAGGTAATTTGAAATTACATCAACCAAACTAGAAGAGAAAGCCGGCTATAAGATTGTCATGGATCATAATAGTTCAATTTTCTGGATGACGTGGACATGTTTTCAACGCAGAAATTTTACAGTTAATCTCTGATGTCATAGTAATCAAGGCTGGGTATTTCACTTCTTATAAAAGAAAGGAAATCTAGGAAAAGATGAAGAAAGAGTTAGAAGATGTAGAAGAATGAGTGTAGCAGAGGTGCACTGCATTCAAACAGATATATACTGAAATCTGAGTTAAATATATTAGAATTTCAGCAGTTGTTTCTCAGCATTACACATGACTATATGAGAAAGAGTCATCCGTACTAAGACTTCCAAGCACAAGAATAACAAATACAGCACAAAGTGCTTCTTCCAGAGTTAACATCATACATAGGACAAAAATTTACTGTCAGACACATAGATATAAAAAATTCACAACATTAAGCATTCAGGCCCATCCAGCTATGAAACCAGGATAAGCTGACTCACCTTCAAAGAAATAAGCAAAATATAAATAAAAATGAACTATTTCAAGGACAGGGATGTCAAAGTGACACTTACGGTTATAAAACCCAAACGCAGTGCCATATAATCTGACTTCCGTATAGAACTCTTGAATTGTCGAAGAAAGCATAGCTGCATGAATAAAGAATAGATCAGCTTGAGAACAAAAGTAACACTGAATGAGTCATATATTGCTTAATCTCTATGACACGACAACACAATGTATGATCTTAAGAAGGAATCCACATAAGCTGATGATAATTATGTAGCCATAATAATGTACATCAAGATATGTCCATCTTTTTATACTTCCTCCGTTCCTTTTAATTGCAACGTGGAGGTGATGCATGGTATTTCATGAGAGGAGAAAGATAGAGAGAGATAAAAAGAAAGAGCCATGTGATAAAAGATAGAGAACATTAGCCAAATAAAGAAATGCTGCAATTAATTTGCAACTTCCCAAAGAGAAATACTTTGAGATTAAAAAAAAAGTAAGATGTTGGCTTTGCTACCTTCAATCTTTAATAAATCACTACACATAGATTGATAATTAATAAATAGAAAATGCCCTCTGACAAAAAAGGGTTATCAAGCGGATTAAAATAAACTATATAAAATAATTATTACAGAAAAGAAAAGGTTGTCAGTATCACAAATTCTTGATTAAGGTAGACTTTAAGTCATTGTATGACGGTCTGAGGTTACACAAAAAGTATTTAAAGTTACCCTTATATACTATAAAAGTTATTGTTTTCCTACAAAATTTTTACCTTTAAAAAACACTTATAATATAATAGATTAATTATATTAGCCTTCATAACATGTATCCATTACAAAGTACACATATATACAATCAAATTCATCATAAATTAAAAGTTAAACTTAAAGTGATTAAAGTTACCTTAAAATTGACCGTCTTACAATAAAATTAACTTAAGTTCGCCTTATACAAGACTTATTTATCACTATAACAACATATGTCTGAAAGTTACTCAACATAATTTAAGACTACCAACTATTGACATGAAATGAAGTTTCAACAAGTACTCCAACCAACAGAGCCAAAATGACTCCAACCAAAAAAAAAAAAGGTGATTTGAGCTGTTATAGCCTTATAGGACTTGACAATTGACCACAAAAGCTATATGTCTAAAGGCATCGCTCTTTTTTGCTTCAGTATTTCTGTTACCGCAATTTTATCCTGATCTTGCCAATTTTTGGTGTACAGCCTACTCTTCTCCACAACCCCTCTCATAGAAGTAAATGACAAGAAATAAAAGGGAAAGAAGTCAAAGAACCATAATAATTAAGTCTTATTTTTCTTGTTTCAAAAAAAAAAAAAAAGTCATATTTTTCTTTATGTTCCTCATAAAGTTTGTTTTTATTCTGTTATCTTGTGTCACTATGATTGATCCAAGATCATCTATGATCGATAGAGTCAAGATCATCTATGATCAAGACAAAAGGAGCTTTGGTGCAGCTTAGTGCAGGCTGCTGTGGCTATCCTTCTGCTGCTGTTTATAATCTAAGTAGTACAGCCTAGAACTGTTCTTTTGTTTGTATAAACTTTATATGTATTAGTGGTAATGGTGGACTATTTTTTGCAATGATCCAGATTTTCATTTGTTCAAAAGGAGCATGTTTGTAACATATACTCTAATTCTAATTAAGTAATACATCCCCAGTCTTGTGTTGAATAAATAAATAAATATATAAATAATACTCTTAACACAATCTAAGGCCTAGTAATCTAAGTTAGTTTACTAGTTAAGTAATTATTTGGGTACTCAATTTTGGATTCAGTTGCAGTTTGGGTACTTGAAATGAATGTTAGTTACTTCTGTACAACTATTTAAAAGGAAAATCAAATTAAAAGAGCTATAAGAAAAAGTTAGGTAAATTAGTTAATGTGTATTCATCTCAAAAAAAAATGAAAGCATGTTTCTCTTTCCTCCTATCCTCCATATTATATCTCTATCCATAATCTTCCCACATCAAGCCACCACCACCCAAACAAATTCTCCCTCTGTCGTACATTCAATCTTGCCAGAAATTATCAAGTGATAAAGATCTAAGAAGCCTAACTGATGAGTTCTCATATAATAGAGACATATTACAGTATGTTTTTCTTTCTGTTTTTCAATCTTCTAAGAATTTTCAAGGAATGGCCTTTGCACAATAGGCTAAGATTACTTAAAGGTGCACTGGTGCAACGAGAATAAATGGAAGATAATCTTGATTGCTTGTGTTACAAATTATATAGAAATGTTCAAGCTCAACACGAAATGGATCAAGACTGGCTTTTCAAAATACTGGCTTTTCAAAATCTCACAATTTTAAGAAGCAAACAAGGTCATTCAGAGAGCAAGGTAACATTAAATAAACAACGTGTCACACAAAGAAACCATCAAATTACCATCCAAATTAGAACCCGGTTTCTGCTCCAAGGATGTGATGCATGATGGAAAGCAAAGGTGGTTTGTCGCCTCATCACCTTGTTCCTCTTTGCTGCACAGTAGCAATATTAAGTGAAAAAAGGCACTTGAAACATACAGCTCTAACATTTCCCATTCATGGGAATTTAGATATTGAGGTTTTGTTTGGTTGACCACAAAACATAAAAATATGGGAATTTCCAATTCCCACAAAACATGGGAATTAAATTACCAAGTACCCCCTTGGTAACTTGAAATTCCCATGATTTGCAAATTCCTCCATGAATAACAAACAACTTTCAACAATTCATGGGATTTCTAATGTGGGAAGTTAATTCCCATAATTAGTCAATTCCGATGGGAAGTTATTTCCCTTGTCAACCAAATGACCCAATATATTACTTGAATTAAATATCATATAATGGACAAAAATGCTCTTGCTGCTAGAATATAAATAACTGGATGGGAAAGATGTCAGATAATTACTCCAATGATAGATAATGAAAACGAAAATAGAAATAGGCAAAATTGCGATGCATTCAGTAGTGTAAGTACACACCATATAATGAACATCAAAACAATTTTAATAGTTGTTTCATAACAATTCATTCCTTCATTTACCTTGCAAAATTGCCTGGGCTTCCCATTTTCTCCAACTGTATATCTACAAGATACAATCAGAAGAAGATGAATGATGCATGCTTTAATAGTAAAAATTGTAAAAAATAAAAAAATAAAAAAATAAAATAACCTATAATCTGAACAGATATATGCACTTCTATTCATATGGGATTCCAAGGTAATCCTTCACGCTATTTTCACCACTTTCAAGATTTTCAATTAGCTTCTAATCTTACTTATAATTCGCAGTCGAAAACTTTCATATATTCTAGCTTGTATATTTATTAAGCAGCCTCTCAACAAAACCCATGCATCAAAGACCCAGTCTCCTGTTTAATTTTTGTAATTTTTTAATGGTTGCTTAGTTAATATATATGTATATTCTATGTTAATCGGATACGGCTAATATCGCGAAGTGTCCGTGTCGACACAACACTTCACGGACACGGACACATGACACGTGTCCGATCCTTCACTATGCACTCGGACATTTCCATTAAGAGAGGAGAGGAAAAAAGAGAAGAAACATGAAAGAAAAATATATCTTGTTTGAAAACCACCATTAATATAGAAAAGATGTAGATAAGAAGATTCCCATTTATTAGCAGAATTTACCGAGAAAAGAACAAAAATAAAAACAAAAAATAGGGTAGACTAATGAAAATTTTAATCTTTTGTAATATACAATTATTTATATAAATTAAAGTGACGTATTGACGTATCCCCGTACCCGTGTCAAAATATCAGATAGAGTGCCCGTGTCCTAAAATTGGAACTTGCCGGATCGGATACTTGGACACGTGTCCGTGTCCGGCACCCGTTCCGGAGTCCATGTAACATAGTGTATATTACACATACATATGAAAACCTCACATCTCAAATAATTCTATTGGCATTAGCATAACTTGCTTCCAGCATGTCCCGTTCATGAATTAATAAGAATTATTAGTATCAGCAAATAAGCTTGTAAATGGATGTGAAACTATACCTTTATCACAGCCAAACCAACAGCAACACAACTATATAGAACATGGGTAATACCGAGCACAAATAAGAACCGGTGAAGCTGCTCAAGACCTTCATAAGACACAAAAGGTTCGCGACCCTGCAGCAATCAGAAATTTATAATTTGAAAAAGGTAACTGCGTGCCTGACAAGAACTGGAGTGTAAGGGAACCAACGTACTTCAGGACATCGATGAGAAACGGAATTGAACAGTCCCTATGGAGGTATATCAGTCTCATTTGAAGAGGGAAATGATTCTCTAATAAAAAATTTCTCATGGGAAGTGTAATCTTCCTCGGAACAAGCATAAAATCGACTGTTGAAAAGAGACGAATCTACACATATCTCAGAAATCCATCTAGCAAATTGTCCTAACAACAAAGAAATAAGGCCCAACAGCATAAGCTCTGCACAAGCAAGAGAAAACAAGTTACACCTCATATTGGGCAACTACTCACTGTCAAGAACCATGATATTTCGACTTCTAAGAATTTGCTAGCTTCATGAATGACTTGTATATCATTACACATTAGTCGTTGCTATAATAAAAGTATACCAAAGAACAAACATGAGCATCAAATCCAAAGATCATTGTCAAATATACTGAGTTATCACATCTCCAAACCACACTAACAGAAAACACAGCAAATTCTAAAAGTTACAAGCTTGATCGCCGGTACATCATGTTCTCGAGTGTATAACCTAAGAATTGAAGCATGCTTATGATACCAACTCGACTACCAATAAGAAAAATAAGAAAGCCAGATAACAGATCACATAAGGTAGCAAATACACAAGATAATACCCAAAAAAATTAAAACTAAACAAGTGAAGCAACTAATCTTACTATTATACATTCTTAACTAGAATTTACAACAAATTTTAGTTAATTACAGGCTTTGAAGTCAAATTACCTTCTTTAATCTTCTCTAATGAAGCATACAAAGCCTTCCTCCTAGTTTTCTTCAACCACTGCAAATTTAAAATTAAAAATAAAAAACCTCAAAATTTCACTTCTAAAGAAAAACTTTTAAAAAAAAAAGAAAAAAAAAAACAGTTACATTTTTCATCAATTAAAGTGAGAATAATGTATTCAAAGTTCTCACCTTGCCAAACCAGTAAATGCACCTTTCTACAAGAAAACAAACAAAAATCATAATTGAAGTAACAGTTGCAACAGACCATGTTGGAGTTTCTGCAAGAGATTTTCCTTCTCTTAACATTTTTTACAGCAATCTATTGCACAAATTCAATTCATAGAACTTCAAAATTATCTCTAGAAATTTGTGGGTATACTTATATTGTGAAATAAGATCCAGAAAATATGGAAAGAACTGGGTTTTATTAGTTTTTTTTTTTTTAAATATCTTTGAATGTTAGTATTAACCCAGAAAAAATTAATGTTATCTTAATTATAGTGAAATTGATACTGTGTATTAAAATTTCTGGGAAATGCTAGTTGGGACTTGCGATGGGATCAATGGAAGTTGAATTTTTATTAGTTGTTCATTGCTACTAAAGGGTTTTCTTGTCCCCCAGTTGGTTCAGACAAATAAACAAACACTACACGTGCATTGATTTCAACTTTAAATTATTTTTAGGTGTTGTTTGGTTCACTTGGGAATTAGAACTACCCATGAATTGTAAATTTATGGGAATTAAATTTCTACAATCAAATCATGGGAATTTTATAAAATTGTTTGGTTAAAAATGAGGGAAGTAACTTTCATGGGAATTTTCACTTACCTAGGGGGGTTAGGTAAGTAAGTTCCTACATTTTGTGGGAACTCAAAATTCCTAGGAAGTTCCACTTTCCCCATTTCACCAAATTATTGTCAACCAAACAACACACTAAAATTGCAATTCCTAGGAAGTCTCACTTCCCATGTTTTTTTATGTCAAACAAACAACCCCTTAGTCAAATTTTGGATCAAAAGTTAACTTTCCTCATAATGCATAAACACTCCGGGTACTACTTCAAGGTTATTTGTAACTCTGGTCTAAAGGTGATCAATTCAAACCGAAGTAAGAAAATAAGCCCCCGAGTTGTGAGTTCAGGCCAAGTCAAACTTCGGGCCAGAATATATGTACACAAATATACCTAATTCCTCATGACCAGTGGCGGATCTTCACAAATTTCTTTCGAGGGCCAAATTAAATATTCAATTCATTAGGTCATAAACCTTAGTGGCCATAATATATATGCAAAAAAAAATATCATATTAAAATTTTCACAACTAATCCTAATATGTTTTTAATGCAAAGACTAATTTTTTTTTAATAAAAAAATAATAATATTTATACTAATTTCATACTCCGTACCGTAAATAGCTAATTCATACATTTACTAACTCATTGCACAAATAAAACAAAAAATAAAATACTAATTTTTAGTTTATACAACAGTAAAAATTTTAAAATAATGCCTCATAAAAATTAAAAGAGATTAAAATATGTTATAAAATATCTATATGTGGATGACTATTATCCTATGTACCATCTAGAATACTCTAGAGTTGGGTATTTAATCTTATCCATTGATGTAGTTCTAGATATAATACATGTATATATATCTTGTACTGGATGGAGGAATATATAGAAAGTAAAAAATATTTCTCTCATCTCTCTTTATTTCTCTTCCATATTTAACACTTTATCAGCACCAAAGCTCTACATAGTTGAATTAAGTTATCCTACTCTGAAATCAGTTAATCAGGTACGTTTAACATAACGTAACTATTATACAATTACCACATAATTTATTCGCTTTAGTCATAGCAACAATATTATGCAGTTTTTGCATTCTGATTTGCAAATAATCTTTTATATGAATCTGTTTTGAATTGTTCATTAACTTTGTTTTAATTATTACCAAGCTAGTATGTTCTGCTATACCTTTTTATACTTTAATAATATTTATTATGCTTATACATTTAATTTGGAATTAGGATTGTTTGACTACGAGAATGGCTTATGCAAAGTATATAATTTCATTGCTTTATTGACTTGTGTGCACACTACTAATTCTATTATTCATCATTTCATAGTTTCGTTTTAACAAATTAAGTATAAGCATGACTTTGTTTAGGAATATATAATCACCGCCTTCAATTTTTATCAGACTCTGTTGTTTATGGGGGTGTTTGGAAACCAACTTTTCAACTGGCTTTTGGCTTTTGACTTTTGACTTTTGGCTTGTTCAATTTGGTCAAACAACCAAAAAATATGTTTGATTAGTGGCTTTTTTAACTAGCTGAAAAGCTAGCTTTTAAGCCAAAAGCTAGTTGGAGCAGCTTTTGGCTAATGGCTTTTGGCTTGTTGACATAATTAACTTTTGATTAATAATAATTAGTCATAATATATGATAATTAATAGTTAATAGTTAATAATTAATAATTAATAATTAGTAATTAATAATTAATAATTAATAATTAATAATTAATAATTAATAATTAATAATTAATAATTAATAATTAATAATTAATAATTAATAATTAATAATTAATAATTAATAATTAATAATAATTAATAATTAATAATTAATAATTAATAATTAATAATTAATAATTAATAATTAATAATTAATAATTAATAATTAATAATTAATAATTAATAATTAATAATTAATAATTAATAATTAATAATTAATAATTAATAATTAATAATTAATAATTAATAATTAATAATTAATAATTAATAATTAATAATTAATAATTAATAATTAATAATTAATAATTAATAATTAATAATTAATAATTAATAATTAATAATTAATAATTAATAATTAATAATTAATAATTAATAATTAATAATTAATAATTAATAATTAATAATTAATAATTAATAATTAATAATTAATAATTAATAATTAATAATTAATAATTAATAATTAATAATTAATAATTAATAATTAATAATTAATAATTAATAATTAATAATTAATAATTAATAATTAATAATTAATAATTAATAATTAATAATTAATAATTAATAATTAATAATTAATAATAATAATAATAATAATTAATAATTAATAATTAATAATTAATAATTAATAATAATAATAATTAATAATTAATAATTAATAATTAATAATTAATAATTAATAATTAATAATTAATAATTAATAATTAATAATTAATAATTAATAATTAATAATTAGTAATTAGTAATTAATAATTAGTAATTAGTAATTAGTAATTAGTAATTAGTAATTAGTAATTAGTAATTAGTAATTAGTAATTATTAATTAGTAATTAGTAATTAGTAATTATTAATTAGTAATTAAGTAATTAAGTAATTAGTAATTAGTAATTAGTAATTATTAATTATTAATAATTAATTATTAATTATTAATAATTAATAATTAATAATTAATAATTAATTATTAATTACTAATTACTAATTACTTAATTACATAATTACTAGTAATTAGTAATTAGTAATTAGTAATTAGTAATTATTAATTATTAATTATTAATTATTAATTATTAATAATTAATTATTAATTATTAATTATTAATTATTAATTATTAATAATTTATTAATAATTAATAATTAATAATTAATAATTAATAATTAATAATTAATAATTAATAATTAATAATTAATAATTAATAATTAATAATTAATAATTAATAATTAATAATTAATAATTAATAATTAATAATTAATAATTAATAATTAATAATTATTAATTTACGGTTGCGCGGCACTGCTGCTGCTGTTGTGCACCGCTGCAGTGCAGCGTACACCTCACGGTGTACGACCACCGTGACTGGCTTCGGCTGGCCACACCACGGTGGCTGGTGCATGATTTTAAAAAAATTAAAATTATTATTATTTATTTTAAAAATATTTCAAGATAAATATGATTTATTTTGGATGAGATAAAATATTTTGAAAATATGATCTTTTATTTTGAAAGATAAAATCGATTTTATTTAGATAAAATCTTTTATTTGGGATAAAATCAAATCTTTCAAAAGTTGTTATATTTGATATTATCCATATTTAAAGCTGTTAAATTGGTAATTATCCATAATTAAAGTGGTTAATTTTGGATAAGATTTGTTAGGATATTATGAGCATATTCCAAAAGGATAATAATTGATTTAAATAATGTGATTATCCCATAATTATTTTTGGATATAATTGGTTTAAAATTTTTGTGATTGGCTAGTAATTGGGATAGAATTTCCTAACTTTGTTAGGATAATTTTTCAGATAAATATGATTTATCTCTTAAGATTAAAATAAGATTTGATTTTATCTCATGATTAATTTAAAATATACGATATTTTATGGATAATCATGAATAATATATGATATTATCTAATTGCATTAATTAAAATATGAGATATTTAGATGCCATGTTTCCTTAATTATGATCATTCGATTTTGTAGTTTAGGAAAGCATGATGAGTGATTTATTATGTGGCACTTTATAATATATGACATTATTGACTGTTAAATAATGACTAGTATGGCCCGGTAGATTACTAAATACGATATGCGCATTGTGATGTATTTTTGTAATCTTAGTACGGTCTACGTATCGATAAAGTATTTTTGTAATTTTATTTCATTTTATTTAAGTAGTAGATAGAATAGAGTAAAATTATAGGTTGTAGTTAATCCAAGAAACCCATGAAGTGAAGGCCCAAAGAAGAAAGGTGGATGAGATCCATGAAGGTTCAAGTAGGAGTTTTTTGCTTTATTAGTTTATTAGGATTAGGGGTCATGCTATGTCATGTTTATGCATTCAGTTTATTTGCATGTTAGATTTTATTGATGTTTTGTGATGATGCGCTAGAGTTCACTAAACAATCACAACATAATAAATCTAGGTCCCGGTAATATTGAGGTTGCTTTTCCAATAAAAAAACCCGATGAAACCTTCGATATTTATGATGGGTCATGCCTCAGCAGGGTGTCATATTATATCTTAGGGGAGTGGGGGTAAATCACATTTTACAATTTTAATTGGTTATACTCAACAAGGTTACCTAAAGAGTTTAGAACCTTAGAAGCAAAGGGTAATAATTAAACATGTGATGATTAATTATTCAACCAAGAGTTACAAAGAGTTGTAATCAGTAAAGAGTTTACTCACCTTGAAAATGTAATGCTTGATGGTAGGGCCTCAGCCCGGTCAATTATTGCACAAATAAAGGATCTTGAAATCATTTTATTCAATTGGGATCAAATTAAAATTGAATGAATGCTTTAAAGCTACCAATATTTAATTCGCTTATAGTACTTTAAATTTTATTAAACATAATTGAATTTTGCGTTTACTTATAAGTAACATGTCGTTCTAATTTAATTTTATATATAATCTCCTCTATTGAAAATAAAGTTGAGAAACGTTCTCAAAAGGTTAAAAGGTAATTCATAAACCTATATTCCAATTTTGCTAATATGGTTCTAAAAGGCAAGTTTTAAAAACCCATGTCAAATGTCTAAGGTTAGTTTTATTCAAAACGTTTGAGTAAAATGCCAACACATCTTCATTTTGAAAAGTGTTTCAAGGGATATAATGAGATGGGAGGTACAAACCCTCTAAAAGACAAGCATAGAAGTCCAGTAAAATCTCTTATTTTCAATATGATTAAATATAAGAAAGTGATTGGAAATTTCTATGATCAAAAGTTGATCAAATGACGCTATTCTTCATCCATTTTATATAAGAGTTAAATAGTTGATTAAACTCTAATATGAATGATGACTAGATAGACTTAGCAAAATCATGAAAAGTGCTTAAAGTAGTTAAGCAAAGTATCATTTTGAACCAAAGAGAAGTGTTCTAAGTGGCTCACATAGGAAAGGTTTAGGAATATATGAGGATTGCATTAAGAAGTTATAGGCCAAGAAATGCAAACAAGTTGCTACTTCTCAAACTAGAACTACTTACATGCTAAAAGTTGTTATGAACAACAAATGTTTCAAAATTAAATGGACCAATTACAATTGATTAGAAACTACCTCATATAGTTGGAAGGTAAAAGAATGGAAATGTTTCAATTTAAAAAGTATATTATAGAAATTGATTTAGCACATTGCTACTTCTTGGACATATGATGTCTTGTTTAGTTCTCTCTCATTGAGAATGAGATTGAACTAAATGAATAAGAATGGCTAAAGGAGAAATAAATCTACAAGTTTAGAAGAAAATGTTACTACTTCACAAATAGAATCTACGAGTCTGGAAGCAAAAGTTGCAACTTTACAAGTAGAACCTATATTTCACCTTACCTTGTTATTGGCTAGAATTAAATAAATGTTATTCATTCTTTCCATCATCAAAAACACCATTCAATGTTAGTAATGACTAAGCATTGAAGATTCAAAAACGTGGAATAAATGTTATTCTATGCTTCATTGAGTCATAATGTGTTTTGAGTTGCTAAATAGGTTCAAAGTTCTATATGATAGAAATAATTGAACCATTTCTATATATATATTGTCTCTAAAATGTCAAATAATTCGAACAAAAATGAACATTGCATGTGAAAGATCCAAAGGGATGGACTTTCAATATCATTAGATTATGAATCCATTGATATATGTAATTATCATTCTAATTTGAAATTTTGACTAAGTCACTATTTAGAGAAATGATGATGAGAACTCAAGGTTGAATACATATCGATGTAAGAAAACCAAAGGTTCAAAGACTAGAGACGCACAATAAAACTTCATTTGTGATATGATCACTATTTATGCTTAATTGAAGCATGGAAGTGAAAATTTTGAAAAGTTCAAAATGTTCAGTAGGAAGTTCAGTATCAACTTGACAAGATAATGATTACATTACAATATGATTGTAATTGTGAAAATTCAAGTCAAGACATATACTTGGCAACACATTCAAAATATTGCAATATGATCTTAATAATGAGAATTAAGCCAAGACCTTGATAAACATCCAAGAGTTGTGAAATCGTTTTACGACAAACACCGAAAGAAAATCTTGTGAAGTGTTTACGAAGGGAGCTATCAATCTATATAAGATATATTTTGATAATGGATGAAAATTACCTATCTTCCAACCATTGTTCAAGGGATATACTTTTAAGATAAGCTACAAAACTAAATAAACTACAAAGGTCAAATCAAAATGTAGCAAAGGTTTCATATGTGATATGTATAAGAAAAGTTCTTATAAAGTCTTTCTACAAAGCAAGGAATAATAGATGTATTAAATTGTTTAATGCACGATCAATTCTTATACAGAGCACATGGTACTACTACACAAATCATACTTAGCACAAAATGTTTGTTGCTCAAGTAGGTGCCCTTATGGAAATTGTTCCAAAAGGTCAAGTGGGAGTAGTATAAATCTCAAAAGAGTTCAAGAAAAGCAACAAACAAACGTGGTTCAAACCATGATTGGTTCACCCTATGCTAAATATGCCTCCTCAAAAAGGCAAGTGAGAGTATAAGAATCTCAAAGAGTTCGAGAGCCTTGAAAGAGTTCAAGAAAAGCTAATTTGAAAATCTTGAATAAATTCGAGAAGTATTTGAATAGAAGCAACAATATGAGCATGATCCACCTCATGTTACAAATGACAACGCGTGATCTCATTAAGTGTAATGGGAATAATAACCATGTGTAGAAGGTAGTACATTCCAAGTGCACATCCTCAAATTGTCGTTTCTCATTGAAAACTAAACAAAGTTGTTGTATGAGTTTCAATTATTGCATCCAACCCACAATGATGACTAGCATATGTAAAACTTAGTCAAAGAAATATGATTTCATATTGATTAAGAGTTCTAAAATATTCATTTTGGAACATGATGATTATGCAAGTAACAAAGATGATTTGACAAGTTATGACTCCAAGTGGTTTAAAAACCAGGAAATTTGAAATAGATTCTAAGTCTGTAAGCAAGTGTATGACACTTAAATAATTTGCTTAATTGGGTGAGACCCATTATAAGAAAAATAGACAAGATAGAAAAAATGTTTTCTAACTAAAGCAAAGACTTGTTAGAGGATTCAACTAATTCATAGTATGACTATGACTACGATGAAACCATTACATTAGTCATGTTGCAAAGATCTATTAAAGATATTTTAGTGATTACTGATAAGTGTCATTTATGTCGCTATTTTTAGGAGTTTTGTAGTTAGTTTTTCATAGTTTTTCTATCTTTTTACTTGGTTTTAATAGCGTTTTACTACATTTGTCATGTTTGTGTGTGAAATGTCGTTATTGCTCAATTTTGGTATTCTTGCATATTTTGGTGGCTTATGACATTAGATTAAACTTTATTGGTTTACTCTTATTTTTAGGAACACTTGGATAAGTTCATTTCTCAAGATTAAAGAAATATAAAACATAAAAGAACAAGTAATGAAGAAATGTGCACTTGATTTGCAAAGATCATACTTCAAATGCCTATATCTTTTTATCTACAAAACATTTTGGGGCGATTCCAATTGGAGATGAAAGCTTATCTCAAGGTCTTTCCAACGATGGGTTATATGCTCAATTCCGATGTAAAACGTGGGAGATATGCTCATTTGAAGCTGAGCAGTTTGCCTAGTCCGAGAGGAGCGGGCGCTCCGGTTCTTGGAGCGGGCGCTCCAAAATCTGCACGCCCGCCCCTCACAGGAAATCCAAAATAAAAAAAACAGATTATTTCCTCCAGATTTGGAGCGGACGCTCCGACCTTCTGCACGCCCGCTCCTGTACCTAAAGCGGGCGCTCCACCTCCTGCACGCACGCTCCTCTACGCGCTGCTCGACTTTTTGCAGAGCTTCCTAGGCAATTTAGTAAGGTCTATAAATAGATTTCTTTTGCTCATTTTAGAGGGAGAATTCATATTTTCAGTAGTTTTAGGTTAGTTTTAGGTTTTTAGAGAGAGAAACTCTCAAATTTTGGAGAGAGAAAGTGAGAGAAATAATGGTTTTCATGGATTTTGGATAATCAAAGGAGGAATTTGATGATTTGAAGATCTCCATTTTATATCAATGAGCATTTCTTACTCTCTTCTCTCTTTATGCTTTATTAATTGCTTTGTTAATCATGTTTGAGTAGATTTCCTTCTACTAGGTGTTGAGTGAAGCTTTGTTATGGTTAATTGAGTTATTTGAGATAAATTTGATGATAATTGTGTGATTAAATTGATTGAATTGATGATGGCATGTTGTTTGTTTTAGATTGGATTGATCTCCCAAGATAGCAAACTTAATTGCATGTTAGTTCTAGTTTGACAAGGGATTGTGAATTAGAATTTATATATTTGATTGCATTTTGGGTAAATTTCTTCTATGCACCTAGTCAATGAGGGATCTAGGCTAGGAATTTGAGAGATTGCTCTTGATGGTAATTAATTCCCATTTTAATTCTTTCTTTGCATGATTGATTATCAAATCGATTCCCATTAACTTGTTAATTGTTCAAAATGGATCTTTGCCCCTAGTAGACTTTGTAATATCTTGATCTTTATATGTGTGTTAGTGTAGTTGTAGTGTCCACTATCCATAAACCGACTTCGGCGTAGCTTAAGCATTAGATTGAGAACAATCCAACATTATCGTTCCTTGTGGTTCGACTCCGAACTTACCACTAGACTTGTTTAGGGGTTAGTTTAGGATTATAATAAATTTTGTTTGGCCGTGAGGAGGTTAGTCAACGACATAATTTCCCCCCGCTCAAAATGACGCCGTTGCCGAGGAACGGTGTCAATGCTTGATTGTTTTTTATTGCTTGAGTCTAGGTCTTTGTGTATACTTTTCTTTTTATTTTTTTTTATTTTTGCTTGTTTTTGTAAAAAAAAAATGGCAAGTAACTCGTTTCCTCAATATGACAATGAGCCTTTTTGTGAATATTTCAATAGACTTGAGGGATATTTGGATTTTGATTGTTGTAGTCTTTGGGAGGCTTGTGAGATTTTTTATTTTGGTTTGAATGAGCAAACTAGGGATGAAGTTGAATGCATGCATAATGGTGAATTTAGAGCATTATCAATTGATGATGCTTGGGATTTTTATGTTTTGTTTGCTTGGGATGTCTCATAAGGGTAATCATGATTCTATTATTGATATGCAATGTGTTGATACTTCTAATATTAGCATGAATTCCCATGATTTGTTACATGATCCCTTAAGTGAACCTAAAACACATGATTTCAACTCTATTTCCTCTTTTGTTCATGATGATGAGGTACATGCTCAAGTTGATGCTAATGGTGTGTTTCAATATTCTTCATTATTTACCATGCCTTCTTGTGATGTGCTTCGTTCCCTTAATGATGAATCTCATGTGTTTGATTGTGCCCCCACTCCCCAATGTGATGTATATGCTCATGATCTTAATGTTGATTTTTCCAATCTTGGTTGTACTTCTTCTTCTCTTGTTGAGCCTCAACCTTCAACACCTTTTGAATCCCTTATTGCTACTTTTGAATCTCAAATTAGGTGCATTGAGCTTGATAATGAGCTTGGGCCTAGTAAGGAAATGATTCTTAATTCTATGAGAGGTCAATTAGAGATAATGAAAAAGAATGAGGAGCGTCTTGAGGAGGGAAGGAGAAGAAAAGAAGAGTTAGAAAGCCAATTGTCACCCTTGATGCTTGTTTGTGAAAAATCCCAATTTAATGTGTGTGTTGAGGATGATGATGATGATTTTGAGCAACCAAGAGAGTGTGAGGATCCCATTGGTGAGCATATGAGTGATGGTGAAGGAGTTGAGAATGAAGAGAGTGTTGATTTTGAAAATCCTAACCCTCTTTCCCATCTTGATGAGTCTCAAGTGCATGATTGTGATCCTTTTATCCATGAGTATTTGGATTCATTTGAGGTTATGTCTAATGTGTTTATTGAGTGTCAAATGAAAACCCATAGCCTTTTGAGTGAGTTCATTAAGAATGCTTCATGGGAGAGAGATGATTTTGAAATGAATTTGTATCCATTCATGCATGGCTTTGAGATTTTAGGCTTTAAGGAAGTTGAGGGAGTTGTTGTTCATGATTGTAGTGAAGGGGATTATGTAGTTCCTCTTGGAAGTTGGATGTTTGAGGGAGATCATGATCATGAGTGTTCTTCTTTTGAGGATTCTATGTTTGATTTTCATGCTTAAATTGGTGATTTGAGGAATGGTGGTGAAGAAGAGACCATTTCTCCTATCCCCTTCTCTCATGTCCCTTTTTCAAGGAATTTCAACCATATCCCCTACACTCCTATATCCCTTCCTTCCTTTGTTAATGAGCCTATTGGGGACCCCCTTGCCTATGAAGATTTTTATGTCCCTCATTCGTCTTCAATTGAGGAAAAGGGTGATTTTGCCACCCAAAAAGATTTTTGTGAAGAGAGTTTGCCTTTCTATTCTTCTTCTTATTTTCTTGAATTTTCTTTTGATTCTTCTTCTTCTTGGAAACTCCCTCTTCACCTTCTTTTGCGTGCACTAATCTTGGTGCATGCCCTTCTTATATCATTTGCTTACTTGTTATCTTATGAGATGTGTAGTAGTGCATTTTACAAGCTCTTGCGATCGTTGCAATATTATTTACTAGAGCGGTCAAGCTTGGACCTTAAGCAAGCCTTTCTCGGGAAGTAACCCATGTTTTATTTCTTTCATTTTCTTTTCTTTTTAGAATAGATTTTCTCTCATGGAAATGTTTGTGTGCCTTTTTCTAGGTACATAACTTGATATACTTTGGTGCATTGGTTTGGATCAAGAATCAAGGAAGTTTGGCACCACAATTGCTAGCATATGGAAAACAAGATTCAATTCTTGAGAAGAGTGGCTTTGAAAAGTTTAATTGGGTCATTTGCGGGTATATACACCCACCTAAAATCCGGTAATATCTTTCCTTGCTCTTTCTCCATTGGTTGATACCTAAAGTGGCTTTGAAATAGGAGATATGTTGGGTTGTTGGATTGATCTCCTTGTTTTCCCCTCCAATGGATTATTTGATTTATGTTTGAGCATGTTGTCTCATTGAATCTTGGGGGAGGGTATTCTATCATATTTGGTAGATTTTGATTCATATATATTCCATGCACATTTGTATATGCTTTTCCATTTTCTATGTCTTGAAAATCACAAAAAAGATTTTTGTTTCTATCAAGGCAAATTTGCACTGTATATTCTTTTGTTCTTGCTTTGGATATAATACTTTTGGACTTGTATTCTTGAATATCTTTCTTCCTAAATTTTAGAGGTGTGCACGGTTTGAGAATGTGTTAGGTTGACTCTAGGATATGGTATGCTAAGGTAGTTGGCTAAGAACTTTGGGACCATGAAGCTCTAGTTCACTTGCTTGTGGTAAGATGGAGTTGCTCTCTATAGTGGATATGAAATCAAGAGTTAGTTATTTCTATCCCTAGTGAGGTATAATTGTTCTAGCCTTCATCATACTTTGTTGAGCGGCATATTTGGATCCTTGGCTATTGCATTCTCATATCTAGAACTTGACTTTTAGCTCCCAAGATCGCGACTGAGCCACTTTAGGGGATAACAAAGACATTTCTCTTTTTATAGGATTAATTTTCAATTTTGGATTTAGTTTGCATTTGCCCCTATTACTAGCTCATTTGAGCCATATACATTCTTTTCTTTAACCACAATACAAGCCTTCCAGCCTTGGTTTCACTTTAACTCCTACCTTTAGTTTGTGAAGCAATTTTGTTTTGGAGCTTGTTTTATTGTTTATGGTGCAAGTTTAGAATTATGAGTTCATTTGCAAAGCAAGTATGTGTTGTATATAATTTTTTGCATAAAACCAAATGCATTTTGAGAAAAAGCCGCCCAAAGTTAAAAGAGTCAAGGACATTTTAAAAAAAAAAACCAAAAAAAAAGAGCAAAAGCAAAAGCTTGGAAAAAGAAAATATCGAAAAAAAGTAAAGAAGAATGTAAAGCACAAAAAAAAGAGGTTTTGTTATTGTTGTTTTCCCTGTTTTGGTTATTTTGTGTTAAATAAGCTTGGGGGAAAGTTATTTAATAAGCATACTTGGCACTTTTGTTTGGAATCGTTTGGATCTTGTGGAAGAAGTTCCACCCGTGCTTCACATAGGTTTACCGCCAATTTCAAGAGTTCTCAACACCTTTACTCTCCTAGCTTATATGTTACGACCTTGAAAGTCCTTTTGATCCTAGAGGGTTAAGTCATTCAATGATGGCGGGAATTAAAATAGGAATCAAGCCTATAGAGCGAGTATGCATAACCAAGATGTCGGGTAACCTTCTCAATGTTTTTAATTTCTTATTTATTTTCCGGTTCCTTCGTGGAATCATGAGAAGCTAACTTGAAAGTGGATTTGAAACTAGTAGAGAGAACGTGGTTGATTGGTTGGAACAAAAGGTGGAATGTGTTTCCTTTAGTTCTCTATTCTTAGCATATGTTATGTTTCAATCAACCTTGGACATCTTAGAACGTGCATACCTTTATTATTTTTGAAATATTGACATTCATTAGTGTTTGTTCCATCATAAAAGTCCATTCTAGAACGCTTGTAACTTTTCTCTTAACTCGATTTATTTTATTTTATTTATTTATTGCTTTGCCTTGATTTTTGTCAAGAGTTATAGGTTAAACTCTTAGGACACCCTTACGAGAGCTTACTCGTCCTCTAGAGCAATCTAAGGGTTTAAAGTGCTTGATGCATACGCTAAATGTATTCGTGATTCCTACGAAAGTGAGTTAGTGTATATTCTTTCCCTTCTAGTTTTCTTTGTTTGTATAAAATGCATCACATTCCCTTGTGTTTCTTTTGTTTTGCTCGAGGGCGAGCAAAAGTTCAGCTTGGGGGAATTTGATAAGTGTCATTTATGTCGCTATTTTTAGGAGTTTTGTAGTTAGTTTTTCATAGTTTTCTATCTTTTTACTTGGTTTTAATAGCGTTTTACTACATTTGTCATGTTTGTGTGTGAAATGTCTTTATTACTCAATTTTGGTATTCTTGCATATTTTGGTGGCTTATGACATTAGATTAAACTTTATTGGTTTACTCTTATGTTTAGGAACACTTGGATAAGTTCATTTTTCAAGATTAAAGAAATATAAAACATAAAAGAACAAGTAATGAAGAAATGTGCACTTGATTTGCAAAGATCATACTTCAAACTCCTATATCTTTTTATCTACAAAACATTTTTGGGCGATTCTAATTGGAGATGAAAGCTTATCTCGAGAGCTTTCCAACGATAGGTTATATGCTCAATTCCGATGTAAAACGTGGGAGATATGCTCATTTGAAGCTGAGCAGTTTGCCCAGTCCGAGAGGAGCGGGCGCTCCGGTTCTTGGAGCGGGCGCTCCAAAATCTGCACGCCCGCCCCTCACAGGAAATCCAAAATAAAAAATAGATTGTTTCCTCCAGATTTGGAGCGGGCGCTCCGACCTTCTGCACGCCCGCTCCTCTACGCGCTGCTCGACTTTTTGCGGAGCTTCCTAGGCAATTTAGTAAGGGCTATAAATAGATTTTTCTTGCTCATTTTAGAGGGAGAATTCATATTTTCAGTAGTTTTAGGTTAGTTTTAGGTTTTTAGAGAGAGAAACTCTCAAATTTTGGAGAGAGAAAGTGAGAGAAATAATGGTTTTCATGGATTTTGGATAATCAAAGGAGGAATTTGATGATTTGAAGATCTCCATTTTATATCAATGAGCATTTCTTACTCTCTTCTCTCTTTATGCTTTATTAATTGCTTTGTTAATCATGTTTGAGTAGATTTCCTTCTACTAGGTGTTGAGTGAAGCTTTGTTATGGTTAATTGAGTTATTTGAGATAAATTTGATGATAATTGTGTGATTAAATTGATTGAATTGATGATGGCATGTTGTTTGTTTTAGATTGGATTGATCTCCCAAGATAGCAAACTTAATTGCATGTTAGTTCTAGTTTGACAAGGGATTGTGAATTAGAACTTATATATTTGATTGCATTTTGGGTAAATTTCTTCTATGCACCTAGTCAATGAGGGATCTAGGCTAGGAATTTGAGAGATTGCTCTTGATGGTAATTAATTCCCATTTTAATTCTTTCTTTGCATGATTGATTATCAAATCGATTCCCATTAACTTGTTAATTGTTCAAAATGGATCTTTGCCCCTAGTAGACTTTGTAATATCTTGATCTTTATATGTGTGTTAGTGTAGTTGTAGTGTCCACTATCCATAAACCGACTTCGGCGTAGCTTAAGCATTAGATTGAGAACAATCCAACATTACCGTTCCTTGTGGTTCGACTCCGAACTTACCACTAGACTTGTTTAGGGGTTAGTTTAGGATTATAATAAATTTTGTTTGGCCGTGAGGAGGTTAGTCAACGACATAATTTCCCCCCGCTCAATTACTACCTTATGAGATTTGGTAGATGGATTTCAAAACACCTTCTTGAAATTGTTCATGAAAGAAGATTTGTATACGATACAATCAGAATGGTTTTGAAGAAACAATAATCCTATGGATGCATAAAAGATCCTTAATGGATTGAAGTTAGCATCATGGAGTTAATGTTCTTAATTTTGTGAGTTAAATCGTTTGATGTTCTCGTAAAATGAAGAAAAGGTCTTGTGTATACAAGATGTTTAGTTGGATCTATGAAGTCTTCTTGGTCTAGTATAAAGATAAATTATTCATTGCTTGAAAGGTCAAGTAATGGCTGATGCATTTTGTATGAAAAACCTTGAAGAGAATGATGAGTACATTTGGGATTCAAAATCTATAGAGATAGGTTTTGATAGATGTTTGAGTTTGGTTAAGAAGCTTATATTGATAAGATTCTTATAAGGTTCAACATTATATTGAAAGGAGTTTCAATCCCATGTAACATGGCACATTTCTTAATGATTCAATACTTTGAGAAAGGTTGATGAAACTAAGTTTTGAGTGCTGATCCTTATGCAATTCGCAAATGATGCATCGTGCATGCCATGGACTATACTCTTCTATTTGATTCACATGTTTTAAAGAACAAGTGATAATATATTACAATCGAAATCCAATATAATGTTGGAATACAAATTAGAAATTCCAAAGTTCCTTGCGAAAGGGCGAAAGAAATTTTCTTAGTGTATGGAGATGAAAATGATTATAAGATTTAGAAATTGCAAAATTCATGTTTATGAGAATGTCTCATGAACTCTACTTAGTAAATCCCTTCCATTTCCAAAGCATGAGAAACATGTAAATGAAACGGGATTGAGTCAAATGAGGTAATTAGAAGTTGTATTTGTTATTGGAGAAAAACAAGTTACATATGTAATACATTTATTTGCAGAATTATGTTTATCAATTGAAACAAAGTTTCAATCTTATTTAATCGTGGTTTCAAGATTAAATAAAGTGTCCAAAATAATTATGGATTGATGGGCTCATCAGGTTAATTTATTTAAATAACCTGGTGAATGAAACCCCACAGGTGAACAAAATCCATACATTATTCCAGTTCCTAGTCTAGAGTCAATAAAGTGGACATAAATGATCTATTTAAATGGACTAGCATGTAAGATTGATTGGATAGCGTTGTTTCTTGGGCTATAGGAGTGTAGTGAATCTCGGACAATCACATGGATATGCATGAATGATGCATGATCAAACTATAGACCTACTTTGAAGTTCAAGTATAGAACTTCGGGTTATATAAGTGGATTCCTTTGACATGAGTGGAACATTGATTTCATTCAATGATTGATGTAACTGTGTACATTCAAACGTCTTCCCGTAACTGGAGATTATAAAGGGTGTTTCCTGGTTACCTCATGATTTGAGTGGGAGCCTTGGTTGCCACAAGATTGGATTGAGTTTACCTATTAAATAGGAATGTGTCTTGGCCCCTTGAAGAGGGAGAATTCAGAATATGCATGGCCGTGCTCAAATGGATTACATAGTAATCATTTGTTTTGTAATTCTAACTCAGTTTTCAAGAAAAGATTTATAGATTAATATGATCACGACATGAGATGCAATCATATTATCAAATCGACACACATTGACTTAAGGAATTTCAATATTGTGCACTTGTCTCAGACAAGTGGGAGATTGAAGGAATTCTGTCTTCGATAACTGCAAATACTAGATATATTAAGGATCACTATTATGGAGATAATAAGTTCGTTCTTTTGGGTCGTCATTATATGTTGCTAGACTATGATAATTGATCTTTGGGCTAGTCAAATATTCCAAAGCCCACTAGAATGGATCCTATGAGGTCACACAACAAAGGTATTGGGTTAAGCAAGTTAGAGGCCCATTTATGGGCCTCATGAGCAATTAACTAATCATGAAATGGATTGGGCTAGCATAGTTAGATGAGAATTAGGTTTTGGGCTTTTGACATGGGATCTTATTTAGAGATGAGATCTATAAATAAGATTGATGCCTAGGGTTGCTTGCAAGCAGTCATAATTCACACATAGTGTATTTTGACATCAAGGCAACCAATCCCAAAACCCTAATTCCTCTCTCTATCTCACGGATATCTCTCTCCTCCCCTCGTTCGTACGGCCGGCCACCCTTGGTGGCGCGTGTGGTGGTTCGTGGTGTTTCATAGTGGTTCGTTTCTCGCTCTTCTCCATAGAAGGTCAATTGAAGGGTTCAATTGCAACTAACTAGCAATAGTGGAGGTCTTAATCTATGCCTGTGTACCAAGTAGAGGAATCACGCTTGAGGTTCTTTATCTCCCATTGTTCTTGCTCGATCGCACGTGGAATCACGCTTCAAAGGTACGATTATATGTTCTTTATGTGTTATGCATTAGATATTGGGATTAGGTACTGTATGAATATAATTCATGTTTTTTCCGCTACGTAGTACCTATATAACCCTACAAATACAACTCCGCCATGTTTAGAATTACGTCACAATTAAAATTATGTGGAGAGAAAATCACGGATGCAGAAACGTTAGAAAAAACATACTCTACTTTTATGCAAACAATGTTGTCATGTAGACACAATACCGTGAAAAGGGTTTTACAAAATATTCTGAATTGATATCTTGTCTCCTTGTGGCTGAGCAAAATAATGAACTATTAATGAAAAATCATGAATCACGCCCAACTGGCTCTACTCCATTCCCTGAAGTGAATACGACATCCCATAGTGGGAAAGAGAAAAAGGCTAGAGATCACGCCAGCAGTCGTGGTCGAGGCCGTGGTCAAGGCCGTGGTCGTGGCCGCGGACGTGGATATGGTCGTGGTCGAGGTGGTCATTTTAGGAACTCATACTCTCACCAGAAGTGGGACAATAAAGATGGAAGTAAGAATGAGAAGGATAAAAATGAAAATATATGCTACCGTTGTGGAGGAAAAGGTCATTTGGTCACGTGTGTTTCGCACGCCAAAACATCTAGTAGAGCTTTATCAACAATCAATCAAACAGAAAGGAAAGAAAGTGGAAACAAATTTGGTTTACGAAGATGGTGAAGGTGATTTTGATCACGGTGATTCAACTCACCTAGAAGCAGCTGATTTCTTTCCTAATCCTAAAGAAAACAATTGAATAAATTTTGATCCATTGGCGAATAAACTCTATTAATTAGCTTGCATTTATTAGTTTTTAAAATTTTATCGTAGTACTATGACTTTATGCTTTATGGGACATTTGTTTTTGGACAATTTTATGTTTTTGGGCATTTTTATGTTTTTGTATATTTCATTATTATCATTTATTAACTTAAGTTATTTGATATTGTGAATCTTACATTGGTTCCTTTAATTCTATTAGAATATGAATTCCTTTGGAGCTCAATCATCAACCAATGGTGAAGATTTATGTCTAGTTGATAGTGCTACCACTCACACCATACTTAAGAATAAGAATTATTTTTTGCAATTGATGATGAAAGAAATTAATGTGAGTACCATATCAGGTAGTACAAAAATTATAGAAGGCTCTAGAAGAGAAAATGTTTTATTGCCAAGGGGAACAAAATTGGAAATTATTGATGCATTATACTCCCCTAAGTCTCAAAGAAATTTTTTAAGTTTTAAAGATATTCGACAAAATGGATACCATATTGAGACAATTAGTGAAGGAATTAATGAATTCCTTCAAATCACGAGTGTAACTCAAGGCAGTAAACTTATTATGGAGAAATTACCTACATTCTCCACTGGTTTGTACTATACAAAAATTTATACAATTGAATCACATGCTATAGCAAACCAGAAGTTTACTGATAACTTTAAAGTTTGGCATGACCGGTTAGGCCATCCCGGTTCAATAATGATGTGAAAGATAATTGAAAATTCATGTGGACACTCATTGAAGAGCCAACAGATTCTTCATAATAGTTTTTCATGAGCTGCTTGCTCAATAGGCAAGTTAATACTTCGGCCATCACCAACTAAAATAAATTCCGAATCAATTACTTTCTTAGAATGTATACAAGGGGATATATGTGGACTAATTCATCCCCCATGTGGGCCATTTAGATATTTCATGGTTTTAATAGATGCATCAACTAGATGGTCACACGTATCATTGTTATCAACTCGCAACCTGGCATTTGCGTGACTACTTGCTCAGTTGATCAGATTACGAGCACATTTTCCAGATTTTCTTATTAAGGCTATTCGTCTTGATAACGCTGGTGAATTCACATCCCAGGCCTTTGATGAATATTGCATGTCAATTGGGATTAGTGTTGAACATCCTGTAGCACATGTTCACACACAAAATGGTCTTGCGAAATTAATTAAACGTTTACAATTGATTTCTAGACCATTACTTATGAAATCTAAGCTCCCAATTTCTTCTTGGGGGCATGCTATATTACATGCAGCAGCACTAATTCGCATCAGGCCGACAAGTCATCATAAGTTCTCCCCATCACAATTGATTTTTGGTCAGGAACCAAATGTATCCCATTTGAGAATAAATGGATGTGCAGTATATGTTCCAATTGCTCCACCACAACGCACTAAAATGGGCCCTCAAAGAAGACTAGGGATATATGTTGGATATGAATCTCCATCGATAATTAAGTAATTAGAGCCAACTATAGGAGATTTATTTATGGCTCGTTATGCATATTGGCATTTTGATGAATCAGTTTTTCTAACATTAGGGGAGAAAACAAACAGCTGGAAAAGGAAATTAGTTAGAATGAATTATCATTATGTCACCTAGATCTTCGTACTAAACAATGTGAATTGGAAGTCCAAAAGATAATTCATTTGCAAAACTTAGCAAATCAATTGCCAGACTCATTTGCTGACCCAAAGAAAGTGACAAAGTCACATATACCAGCTGAAAATGCTCCGATTAAGATTGATGTTCCAGAAGGACAAGCCCAAGTTGCAAATGATTTTAAAGCACGCCTGAAGCGTGGTAGACCCATCGGTTCCAAAGATAAAAATCCTCGGAAAAGAAAAGGAGCAACAATTGACAATGGCTAGACCGAGGAAGCTATTAATTTTGAAGGATCTCTAGAAGAGACCTTAGACATGATGGAAAAGAATATTCAGGTACCTGACAATGAAGAAATTTCAACAAATTTTATCATGTCTAGAATTACATGGAACTGAAACCAAATCAGCGCCGATGATGTTTTTGCATGCAATATGGCACTAGATGTCATGAATGATGATGAGGATCATGAGCCTAAAGCCATTGATGAATGTAGACAAAGAAGTTATTGGCCAAAATGGAAAGAAGCAATTGAAACTGAATTGAAGTCTCTAAAAAAAGAGATATATTCGGACTTGTAGTTCGTACACCTAAAGGTGTAATACCAACAGGGTATTAATGGGTCTTTGTACGAACGAGAAATGAAAATGGTGATATTGTAAGATATAAGGCCCGATTAGATGCACAAGGATTCTCACAAAGACCCGGCATTGATTATGAGGAGACATACTCTCCTGTGGTGGATGCAACTACTTTTAGATTTCTGATCAGTCTAGCAATAAAAGAAGGACTTGATTTACGCTTGATGGATGTAGTCACAGCTTACTTATATGGCCCACTGGATAATGACATTTACATGAAACTCCCAGAAGGATTTAAACGGTCAGAAGTAGAAAATTCGGGTTCTCGAGAACAATACTCAATAAAATTGAATAGATCTCTATATGTATTGAAACAATCAGGGCGCATGTGGTATAATCGACTAAGTGAGTATTTGTTGAATGAAGGGTATAAGAATGACCCTATATGCCCATGCATTTTTATAAAGAGATTTGGATCAGGATATGTCATAATTGTAGTATATGTTGATGATTTGAATATTATTGGAACTCCTGAAGAGATTTCAATAACGGTGGAGTGCTTAAAGAAAGAATTTGAAATGAAAGATCTTGGAAAAACTAAGTTTTGCTTAGGGTTACAAATTGAACACCTAAATAATGGAATCCTTGTGCACCAGTCAACATACATTGAAAAGATTCTTACAAGATTTTCTATGGATACATCATATCCATTGAGTAGCCTTATGGTTGTTAGAGCACTTGATGTAGAAAAAGATCCCTTCCGACCTCGAGAGAATGGCGAAGAAATTCTTGGTCCTGAAGTACTATATTTAAGTGCTATAGGGTCATTAATGTATCTTGCTAGTCATACACGACCTGACATATCATTTTCAGTAAATTTGTTGGCAAGATTTAGCTCATGCCCTACCCGAAGGCATTAGAATGGGGTTAAGCATATACTTCGTTACCTTCAAGGTACGAAAGATATGGATTTGTTTTTCTCTAATCTATCCAAAGAAGGTTTAATTGGTTTTGCAGATGCAGGGTATATGTCTGATCCTCATAATGCTAGATCACAAACTGGATATGTATTTATATGTGGAGGTACTTGTGGTACCTGGTTTTTAGTGGACTGAAATTAGTCTATAAAAGGTTCCACTTAAATGTCTGATAAGACTTATAAACAAAACTTAGAGTCGCCACCTTATTTTTATTCGAATAAGGACGGATTTTAGAAATGTCAATTTTAAGAAATTAAAACTTAATAAAAATCAACTGCTAACTCCATAATAAGAAATAAGGCACAGGGTTCGGGGTTTAGGTTAAGAGAATCGAACGTCAGGAACTCGTCTTCTCTTTCGTTCTATGGAACGGGCTCTTACTATTGCGTTGTCAAAAATCAAGTTTTAAGACATATTAACCACATAAAAAAAATAATTAATACAAGGTAGGTTTAAGCACCAAAGTTGCACTACGTGCCGATCATAGTGAGATTTTGAATTCACTCACGGATCAAAACCTTCGTAGTTCAAACTAATGCCATGTTTTAAATAACCAATTCCGTTGGGTTTTTAATTTGGGTTGTTGACATAAACGTCATTTTTGTAAGTGGGATTTTAGTGATCTTTGACGGATTCACTCATAAAAGTAAAATAAACCACCTTGGTTGAGGAAAATCACCTCGATTAGTGATCACCAAAAATGTCTTTTGAACAAGACAATTCAACAAATGCGTCCCGATTGACGACTTTTAAGTGGGTCAAGGTATTTTTTGGAGTGAAACTTTAAGGGTTCACTATATAATCTCACTTTGGGTTTAAATTCACTCAAGGGTAATTTTGTAAGGTTTTAAGGGTTATGTGTTTAGGCTTAATGGAGTTGGCCAAATAAAGCACGACACCTGTCAAGGCCTTACTTCCAAATAAAAGGGAACAATAAACTATTTAATCATATCCGATTGTCAATTAATCCATCGGGTAATTATGATGGGATATAAGTTTATTTTCATGGAGATGGATAATTGTTACAACCTTATACAACTAAATAATTGATCTTAACCTCATGTTTGGAAATGAGGCCATAACCTCATATTAACTATCATTACTTATTAAAAACAAACAATCAAAGTTATGACTCATTCTTGTGTCACAAAAGGATTTGAAATAAAAAGGTCCACGAAATTATAAAAGAAAATAATGCTTGTTAAAACATTTATTTCTGAAGTCATCTTTAAAAGAAAATTAAAGTTCTTAGGACATCAATTATTTCAAAAGTCATCTTAAAATAAAATTAAAGATTTTTACAACAATGACATTTAGAATTAAAGACTCTTATTTCTGAAATCATCTTTAAGTTAATATTAAATTTTCTCAAAATAATACTTAGAATTAAAGCTTGTTAAAACTCTTATTTCTAAAATCACCTTTAAAAATAAAATTAAAACATTTTATTTAAAATTCCATAAGTTTAAAAGTATATATATAATATAGTGTAATAGGTTTCATATCACCATTAGTTTCTTAAAAATAAATTAATACCATTTTAAAAAGCAATTAAGAGAAAAACGCGCATATTTCACCTCTTTGATAACTTGAATAAAAAAATCATTAAAAATCATAGAAAAATAGAAAAAATTATTGTGAGATATGGTTGAAAAGCTCTTGAAAAGTTCTATCACTTGAGCTAAATAACAGAAACTGCTTCTGGTCGTAAAGGTTCTTTCATAGGCCATCTTTGGGACGTGGTAAGTAATTCCTTACTGTTGAACAACCTTTACATAAACTCTTAATTCATTAGGTCTTTAAGCTCATTTTAAGAAATAGATTATTCCTAAAAATATACTTTAGGCAGACATATGAACGTATTAACCTTCTATATTTAAAAATGCATTAGAAAGAGATGCAATGCAAAATGCAATTACCCCCCTCTTTTATAACCTATCACCTTACCAATAGGCTTGGCTTTCTATTGTGGAGTAATGAAAGATTTAGGGATAATTTAGCACCTAATATCATCATTACCCCTATTGGGAACATCACATGAAAACAAACACATTAGTTAGCATAATAATAATAATTAGGAAATTAAGAAAAGATTGAAGATAATACCTTGAGCTAGATGTAACAATTTTTTTGATAACCTCTTTGGTTTATCAAGGATGAAAATATGATCATTCCTTAGTTAAAATGAAATCAAAGAGTCTAAGTAATTTTTTTTGGAGTTTTGAGATATTAAAAGAAATTAATGCAAAATAAAGCTAATGAACTCTTTTCTTTTTTTTATTTTTTATATTTGATTATAGAAAATAAACTTGAAAAATAAAACTAAATCTTAAGAAATAAACTTTTTTTTTGTTTTTAAAATAGAATAGGAATACTTAAGCAATTAAATAATATTTTTAACAAAGATAATAATAACAACAATAATTGAACTTGAAATATTTTTTGTGTGTTTTTTTAATTTTTTATTTTTTTATATATAGGAATTAAAGATAATAACAATACTTAAATAAAAAAAATAAAAATAGCAACTTAATTATAAGATGCTTTTTTAATAAGCTAATAACTTAATAATAAAGCTAAATTAGAGAGATTTTAACTAAAACAAAGATTAGAGGAGAAATTTTTGGAGAGAATTTTTAGAGAGAGAAGTTGTAAGATTTTTTTGATGTGTTTAAAACTTGAGAATTAGAGGGTATTTATAGGAAAATAAAGGGGTTAATTTGTAAATAAAAGAAAGTAAATAAATTAAAATTCAAGGATTATTTTGGTAAATATCAAGATTTTGGTAATAATGAGAATCTTGATATTGAATTCTCTTCTTTTACATGTAAGAAACTTGCTAATCTGTCTTGCAACGCTTAAACTGATAAAATAAAGAAAACCGTAATAAAATCAACTCTAATATTCACATAATAAAAAAAGGTTCTAAAATGCCATGGTATGTATATAAAAAAAATATATGTCCAAGTCGTGCCATAACTCAAAAAAATAATACTCACATGGTATACAATAAAAGAGTGCCTAAATTTAATTAGTGACTATTATACTCACTAAGATGTTAAAACAACACTTATACAATAATATAAAAAAAAAATCAGCTCTGAGAGGTTAGTTATGAAAGATACACAAAGACATCAGGTTACAATACTAATAGGGTTGGACAAAATATCTAAGAGTTAGTAAAAAAGTAAAAAGAGAAATAACCCCTGCCCTCATTAGATGGTACATATAAATTTACCCAAGAATATCTAAACATACAACACAAAACCTTATACATACGAGCATTTCAAATAATAACCCTTACTAAAAAAGAAGATCATATAAAATCATAAGATTGACATGGTCAACGTGAAAATATATCATACAATATTAATTCATACAACATAAATTTAAGGTGGTCATGAGTAAAATATATTCCCTTGACCGAATGACCTTAAGAAAAAGATGAACTCTTATCTTGCTTTACTCTACTAAAACACAAATTTATATTTATCATAGTTGTAAAAAACAAAGACAAAAGATACAAACTAGATCAAAACAACAGAAAAACAAATAAAACGGAAGCCAAATTCACGTCGGCAAAGTGAATTATCATAACAGAAATTACTATTTCGAATAGTGCCAAATAGTGTTTGCATAGTGTTTTGAATAGTGAAATACAATATATGACGCGTATGAAATCCAGCTGTCTTAATTAGCGTCGGATAAATATTGATACAATTAGTCCAAATTGAAATTTATTGGATACAATATTAACCGCGGGGAATAAAAAAAGGTAACGTTAATTCACTATTGACAATTGCTTATCAAAATTGAAGAAGGAATACACAAACTAGACTGAGTAAACAAATCGGAGAAAAAAAATAATAAAGAACAAAACAAAAAAAAAGTGAAAGAAAAAAGAAAAGAAAAGGAAGTAACATGAATGTCAGAAAGTGATAAATTTTCATAATAGCAAAGACATGATCCTATTTTTTAGGTGATTTTACTATTCATACAATAATTATACGTACAACTATACATTTACACTCATACGTATCCCTCTTTTACTCTCATCCATACAATACTCAATTATTCTTAGATAAATATCGATGGGTTTGGTCCGAACTTATATCTATTGGATCAAGTATTAACTACAAAACAAAAAGACAAGGACATTATAACAAACGTACATAAAAGGAGGTCCCTTTAGCACTACAACATATAGTACCCATTTAGGTGTGGGAATGTTTGTCATTTCCCTATATTGGTTGGGCATGCGTCTTTTAGAGTAATGGACTTTATAGGTAAACTAGTCATATAATAGGGGAGTGCACAAATCACAAAAAAAAAAAAAAATAGATAAAATAAAAAAAGCACTCTAACAGTCTAAGTGAACATATTAATATACTTAGGGCCTGTTCTCTTCCGTTGAAATTCAGTTCAGTTCAGTTCAGCTCTTAATTTATGTCTAATGATATTGCTAATGATATTGCTAATGATATAAAGCCAAATTTCATTCTTTTAAGCTCTTATTACAACAACAACAACAACAACAACAATAACAACAAAAACAACAACAACAACAACAACAACAACAACAACAACAACAACAACAACAATAATAATGATAATGATAATGATAATAATAATAATACTAATAATAATAATAATAATAATAATAATAATAATAATAATAATAATAATAATAATAATATAAATAATAATAATAATAATAATAATATTAACAATAATAATAACAATAATAATAAAAAAATAATAATAATAATCAATAAGTAATAAATAATAATAATAATAATCATCAATAAATAATAATAATAATAATAATAACAATAACAATAACAATAATAACAATAATAATAATAATAATAATAATAATTTGGGGTTAGATACTAGTTAGATACATGTATTAATTAAAACATTAAAGAAAATGGGTTAGGGTGCTGGACTGTTGGGCCGTTGCCTCTGTTAGATTTTCGTGTTTTTTTTCTTTTTCTTTTTTTTTTAAATATATTTTTTTAAATTTGTTTAAATGGGTTAGATACATTTAAGTGTTTTGTGTTCTTTTGTCATAATACTATTTTTTTTAAAATTAAATAGTATATGTGTTTAAAATGTTTAGAGGTTTCAAGTTTATAATATATTTTCCATAAATTTATAATTATATAGTACATTTTTCGTAAATATTTTAATATGTACATTTATATATACACATATGTATAGTAAATAATAATCAATAAATAATCAAAGATCACTAATCCGTAGTTAAAAATCACTATCTAATAAGTTCAGTTTAGTTTAGTTCAGTTCAGTTCAGTTCAGTTCAGCTCAGTTCAGTTTAGTTCAGTTCAGTTCAGTTCAGCTGAGTTCAGTCAATCAGAACAGGCCCTTACTATACTCTAAAGGGTTAAACGATACTTGTTTATAAGGAAAATGACATATTCCCTTGGCGAGACAAAAAATATTGTTCTTTATACTATACGATTATTATACATATACGTACAAAAATACGGTCTAAAATACTTACTTTTTACTATAAAAAGAAATTACCCTTATCCAAAATCTCCACTCACCACTTAATTCTCATCTTCTTCCATCTTCCTCCTTACCCGAAAAAATTAAACAAAAACCACTATTAAACTCAACCACCATGTTTCAAGAAAACCAAGAAGATCAGCCTGTCTTTACATTTGAGGAAGACATGAGGATAATAAGGGTGTATTTCATGTACATTGTGGGGCTAGTGGTCCTCCTAATGGCTGTATTAATTTACTTGTTAATCCACAAGTAAAAAACCCAAAAATTACTTCGGTGGAGCAGGGTAAAAATGCATGTGGTGTTAGCTGTACTTCAATAATTTGTAATTTAGTAATTTAGAAGTACAAATTGTAACATGTATTTTGGAAATTACGAATAAAAATCATTATTATTACTCGTTTCTTTCGTTTTAAATAATAAAACAAGCGTCATTAAGTTTATAAAAATAATTAGCAAAATAATAATTATTATTTGCAAAAAAAAAAACAGTAATTATAGTAATAAAAGATAATTAATAGTGATAATTAAAAAGGAAGGATCAAAATTTGGTGTCTACAAATTGCCCCACATTGGTTGAGTTTAAATAAAACGATAATCAATGTTTGAGAAAAGACACAAAATTTTGATGTATGTTTCTAAAAAAAAAGGGAAAACCCCAATTGATTTTCATTTAAACATTGGCTTGAGTGCAGTTGAAAAACTGGCTGAAAAATAGAGTGAAATTCCCACTCGATTGCAACACAAATGTTGGCTTGAGTGCAGTTGAAAAACTAGCTGAAAAATAGAGTGAAATCCCCACTCAGTTGCTACACAAATGTTTGCTTGGGTGCAGTTGAAAAACTGGCTAAAAAAACAGAGTGAAATCCTCACTCAGTTGCAACACAAATGTTGGCTTGGGTACAGTTGAAAAACTTGCTAAAAAAAATAGAGTGAAATTCTCACTCAGTTGCAACACAAATATTGGCTTGGGTGCAGTTGAAAAACTGGCTTAACCTTGCAGAAGGTTAAAACTCCAATTTGCACGAGCTTGAAGAAAAATAACAATCATTCTTGAAAAAAAAACCACAGTTTATGGATTTCGGATGCAGAAACAGCAGGTGGTTTGTAATGAGTTTTCGGAAAAGTAAACTCCTTCGGCCTTTTATCCCTGGCTCCGTTACCACCACCACCCCTATAAAAAAAGGTGGCATTCATTCTTTTCTACACCAATCAACTCCCTTCTTCTTCTTTCAAGCTTCTTAAGTCTTATTTATTCTCTCCTCAAATTTCTAAGAAAAAATGAATGCCATGTTTCAAGAATTCAATGAAATCAGTGGAGCTAGAAAGCTCCAGCTAAAAGGGGTGGTAGAAAATATTTCTCCACCTCGCCTTTCCCCTTATACAAGTGTCTTCACCAGAACCATCACCCCTCTCCTAGTTATTCAACCTCGGTATGATATGATTCATGCTGCTGTTGAATTTTGGGATGAAGAACGCCATGTTTTTCGCTTTGGAGAGACAGAAATGACTCCTCTTCTAGAAGAAATGGAGGGTTTACTTGGTCTTTATAAAGACGGCCGTGTGATTACACCTGCTGACCCAAGGGCAACTAATGCGGTTATGAGGGATTTGCTAGGTATACCATTAAATATATGGAAAGCAATTATCGCCTGCTTGACATTTTAATTTTAGAGAACTTCCTTGAACCCTTCTCTTTATCTCTTAGGGAATTTGCCAACAATGAGGATTTCAAAAAGGCCAAGAAAGAGCTTGCATCCTTTTATTGCTCAGCGTTGTTTTACTCAAGGAATCATTATTTTCCTGTCATGTTAGTTGCCTTTCTTTGTTGTCACAGATTGAGTCAGGGAACCGTTTAGGGCCTCTTATCCTAGGGGAACTTATGATGGGGCTTGACCATCTGAACCAAAATCCAGGTGGTTTTGTTAAAGGGTGTCCAATTGTGCTTTAACTTTGGTTATGCAAGAAATTCAAACTGCCTAGACCACCTTTTCGAACTCCTTACCAAACCCGACATATCCGGGAGAGAGGCTTTTTTCCTATATTTCGTCAATGTTGCAACCATGGTGGATGGATAGACTTCTTTGCCGCAACTGATGTGGAACGGATCATTTCATTTCTCAACATA
Organism: Chenopodium quinoa; assembly: GCF_001683475.1. NCBI lineage: Eukaryota > Viridiplantae > Streptophyta > Magnoliopsida > Caryophyllales > Amaranthaceae > Chenopodium > Chenopodium quinoa. The sequence continues at coordinate 491,751 of NW_018745324.1, forward strand.
AATTCCATAACAATTAGCACTAGCAGGCGCATAGGTGTTCAACTTCTAGGATTGTGTCGCGTCACATTCTATCTTCCTTGGAGATGCTTGAGACAAGCGGGCTAACTCCAACGACTCCTAGAGCTCCATGAGCTCCCAGTGGTACCTTGTACCACTTATGAAATTGGTAGTGTGGAAGCTCTTAGGGCGTCATCTCGTGTATGGCAATTTGCACGAATGCTTCTAGCACTTTCAGTCCTCGAAGATTATGTTCCAACCGCGTCCTATACAACATGGTTGTTGGAGGACCTCGAGGACGATGCTTGAATAAATCCTTAAAGGGATTTCATTATTTGTACTTCAGAATTTGTACTTGTGTTTCCCTTGTTCATGTATTTTCAATTCCCAAAAGAAGAAATCGTATCTGAAGGCATTGGTCTTTAGGGTATGGTGTATGTGGTCGTTGTTTTCATAGTTAAAAGTGGATGTAATCTCACTAAAAAGCAAGAGAGTTTGTGTTAATAAAAAAAAGTTTGTTCGTTGTAATCATATTTTGTTAAGTATTGACTTGATCATGATCTTTTAATAATAATGAATATTTCTACATGTCCATTAAGCATGCAATGCAAACATGAATGAAATCTAAACTTTAACATGATACACATAACTATCTAAAGCTAGTAGGAGATTCATGTTTTCTTTTTTTTTTTTTTTTTTTTTTTTTTGCGAATTCCACAAATACAACACTGTACCAATTAAGCATAATACTTTTTTAAGTGATCAAGGTTGGTGAAATGAACAAATTCATTTTCATCAAGATCCATCAATTTAACTGCTTCTGCTGGTGTAAGATGTTTGACCAGGAAAAGACCAGACCAGTTTGGCTTGAACTTTCCACGTGGATCATGAATCGGTGCTTGATTTTCTTTAAGCACCAAATCTCCTTCTTGGATATTCCTTTCCCTGACCTTTTTATAAAAGACCGAGGAATGCGTCTTTGATAAATTTGCATGTTGTGAAGGACTTGTAACCTTCGTTCACTTGCCAAAGAAAGTTCATCGTATGTTTCTTTAAACCATTTTTCTTCCGATATCTCGCTCTCATTCATTACGCAAAGCGATTGAATCTCCGTTTCGATTGGAAGAAGTGGATCCATTCCATATACCAAAGAATATGGAGTAGTCCCAGTTGGTGTTCGAATGGAAATTCTGTATCCCCAAAGTGCATAGGGAAGCTTATCAGGCCATTCTCGAGCCCTATCTGTCATCTTGGCGATTATCGTCTTGATGGTTTTGTTAGCTGCTTTAAAAGCTCCATTGGTTTGAGGACGATATGGTGATGATTGATGATGTCTAATTTTGTACTTCTCAAGGGTTTCTTTGAGATGGCCTTCAAATTGTGAACCATTGTCTGAAATAATTTCAAAAGGTACCCCATACCGACATATAATGTTATTGATTACAAATTTTGAAACTTGTTTTGCTCCTAGTTTCGAATATGATGATGCCTCCACCCATTTCGAAAAATAATCAACAACAACCAATATATATTGATGCCCGTTCGAAGCTTTCGGATGTATTTTCCCAATGATATCTATGCCCCAGCTGGAAAAAGGCCATGGCAAAGTAAAATTATTCAGGCTAACTGGCGGCATATGATTAAGGTTTGCAAATAGCTGACATTTCTTGCATGTTCGTACGAAATGGATGCAATCACTTTCCAAGATGGTCCAATAATACCCTGCTCGCAAAATCTTCCGAGCAAGCATTCGTCCATTCATATGAGGCCCACATTCTCCCCCATGTACCTCTTCCATGATCCTTTGTGTCTGCTCCCCATCGATGCATAATTGCAAATTTCCATCGAAACTTTTATGATACAACAAACCTTTCAATATTGTGAAATGAGAAGCTAGCCTTCGAAAAGCCAATTGATCCTTCTTGTGACTTCCTTCAGGATATTCTCCATCAATTAAATAGTTCTTAACATCAGTATACCAAGCATCCTCATCATCTTCTTGGGTTAATACAGAAATTGTTGGTTCAAAATTAACCACTGGAATTTCTTTTTCTACAATTGTTACTGACTGTACCTACACATCATCGTCCCAAGTTAAATTTACCGCCAGATTTGCCAAAGCATCGGTGAAACTGTTTTGTTTGCGAGGGAGATTGTAACACCCCAATAATTCTCTCTTTAAACCTGTGAGGACCCTGAACAATATTCAAGAGAATTACTGGCGTGCTACCGCCACGTGTTCAAACGTTAAGACTTTATCAGAAAATAGCAGCGGAAAAACTAAATCAGCTATAAATAAGTTTCAAAACCAACGAATGAAACCAAATTAAGTCATACAACTTGGAACCATTAAGGCCCTTATTCAAAACCCCAATAAAAGTAGTAAGTGATTAAATTCAGTGTTCAAATAAATTCAAACCCAAAAGAAATAGTGTCGAATAAAATCGAATTAAAATAAATTCAAACTTGCAAAAGAAATAAAATGCAAACAACCAACTCTCTACTCAAGATCCCACAACCCTGATGAATGCTGCATGTGTAAGAACCTGTGGTAATTCTGCTCCCCAATATTACAAGTGTAAAAATTGGATCGTCACATGGTCATTGAAAGGCGAAGGCCATGACCAAAGAAAGACACACAAAGCACGCAATCAGCAAAGCTGAGTACATACAAGCTGCAAAATAAATTAAGAAATCCATAACATGCTACTAATAATCAATCATCATGCATCATTAAATTATAGACTCAACACACGACTCAACTATTTATATTACTAAGACTCCATTAATTAATAAAAGGTAAATCATTATTTTTATTCATTAGATTACCATGCTCCATTTGGAACATCAATAAAAGAAAAACCCCATGCCTCCTTTTGGAAACATCAATAAACATCCAACGACCACGGGCGCGACTCTGTGACCGTAGTTAGTATGAGATCTCACCTAACTCCTAGTTTTGAAAAATATTTGAAATAAGAGACTCGTAGATCATACGGCCTCGAGAAAAGTACACGGCTAATACCCCATGTACCCCAACCCCTGATTGTCATTACTCCAGAAGTGCACCAATCCAGAGTTTTATTGCTCTTCCATCTTGCACTTTACGTGATTTACAGGTTTAGACTTGGTGATGACTCATATGCATAACAATACAATCAATCCAATATCAATTCAATCAAGTAAAACAACTTTTCAATTTCAATTCTTGATTTATTAGTGGCAAGCTACATTTATTATTTATTCCTTTACTACCTCGGTGTATAAACACCTTGAGTGCATAAGGCACCCCAAAACCTTAACCTCGTCTTAGAAGACTTAAATTCTTCCTTTACTCATCCTGCTTGCATAATCATGAATGAGTAATAAATTAATCATTACACCAATCATATACCTTTGCCTCTAAGCGCACCTTGCATAATTAGAGCACAAATAATACTTGCAATATAAAATAGTGCACGTCATACGAAATTCACAATGTATAACCAAACAATTTAACTCAGTCATCCCTATACATGATACTAAGTTCTCGATCCGTCGTCCTTAAACATGCACCTAAAAGAAAGGTTTCGTAACTTGTACGTACCTTGAGAAAACGAATTGGTATGCCACTTTACTAACTATAAATCACCTTCAATAAACTCCTCTCCTAAGCCAAATAATAACATCTCAATCAATACCCGATCAATCAAATTTACAGCAATACTAACTTACTTTAAAACCTTCAAAATCCAAATCAAACAACACTTTAAAACCTTCCCTTTAGTTAAAATTAAAGGTTTATATATAGTTCTTTAAATTTTCTTCATAAAAACCTTAAAATACACTCTTATACATGAAATTACAGCAAGTTCAAAGTCTAATAAAAATCTGAAAATTATATAAAAACCCCTAAAAATCTCCCTTTTTAATGGGTGATTAAACCCTTTTTGTAAAACATCAAAAGTAGTACTTAGAAACTATTTCCAACACTTAAAACTTCAATAAAAACATATATTTATGCTTAATTAACTTTAAACATAATTAATTTTATTAATCAAACTCAAGGATAATATTTTAAGTATAAAAAAAACTTCGTTAAAATCAAAAACTGCCCGAAAATCATATTTAGAAGCTGAATTTGGCCACGAGAGGTGGTGTTCATTACCAAAGGTAGTGAGTCTTTCTTAAAACGTTGTTTCCACATGGAAAACACTACTTTTTCATCAATATCGGATGAGTTCAGAATCTGATCGGGATTAAAACGGGATTAATATTAACGAACGAAAATCTAAAAATTAAAACACGAATCTATGTGTTCAAAATAGTCTGGAATTAAGTTAAACTAATCAGTAGTTATAATCACCAAAATTTCAAAACATCATTACTATAAAAGCCCTAAATCAATTGTTCATAAAAACCCTAAAATCATGATTTTCAATAATTAAAAACCCTAGGTTATAAAATTTACAAAATCTGAAAATTATGATACTTATAAAATCTGAAATTATAAAGTTTAGTCATCAAAATACAATTGATACTAATTAAATTACTTTCAAACAATAAAATCAAAATCCATAAATCAATAATTATAATTATACAAATTAGTAAATCAAAGGAGAGAGAAAATAAGACTAACCTTTTTGTGTGGGAAATTTTTGGGGATTGATGGGGTATTTATAGGAGAGAATGTTGTAGGGTAAGTAAGAAGATTGGGCCTCATAAAATTATTGGGCCAATTAGATAAATGAAATGGACTAGGCTTTGTTTGTATGATCATGAATTGTAGAACATAGGTTCATAAAATAGTTTGTGCTAAAATAATTTTTGACCAATATTAATAATTTGAAACTTTTGAAATTAAATTATGAAAAATAAAAAATAAATATTATAAATAAAATAAATTTTCATTTATAAAATATTTAAAAATACGGGGGATTACAGAGATGTTTGAACTCTATTTCTTCAAAGAATGGGATAAATTGTTGAAGATATTCCGTGTACATTTGCAACCTTTCGTCCCGAACTTTCCAAGCTCCAATAGTCTGGGAAATTATGAGATAAGAATCACCGTACACCGTGAGATTTTTTGCACCAGCTGCTAATGCTACTTTGATACCATAGATGTAGGCTTCATATTCAGCCGTGTTATTTGTCGTTGGGAAACTAAGCTTCATAGCGAAGGGAATATGTACTCTATAAGGATCGATCAATAATACTCCTGCACCATTGCCCCTCCTGTTAAAGGCTCCATCAAAATACATCTTCCATTGTGATGTACTAAGACAGAAAATATGTTCATCTGGAAAATCATCATCAAATTCACCACCCGATATAGGTTCATCAGCCAAAGCTTCAGATATAGCCCTCCCTTTGACAGACTTTTGATTCACACACTGAATGTCAAATTCTAACAATATCGCATGCCATCCTATTCTTTCAGTCAAGATTGGCTTCTCAAAAATGTACTTGATTGGATCTAACTTCGAAACCAGATAAGTAGTATGTGCTTGCAAATAATGTCGAAGCTTCTTTGTTGCGTAAATAAGGGCAATGCAAGCTCTTTCCAAAGGAGTGTATCTAGTTTCATAGTCAAGGAACTTTTTACTGAGGTAGTAGATAGCTATTTCCTTCCTTGTACCCTCTTGATACTGTGCCAAAAGAGCTCCCATGGTCGTTTCCGTGATAGTTAGATATAATATCAAGGGCTGCCCTGGTTTTGGCGGCATTAAAATTGGAGGATTGGAGAGGTATTCTTTCATTGAATCAAGTGAGGCTTGACATTCGTCATTCCATTTTGTAGGAACATTTTTCTTAAGTAACTTGAATATAGGTTCACACTAGGTTGTCAATTGCGATATGAACCTACTAATATATTGAATTCTACCAAGAAATCCCCGAATCTCCTTTTCTGTCCTTGGCGGAGGAAGCTCTTGTATGGCCTTTACCTTGTCAGAATCGACCTTAATTCCTTCTTGACTTACGACGAAGCCTAGAAGTTTTCCCGAAGTTACTCCAAATACACATTTCTGAGGATTCAATCTCAGATTGTATTTCCTAATTCTATTGAAGAATGATTTTAAAGCATCAAGGTGCGTCTCACGTTCATGACTTTTGAAAATCATGTCATCAACATAAACTTCCACAATATCGTGGATGAGGTCATGCAAAATCGTCGTTGCAACCCGTTGATAGGTTTCCCCAGCATTCTTTAATCCGAAAGGCATTGCTCTATAACAAAAGGTTCCCCATGGGGTAATAAAAGAAGTTTTGGACATGTCCTCTTCTGACATAAGTATCTGATTATATGCCAAGAATCCGTCCATGAATGAGAACAAGGCATGTCCAGCAGTATTATCAACCAAAACATCAATGTGGGGCAATGGAAAATAGTCTTTCAACGATGCTGAATTCAAATCCCTAAAATCAATGCATACTCTGACCCTTCCATCTTTTTTGGGCACTACCACCACATTCGCTAGCCATTCCGAATGCTTGATTAGTTTGATGAAGTTGGCATCAAGCTGCTTTTGAATTTCTCCTTTAACTTTGAGTCTAACTTCTGGTTTCATTCTACGAAGCTTTTGTTGCTTTGCCTTGCTATCAGGGTAGAGTGGTATACGATGTTTAGAAATATTACGATCGACACCAGGCATATCAGCATAAGACCATGCAAACACATCAACATATTCTTTAAGTAAAATAATGAATTCATTTTGTTCATCGAGGGAAAGGGAAGGTCATATCTTGACTTCTTTTACATCATTATTAGTACCTATGTTTACAGTTATAGACTCTTCCATGGGTGTCACGCATGATTTAGGTTCCTTGAAAAATTCATTATTAGAAAATGCATCATGATCAAGATCAATTTCTTGTACACAAATATGTTTACAATTAACTTCATTGATATCTTCATGATATGAGATATCAGGAAGTGTATGAATAGATGATTGACTAGATGATGAGCTATCGGTTTCATAACCGTCTGAGGTAGAGGATCGAAAGGGATATAGTTCGGAGAAAAGAAGGAATTGTTCTTGAGTTTCTGGCCGGATATCGTTTTCAACTTCTGTTCTTATTCGAGTGATAAGTGTAATAGGATCGAATCTAGCTTCATAATCAGAAATTGATGAAAACAAGCCTTTTAGAACTCCTTGCTTTAGATAGTCAGCCCAATCAACATCTTTCTTAAATACCGGTTTCTTATCAAACCATTTCTTAATAAATTCTTCATTCCTTGCTTCTGCAAAGAAAATCTCTAACCCAGGGTGAATTTTCTCTTTATCCAAGTCACACCAAGGTTCAGGAAACTCATAAAACGGCTCGGTGTTGTTTTGCAACACAAATTGCCCATTCAATGTGAGAGATTTCTTTTTCATAAATTTAGAACCCATTTTCTCGTCGAAACCCAAACCCTGACGATTTCGCTTATCAATTATTGGGATTGTGTGCCTCATGCCTTCACCGTTCCATCCTAAGCCAGCTCCAATTGAAGTCCTCTGGTAAGTGTTTGTGGTATTGGATCTTGGATTTCTTGAATGGAATTCGGGGGTAGAGTAGATTTTCGAGTTTGGTTGGTCATTGGTTGGCAAAGGATACCTAAACATTACATGCCAAAGATTAGGATTTACTCCTTTTTTTTGAAAATAATTAAAAAAAAAAGTAAACGATAAATGCAAAAATGCATGCGGAAAAAAGATTTTAGTAAACATTTAAAAGACGTTTTTTAAGTTAGATAAGTTAGTGGGGTGTTCATTCCCAAAAAAAAAAAACTCTTTTAATTATTTTGGGTCGCGCCATAAGGCTGCCTACGTATCTCCAGATAGATTTTTTGTATTTTCACATTTTTTCTTCTTTTTTTTTTGGAGAATCAGACCCGTTGTAGTTCAAAACGGAAGAAGGAGATTTTTTTAAAACAGTTGCACTCGATCAGAGTTGCCTACGTACCCCAATAACAATGTGCGTGCAAGTACAATTTTTGTGTATGATCATGAAATAGGGCTTTGGGGGATCAAGCTGTACGTAGTTCTTTGTACTAAAAGAAAATATAAGGAGAAAGAAAAAAATTCTTTGTTTACAGTGCTCATACTACCCCTTTCATTCATCCTTCTTGATGGAGGGTAAGATAGAGGTCACCATGTTATTGTAGATGCTTCCTTTCCCATGTAGAGATTTCTTAGGCTTCATGGTTTTCAACAGTCTTTCTCGTAGTCCGAGTAGTGACGAGCAATCAAATGAGTGGGATCTTCTTCGTGTGTCCAAAGGGAAAGGGCATTTATGGACACTTTCTTATTCAGGCAGGAAATTCCAGTTGTGCGCTTTATACACCAACGGAGGGCGTGACATTCATTAGTATCATGGCCATGTAACTGATGATAGTGACAATATTTGTTGAGATTTGGTCCAACAGGATCAGCTCCTGCTCGACGATGTAGTGGCTTGATACGACCTTCTTCGAGTAGTTGAAGGAACAAATCAGCTTGAGAGGCCTGTGGCTGTGCCGGGCTTGTCTTTGGTGCGCTATACTTAGGATGGGCCGGAGTGATGATCCCACGATCAATAAGATCCTGGATTGCACATTTAAGGTCGTAACAAGTATCTTTTCTATGCCCATATAGATGACAATAACTGCAATATTGTCTCATATCGGTCCCATGTGGTGGTAATGAATACACATAGATTTTTGCCCGAAGAATACCCTTTTTGCTCAAACGATCATACACCACACTCAATGGTTCGTCGATTCGAGTGAATATCCTCCTGTTAGCTCTTTCACCTTGAGGGTGCACCTTAGGCCTTCTTTCCTGTAGTCGATAGGCATCAATTTCGTAACCATGTCTCTCCATGTGCGAGAGATCGGCGTATTTGATGGAGACCATATGTCAATAATAAAAATCATTTAACTTTCTTAGAAATATCAACATAAACTCCCGATCAGTTATGGGAAAACGAAGTTGAGCCCGAATGTAAGAACATCTTGAAAAGAGATGTGAAAATGATTCCCGGTCACTTTGCTCCATATTCACTAGCTTCAGTTTTTCGGTGTCAGTCTGTCGAAATTCAAATGCCCAGTCACTAAATGCTTGAGCTATTTCTCCCCTAGAGCCTTTACTTGTTACCCCTGAGGTATAATACCAGGATAACGCGGGTCCACCCATACTTCTATTAAACAACATAGGAAAATGTTCTTCTGGAACATTTAAAGGGTATAAGGTGTTCACAAAGTTGTATAAATGGAGAATAGGATCTCCCAACCCATTGAACTTCTCAAACTGAGGAAGATTGAGATAACGATCTACATGCCTGTAGTTAAGGAAAAGAATCAACTCCTCCGGGTATACCAACCTTCTATAACACAGGACATCAAAATTCAAATCAAAATCCTCGGCCCTAGACCTCTTCCGAGATCCCTCATCATGTTTAAAGGAATTACTTGTCCACGATTCTCCTCTAAAACAAGGATCGCTGTCTTTTAGAGTTTTAGGCTCCTCTTCTACCCCATCTTCATTGGACCAGTTTGTTCCACCTCTAGCTCCTTGGGGATTAACCTCAGAATCATTGTCATTTTCTTGAAGCTCTTCTTCTGGATCTTCCTCAGTTTCTTCTTTCGGATCTTCCTCAGTTTCTTCGTCTTCCTCTAAGTCCTCTTCCGGATCTTCCTCCGTTTCTTCTTCTTCTTTCCATGAGCTACTTGAATCAAATCCAATATTATGAATAGTGAATCCGTCTAATCGACTACCCTCTTCTTCATCTAAATGGAGCACTGATTTTTCAACACTAGAACCATTCATAACTTCTAGATTACCCACAAGTGTCACTGTACCATGATCTGTGAGCAGCTTCACCTTTTGGTGTAAGGTAGAGGCTACCGCCCTGTTCTCATGAAGCCAAGGTCTACCAAGCAAAAGGTTAAAGCACGCTTCAATATCAATTACCACAAATTCAACATTTCTAACCACTGGTCCATATTCCAAAAGTAACTCAATTGACCCCAAAACGTCCCTTTTGGCATTCTCATAAGCCCTAACAATCTATCTTGAAGGTGTCAAATCTTCTCTTTGATAACCGAGCTTCGTCATAACTCGATAAGGACATACGTTGATGGCAGAAACATTGTCAATAAGTACCCGGGGTATTGTCCACCCATGACATTTCACAGTTATGTGCAAAGAGTTGTTATGGTTGACACTTTCTAGGAGATCATCGTCGGTAAACATTAAAGTGTGGTCGGCTCCATGAATAAGTCCTACCATTTGATCCGATGTTATGGATGGATCAATTGAAACTTCATTGAGATGTCTCAGAACAGCGGCCCAATTAGGTTGTGAATGAGTCAGTAACTTTCATATAGAAACATTTGCATTAACCTCCTTCATGCGCTTAATAGCATCATCTTCTTCCTTATTCACCATTACTAATTCCCTGTCTTTTTCTTTCCTTCTCAGGGCTTCCACAGGGTTCTTATCTTCAAGATATGAAGGTTTAAAATGACGACCTGCACGAGTCAAATGGGCCACATGTAGATCTTCATCATCACTAAGATCAACAAGATAAATCGGACATTGAAAATTACTAGGGGTACTAAGGTGTGCCCCAACATTTTTCTCAGCCATTGACAACAACGAGAGAGCATACTCTTCATCATCTATTAGGAAAAATGCCCCATCATATCCTATAGTGGCGCAGACATTGGAGAACGAATCTTTATTGAAGATGACATCAAAACCCTTGCATGACACAAGCTTGACCTTTTGCTGAGTGGGGTGATCATACACAACACACACATAATTCTCGGGGCATCTCATACATTTGAGGGGCATTTCGAACCATTAGTAATGTTGGATCAATCTGGTTATTAGTAGTGGATATGGTGTTTATAGAGACACGAGACTTATGATTGGGGAGAGGATTATTAGTGATGCTTGGTTGTGTATTTTTAAATTTATCAGAGGGTGCCCCAACTGAAAGCCTTCCTCCATCTACTAGATCTTAAATACGGGGCTTGAATGCTGTGCAATTTTCAATGTCATGCCCTGGCCCTTGATGGAATTCACAGTGTTGGTTTGGGTTGTAACTGGGAGGTGGGTTTCTTGGGGGTGGCCTTGGGTTTAAAGGTTGAACAAGGTTGGCCTTTTTTAGTTTGGAGAAAGCTTGAGCATAGGTCATGTTCAAAGGAGAAAAATTCCTCTGTGGCCTGAGTTGGAATGTGGTGCGGCGCCGATATTGTGTATCAAGTTTGTTGGTTTTGAGGGTATTGAGTCGTTTTTATTGGTTTTCCTATTCCCCCCAAACTTAGGATTGTAAGCGGTGTTACTGCTGCTCCCTTCATCCTTTTTGATATCTCCCTTTTTTATGGCATCCTCTACCAAAGTTCCTGTTGATATGAGGGCTTTGAATGACGGAAAATACTGGAAAGCCATTCGTCCTTGATAGACGGGAAGAAGATTCTTCACTATCATCTGTAATTGTTCTTCCTCGTTCGGCCTATTCACCATCTTTGCAGCCTTGTTTCTCCATCTAGTAATGAAGGCAGAAAACGTCTCATTAGGATTTTGTGCAGTTGTCTCCAAATCCCTCCTTGTTACATCGATCTCTTCATTATATTTGTATTGGCTAGAAAATTCTCGCACAATATCGGCCCACAAAGTTTTCTTTGAATTTTCCAAATTAAGAAACCAATGAGCAGTAGCCCCATCTAAATATTGCTGAAACAATTGCGCCATTAAAGGTTCATCAACACCCCAAGGACTCATAGCCCCTACGTATAATTTTAAGAAATTGGTGGGACTTCCTGTACCATCAAATTTCGTGAGATTCGGCATCTTAAACCCAGGTGGCAGTCGTGCTTTCGGAAATAAGGTGAGACCATGAATATCCAACCAAGGTTCTGCTTTGGTCATACCCTTCAGTACTTCCTTGAGCTTGAGAATATCTTCCTCAATTTTGGTAGGAGCTTCTCTATCACCATTTCCATCATCTAAATGCAATGGTGAAGCTACCTCAGAATCATGGTGAGGAGGAGGAGCACTTGCACTCTGTCTTAAAAAACTCTGTATTGTTTGTTCCATAGTATCTTGACGATCAAGGATAGCTCGCATCATTCCTCGAAGATCATTGGATGGATCAGGGTTTAGCGAACTTTCATGGCCAGGAATCTCGGACATTTTGCTTGGTGGTGGAGAATGAATTTCCCTTGGCGTCGAATGACCCGGTGAGAAGGCTACTGAATCGGATTGTAAACTGTAAAAAGAGGTTTGCCGGACAAGCCTAGATCCTGTGCGAGTCCAGGTGGATTTCCTGGGTAAAAAGGGAACATTACAAAAAAAAACTTCTTCAACAAGCTAAAAAAAGAAGTAAATAAAAGATTTTTTTTTAAAAAAAGAAAAAGAAATGAACACCCTTTTTTTCTTAAAAAAGAAAGTTTTTTTTTCAAAAATAAAATAAAAATTATAAAAAAAATATTGGACCCTACTACGAAGATTCCTTGTGTGTTGAACACATCATTGGTTACTGGCTTATAAAAAACTAAAACTTGAACAAGGATTATTCACCCAAACTTCTTCTCTCTCTAAAATCTCAAGTGTTTTCTTTTGAGATTTTGCTTACTTTGCTTATATTTAAGTTATGGATCCTAGTGCCTCACGCGTTTGAGATTTAATTCACTTCTTCTCCGACACTTTGCGCTCCTCCCTCCAAGAGTTACGAGAAAGAGACCACAACGAGATTCTTAGTTCAATACGGCCAGAAGATCATCCATCTCAATTTTCTAGGGAAAACCTCTCTCTCCTTTATGATCAAAATTCTACAGCTATCCCACCTTCAGTTCCTCAAGTGAAACTTGCACTAGTGACTGGTCCACCCCAGGTATTCGAGATAAATAACTCTCCAGAGTCACTTTCCTTATTTATGGCAGATACAATGGTGCTAGCTATGTCTCTATTTCTACGTGTCTCTGAAGACTCGTTTTACCCTATCATAGCTACTATAAGCCAACAAAACCTCCCATTCGTTAGCCATCTCGTAGAGAGTCCGAACCTGCCATCACATTTCCCTTTTAATCTTCCTATGTACTCATCTCTCAGGTTACTGTTTTGGGATGCTCGCGGGTATTGAACGAGTCAAATATTACATAATATCTCCCTATTACACAAAACCCATATATATTCCTACTTATTTGGTCCTACTCATCTCTAATTTGTCAATTGGCAAGGAGGTCTCTGAAAACATAGATGTAACAAGGTCTTGTATTCTCGCGGGGCATAATTCTCTCCCATCAACTCTATTCCTATGGAGTGACACGTGTTTCTTTTCACTCACTCGATTGTCTGAAGGATCAATAGCCATATCGGCTTATAATACCCCTCACAGTATTTATTCTAGGACTTCCTCACGCCAAGGGAGAGGCCCACCCCAAAGCTCAATTAATCATCCCTGGTCGGGTATATCAGACTTCATAACCTACAATCACTTAACAGCGATGATGGGTGGTCCTTCAAACTATCAAGAATCTAAGGAGAATTTTCTTCAAAAACTACCTCCGTGTCATAGGCGTTACGTATCTCGTCTCCCTAAGACTTTATGGTCAATAGGTCAAAGGATTCTCTTCATAATAATAGATAGATTAACTAAGGCATTGTCGACTACTCCTTGGTCACAAGAAGATCCTCATACTCTATCTCTAGCAGCCTTATCGGATGGCTCAGATGGATGTAGAGGTGGGTATATATTGCGAGAACCCGGGCATGTTTGGAAGTTTAGTTTTGGTTCAAGGCTTAGAGGACCTAGCTTTTCCTTTTTCTCGCTTTATTTACTGCAAAATGGATTGCAAAAGGCTTGCTCTCTAGAGGTGAAACAATTAGAAGTAGTGATGGACGTTAACCGCTTCATCTCATCTCTATCTAGGCTTGATGTCTAACCAACAAATACCGCGTAAAAGTTATGTGACATACTACTCCTAATGCACTCTCGTGGTTGGGAAGTTAGTATTCGACATTCCCCTCAAGATATGCTTCGAGGAGTTTGCCTTATGGTTGATCATTGCCAAGGGTTTACTTGGGGTCAAACAGAGGTGTTCGAAGCTCCACCGTCTCCTGAGATTCAGTTAGGGCCTTTTTGAATTTTGCATTATGTATTTTTTTTATTTACTGTTATGGTTATATCACTATGTAAATATGAATTAATGTTCTTTTCCGTCTATTTTCCACCTCATGATGAAGGAAAACAAAATAAATAAATAAATCAATAAATAAATAAGTGAATCCTGCAGCAATAACAAACTGTTAGTGGTCGGGCCGGAAGGCTGTCTACGTATTCCCGAGTGCGGAAATGCGCTGAGTGTAATGTACTTTAGGAAATCAGGCCTATCGTAGATCGACACAATAAGGAAACCAACTTTTAAATTTTTGCGACTACACTCAAAGTGAGCTGCCTACGTACCCTGTTACAAGATTTTTTTTTTTCAATTTTTCATTTTTTTCAGGGAACTAGTCGCTCGTAGTTCACAACAAAAAAAAAACTTTTACAAAAACAACTTTAATGAAAATGGCACTACCATGCATCTATTTCCCCGGTCAAAAGTTGCTTCTCCCAAGCAGCTTTTCATTTAGCAACATAGAAAGGGTTATCTTCTTTGTCCAAGATCCATGATGCCCACGCTTTACATACTACCGTGCACGATTCCGTTGTAAAAAGGTCGATGTTGTCGAGGAATATGTAGGGTTCCATGATTTCTCGAAGAGATGCCACTTTATTTGCAGATGTTTCAACCCCCTCATAAGGAACTGCTATATCTTGGTCGTAAAGCCAATTAAACCTTCTTCGGATATCATCGGCCTTTGCCTTATTATGCATCCAATTTGGCTTGTCCCGTTCATTCTTCGGAATAGAAAATATACTGTTCTTTTTGCAAAGGGTGGGTGCCTCATTATTTCAACAGCTTCATTATTTTCTATGCAATAACCTACTGTGCTTATGGTGTTTATCCAACCACCATACTGTGACGAGCTTTCTCCTTCATAGGCTCCCCTTCTATAGTCACCACATATAGTGATGATGCCCCATGACGCTTTCATTCTTAATTTTTTGATGTAAGCTAGACGAGACTGCTTTACACCCGTGCAGCCAAGCTCTCCCTAGTAACAAGTTGCATGAGAGTCAAAAATCCACTACCATAAACTCTATGTTAAACAGAGCATTCTCATGAACCAAAGGTAAGAATATAGACCCCGTCACTTCCCTGCGTAATTGGTCAAAACCTCTGAGAAGAATGGAGCGGTAAGTGACATGTAAATCATTGTACCCTATCTCGTACAGGTATTCTCGGGAACAAAGATTAACATCAGATCCGGTGTCAAACAAAATGTGATTAATATAACTTGCACCGTGTCGAAGAGTGATATGCAGTGGTTCATTATGATAGGGATTAGGGGGTAAGTCGTTATCTGTAAAGGTGAGTCCTGGATCAATATCGTGATGTTCGACGTATTTCCCTTTTCGTGAGGAAGAGTGAAAAGCATCTAAGGTTTTGAATACGTTTTGAGAATACATTGATTCATGGATAGGCACATCATATAATAATTTTGGGCTAGTTTGACGAGAATGGGGGGCAGTGTTTTCTTGGCGAGAGGCCTTGGATCGTTCTAGTGGAAAATTTTGGATGCGGGCTTTTATCATTTGGAGATTCAGGCCTTAAAGTTAAACTCTTAAAGCCATCATGGAAGGTCAAGGATTCCCGAAGTTGGGCCGGCGTCTTTTAGGATTGAACTAACATGAGGGGATGAAATTGGTAAATCCAAGGCTGACCAAGTTTGATATCATAGGGAACTGGTATATCACAAATTATGAAGCTTGTGGTGAAACTTACACCTTTGTATTTAACAATTGCATCAATTTTAGCACATACATTTTCATATACATCATTGTTACAAAAATCATCTATTGTTACAGGTTTAAGTTCTTTTTCCTCGAATTCCCAATCAACAAATGTATGGTACGGGCAAATATTAATGGAAGATTCTTCATCAATGTGAACATGATAATACTTGATGTTATGACATATCATTGCATGATCCAGTGAGTCATTTATAAAACCCTTTCTAATCAAATCGTCTTTGACCTGGTGCGGATCAAGTTTGAAGATTTCCCTCAAATCTCTAAAAGGGTTTGAGGCGTTTATGATTGTTCTTTTGAGATAATCACTAAAAGCCCCACGATACATTGAGGAATTTGATAGTAAATCCCATAATGATTTTTCACAATTCTCCTTCTTTGGTCTCGAAGTCGAACCTTCCCCAAAGCTCACCATATTACACACCGTGGTTGCAGTGCGTGGTAAGACTGCATCCCCATGATTGGTTATTACGCCGCCCGGGTTTGAAAATCTGACTTTCTGATGAAGTGCAGAGGCAATTGCCCCTATGTGTTGTAACCATGATTTTCCCAGGGTAAAGGTGAGGCTTTCCGGGTCATCAATTACTTGAAGCTCAGCATTACAAACCCAATCATGATATCCTAATGGTAAGGTGATTTCCCCAATTGCCCGCATGAGAGTGCGATCGCTTGTTCTAACCACCTTTTTTGAGGGTCTGAAAGGAGCGTCTTCACACCCTAATTTCTTGAGAATGTCTTTGCTACAGATGTTGAATGTGGACTCTCTGTTCACCAAAATTCCTGAGACCTTGTAACAATCCGATACCAAGGTAATGGATAAGGGTCGGTCATTAATGTAGTCATTCGACAAATATGCATCGGTAAATCATAGAGTAGGTGGAGTCCATGATTTCGGAATTGGAATTTTCCCATCATCAATAATTTGTTGGACAGCATGCCTTAGATCACTACAAACATTTGTGTTGTGTCCATAGTCATGACAGTAGTTGCAATACTTTCCCATGTTAGCCCCAGGAGACGACATAGTGTAGTTATTGTGTTTTGACTTGAGGAAGCCCTGTAACTTCAGCCGATGATATATAGCCCTTAGTGATTCACACTTCCTAGAGTAAATCTGGCAGATAGAACCCCAACGTCGTCCTCCAATACACATTTGTGCTCCTGTATCCATATCTTGGTCTCTAAACAACAAGTAAACTGCAATTTCAAGAACATGGTTAAGAAAACCTTCAAGGTGTTGAGGGGTATAAGACTTTCCTTTGAAAAGAACAATAACTCATATATTAATTCATAAATAGTGATTAAACCATTCTTTAAGTTGAAAAGGTTTTAAAGGGAGATTTTGGCATTGCTTAAAATGCACCACATGTGGTGTTAGTAGTCTTAGAAAGTAAAACTCTCTTGAGATCATATGAGGGAAGGTCTAAGGATAACTCTTAGTTTATTTTTGGGTCCATAATTAAGCTTTCTAAAAAAAAATTCACTTAAAACAAGTTTTTGTTGGAAAAAAAAAAAACTTTCATGACAACACGAATGAATCATTAACACAAATGACCCTAGAGTCTTCTTGTATGTATTGATACACATGTTTCTTAATCTATAGGTCAATCCATTTTGAGGAAATTATTAACCAAGTGGCCTCATATCACTTCCAACTGTTAACACCGAGGGTGGACGTTCCTAACAGAGCCGATTGCAGTAGCGCACGGATGTAGGTTTACGCCCTTAATTCATTAATTTTGTTGTCTAAATCCGGCCTTACCAATAGGTAGAGGTGTCGACCTAAAAAAAGAAAAAAAAAAGAATGCTCATGCTCATGACAATTGATGAATGATGAATGACCACATGAGTACACTTAACAACGCAAATTCAGGTTTAAACCACTACACATTTATAAAAAAAAAAAAAAAAAAAAAAAAAAAAAAAAAAAAAAAAAAAAGTCCTAGTGGAGTCGCCAGACTGTGGTACCTGGTTTTTAGTGGACAGAAATTAGTCTATAAAAGGTTCCACTTAAGTGTCTGATAAGACTTATAAACAAAACTTAGAGTCGCCACCTTATTTTTATCCGAATAAGGACGGATTTTAGAATAGTCAATTTTAAGAAATTAAAACTTAATAAAAATCAACTGCTAACTCCATAATAAGAAATAAGGCACAGGGTTCGGGGTTTAGGTTAAGAGAATCGAACGTCTGGAACTCGTCTTGTCTTCCATTCTATGGAACGGGCTCTTGCTATTGCGTTATCAAAAATCAAGTTTTAAGACATACTAACCACATAAAAAAAAATTAATACAAGGTAGGTTTGAGCACCAAAGTTGCACTACGTACCGATCATAGTGAGATTTTGAATTCAGTCACGGATCAAAACCTTCGTAGTTCGGACTAATGCCATGTTTTAAATAACCGATTCCATTGGGTTTTTAATTTGGGTTGTTGACATAAACGTCATTTTTGTAAGTGGGATTTTAGTGATCTTTGACGGATTCACTTATAAAAGTAAAATGAACCACCTTGGTTGAGGAAAATCACCCCGATTAGTGATCACCAAAAATGACTTTTGAACAAAGACAATTCAACAAATGCGTCCCGATTGACGACTTTTAAGTGGGTCAAGGTATTTTTTGGAGTGAAACTGTAAGGGTTCACTATATAATCTCACTTTGGGTTTAAATTCACTCAAGGGTAATTTTGTAAGGTTTTAAGGGTTATGTGTTTAGGCTTAATGGAATTGGCCAAATAAAGCACGACACCTGTCAAGGCCTTACTTCCAAATAAAAGGGAACAATAAACTATTTAATCATATCCGATTGTCAATTAATCCATCGGGTAATTATGATGGGATATAAGTTTATTTTCATGGAGATGGATAATTGTTACAACCTTATACAACTAAATAATTAATCTTAACCTCATGTTTGGAAATGAGGCCATAACCTCATATTAACCATCATTACTTATTAAAAACAAACAATCAAAGTTATGACTCATTATTGTGTCACAAAAGGATTTGAAATAAAAAGGTTCACGAAATTATAAAAGAAAATAATGCTTGTTAAAACTTTTATTTCTGAAGTCATCTTTAAAAGAAAATTAAAGTTATTAGGACATCAATTATTTCAAAAGTCATCTTAAAATAAAATTAAAGATTTTTAAAACAACGACATTTAGAATTAAAGACTCTTATTTCTGAAATCATCTTTAAGGTAAGATTAAAGTTTCTCAAAATAATACTTAGAATTAAAGGTTGTTAAAACTCTTATTTCTAAAATCATCTTTAAATTTTTTTTTTTTAAATTTTATTTAAAAGTCCATAAGTTTAAAAGTATATATATTATAATATAGTGTAATAGGTTTCATATCACCATTACTTTCTTTAAAATAAATTAATACCATTTTAAAAAGCAATTCAGAGAAAAACGTGCATATTTCACCTCTTTGATAGCTTGAACTAAAAAAACAATTAAAAATCATAGAAAAATTAAAAATTATTGTAAGATATGGTTGGAAAGCTCTTGAAAATTTCTATCACTTGAGCTAAAGAACAGGAACTGATTCTGGTCGTAAAGGTTCTTTCATAGGCCATCTTTGGGACGTGGTAAGTAATTCCTTACTCTTGAACAACCTTTACATAAACTCTTAATTCATTAGGTCTTTAAGCTCATTTTAAGAAATAAATCATTCCTAAAAATATACTTTAGGCAGACATATAAACGTATTAACCTTCTATATTTAAAAATGCATTAGAAAGAGATGCAATGCAAAATGCAATTACCCCCCTCTTTTATAATCTACCACCTTACCAATAGGCTTGGCTTTCTAATGTGGAGTAATGAAAGATTTAGGGCTAATTTAGCACCTAATATCATTATTACCCCTATTGGGAACATCACATGAAAACAAACGCATTAGTTAGAATAATTAAGGAAATTAAGAAAAGATTGAAGATAATACCTTGAGCTAGATGTAGCAATTTTTTGGATAACCTCTTTGGTTTATCAAGGATGAAAATATGATCACTCCTTAGTTAAAATGAAATCAAAGAGTCTTAAGTAATTTTTTTTGGAGTTTTGAGATATTAAAAGAAATTAATGCAAAATAAAGCTAATGAACTCTTTTTTTTTTTTTTTTTATATTTGATTATAGAAAATAAACTTAAAAAATAAAACTAAATCTTAAGAAATAAACTTTTTTTTTTGTTTTTAAAATAGAATAGGAATACTTAAGCAATTAACTAATATTTTTAACAAAGATAATAATAAACAATACTTGAACATGAAATATTTTTTGTGTTTTTTTTATAGGAATTAAGGTAATAACAATACTTAAATAAAAATAGCAACTTAATTATAAGATGCTTTTTTAATAAGATAATAACTTAATAATAAAGCTAAATTAGAGAGATTTTAACTAAAACAAAGATTAAAGGAGAAATTTTTAGAGAGAATTTTTAGAGAGAGAAGTTGTAAGAATTTTTTTGATGTGTTTAAAACTTGAGAATTAGGGGGTATTTATAGGAAAATAAAGGGGTTAATTTGTAAATAAAAGAAAGTAAATAAATTAAAATTCAAGGATTATTTTGGTAAATATCAAGATTTTGGTAATAATGAGAATCTTGATATTAAATTCTCTTCTTTTACATGTAAGAAACTTGCTAATCTGTTTTGCAACGCTTAAACTGATAAAATAAAGAAAACCGTAATAAAATCAACTCTAATATTCACATAATAAAAAAAAGGTTCTAAAATGCCATGGTATATATATATAAAAATATATGTCCAAGTCGTACCATAACTCAAAAAAATAATACTCACATGGTATACAATAAAAGAGTGCCTAAATTTAATTAGTGACTATTATACTCACCAAGATGTTAAAACAACACTTATACAATAAACAAAAAAAAATCAGCTCTGAGAGGTTAGCTCTAAAAGATACACAAAGACATCAGGTTACAATACTAATAGGGTTGGACAAAATATCTCAGAGTTAGTAAAAAAGTAAAAAGAGAAATAATCCCTGCCCTCATTAGATGGTACATATAAATTTACCCAAGAATATCTAAACATACAACACAAAACCTTATACATACGAGCATTTCAAATAATAACCCTTACTAAAAAAGTAGATCATATAAAATCATAAGATTGACATGGTCAACGTGAAAATATATCATACTATATTAAGTCATACAATATAAATTTAAGGTGGTCAAGAGTAAAATATATTTTCTTGACCGAATGACCTTAAAAAAAAGGTGAACACTTATCTTGCTTTACTCTACTAAAACACAAATTTATATTTATCATAGTCGTAAAAAACAAAGACAAAAGATACAAAACTAGATCAAAAAAACAGAAAAACAAATAAAACGGAAGCCAAATTTACGTCTGCAAAGTGAATTATCATAACAGAAATTACTATTTGGAATAGTGTCAAATAGTGTTTGCATAGTGTTTTGAATTGTGAAATACAATATATGGCGCGTATGAAATCCAGCTGTCCCAATTAGCGTCGGATAAATATTGATACAATTGGTCCAAATTGAAATTTATTGGATACAATATTAACCGCGGGGAATAAAAAAAGGTAACGTTAATTCACTATTGACAATTGCTTATCAAAATTGAAGAAGGAATACACAAACTAGACTGAGTAAACAAATCGGAGAAAAAAAAAATAAAGAACAAAACAAAAAAAAAGGTGAAAGAAAAAAAAAGAAAAAGAAGTAACATGAGTGTCAGAAAGTGATAAATTTTCATAATAGCAAAGACATGATCCTATTTTTTAGGTTATTTTACTATTCATACAATAATTATACGTACAACTATACATTTACACTCATACTATCCCTCTTTTACTCTCATCCATACAATACTCAATTATTCTTAGATAAATATAAATGGGTTTGGTCCGAAATTATATCTATTGGATCAAGTATTAACTACAGAACAAAAAGACAAGGACTTTATAACAAACGTACATAAAAGGAGGTCCCTTTAGCACTACAACATATAGTACCAATTTAGGTGTGGGAATGTTTGTCATTTCCCTATATTGGTTGGGCATGAGTCTTTTAGAGTAATGGACTTTATAAGTAAACTGGTTATATAATAGGGGAGTGCACAAATCACAAAAAAGAAAAAAAAAAAAAAAAAAAAAAAAAAAAAAAAAAAAAAAAAAACTAGATAAAATAAAAAAGCACTCTAACAGTCTAAGTGAACATATTAATATACTTACTATACTCTAAAGGGTTAAATGATACTTGTTTATAAGGAAAATGACATATTCCCTTGGCGAGACAAAAAATATTGTAATTTATACTATACGATTATTATACATATGCGTACAAAAATACGGTCTAAAATACTTACTTTTTACTATAAAAAGAAATTACCCTTATCCAAAATCTCCACTCACCACTTAATTCTCATCTTCTTCCATCTTCCTCCTTACCCGAAAAAAATTAAACAAAAACCACCATTAAACTCAACCACCATGTTTCAAGAAAACCAAGAAGATCAGCCCGTCTTTACATTTGAGGAAGACATGAGGATGATAAGGGTGTATTTCATGTACATTTTGGGGCTAGTGGTCCTCCTAATGGCTGTATTAATTTACTTGTTAATCCACAAGTAAAAAGCCTGAAAATTACTTCGGTGGAGCAGGGTAAAAATGCATGTGGTGTTAATTGTACTTCAATATTTTGTAATTTAGAAGGACAAATTATAACATGTATTTTGGAAATTATGAATAAAAACATTATTATTACTCGTTTCCTTTGTTTTAAATAATAAAACAAGCGTCATTAAGTTTATAAAAATAATTAGCAAAATAATAATAATTATTTGCAAAAAAAATAGTAATTATAGTAATAAAAGATAATTAATAGTGATAATTAAAAGGTGGGATCAAAATTTGGTGTCTACAGTACTTCTATTTCTTAGCGTTCTATGAAACAAACAATTGCAGCTACTTCTTCTAACCATGTAGAAATTCTAGCAATCCATGAGGCTAGTCGTGAGTGTGCATGGTTAAGGTCTGTAATTTAACATATTCAGGCAGATTGTGGCATAAACTTCGAAAAAGAAGTTACAACAATTTTATATGAGGATAATGCAGCATGCATCGCCCAGCTTACGGAAGGGTATATCAAAGGTGATAGAACGAAGCACATTTTACCAAAATTCTTCTACACTCATGATCTCCAGAAAAATGGTGATATAAAAGTCCTTAAGATCCACTAAAGTGAAAACTTGACAGATTTGTTTACTAAGGCGCTCCCTACAACCACATTCAAAAAGTTTGCTTACAGTATTAGATTGCGTCGTCTTAAAGATCTCAAGTGATGTAGTCATGAGGGGGAGTTAATGCGCGCTGCACTCTTTATTCCTTAACCATGGTTTTTTCCCACTGGGTTTTCCTAGTAAGATTTTTAATGAGGCAAAATCTTATGCGCATTATAGTGTATTATTTTGTACGGGTTTTTCTAGTAAATGTTAGTTATTCTTTTATTTAATATATAGTCATCCAAGGGGGAGTGTTATGAAATATCTATATGTGGATGACTATTATCCCATGTACCATCTAGAATATTCTAGAGTTGGGTATTTAATTTTATCCGTCAATGGAGCTCTGGATATTATACATGTATATATATCCTGTACTGGATGGAGGATTATACAGAACGTAAAAAAATATTTCTCTCATCTCTCTTTATTTCTCTTCCATATTTAACAAAATAGACATTAAAAATGTTTCAAAAAAGTAGACATCAAATAAGTAAAAGAAAAAATAATTGTCATAGCATAAATATGTCATCAAATCCCACATTTGTATTAGAGATTGTGCACAAAATAAAGTTATTCTAAGAGAGTGACTTTGGAGCTTGAGCTCTAGCTAACGCAGTAGTGTATTATGGTTGGGCTACTGTGTGCGTCGCTCGAAGTGAGCCTACGTTAAAGCATGTGTGAATATGTTTGGCACTCATAGGAAGTGGGAATTGACATAATACGATTAGGGACAAGGAAAGTAGGGAACCGCCAACAAGTTTTTAAGGAACTTGTAAACCGTTCACGGATCATTTAAGGCAACCACGAATAAGGGACAACGAAGGCAACAACGATTGACCCGTGAAGGTTACACCCCATTCATAATGCATGAGATTACTAACTCTATATGGTTCAGAACCACGAAAGGAGGATTGGGGATGATGGTACGAAGTGAGTCATGGAGTCACATTCGCCCGTATTGGCCTCTACTCAATTCTTATAGTGAAAAGTGATTCCTGCGATCTCAAAGGCATACAAACAGAGATTAAATTTGCTCCAAACTATTATTATGTTAAATTGGTTGAATATTAATGCAACACATAATTCTAAAATATTGTGATCACTTGATTAAATAACAAGATTAAAAAGGAACCTAAACCGGTTGTCCAAATTATCTTATTAGGCGTGATTTTCAATTACATATTCCCTTTAACATGAAATATGGTGATCAAAAATAAAATAGAATAAACATTAATATTGGAAGCAATTTAACAATAATAGTGTTAGTCAAATCAAATAATAAATAAATCTAATCATGATACTAGCAACAAGAATAAAAATAAGAGTAATTAAGTGAATCAATTACTCACTTTCCGTATTTCCTTGAATTGCTACATCATGAATAAACTGTTAGTAACTTCAATAAAAATATAAATTAAATTGAAATTAAATTAAATAAATATTATATTTGATTTGGTCCAAACCCTAAATTATTTATACCTTTCACGCCTTGGTTAAAGTATAGAATTTCAGGTATTGTATGGACTCCTTGGAGTGTTTAGGAATGAAAGAATAGGGTGGCTAGTGTTTAGGCTAAAGAGGGAGAAGAGAATTATTTGTGATCAAGCTTTTTGATGATTGAAAAAGCAGAGATATGACCTCTATTTATAGAGAAAAAAGAAGGGTCGAAAAAACAAGATAAGATCTGAATTAAATCGGAATAAAACTCGATAGACTGCAGTTTTTGCGATTTTTGTTTTTATCATTTCTTTTGATCCAGAAATCGAAATAAGATAAATAAGATACCGTTTGAAAGATCTTGAAGTCTAATTTCTAACCCAATAAAAATCGGATTAAAATATTTTGTAGAATAAAAGATATGGCCAAAATAGTGAGACGGTGTCAGTTTTGGATAGAGTTTGATATTTTATTCATATCTTTTCCGTTATAGCTTGGAATTGATATTATAATATATCATTGGAAAGATAATTTTAAGGGCTATCCAAACATATAAAATTTGGATAAGAATATGAGGCATGAAATTTATATCTGACTATCTTTGAACGCCTTTCAATTTGGATAGAAATAGGACTTTCAAAAAGAAAACTTTTATTGAATTTCAAACTCTTTAATCTTATCTTTTCAAAAAGGATAATTAAGATATTTTAGAAACTTATAAAAGATTCTAATTAATCCTAATTGGTTTAGGAATGGGATTAAATAATTTGGACCCTCCACATGATCATTGGGTCGTAGGTAATGTGGGCCTAGGTTCGATTTGGGCTCAATTTAATATTTTGGCCATAACTTATTCGTTATAACTCGGATTTGGGATTATAATATATCGTTGGAAATCTCTTTTAAATCCCCATCCAACTATTCAGTTATTGAACCCAGATAATGGACCAAAATAAACTGGACTAAACGTTTTTATAAAAAGGACACGTAATGAATGATTTTAAAGGACACGAAATAAATTATTTAGGGTTTAAAGGTAGGATAAGAGGAAAATAAGTTTTGAATTGGGGAAATGGGCTAGGAATTAGTTTGTTTATGAAATGGAAATATGAATTTAAGCACTCCAAGATTAAATACTTAACCCGACCAATAATGGCGGTGAAAGGTTGTTCATAATCGGGTTTGGTTTTGGGGAGACATTTTTAGGTGTCTACAGCTACTATGACTTTTGGACCTCCTTATAAAATTTACTGGATAGTAACAATTTTCATCTGAAAATTTAAGGGGGGTCAGACCCCTGCCCGCCCCTTAAATGATCCGCCCCTGCTAATGACTACCCCCCCTTAGGCATTAATACCTACTCCCCCCTCCAAAATTACAATAAAACCCTTACCCAAACCCCACTAGCTATACATGCAGTTACCATCCACTAAGCACGGTAAACCCACACCCCAATAACAAAGTAGTTACCTGCAGTTACCAGCCACTAACCACGGTAAATGCAAGTAACTGCCCATTCCTCCCATATATTTACCCCAAAAAAAAAATCAAAAGCATCATTTCAAACAATTTTCGTGAAATTCTCTCTCATCAAACCCAAAAACTCATGAAAATCACTTCAAATTGCTTCAAAACTTCTAAAAATTTCTGACATTCGAGATGAAGTTCGTGAATCGCAACTAAATTCCGAAAAAGAAGAGTAAGAATTTGTTCATTTAAGTAGAATTTGAGTGTAAACCCTAGATTATTATTATTATTATTATTATTATTATTATTATTATTATTATTTGCGTTTTGATAATCTAAAACAAAATCAACTATTATTACACTTATGTTTGTACAAAAAAGAGTAAAATCTACTATATTTAGTGTTTTTGTAGAAGCAAAACAGAGAACAACACTTCGAAGCCTACGTCGGAGAAGAGGATTGTTGAAGAAATGTAAGTTTCATTTTCAAAAAAAAATGTGCAATTGCTAGTTAAATAATGGATTTATTAGCAAAAACATTAACAAATTCGTTAAAAACAGAGATGATGATGATCAACCTATTCAAACAAGAGTAGAAAAACTATATAAAAAAAAAACCACGAATAAAAGTTACCAGTTGTAGATCCAGATTTTTTAAATGAAATAAAATAGTCTTATGATACAGATACACGGTAACATATGTTCATGTCTTGAAAATTATACGACATTTTGTTTAATTGACTATATATGCCAAAATAACAAATGCTCATTTATATGTATAGTAATGTTCATTTTGAAATATATGTTTATATTACTTCATTTGAACATACATATATGTTTTTTTGCCTAAATATTAAATGTTCATTTCTTTTAAACATAATGCACATATGATATTGATAATATGCATTTGATTTGTATGACTAAATGAAAAATGTTCATTTTATATTGTAGTGATGTACCATTGAGAATGAAACATTTGCTTCAGTTTAGAGATGGAAAATTTGAACCATTAACTCTAATGTAGGTTAAAAATGAATTGGGTTGTAGTTATAAAAGATACATATTGAACAACAAGTAATTTTATATATATAAACATAATTACTTTTGTATGAAATCATTGTGTATATATATCAAACTTATAAGATAATTCTTAAAATTCTAGTGAAAAAAAAAGTACGACTGAAAATTGTAATGTCAAAATCAAGACCACCAGAGACAAATCAACCAATAAGGTATAAAAACTTTATATCAAATATTTATTTCTCATCATTATATTGATTAGTTTCTTCTTCAAAAGCATATTCTAATTCTTATTTTTTGTGAACAAAGAGAGACTAGGAATCAATATGAATTAAAAGATGACAAACAGAACAAGGATCAAAGGTATATTAACTCATAAATGTTCATTTTTGTTTACATAAATGTTCATTTTCCATACAATATTTGTTCATTAATAATAGTTAACAAAATTTAAACAATATCCGGTGATAAAGATGTAGAGAAAAACAAGGATGCAAATACCTCTGAGAAGGACAAACAGGACGTGCATCAAAGATATTAGCAAAATTATTCATGTTTTTTTTATTATAAATCCAAATATTTAAAAAATGCTCATTTTTGTTTACTTAAATGTTCATTTTTCATAAAATATTCAGTGAAAAAGATGTGGAGCAAAAACAGGATGCAAATACCTCTAAGAAGGACAAAGAGGATGTGGATCTAAGGTATTAGCAAAATTGTGCTTTTTTTTATTATAAATCCAAATATATTAAAAATGCTCATTTTTGTTTACTGAAATGTTCATTGTTTATACAATATACAGTGAAAAAGATGTGGAGCAAAAACAGGATACAAATACCTTTGAGAAGGACAAAAAAAATGTGGATCAAAGGTATTAGAAAAATTGTTCATTTTTGGATTTATAAATGTTCTATATGTTCATTTTCCATATACAATATGTTCATTTTCCATATACAATATGTTCATTTTCTTTATACAATATGTTCATTTTATATATACAATATGTTCATTTACATGTTTAATTAATCACAATTATAAATCCAATTATATTTTAAATGGTTTATCAGAAAACACAAAGGTGATGATCAAGTGAAGCCAGCAAAGAAAAAGAATCAGTAAAAAATAATCACTCTAAAAGGGAAGATGCAAAAAAATACATTTAGACATAGAGAATAACCCAAAGTACGTACAAATTTAAATAATTAAGTAATATGAATAATACTGTACATATAGTAAGATTTAATAAACCTACCTCACAATTATAGGAAGTACAGATAATCAACAATTAGAATTATGCAAAATCTGAAGAGAATGGAAAAGAGAAGTAAGAAAAAGAAAAAGGAAACAAGCAAGAAGTTGAAAGAAGGTAAATGTTCATAAATGAAACATATATTAAATGTTTACTGTTATATGTTTGAAAATATCTAATAATGTTGTTAATTTAAAGATGATATTTCAGAAAAAAGCCATGAAAAGGAAAAGAGCCCTCCAAAAGAAAATGTTGAAGCTAATATTACAAAGACAACACAGCTGAATCAGAGTGTTGAAAATGTGAAAGGTAAAATGTTCATATTCATTATATAAAATAATCAAATATATTACATATAATGAATATTTTTCTGTTTTTACAAAAATGTTCATTTTATATTACAGATGATATTTCAGAGGGCTAGAGGACTATAAAAGAAAAAAGCCATGAAAAGGAAAAGAGCCCTCTGAAGGAAAAATGTTGAAAATGTTGAAGGTAAAATGTTCATTTTTATTATATAAAATGATCAGTTGTAACACATAAAATGAACATGTTCATTGTTTTTACATAAATGTTCATATTATATTCTGTTTATGATCATTTGATATAACTATTAAAGTACATGCTAAAATAAATGCAGCAAACAAATCATTGGATGAGGTCACTGTTGAGGATGAGACTCACCTCATTAATAAAGAAAATGAAACAGATAGTCTTGAGGCTACTGCTTCAATTAATCTTAGTGAAGGGTCAACAAAGAGAAAAAAGAATTTAAAAATGGTTGTAAGGAGGGGAGGAAAAAATAATAGCCCTTTAGTAGAAGAGATGTCAATTGGTAAAATTACAAGTAGCAAAGATAAAGGTATATATTTTGTATAGTTTTCAAGACATGAAAATTTTAAAATTGACATAATTTAATTGTTGCAAAAGTCCAATCTGAAGCTGCTATCAAGGAAGCTTCACCAAAAAAAAAAGCAGTTGTTCTTACTGAAGCAAAACAATCTGGACCTCCTGCAAAAATTCAGAAAAAGGGCAAATAAAAGATATTAGTCCCATTCAACATATGGAAGGTGCTCCTGCTGAAAAAGTAATTAAAAAAGGTAAATATTCAATATATTTTTTATTAGAATAATTTATAGTAGTGTAAAAAAGTAATGAACATATTACTTTTTGCAAATGAACATTTACCTTTACAACAATGGTCATGTATGTTAATTTTATATAGGAGGAAAAAAGACAACTAATGTTGATAAAAGAGGTCAACCACATGGGATTCCTCCTATTCAAAAGAGACCAGGTGCTCCTGGTGAAAAAATTATTCAATCAAGGAAAAAAGAGATTTGCTCCCATACCAACAGGAGGAATAAAGAAAATTTCTAAGAAATCTTGTATAATCATGTTCTTTACGAATGTTCATTTCAAAAAACTAAATGATCAAATATAGAAACATTTATATTCATCTATATATATATATATATATATATATATATATATATATAATAATAATAATAATAATAATAACTTTTATATTCAATTGAATAATGTTCATTTTCAATATATTAAATGATCATAGTTGATGACTTTTATATTCATTTTCAGTTGCCAGCCCTGCTAAGAAGAATATTGGGAAAAGGAAAAAAATGCAGGAAGTTCCATAAGATGAACCATCTCAGGATTTTCTGATGAAAGTTCCACTAACAGTGGTGATTATAGTGAAGATTCTGTCTACAAAGCTGAAACAGAACCTGTCGATGAGGAAGATGATGAATTGGAGGAGGAGGAGGAGGAAGTTGAAATAAAACCAAAGAAGAAAAAGGCAATGAAAGAGAAGGAGCAAAAACAAGTGAAGGCAAAGACTGAGAAGGGGGAACAAAAGTTGGTGGTGTACAATCAAGGAAAGAGTGAAGGAAGAGGAAGAAAAAAAGATGAAAACTGAAATAGTTGAGGCTGAGGAAATGGTGGAGGTTGAGGAATTTGAGGAACAAAAAGCATCAAAAAGAGGAGGAAATGTCAAGTTCATATCATGGATTAATAAAATGACAAAAGATAAAAAACAAGAAGTTATTGATATAGCTAGGGTTAGGATCACTTGTTGGCATCAAATTATCACAACTTGATCAAAAGTTTTGTAATTGGATAGTTTTGAAGAGAGTAGTTAGACTTTTGAATTGCCAAAAAATGAAAAAATTGAAGTTGGGGTAGAGGATGTGAGGGTAGTTTATGGATTGCCTACAGGAGAAATTCCAATTGTTGAGGCAAAGTCTTATAAAGCTAGTGATGAATATGCAGAATTTCTGAAGAAATGGAGAAAGTCATGGGGAGGAAAAACTCCATCAGTGAGTCGGATATGATCAATTGTTTTCTTTAAATGTTCATTTTTAATACATTAAATGATCAAAAATTGTAATTATCTTGTTCATTTTCTTAACATATTATTGTGAATGGATACTGTAACACCCTAATAATTCTCTCTTTAAACCCATGAGGACCCTGAACAATATTCAAGAGAATTGCTGGCGTGCTACCGCCACGTGTTCAATCGTTAAGGCTCTATCAGAAAATAGCAGCGGAAAAACTAAATCAATTATAAATAAGTTTCAAAACCAATAACCAAAACCAAACTAAATCTTAAAACTTGGAACCATTAAGGCCCTTATTCAAAATTCAAACCAATAGAAGTAGTATGAGAGTAAAATTGAATTTAAATAACTTCAAAAGTAAACAACGATAAAAATAAGAAAAACAACCAACACTCCACTCAAGATCCCACCACCTAGATACGGATGCTACATGTGTAAGAACATGTGGTTAATCTGCTCCCCATTATTACAAGTGTTAAAATTGGATCGTCACAGGGTCAATGAAAGGCGAAGGCTAGGGGTGACCATGGTCTGGTTTGGTGCGGTTTGAGTCTAAACCAAACCAAACCGCATAATACGGTTTGGTCAATTTTATAAACCAAACCAAACCATATTAGTATTAAAACCAAACCAAACCAAACCAAACTGTAATAATGAGGTTTGGTGCGGTTTGGTTTGCGGTTTATGGTGAGACGACATTTTTTACTAAAAATTGTCAAATATTAATAAACTTATAATAAAGTTCAAATAATTAGCCCAAATGGATTAAATTATACTACAATTTTTTAATAAAAATAACAACCAACTAATCAAGTGCTAAGTGCTAACACAATAACACATAATAAAAATAATACTTAACAAATTAACATTGAAAAAAAAAATAATACATTTGTCCAAAAAATTAATTCATACTACATACTACATTATAGTTATATGACCTATTGAATTTTAAGTATTGATATTTGAGATTGAGTATAGAGTATATTAGTATACTGACCGTATAGTCTTCTAATGATTTTTCATGTTTTTTGTTTTTTTATAATAAATAACAACTATTTTAATTGATTTAAAAATTATATAAATATTAAAATGCGGTTTACTGGTTTACGGTTTGGTTTGGTTTATAATTTTGGAAAATCAAACGAAACCGCAAACCGTATTTCCCAAAAAATCGAAACCAAACCATATTTTTCCAAACCGAAAACCAAACCAAACCGCTAAAATGCGGTTTGGTCTGGTTTGGTTACGGTCCAAACCAAACTGTGTACAGCCCTAGCGAAGGCCATGACCAAAGAAAGACACACAAAGCACGTAATCAGCAAAGCTGAGTACATACAAGCTGCGAAACATAAAAGGAATCCCTAACATGCTACTAATAATCAATCATCACGCATCATTAGTTTGTAAAATCTAACACATGACTTAACTATCACTTTATTAAGACTCCACTAATTAAAAGTAGTTAACTCATCATTTTTGTTCATTGGATTAAGAAATAAACAAGGTTGTCCAACCCATGCTGCATTTGGAACATCAAAAAAAGAAAACCCCATGCCTCCTTTAGGAAACATCAATAAAACATCCAACGACCACAGGCGCGACTCCGTGATCGTAGCTAGTATGAGATGTAATACCCCGTATTTTATACGTATTTTATTTTAAAATATGTATTTTATAAAGTATTTGAATAATTTTAATATCTTAATTATGGTATTTTAACTAATATTTTTGTAAAAGGAAAGTTTATTTAATTTCTTTATTTATAAATATTGGGGTTTTATTTTAAGAAATTTTAATTTTAACAAGTTTTATTAGGGAAGGAATTAGGAAAAAATAAAGGAAGGAAGTTTAGGGAAAAAGGGGTTGGTAGAGAAGGGGTATAAATATCCCACTTATGAGGCAAATCAACTTTGCTCAGAGTGGAGAAAAACCTAAGGTAAAATTCTCTCTCTCTTCTCCTCATTTTCTTTCCTTTTCTTTTCCCCTTCCCCTTCCCCTTTCTTTTTTTTCGGCTGCTTTGTTTTCCGCCCCCCCTCTACCGCTGCCAGCCACCGACAGCAGGTGGCCGCCGCTGCCAGCAGCGTCAGCCGCCGGCAGCAGTTGGCCGCCGCTGCCAGCAGCCGGCAGCAGGTGGCTGCCGTGTCTCCTCTTCCCCTTTTTCGAGTGTAAAAAAAACAAAGAAAACTTAACATTATTGTTCTAATTTAATCTATGTTCAAAGCTAATTGTAAATTATGAGTTTTGGGATTTGATTTTGATGTTTGATTATAATAATTATGTAGATTAATTTTCAGATTTGATTTTTAATTAAAAAGCCCTAATTTTTTAAACCCTAGGTTCATGATTTAGGAGTTATTGAAGGACTATGATGTATATTGGTTTAGATCTTTGTTTCAAGTGTTTTAAGACTTAATTACAGCAAGTTTTAATTAAAATAAAGTGCTGGAATTTTATGTAGAACACTTAGGGCCTGTTCTCTTCCGTTGAAATTCAGTTCAGTTCAGTTCAGTTTAGTTTAGTTCAGTTCAGTTCAGGTCAGTTCAGTTCAGTTCAGTTCAGTTCAGTTCAGTTCAGCTCAATTCAGTTCAGCTCAGTTCAGTTCAGTTCAGTTCAGTTCAGTTCAGTTAAGTTAAGTTTAGTTCAGTTTAGTTCAGCTCAGTTCAGTTCAGTTCAGTTCAGTTCAGTTCAGTTCTGTTCAGTTCAGCTGAGTTCAGTCAATCGGAACATGCCCTTAATATTATGTTTCTTGAAGGAATTTTAATTACCCATTAATTGGGACTTAATTATGGTGTTTTAAAAATAATTTTAGCTTACTTTAATTAAATTAGGAGGGGTTTTAAAATAGTATATATTGCTGGAAATTTGTTTAGAGTGAATTTTAATACTCTATTATGATTTTAATGTATAGGAGACTTCGAAGTAAGCAACTTCTACTAGTTGTGGCGATTTTAGGATCGTACTCAAGTTAAGTTCGCGTACTTAGCATATTTTTATGATGTAGAATCATGCTAGGCTTGATTTCAATCAATTACAAGTAGTATCATGCTAAGGTTTATGTATGGAATTGTGAAGTATTGGTGTTGGTGATTGAATTGTGAAGCATGAATTATTTGTGGTGGTTTATGGATTTGAAAATTAGATTTTGGCATGATTATTATATGGACTATACTTTTAATTATGGCATGTTAGAGTGCATGTTTAATTAAACTACATGTTTAATTTGGCTTGGAATATTGTAAAGGAATTTTATTATGGTTCATATAATTTTTATTGATGCTTTAAGCATGAGGAAGGAGCTATATAAGTGTCTATGTACACAAGGAATAAATTGTATGTTGGTGCCTTTGTGGACTTAAGGTGTTTTTAACATAGAGGGATAGGATTTTTGGCTCTTTATGCGTTTAAGGTGTCTTTGACACTAAGGTAGAATTAAAAGGGGTTCAACATTAAATAATATGTGGTCACTACTTATTCAAGAATTAAATTGGTATGTTTGGTTGATTGAATAATTATTGTTGATTGATTTATTATGCTTTGAGAGTCATCACCAAGTCCAATAACATGTAAATAACGTAAAGTGAAAGAGATTACGCACCAAAACTCTTGGAACGTATATATCTTGAGTATGAACAATGGGGGGAGTTATGGGGTTTTATATTTAACCATAACTTCTAATGGAGTACATGACGTTGTACATTCCTTTTTATTTATTATTATGCGCAGGAATTCCTCCACCTTTGAGTGGTTTGTCGCTGGCACGGTTAGCTCCCATGTCAGTTTACCTCAATTTATTTGGGGGAGGTATAGTTGGAAACCCGTTCGACGCGTAATCAACGCTAAATGAATTATTTTGTGTCTAGTTAATGTGTCTTGTTGATTGTTGTGTATGCTTGTAAACAGGTGCAATTAGGTAAGTGTGTGTTGATAGGTGAAAGCATGTTAGTGTGTTTAGTTACGCTTATGTACTCAGCTTTGCTGATTGTGTGTGTTTGTGTGTTTGGCCATGTCTTTATCTTGGCCCTATGATGACCCATTTTTAATGGAGAGTAGTGGGGACAAGTAGATATAAACTTTTAGGTATTGAAGCATATTCATGACGGGCCATGAGAGAAGAGTGAATCATGCTAGCTTCCATTAGTTTACGATGTGTTTTATGCTTTATTTATTTATGACATATTTAATGTGGACTAACGCAAAGGTTTGGTTTTGGAACGGTTTTGAATAAGGGCCTTTAATGGTTCCAAGTTGTAGTTTGATTTTATTTGACTTCGTTTGTTTTGGTTTTAAACTTTACTTTCGTTTGGTTGACTATTGAGTTGACTTGTTTTAACGAATTTTAATTTTATGTCTTCCGCTGTGTATCTTTGATAATTGCCTTAGCCGTTTTTACGGTGGCGGTAATGTCTTAGATATTCCTAAATTCGTATTTTAAAGAGTAGAATGGGTATTTAAAGGAAATGAATTTCTAGGGTGTTACATTAGATCTCATCTAACTCATAGTTTTGAAAAGTATTTGAAATAAGAGAATCGTAGATCAGACGGCTTCGAGAAAAGTGCACGGCTAATACCCCGTGTACCCCAACCCCTGATTGTCATTACTCTCGATGTGCACAAATCTAGAGTTTTATTGCTCATCCATCTTGCAATTTACGTGATTTACAAGTTTAGACTTGGTGATGACTCTTTTGCAAACAACACAATCAATCCATTATCAATTCAATCAAGTAAAGTAAACTTTCAAATTTCAATTCTTGATTTATTAGTGACAAAAAACATTTATTATTTAATCCTTTAACTACCTCGGTGTATAAACACCTTGAGTGCATAAGACACCCCACAAACTTAACCTCGTCATATAAGACTTAAATTCTTCCTTTACTCATTCTGTTTCCATAATCATGAATGAGTAATAAATTAATCATTTTACTAATCACATACCTTTGTCTCTAAGCGCACCTTGCATAATTAGAGCATAAAAAATACTTGCAATATAAAATAGTGCACGTCATACGAAATTCACAATGTATAACCAAACAATTTAACCTAGTCATCCCTATACATGATACTAAGTTCTCGATCCGTCTTTAAACATGCACCTAAAGCAAGGTTTCGTAACTTGTACGTACCTTGTGTAAACAATTCGGTTGTCCACTTTAGAACTAGAAGTCACCTTCTACAAAGTCCTCTCCTAAACTAAACAACGAGAAATAAATCAATACCCAAGCAAATAAATTTACATCAATACTAAACTACTGTAAAACCTCTTAAATCATCAAAATAAAGCTTTTAAGTTGTTCCCATTAGTTAACAATAATAATATAACACCCCAACTTTATATGTTAAAATTACGAAAATATATTGTATAACATAAAATTCCAGCAGCTTTAAAGTAAATAAATAAATCTGAAATTTTAGTTTAAGTATATAAAATAACCCCATAAGCATACTTACTTAAGATAATCGTTTTATAGTAGGTTAGTATATTTAAAACCCAAAAATACATCAATTCAATGTAATTAGAGGCTTCAAAATAATAACTTAAAATCTGAAAAATTATTCTTGATATTAGACTTTAAAGTTCAAAGCTTTTTAAATCATAAAATACCCACGATAATTATTTATAGGCTTAGAAGCATAAAAAGCATGAAATTAGCATGACTTGCTCATAAAAATCCAAACTTTAATAATTTGAAAATTTATATATGGTCAAAATAATTACACTTTGATGTAATTTAAACATAGTATAATTAGATAACTTAGTTAGTACGTTTCCAAGCCCTAAAGCATAAAAATTTAATGTTTAAACCCTAAATTTTATACATACACAAATCTGAAAATTTATATAATAAATTAAACATGTCAAAACTCATAAATTTATAATCTTTTATAATCTAAACATATTATCAAACCATGATAATATAATTTAGAAAAAAATTTAAATTAAAGATTGAAACTTTTAAACATTATAATAGAATAATAAAGCAAATCAATAAAAAAATAAAGGAAGAGAGAGAGGAAAGGGCGGACCGTCAAAGGGGGCGGCTATAGGGTGGCGGCAACAGGCTGGGCGACGGTGGTGTTCTCGATGGCAACAACTTCAACTTGAGGTTTTGAGGGTTTTTTTTTTTTTTTGTACCTGAAAGAGGAGAAGAGAAGTGAGGGGAAATAAGGTGGGTTTAAGGGTTTATGTTTTTGTAATAGTATGGGCTTAACTTTCCTAATCCATGTTGGATTAGGATTGTTGTTTGGGCTTGAGTAAGGTTTAAGTATTGGGCAACTAAACTTAAAAGGGGATTTTGATTTCAACCAAAAACTTAATAGTTTTAGTTTAATAATAATGAAAATCTTATTACTTTACATCAAAATAACTCATACTTATAAAATTAAAATAAAAATATTTGTATAAATAATAAATAAATACATTATAATTAAGTTGAAAATATAGGGGATTACAATCTACCCCTCTTAAAAGAAGTTTCGCCCTCGAAACTTAACCCAAAAAACCATAATTTTTCCAAAACCATTCAAACTTTTGTGTTTTGTATTATTGTAAATTGCTTGATCCTCAACATGTATACTCAACAAACTGAACTTTGTACTCAATGAAATCATACTTGTCCAGAGTTTACATACTTTTATTGTATGTAAACACAATAGTAATGCATAATAATAAGCAAAAACATGCAAAATAAGCAATAAATGGTATAATTGAGGTAAAAGCGCGAAATTACATCACATTCTACCCCCCTTAAAAGAAGAGTTACGCCCTCGTAACTCACCTCGTTAAATAACTCGGGATACTTGTTCCTCATCTCTTCCTCGGCCTCCCAAGTAGCCTCTTCGTACTCTTGGTTCGACCAAAGGACTTTCACTATCTTCACATCTTTGGTTCTAGTACTACGCACCTTGTGATCTAGGATTTTGATTAGTCTTTCTTCATAAGTTAGAGACTCATCTAGTTGAATAGTCTCTGGTTGTAACACATGAGTTTACTAGGCACATACTTCTTTAATTGGGAAATGTGGAACACATCATGCATTTTCTCGAATTCCATTGGCAAAGCCAATTTGTAAGCCACTTTCCCCATACGTTGGAGAATTTCATACGGACCCACATACTTTGCACTAAGCTTCCTTTTCTTGCTGAATCGCATCACACCTTTTGTTTGAGAAACCTTTAGAAAGACCTTGTCCCCAACACTAAACTCATCATGCCTTCTCTTCAAGTCGGTATAACTCTTCTATCTCTCTTGTGCTGCTTTGATCCGTGACTGAATCAGAGTCACCTTGCTCACCATGTCTTCAATAAACTCTATTCCCAAAGTAATCCGTTCACTGTAATCATACCAACACACTGGGATTCTGCATTTACTTCCATACAATGCTTCAAATGGTGCCATCTTGATGCTTG
The DNA here is from genome assembly GCF_001683475.1 of Chenopodium quinoa. Lineage (NCBI taxonomy): Eukaryota > Viridiplantae > Streptophyta > Magnoliopsida > Caryophyllales > Amaranthaceae > Chenopodium > Chenopodium quinoa. Next base: position 529,850 of record NW_018745324.1, read on the forward strand.
TATGGTAACTGTTATTGTAGGAGAATTCGATCAAAGGTAGATGATCCTCCCAATTCCCTTAGAAATCTAAAGCACAAGCTCGCAGCATATCCTCCATGGTTTGGTTTGTTCTCTCGGTTTGACCATTTGTTGCAGGATGAAAGGCAGTACTCATCTTCAATGCTGCTCCAAGGTTTTCTTGCACTTTTTGCCAAAACTTTGATAGAAACCTCAAATCTCTATCTGACACTATGTCCTTGGGAACTCCATGCAAACGAACTACATTCTTCACACAGACACTTGCTAGCTGCTTCTTTTTCCAGGTCTCTTTGATAGGAATGAACATCGCTGACTTAGTAAGTCTTTCTACAATCACCTAAATCGTGTCATTCTCTCTACAAGTCTTTGGTAAGCCTATCACAAAGTCCATGGATATAGAATCCCACTTCTAACCTAGTATTTCTCATGGTTGCACCTTTCCCATGGGTCTTTTATGGTCTATCTTAACTTTTTGGCATGTCAAACACTTGGATACAAACTCAACAACCTATCTCTTCATATTCGACCACCAATAGAATTCTTTCAAGTCCTTATACAACTTATCTCCCCCAGGGTGAACTGAATATGGTGTATTATGACACTCCTCCATGATTTTTCTTTTTATATCCTCACACTTCTGTGGTATGCACCATCTCTCCTTGTATCTCAGACTCCCGTCTTCATGAATCTTGAATTCAGTCTCTACACCACTAGTTACTCGATATCTGATTTTTTGCAACGACTCATCTTCCAACTGCTTCACTTTAATCTCCTCAAATATGGATGGTTGGATTGTCAGGGCACTCAACAATCCCTCTAACTCTCCTTGATTAACAACCTCAAGGTTTAATCTTCTCATATCCTTACACAACTCATTGGCCACAATTAAAGCATTAACATTATGGCTTGACTTTCTGCTAAGAGCATCTGCAACAACATTCTCCTTTCCCTCGTGATACTGGATGTGGAAATGGTAGTGTGTAAAAAACTCTAGCCATCGACTTTGCCGTATATTCAAGTGGTCTTGGGTGAAAATGTACTTCAACCTCTTATGATATGTGAAGATCTTACAAGAAACGCCGTAAAGGTAGTGTCTCCAAATCTTCAAGGCGAACACAACAGTTGCAAGTTCCAAGTCGAGCGTAGGATTATTGACCTCATGTGACTTCAGTTGTCTCGATGCAAACGCGATCACCCTTCCATTCTGCGGCAGGACACATCCCAGACCATGTTTCGAGGCATCACTATACACTTCGAATCCATCTCTCCCATCGAGCAATACTAGCACTGGTATAGTGGTCAATATCTCTTTCAGGGTTTGAAAAGCCAATTCACAACTCTCGTTCCACTCAAACTTGCTCTGCTTCTTCATAAGGGTAGTCATGGGTCTGGTTATCCTCGAAAAATCTTTAACAAACCTTCTATAATACCGAGCTAATTCCAAGAAAATACGAACATCAGTCACATTCTTAGGTGTAGGCCACTTTCTAACCGCTTTAATCTTTGCAGGATCCACAGATACACCCTCCTTCGAAATGTAATGCTCCAAAAATGCAACTTCCTCCAACCAGAACTCACACTTTGAAAACTTAGCATACAGCTTGTTCTTCCTAAGAGTTTCAAGGGTAGTTCTCAAATGCTGAGCATGTTCTTCCTCAATCCTTAAATACACCAAAATGTCATCAATGAACACTACTACAAACTTATCCAAGTACTCATGAAACACTCGGTTCATCAAGTCCATGAATATGGCTGGTGCATTGGTTAACACAAAGGCATGAATGTAAACTCGTAATGCCCACACCGAGTTCTAAAGGCTGTCTTTGGAATGTCTTTATCTGCAACCTTCAACTGATGGTACCCCGACCTCAAATCGATCTTCGAAAACACTCGTGCCCCTTTAAGCTGGTCAAACAAGTCATCTATCCTAGGTAGAGGGTACTTATTCTTCACAGTCACATTATTCAACTCTTTGTAATCAATACATAGCCTCAAACTCCCATCCTTCTTTTTCACATATAAAACAGGTGTTCCCCAGGGTGATGCACTGGGCCTAATGAATCCCTTGTCTAACAACTCCTGTAATTGAGCCTTTAGCTCACTCATCTCAGCTGGTGCCATTCTATAAGGTGCTTTTGAGATAGGTGCAGCTCCTAGAACTAAGTCAATGGTAAACTCAACTTCCCTCTTAGGTGGCATTCCCAAAATCTCTTCTGGAAAGACATCTAAAAACTCATTCACAATGGGTACATCCTCCATCTGCTTACTCTCATTCATACTCAAATCATGAACACAATAAAAGTACAACAGACACCCTTTATTCACTAGCTTCTTGACCTTTAAAGCATATATAATCCCAAAACCCTTAGGCTTCCCTAAACGTCTATAGGAAACTGCCTTACCTAAAGGATCATTCAGTTGCACCCTCTGCATCTTACAGTCTATCTTGGCCTTGTATGAGCTCAGCCAATCCATCCCCAAAATTACATCTAAGTCCCCTAGATTAAACTCAATAAGATTCGATGGAAAGATAGCTCCTCCTATTTTCAAAGGCAAGCCTTTGAATATTTTATTACAATGAACAAGTTTGCCCGTAGGCAGACTGACTGACACATCAACATGACTCGATTCAGTTATTAATTTGCGCACAACAGAAATATAAATGAAAGAGTAAGCTGCTCCAGAGTCAAACAGAGTGTTGACAGAGACAGAATGAAAATATTAAGTACCAGTAACTACATCCGAGGACCTCTCAGCTTCTCCCTTGCTCATCACAGACAAGCGCCCGGGAGTGTTGTTTCTTCCTTGGTAACCATTGTTGTTGTTGCCTGAGTTATTGTTGTCGTTGCCAAACCTGTTATTGTTGTTGCTACCATTCCCAAACTTCCCATTGTGACCATTTCCCTTATTCCCCTGGTTGTTGAAATTTTTAGGCCTCTGTTGGGTGTTTCCACCATTCCCACCATTTCCCTGTTGTTTCTACTTGGTGTAACACTCATATTCCCTTCCCTTTTTGTTGCAGAACCGACAAGTCACCAAGTTCCCATCACAATATCTCCCAAGATGGTTTCTCCTACACCTCTTACAGTGGTAGGTTCTCTCTCCATTGTAAGTATTAGAAGAACTGCTAACATTTTGGTTACCCCTATCAAACGAGTTCCCATTCCTAGGCCTCTTAAAGTAACTTTGGTTCTTAGATTTCCCAAAGTCCTTTCTTTTCTCCCAACCTTAGCACTCGCACCTGCACTTTTAGAATTCAGATGGTATAGGTGTGCAGCTCTCTCATATACCTTGTGTAGACATCTACTTTTGGCCTCCTGTCCCGACAAGAAGTGCAATGACGATAAATAAAACCATCTTCATGTTAGATTAAAGTGGAGAATGCTTATGGATAACTGGTTAAGCCACAAAACACAAAAACTAGCCCAAACTAAACAAACAAAGCTAAAATGAGGTCCAATTAGCTAAATCCGATCAATATTAGGCTTAAGCCCATGCTTAAAACCCAATAATGACAGATTTAGGAGCGCCTAGGTTAAATTTTAATGCTGCCGCAGGAAAATCCGTACGCATCTCAATCAGTCGCGCTGGGCAGGAGTGTGCAACTAATTCAGTTGCGCGCAACACTCAGCGCAACCTCTAGAGATGCGCTCGCGGAAGATTCAGAATTTTATGAAAATATAGAATCGAATCTTACCATAGCGCAAGACACTCAGTTGCGCTGCCCAAAGCAGCGCAACAAAATCACTTGCGTTGGGATGCCGCGCACAACTAATCTTGTTCCCGTGACACCTGCTGCGGCAAAACATTCAGAACCCTAAACCTACCCATTTCCTATAACTAAAGGCTTAATTCTGGGCTTAAACACATAGAAAATAACCTAAAACTCTTGCAGAATACTTGTGAACTTGTGCTACCTAAACCCTCTTGTCCTAAACACTCACCCCTTGATCTTTTGTTACTACGGTGGAGGTTCCCTAATAAGAAGGTGTCCATAAGTGTTCTAAATGGAGATTTAGCAAAGAGAAGTGGTAAATTCCCGTGCACTTAGATAAATCATATTTATTTTCTTGTTTAAAGGAACCTTAATTAATTAATTAATTAATAAGTGTTGTTTGATCATCTTAAAAGGACTAATTAATTAATTTCACATATTATCTTGCGTTAAATAAAAATTAGAATTGGATAATTAATTGTTGGTTGATCACTTAAGCCAAGGCGAATATTGTTTATTTTCTTGTTCTTTTCACGAAGTTGATTAAATAAAGATTAACGACATTGCAATGTAATTCCTACGTGAATTAACGTGTTTAAATAAAATCAACTAACTTAGTTTTAGGTATCACGTTTCATATATTTTTTGGTAATAAAATTGCAAAAAAGGAAGAGCTAGTAGAGGCCGTACTAGGGCTAGAATAGCGATTCCTCTTTAAAAGGAATGTTATTTTAGTACCCTCGCTCTAGAACTCATTTCTGGTTTATGAAGACTAATTTGGGCATGGGTAAACTTACGATTCGTGCTAATTATTCCATGAACTCCACATGGAAGAAAGGCATGAACGAGGTTTATGAATTTTACTAAAACTCATTGGCGACTCCTACTTGTTTCTTACAAAAAAGCGTGATGAGAGTATCATTTCTAATTCAAGGTCTCCCAAACAGTCAGGAATTCAAATCCTAATACACCCTAACAAGTGTAAAGTCCTAGGCTTTTAAGTGGCCATGGGCATCTAAGGAAGGACTCCCTACGATGGGATCACCCTCCTTACAGTGGCGACTCCACTGGGGACTTAGAGGTTACATGATTAATTCTTAGTTATGGTCCAAGGTTTCCAACACTAGGTTGCCTATGAGTTGTAATGAGAATTAACTTGGATAATCTCTAGTTAGAGAGCGAGACTCAAGCGCATAATATCTTCCTTTTGCGCAAAAGTAAAAAACCAAACAAGAAACATTGCATCATGCATAAGTATAGCACACTTTAACCATTGGGGATTGGCTCATTTATTAGGGGTCGCCAACACTAAGCTTCTATCCCGAAATCAATAACAATCATCCCACCCATATCACCAACGAAATGTTGGGAGGACGATGTCATGAGTCAACACGTTGAGTGCTTGATTTGTGTGTCGTTTAGTAAGATATGGTACCTTTGGACACCCAAGCCTCTTTGACCTTAGAATGGCATTGCGTGAATCTTGGCCTATGATATGCTTTATGTGCTTATGTTACTATGTGCAACGTGTTAGGATAGTCTTCTTTTTTTTAGTTCGGTCTAGGTTCTCAATTACGAATTAGTCTCTTCGTAATTTTGAGTCATATTCGAAGGGTAACACAAAAAAAATAATTAAAAATAAAAAAACGATGACAAAACAAAAAAAGAAGCGCTCGAATTTTTTTAAAAAAAAAATTCTAAGAGCAGGTAGCGCGCGCAACTTAATAAGTTGCGCGACCCCAACCAGCGCAAAAGATTTGGTTGCGCGTGACATCCGAGCGCAACTCAACCTCTTGCGCGCGCCCACTGTTACGAGACAATTTGATTTCTCAAAAAATAAGTTGACTCGTTCAAACAATACCTTTATCGGAGAATTGTTTAAGGGTGATGTTATTCGTTCGAATATATTTTGCGTCATTTCTTTTTTAGGGCCGATTCTCTAGCTTGGGAACGAAGACTCCCGGGCGCTCTTATTATATAGTCCAACAACAATGTCAACCATTGAACAACTCCAAGAAGAGATTGCTCGATTGATAGAAGAAAAGGCTCAAGAGGCCGATGAAAGAAGAATTAAGAAACTTGAAAATGCCGAGGCTCTAGCCTTGCAACAAAAGATAGAACAATTATCCGTCAAAGAAAAGTCGTTAGAGAAGCTTGTTCTTCTATCCACCATGGGGAACAAGTACTTCGACGCAGAAAAGTTTACTCCTCCCTCAGGACTTGCTTTGCCAGAAAAGTTCGTAGCTACGGACTTGCCAATATTTAAGGTGACCAATAATCCACAAAACCACTTAATGTGTTTTACTGGCACCATGGCATTAAAGGGAGTTGATCCTAAGCTTTATGCTTTGACTTTCCCTTTATCTTCAGACCCAACCGCGAGAGAATGGTACTATGGGTTGGATCCAAAATTTAAAATAACATGGGAAGATGTAGTTTCGGCTTTCATTACCCAATACGAGAGTAACGTAGAGTTCAAATCGACTCTACATAAGCTTCAAATGCTTAAGCAAGGCGACGATGAAGGTTTCCTTGCTTTCTATGGTAGATGCCGAGAAAAGGCGGCCCACCTTGCCCAAAGGCCACCTGAACTCGAGTTGGTACAAAAATTCATCGACAACTATCATGAAAAGTACAACAAACATCCATGCTACCTTGGTCTAGACACTTTTCAAAAGGTCTATTCTGTGGCTACTAGGATTGAGGATGATCTTGCTAAAAAAAAAAGCAAATAAACCCCATTATCATCATTAATCAAAGAATAACTACAAAAAGGGGAATGATAATACATCATCCTCTATTGATGTATTTGCGACCACCACGCAATACAATAATACAAATCAATACAATAATAATGATCCTAGAAGGAGGTGGACAAAAGAAAGAAAATTTACACCATTTCCAGTAAGCTATAAAGAGTTATTAGAAAAATTAAGCAAAAAAGACTTACTTGCGCCAAGGGCCAACACCACCCACTCCACCAGAAAGAAGGTTTCCTCAATGGGATGGTAATGCTTATTGTGCTTATCATAGAGGCGTTGGGCACAATACTGAGCGTTGCTACGTCTTAAAGCACAAAATACAAGATTTAGTAGACGATGGGAGAATTCCCACGCCTAAACCTAACAATAATGCATCCCCATTGGGGTGTTTCATATTGATGAGGATCATATGGGAAGTGGTACACTCAATCCTTTGGACTATATCACACCTATAGCAAAACCTCTAGCCACAATACTCATAGGGACAACTAACGAATTATGTGGATTATGGGGCGACAACTTTCAAGACTTATATGTCTCTAAGTATGCCGTCGTCCCACCTCCATCTTGTTTACAAAATGAGGCAAATGGAGCGCTTGATTGGGATCATTTCTTGGGGAAGTCACAAGACCTATTAAATCTCTCCTTGGATGAACAATGGCATCAAGCACAACTCATGGAACATCTTGAAATAGAGGCACATCCAAAGCCTCTAGAAGAAATTTGGTTTGTGAGTCCTACGACTAATCCAAATGAGGTAATAATCTAACTCATTCTGGGAAAGTTTATCAAGCACCACCACCACCAAATGGATCTTCGACCACACAAAATCAAACTCAAGGTCAAATGCAAAACACAATACCATCACCATTTGAGGTAGAAGATCCATTGGTTAAACAACTTTGCCAATCCAAATAGAATGTTAGCATTTGGGAAATCTTAAGTACTTCTAAAGAACATAGGAAATTCTCTTGTGAATGCTCTAACGGCCTTGTCTGTAAGCACAGACACGACCCTTCATGATCTCGTTAGCTTTCTTACTAGCGAAAAATCCGACAAATCAATCATTTCAATAATCCATGAGATCGTTAACCCCTAGCTTGAACCCCACTATGATCATACACTAAAGTACGGTGGCGTCCAAAAAGGAAGAAGATAGAGCAAAAGAGTCGCCAACAAGTTTTAGGAACTTGTAAACCGTTCATAGGGTGAAGGTTACACCTCTTAACGATCCATGAGATCGTCAACTCCATAAGGTCTAGAACCAAATAAGGGTTCGGGGATGAAGGTACAAATCAAACCTAAAAGAGATTGAACCGCCCTAATAATAGGCCTCTACTTTATTCTGATCCTATTCATGTGCGCTTTCTAATTAACATGCAATCAATAGGATTAACCCTAAACCTGTTTATCTATGTTGGTTGAATATTAATGCACAAATAAACTATTATTGGCGATCACTTGAAATTATAATCACATTAACCATACCAAGATTATTAATTATCTTATTAAGCATGATTACAAGTACCAATTCCCCTTAAACATGCATAAAAGGCGTGATCAAGCAATAACAATAAATATCATCAAGCAACATAATAATAATCATGAACAATTATTATAACAAATTATAATAATCATCATAATGAAATAATCATCAACAAAATAATAATAATAATAATAATAATCATAATCATCATAAATTGTAACAATTATAATCATAGTCATATTCATGTTAATATTAAAGCATAATAAAAATAGCAAGATCCTAGGCATGATACTAACAAGATTAATAACAAACCCTAGCATGTCACTAAGCAATAAAAATCAAATCTTTAACCCTAACATGATACTAACAATCACAAATATTAGGAAGAACATAGGAAGCATCGTAACAATCATATTTAATATTAAAATCACCCTAGACATGATACTAGGAATATCATAATAACAATTTAAACATGATTTCTACATCATAACATCAATAAATCAATTAAAGTACTTACTTTGACGCCTCGTACCTCTTTCTAATAACAAAATACACACGTTAGTAAATTCAAGGAAAATAATAAACAAAACAATTAAATTAAATAATTGAAAGAGAGATTTGGGACCAAACCCTCAAAAATTAAACCTTTCACGTCTAGGGCGAAGGCAACTTCGAATATGGCTAGGTGTTTCTAGATCTTGTGAATGCGGAATTTTGTATGTAAAAACAAGTTTAGAAAAGAGAGAAAGAGAGAAAGAGATGGTGGATGAATATAGAAGAGAATGAAAGAGAATTGAAAACTTATTGTAGGTGTATATTAATTAAAACTGATTGTTGATGAGAATTTGTGAATGAAAACGGAGTTTTTACGTCGTTATTTATAGAGAAAATTATCCAAAAAGATAAATTAACAGAACAGAGTCCTGGCGCAATTGAAACAGAGCTGGCGCCAACCCTGGCTAACTGGCGCCAGGCGCCAGGCCTAGCTCCAGGCGCCAATGCCTAGAGTCAAGCGCCAGGCCTGTTTTTGGCGCGTTTTCGAAAATCAGATAAATTTGCCATACTGGAGGATAAAATCGTATATTTTCCTCAAAAATGCTTTTTGATTTTAATTAAAACTCTGAAAAGTCAACAAAAGTCAATTTATCAATGCTAATTGAACTAGGAATGAAAAGAACCTTCTAGAAGAATCTTGAAGACTAAAACCATTCCTAATTGCATTAGGAATTATAAATCATATTAGGCCCTCCCCTAGATCAATGGGCCGCATATAAAGCTCAAACCGGGCCCAATTTAGTAAATTGGCCATAACTTCCTCAATATTCATCGGAATTGGGCTTATAATATATCGTTGGAAAGCTCTTGTCAAGCCCCATCCAACTACACTACTATTGGATCCATATCATGGACCAACCAAACTGGATTGGATGTTTTCTTAAAATAAGTTTTCAAAAAACAGAGAGATGAGAAAAGAAAATTAAAAATATCCGCAACACCGGACTTTCCACACTTTCGCTTCATTCGATTATGATTTGACGTGAAAGGTACTCATCACTGGGTTCTGTTTCGTGGAGACACAAATGGATGTCTACAGAAGCCCCCTCTTTGACTGAGTTTGGAGAAACGCAAGTTTCGAAAACGAAATTCAAAGTATCGATAGGGACGGAGAATGATTCAGAACGTTCTGCGATCCTAAATCACTCTTGTAACTCCGATACCTGCAAAACTAGCGTTAGTTAAACATAAAAACGTTAAGAAACGCGTATCTTGCACCGTCGAGCACACGTCTCTGAAAGTAACCGATTGTTGCTTCACTGTTGTTTTGATGACCTCCTGCAAGCTAGAGAATGCCATCCCGCTTGAAAACCGCTACGCCTGTAACTGCTTCCAATTTGGAAGACTGCTTCCCTGAAACGATTCTCCTCCAATTTGATAATATTCCACGTCCAAGGGAATACCATCGAAGATTGCTTCTCTTGAAACAATCCTCATCCGCATTGATAATACTCCATATCCAAGGGAATATTATCGAAGATTGCTTCTCTTGAAACAATCCTCTGTTGCTTTTTGACAACTTTCCACAATCTATGGAACGCCATCTTGCCGCTTGTTTTGACGATCTTCCGCAATCTAGGGAACGTCGTCGATCAATGTTGCTACATCTCGAGCCTTTTCTTGAATCATAGTGACAACCTTTCCAATCATAGCAAAAGTCATCGAAGACCGCCTCATCATGAACCGCTCTTCTCATATCTTGGTGACAATCTCCACAATCTTGGCGAACGCCGTCGAAGACCGCCCATATCGTGCTATCTTCTCAAATCTTGGGTGACAACCTCCACAATCTTAGCGAATGTTGTCGAAGACCGCCCATCTCGTGCTATCTCCTCAAATTTTGGGTGACAACTTCCATAATCTTAGCGAACGCTGTCGAAGACCGCCCATCTCGTGCTATCTTCTCAAATCTTGTGTGACAACCTCCACAATCTTAGCGAATGCTGTCGAAAATAACTTTACTTGAAGTCATCCTCAGTTGTTGCGATAATATTCCGAAGAAAATTACCGAAGACCAACACTTGTCGATCTTTAAAGCTCGCTTGAACTTTGCTGCCGCTAAAACCAGTACGTCGGTGTCTCCGTGATGAGCCAATTCTTAGGCGCTTTAAGCTAAGTGAGACGATCTTTCATCACGTCGATCACTTATTGCGATTGTAATCGAACAGACTACTTAATCATGTCAAATTGCTTATAGGGGCTAACTGGCGTACCAAGGAACCCGAAATTGCTGTTCTGTCGCTGCTGGAATATCTCTAGCGCCAGGCGCTGGAGTAGAGTCTTCCCTATTCTGATGCACCTGTATTTATTTTTTACTATAGAACTCTGCCAATCTCTTTAAATATCTTAGGGTTAACCTAAGGTTTAAGGTCGCTTGACTTATTGACTCGACACAACTCTAGGCATAAACTTGACTCGCTGTGATTGACTCGAGGTTGACTCGACTCAAAGTGTTTGACACATGTGTTAGACTCAAATCGAAGTGATATGACACGACATGATTCAATGTGTACATGACTCGTGTGTGCATTGTAATGTGATCGTGTGACTCGAAAATGCAAATAAGCAAAAAATTTCCGTCATTTTGTGGAGGGTACCGACTTTCTCCCGAAAAAGAAAGACGCGAAAAAAGAATCAAAAGTTTGAAGATGCATGTTGAATGATACTATCTCTCAAGGTGCAAGGATTAATCCATCCTAGGATATCTCAACTGTTGACTCCATGATGAAAGTATTTGGGTAACTTAAGCACGGAGGCTAAGCACTTCATACTTCGATGTAATGACAATTATGAGTGATGAGTGATGTGACAAGGCATGCTTCATCGTTATGTTAAGATTTCATGACAAAGGATTCCTAAGGGAAGTATATTTGGTCATGTATCTGTGCAGTGTGTGAAAGTGACGCTAAAGTTAGGCCGCAAAGGGTAAGTATGTGGAGAAAATATTATTTGTTAAAAGAGTCAAATGGTGGTGACTCTTGGGCTAGGTAAGCTAATGATGTAGGGATCAAGCCCCCAAGTCTAGTTCTAAGTAGATAGGGATGAGCATAGGAGATCCCTTGATTTGATCATGGTGTGCGAATGTGAATATGAATGCATGTTTATTACGGCCGCACCTCGATGTGAGGTTGCCTACGTATCCGTTAGGAATCAGGCCGAACTTAGCTCTAGCCGAACCTCGCACAAGTGTGTATACCTCAAAAGGTCTTTTTAGGGGTTGTAACGTGGTTAGGCTAAAGGCTATAGAAGAAGGGGATAAAGGCTCAAGACCCTAGACAAGCCCCCAAGGTGTGCAACCTCGCTTTTGAATCTTTATATATTTTTATGCTTGAGGTTCTACTCTTTTTTATCTCTCTTTTATTTGCTTTAGCATTTATTTTATTTTTATAAGTGTGGGCAATCCCGATCATGCGGTCTATCACTCACTTGGCATTCATGTTTCTCAGGCACGGTACCGAGCACTCGATAAGAGACGCAATATGAGACGTGTTCATATCGAAGACATTTTCATATCAAAGACATTGGAAAACTTGCCCTTTGGTACACTTTTATTTATTTGTTTTTTGCTTTTGCTATTTTAATCTTTTGAAATCACTCAAGCCTTTTTGAAATTGCATAAGTTACACACCATCCCATCCCAAGGATAGGTAGATATGGTTTGAAAAAAGAAAGGTCTATTGTTAGATGAGGCTCAAAGTGGTTTATGAAGAAAGGATTGTAAATTAGAAAGGTGAAAGGAGATATGATGTGGCTACAAGGGGTGCCTTAAATCATTAGTATACCTTGTGCTTAATTCGACAATGATTTTTTTTTAATGCAATATAATGAAATGATCATATGTAAGGAAATAAATTCTCATTTTATTAAAAGAAAATATATAATTATCCTACAAAATAAATCTAAGGAGAATAAAAAGGTGTCTATGCTATACTTATTGGGGAAAGGGTAAATAAAAAAGAAATAGAAAAAAGAGGTTACGAAATCTTGTCGTCAAAGCTCGCCTCTGTCTGGTGTTGTTTCCTTTATCATCACTCGCTCTTCTTGTAAACTAGAGGTATGGGAAGCTTGTTGTTATCAATCAAATGTTAGATAGCTTCCTTTAGCTTCCAATAGCTCTCGGTAGCATGACCCCTACCTTGATGGTACTTGCAGTGTTCGTCTGGATTCCAAATAGGCGATCTTTTCTTAAGTGGGGGATCTTGAATAGGTCCAATGGGATTAATGAGTCCTTTGGCATGGATTCGATCGAAGGCAGTATCGTAGCTCATCCCAATGGGGGTGAAGTCTTTCCTTAGTTGCTTCTTAGATCCTTGGTTATCCATGGCTAAAACTTCACTGAGATCAAAGGTACTAACGTTGTTACTAGAGTGGGCGTTTTCGGAAGAAGAAGGATTGTCGCTCTTCTTTCCTTTCCAGCCACCGTGGTTACTATTGTTAGTAGCTTTTTACTTTGCGAGGTCATCTTCGATTTCAATTCTGATGTCATAAACGGCCTTGAAAGTATTCAAGTTCTGTTGATATTTTAAATGCTTCGAATACTTCTCTTGAAGATTCTTGATAAACATCCTCACAGACTCCTTTTCGGTGGGGACCTCAATCATCTTAGTGGAAGTTTCCCTCCATTTATTAAAGAAGGAAGTAAAACCTTCATTCTCTTTTTGTCTTAGCATCTCAAGTTGTCTATGATCAGTTTCAACTTGAATATTGCACTTGTACCTATCAACAAAAGCGTTCACTATCGATTCCCAGGTAGAGGTTTTCTCCTTGTCAAGGGAGAAGAACCATTGTTGGCAAACACTTTCAAGAGGTAGTGGGAACAGGGAGGGGAAAACCTTCTTATCGATACCCTTAATGTTCATTATAGTTTTGAAAGCTCTTAGATGAAAATAAGGGTTATCGGTTGCCTTGAATTTAGGGATGTCAGTGGCGTTGAACTTCTGCGGAAGAAGTTCCTTATCCAGCGAGACCCCTTGTGAACTCATGCCCTGAAATTTGTAGTCACTAGATAGCTTGCTCAGGCTTTCTTGCATGAGGTTCATTTGTTGTTGCTTCACAGGGTCGTCAATCTTGAGTGTGAGTAGCTTCAGTGTCTCAGTCACGGTAACCAATTGGTTCCTAAGCTCATTGACTTCCTCTTGAGTTGCCATTATCTTCTTAGCCTTCCTCTTTTGACGAATCGGTTTATAAAAAAGAGAGACCTGAATAAAGAGGTTGTCCTTAATTAATCGCCCTTCTCTCCTCGACCAAGTACTGTGGAAAAGGAAATTGGGGATATTTATTGTTAATTATTTGACTCAAACTTTATACAACATGCAATAGATGGAGGAAGTGAAGAAAAATGATGGAGATGGAAGGATATGAAGAATTAGGAATAGAATATACCCCCCAGATTAAATGACGGAAACACCGACTTGTGCATGAACCTAAGACATGGCCATGGTGACATGTGTACTTAAAGTGTGTGCTAAGACTAGTGAGTGTAGGTGACATGTTAAGACTCGTGTCATGACCATGTGGCTAGACTATGTGACTAGACTCACTTAATGACTCGACAAGGTGTGATTGACAGCGAAAATTAACCGAATTAATTAGTAAACTGGTTAATTAGACACTAAGTGATGACTCGACCAATAATCCGAACTGTCGGCCAAACGACAGGATTGGCGTCACACTGTGTAGCTTGGCGCCAGACGACAGAGTTATCGCCAGGCGCTACACTCCACAGTGTGGCGCTACAGCTCAGACTTTTGCGCCAATATTGGAGCTTCAGTCTGGGACTGTTTTCGGTGTTATTAATCAACTAGGGTATGCCTAAAGTTGTACTAGGTCAATTCCGATTAAAATATTAGACTTTATTTACTTAAATTAATTAATTAGGCAAAGTTCTTGAAGTCATTAATTTATTTAATCTCAACACAAGTCAACAAACGGTTAAGAGAACATATAATATATGCACAACAAATAATGCACAATTAGTCAAGTAGGCACAATATGATGCAATGAGTTCGCAACCTAACCATGGCTCTAGTTCTCTAAAGTTCGGGATATGGTTTAGTCAATAGAGGGTCCATGGTTAATTGTCCAGATGCACCGCGCGGAAGCCTAACCGTGAAGGGTTGGCGCGAGTGGATGGGACACCGCGAGCTTTAGAAAAAAAAACTCGCTTCCATGGTTTGGTGAATTCAACATTCTCGGATGTACCCTTTGTTGCACGGAGCGTTCAATCGGGTAGATGGAGCATGAATTCCCAGAGGGTTATGTCCATACGTAGAACACATATGGGTTTCAGAAAAGTGAGAAAAAATTCAATCAGAAAGTAGGATCAAGCAAACAATACGAAAAACCGGTCGAAATTAGAACGCATATTTCTGGCTCGGTATTGGGGGAGGTTGGTGCCAGCAATCAGAGACTGGCGCCAGTTTTTAACTGTAGCGCCTGGCGCTACGGCTAAAAGTCTGGCGCCAAGCTCTGGCCTCTGTCGCTACTTCCCACATGCCTCGACAACTTTCTATGCTCGATAAAATTTTCCAGATTCGCGCGGTGCTATTTCGGTCCTAGTTGCGAAAGATATTTCTCAAATTTCCTACGTGTAAAATCCTATGTTCTTAAATCATTACGGATGGTCTTTCCAATGAGATCTTTTTTATGCATATGACAATAATGTTAATCAAAATTACGCACATGAAATACTTAGAACGTTTCGAGTCTCATCCACTCATTCTAAATCATTGCCGAAACAAATTCAGGAATTAAAATAGAAATCCTCCCCAGTGGAGTCGCCAAAAACTGTAGGGAATATTTTCAAGCGTTAACCCCTAGCTTGAACCCCACTGTGATCATACACTAAAGTACGGTGGCGTCCAAAAGGGAAGAAGATAGAGCAAAAGAGTCGCCAACAAGTTTTAGGAACTTGTAAACCGTTCACAGGGTGAAGGTTACACCCCTTAACGATCCATGAGATCGTCAACTCCATAAGGTCTAGAACCAAATAAGGGTTCAGGGATGAAGGTACAAATCCAACCTAAAAGAGATTGAACCGCCCTAATAATAGGCCTCTACTTTATTCTGATCCTATTCATGTGCGCTTTCTAATTAACATGCAATCAATAGGATTAACACTAAACCTGTTTATCTATGTTAGTTGAATATTAATGCACAAATAAACTATTATTGGCAATCACTTGAAATTATAATCACATTAACCCTAACAAAATTATTAATTATCTTATTAAGCATGATTACAAGTACCAATTCCCCTTAAACATGCATAAAAGGCGTGATCAAGCAATAACAATAAATATCATCTAGCAACATAATAATAATCATGAAAAATTATTATAACAAATTATAATAATCATCATAATGAAATAATCATCATCAAAATAATAATAATAATAATAATCATAATCATCACAAATTGTAACAATTATAATCATAGTCATATTCATGTTAATATTAAAGCATAATAAAAATAGCAAGATCCTAGGCATGATACTAACAAGATTAATAACAAACCCTAACATGTCACTAAGCAATAAAAATCAAATCTTTAACCCTAACATGATACTAACAATCACAAATATTAGGAAGAACATAGGAAGCATCGTAACAATCATATTTAATATTAAAATCACCCTAGACATGATACTAGGAATATCATAATAACAATTTAAACATGATTTCTACATCGTAACATCAATAAATCAATTAAAGTACTTACTTTGACGCCTCGTACCTCTTTCTAATAACAAAATACACACGTTAGTAACTTCATGGAAAATAATAAACAAAACAATTAAATTAAATAATTGAAAGAGAGATTTGGGACCAAACTCTCAGAAATTAAACCTTTCATGTCTAGGGCGAAGGCAACTTCGAATATGGCTAGGTGTTTCTAGATCTTGTGAATGCGGAATTTTGTATGTATAAACAAGTTTACAAAAGAGAGAAAGAGAGAAAGAGATGGTGAATGATTATAGAAGAGAATGAAAGAGAATTGAAAACTGATTGTAGGTGAATATTAATTAAAACTGATTGTTGATGAGAATTCGTGAATGAAAACGGAGTTTTTACGTCGTTATTTATAGAGAAAATCAGCCAAAAAGATAAATTAACAGAACAGAGTCCTGGCGCAATTGAAACAGAACTGGCGCCAACCCTGGCTAACTGGCGCCAGGCGCCAACACTAGCGCTAGGCGCCAGACCTAGCTCCAAGCGCCAATGCCTGGAGTCAAGCGCCAGGCCTGTTTTTGACGCGTTTTCGAAAATCAGATAAATTTGTCGTACTGGAGGATAAAATCGTATATTTTCCTCAAAAATGCTTTTTGATTTTAATTAAAACTCTGAAAAGTCAACAAAAGTCAATTTATCAATGCTAATTGAATTAGGAATGAAAAGAACCTTCTAAAAGAATCTAGAAGACTAAAACCATTCCTAATTTCATTAGGAATGATAAATCATATTAGGCCCTCCCCTAGATCATTTGGCCGCATATAAAGCTCAAACCGGGCCCAGTTTAGTAAATTGGCCATAATTTCCTCAATATTCATCGGAATTGGGCTTATAATATATTGTTGGAAAGCTCTTGTCAAGCCCCATACAACTACACTACTATTGGATCCATATCATGGACCAACCAAACTGGATTGGCTGTTTCCTTAAAATAAGTTTTCAAAAACAGAGAGAAGAGAAAAGAAAATTAAAACTATCCGCAACACTAGACTTTCCACACTTTCGCTTCATTCGATTATGATTCGACGTGAAAGGTACTCATCACTGGGTTTGGTTTTGGGGAGACACAAATGGGTGTCTACAAATACCATCCTCACTTCATCAAATAATTAGGTTGAACTATCAAGGGCTTCCTATGACTATACATGCTTCTCCACTCAAAATAGCCATAAATGACCAATCACTTTTGGAAATAAACCATGATAATGATGAAGAGGACATGTGGGGATTTGCCGCAGACCCAATATACACAATTGAAATGGAAGAAAGCCTTGAAGAACCATTCAAGCTTGATCCATATTTTACCAAGATAGTAAACAACATCTTATTCAAGAGTAGTTACTTTCCTGGGATGCCTTTGGGAATGGGAATGAAGAAACCCCTCTTACTTCCTATCCCAAATAAAATCTTCTCCTTTGGATTGGGATATTAATCAACCAAAGAAGAACTAGAGTCTCACGATGTAAAAAAAAAAAAAAAAAAAAAAAAACACGTAGAGATAACAACAAAAAGGGATAGTCACTTTACACCTATCCTACCAACGAACTCTTAATGGACAATACATTAGGGAGGGGGAAGATTACCCATGTTACGACTTTCCAAAAACATTAGTTCTGGAAGGAATCAAGAAGCCTGGATTCAAAATATTCCATGATTGTTACTTCTTGAATGACGATCTTAAAATCGTTGAATCAAAACGCCCAACTCTAGGGTGCTATGATGGACAAGCATTTAACTTGCTATTTGAACTAGAGAAAAATCATGTCGCTACAATGACCAATCAGACTGCCATTCAAGATGAAGCTTTTAACCCAACCTCGTTGATCACCCCTTCTAATGAAACCTTTGAGCATGGATGGAGGAAATCTTTCAAATGGATCAATCACAAAGGTGATAAATTAGAGATCATCACAGACAAAGGGAAGATGCTTCAAGAATCAGACGATGAATCTAGCATAGACTCTAGGGAACCTGAGAATTTAGGCCTTGTGGCCATTACTGAATCTTTATTTTCTAGTTCTAAGGATAAGGATCCCAAAAAGGATTCTTCTCTTGATGTACTCTCTTTTGAATTTAATAATATGAGCTCTATTTCCGAATATATGCCTTCTCTTAAATCTTTCGAATGCTATAACAATCAATCTAATAAAGATGATGACATTAAGAAATTGGTTGAACTAATGAATGAACGAGAACAAAAGAACCCTATCATTGAAGAAGCTGAAATAGTCAATATGGGAACCAATGAAAACAAAAGAGAAGTCAAAATTGGCTTAACTTTAAATCCGGAAGAGCGATCGACCCTCATATCGACGCTCAAAGAATTCGAAGACGTGTTCGCTTGGTTATACAAGGACATGCCTGGAATAGATAGGGAAATCGCGGAACATAGCATTCCCTTGAACCCTAACTCAAAACCAGTAAAACAAAAACTTCGACGAATGAAACTTGATGTCGCATTTAAAATAAATGAAGAAGTATAGAAACAATTGGACGCAGGTTTAATTCGCGTATGTAATTACCCAGAATGGGTGGCGAACATCGTCCCAGTCCCCAAAAAGAATGGACGAGTTTGCATGTGTGTCGATTTTAGGGACCTTAATAAGGCTAGCCCTAAAGACGACTTTCCTTTACCACATATTGATATATTGGTAGATAACACAGCTGAACATACGATGTTGTCCTTTATGGATGGATACGCAGGTTACAAGCAAATTTTAATGGCAAAAGAAGACGAAGAAAAGACATGCTTTATTACCCCTTGGGTACATATTGCTACACGGTCATGCCATTTGGTTTAAAAAATGCAGGAGCTACGTACCAAAGAACGGCTACGACTCTCTTGCACAATATGATGCATAAAGAAATAGAAGTATATATGGAAGATATGATGGTAAAGTCCAAAGATAGAATGGGACATATAAAAGCTTTACGCAAATTTTTCGCTCGCATAAAAGAATACAAAATGCGGTTGAATCTACAAAAATGCGCCTTTGGAGTAACTTCTGGCAAGTTACTCGGATACGTAGTAAGCACACGTGGTATTGAGATCGATCCCTCTAAAATAAAGGCAATTGTTGACATACCTTCCCCTCAAACAGAAAAAGAAATTAGGGGATTCCTTGGCAAACTACAGTACACTAGTTGATTTATCAACAAATTGACTATGACTTGTGAGCCAATATTTAAAAAACTGGAAAAAAGAGGAAAAACATGAATGGGACGATCAATGCCAAAAGGCCTATGAGAAAATCAAAGATTATCTCAAAAGTCCACCAATTTTAGCACACCAGTACCCAAACTACCTCATAGGCTATACATCACAGTTACAGACACAGCCACAGGCGCCATGTTAGCACAAGAGGTAGAAAAATTTGAGCGTGCAATATATTACATAAGTAAAAAGTTTATTCAATATGAAACAAAATATAGCACCTTGGAAAAAATGAGTCTAGTATTAGTGTGGGCAACTAAAAAATTACGAAATTATATGCTACCACACACCACTCATGTAATTTCTCAACAAAATCCGATAAAGTATTTGTTTGAACAACCACCTATATAAGAAAGGATATCCAAGTGGTTGGTGATGTTGGCCGAATTCGAACTAAAATATATTCTTGAAAAGTCAATGAAAGGAAAAGTGATTTCTGACTTTCTAACCCAACATCCAATTCAAACAAGTCATGCAGAAACTACTCATCTTACGGATGAAGAGATTCTCATGATACAAGATGACAAATGAGTAATGTACTTTGACGGTGCATCCAATCAAAAAGGATGTGGCGTTGGGGTGTTACTCATAAGTCCAGAGGGAGCACATACTCCAATCTCTATCAAATTAGACTTTGAGGTTACTAATAATGGCGCAAAATGTGAAGCGTGCATTATTGGATTAGAAGCAGCCGCTAGCATAGGCATGCAAAAATTAGAGGTATATGGAGATTCTAGTTTGATTATAAATCATATACTGAAAAAATGGAAAATAAAGAACTCCACAATGATAATATACCAAGAACACCTATAGCAACTCATCGAGCATTTTGAACATATTGATTTTAAATATCTCCCAGGGGATGATAATCAATTTGTTGATGCGCTAGCAAAATTAGTCTCAATGATCAACATTTCACATCACTTAAATATGATGTCATTATGTGTTGATAGAAGAGAATAACCAGCATATTGCAACGCAATAGAGGAAATAAATGACATTGAAGGAGATAATACTTGGTATGATCATATCCTCCAATATATTACCCATGGCACATACCTTGAAAATACTTCATCGAAAGACCAAAGAGCCTTAAGAACACTTGCGGCACAATACGGTCTAGTAAATGGTCAACTATGAAAAAAAGGACCTAATGGTCAAAGCTTATCATGTATAGACCAACCCGAATCCACACGCCTTATGGAAGATACTCACAAAGGTGTTTGTGGACCTCACATGAATGGTAAAATGCTTGCAAAAATAATTTCACGACAAGGGTACTATTGATCCACTATGGAACATGATTGCATACAATATGTCAAAAAATGTCCAGAGTGCCAGATGTTCGCTAATTTACAACACCTTCCACCATCCAAACTATACAACCTCACTTCCCCTTGGTCTTTTTCAACTTGGGGAATTGACATAATTGGTGAAATTTCTCCAGCAGGAGCAGGAGGGCACGAGTACGTGTTAGTAGCCATCGATTACTTTACCAAGTGGATTGAGGCTGCTTCTTACGTGAATATCACTTCTAAACATGTCGCAAAGTTTCTCGAACGAAACCTATTTTTTAGATATGGAGTTCCACATGAACTAATTAGTGATCAGGGATCTCAATTCAAAGATGAAGTCGAGACCCTCTTAACTCGTTATAAATTAAAACATCATCACTCATCTCAATACAAACCTCAAATGAATGGAGCTGTAGAATTGGCAAACAAAAACATAACAGTCATCATTAAGAAAATGGCAGAAAATTATAAAGACTGGTCGAATAAACTACACTTCGCATTATGGGATTATAGAACGTCTATACGAACATCAATAGGGGTAACTCCATACTCCTTAGTTTTCGGAATGGACGTAGTTCAACCAATCGAATTGGAAATACCATACCTACGCATCGTACTTGAAAGTAAGCTACCGGAAGCTGAATGGGTAAGAGCAAGGTATAAAGAGCTTTTATTCCTCGATGAACGACTATTAAGAGCTTTGCATCATGTACAAGTCTACCAACGGCACATTGCGCGTCATTTTAATAAAAGGATAAAACCCAGAAAGATCAAAGAAGGTGACTTTGTACTAAAGGAGGTAAGGGGGTCCACCAACCGATCCAAGAGGGAAATTCAAGCCTAATTGGATAGGTCCCTACCTCGTAATTGAAATATCAGGAGGAGCCGTCAAACTAATGGATATTGGAGGAGATGAAATTCGCCAATTAATAAACATTAATCTACTTAAAAAATATTACATATGAAACACGGATAAACTCGTTCATTCATTAAATAAATCATTTTTAGCATTCAATCGAAAGATTCTAAGTGTTATGCAATTTACCGAATAACATGGCAAAGCACATAACACTTGGGGGGTAATGTAAATTAAAAAGATCATTCTAAGTGTTCAGATTTTTTTCGAACATCACGAAAAACTCTTCACACTTGGGGGGTCATAATGCAAAAAAATAATTTTTTTTAACGCTCGTAGCACAGGTGTTGTGCGCAACTGGATGTCACGCGCAACAAATTTCATTGCACGCGAAAGGCTCGTGCAACCTCGGATGTTGCGCACGCCACCTGACGATGAACTACGAACCTAGATTTTTATGCTCAAAAAAAGTTTCGACTTTTACTAGCGACAAAAAGAGGGTGTTTCTTAAAATAACATATACTCGAAAAAAAAAATTAAACTTTGATTTGAATGTTTTCTTTTTAAACAAAGTTTGATTAGTTTTTTTCATTTAATTTCTATTCAAGAGATTAAAGAAAAATAAAAAAAACATATATAAAAATAATATACAATTGTAGACACCCATTTGTGTCTCCCCAAAACCAAACCCAGTGATGAATACCTTTCATGTCATTTGATTATCGAACAAAGCGAAAGTGTGAAAAGTCTAGTGATGAGGATGTTTTTATTAAAATATCCCTTCTTTTTGTTTTTGAAAACATTTCTTTTCTTACCTTATTTATGAAAAACGTGCATTCCGGTTTAGTTTGGTCCATGATAAGGGTCCAATAAAAATGTAGTTGGGTAGGGCTTGAAAAGACCTTTCCAACGATATATTATAAGCCCAATACCGACGAGTAATGAGGAAGTTATGGCCAAAATACTAAACTGGGCCCGGTTTGGTTTTTATATGCGGCCCAATGATCTAGAGGAAAGCCTATTATTAATTATCATTCCTAAAGCTATTAGGATTGATTATAGTCGTATAGAATATTCTAGAAGGTTCTCTTAAATCCTAATGAAGTTAGGATTGATAATTATGTTTTAAAGAGTTTGAAATTGAATAAAACTACTCCTTTTGAGAATCCTTGTTTTGTACGAAGTGGAATATATTCAGATATTATTTTCGTGCCTAATAATCTTTATCCAAATTTTATATGGTTGGATAGATCTTGAAATTATCTTTCCAATGATATATTATAATATTAAATCCGAGTTATAACGAAAAAGGTATGAATGAGATATGAAACTCTATCAAAAACTGACACCCTTTCACTATTTCGGCTATATCTTTTTATCTAAAAATATTTTAAGTTGTTTCTAATTGGGTTGGAAAGTAGACTTCATGAGCTTTCCAACGACATATTATATGACTTATTTGGACTTTTGGATCAAAAGATATGATAAAACAAAATCCGCAAAAACTATTTTGCAGCGCTGGACGCCAAGCCTGGCGTCTGGCGCTAGACTCCAGTGTTTGGCGCCACGCACGTGTTTCACACTGCGATCGTGTTTTATTCTTTTCGAAACTTTATTTCGTTTTTATCTCATCCGGCTGATTTTCTCTATAAGTAGCCTCCTAAAACCTCTGTTTTGAATCAATCAATTATCATCAATTCTTCTCATCGATTCTTAGGAATTCCCTCTAGTTTTCTCTCACCAACTCTCATCAAGAAATTCATTATTCTCTCTCTCTCTTTTCTAAATTAGTTTTTGCATACAAAATTCTGCATTCACAAGATCTAGAAACACCTAGCCAAGTTCGAAGTTGCCTTCTCCCTAGACGTGAAAGGTTTTAATTTCTGAGGGTTTGGTCCAAATCTAGTCTAAACTTTCTTTAAAATATCTCTTTCAATTATTTAATTTAATTGTTTTGATTTTGATTTTCCTTGAAGTTACTAACGCGTGTATTTTGTTATTAGAAAGAGATACGAGGCATCCAAGTAAGTGCTTTAGTTGATTTATTGATATTTTGATATATAAATCATGTTTAGGTTATTATTTTGATCTTCCTAGTATCATGTTAGGATGTTTTGATTCCTAGTATCATGTTAGGATGTTTTGATCTTCCTAGTATCATGTTTAGGGTAAAGAATAAGTTTCTTAAATCAATTATGATTTCTGCGATGCTTCTTATCTTCTTTCCTAATAGCATGTTAGTATTGTGTTAGGGTTAAAGCTTTGATTTTTATTGTTTAGTAACATGCTAGGGTTTGTTATTAATCTTGTTAGTATCATGCCTAGGATCTTGCTATTAGTATGCTTTAACATTATGATTATTATGATTGTTATAATGATTATTATTATGATGAATACTGTTTTGATGATTATTATGTTGCTTGATTATATTTATTGTTATTGCTTGATCACGCCTTTTATGCATGTTTAAAGGGAATTGGTACTTGTAATCACGCCTAATAAGATAATTAATAATCTTGTTTAGGGTTAATTTGATTATTATAATTCAAGTTATCGCCAATAATAGTTTTATTTGTGCATTAATATTCAACCAACATAGATAAGCAGGTTTAGGGTTAATCTTGTTGATTGCATGTTAGTCAGAAAGCGCACATGAATACGATCAGAATAAAGTAGAGGCCTATTATTAGAGCAGGTTCAATCTCTTTTAGGTTGGATTTGTACCTTCATCCTCGAACTATCAGTTTTGGTTCTAGACCTATTGGAGTTGACGATCTCCTGGATCGTTAAGGGGTGTAACCTTCACCTCGTGAACGGTTTACAAGTTCCTAAAACTTGTTGGCGACTCTTTTGCTCTATCTTCTTTCCCTTTAGACGTCATCGTACTTTAGTGTATGATCACAGTGGGGTTCAAGTTTGGGGTAATGCTTGAAATATTTCCCTACAGTTTTTAGCGACTCCACGGGGGAGGATTTCTATGTTAATTCCTGATATTTATTTCGGCAATGATTTATAATGAATGGATGAGACTCGAAAAGTTCTAAGTATTTCATGTGCGTAATTTTGATTAACATTATTGTCATATGCATAAAAAAGATCTCATTGGAAAGACCATCCGTAATGAGTTAAAACATAGGATTTTTACACGTAGAAAATTTGAGGAATATCTTTCACAACTAGGATCGAAATAATGTTGCGCGAATCTGGAAAATTTTATCGAGCACAGAAAGCTACTGAGGCATGTAGGAATTAGCGTCAGAAACAGAGTTGTCACCGAGAATTTGACTCTGGCGCCAGGCGACACTCCTGTCGCCAGGCGCCAGAGCAAAATTGCGGCGCCGGCCTCTGTTCGCTGGCGCCAAGTTCTTCCAATACCGAGCCAGAAATATGCGTTCTAATTTTGACTAGTTTTTAGCACTGTTTGCTCGATCCTACTTCCTGATTGAGTTTTTCTCACTTTTCTGAAACCCATATGTGTTCTACATATGGACATAACCCTCTGGGGATTCATGCTCCATCTACCTGATTGAACTCTCTGTGCAACAAAGGGTACATCCGAGAATGTTGAATTCACCAAACCATGGAAGCGAGTTTTTAACTCGTGGTGTCCCATCCACTCGCGCCAACCCTTCAAAAGGCAAGGCTTCCACGGGGTGCATCCGGACAATTAACCATGGAACCTCTTTGACTAACCTAGATCCCGAACTTTAGAGAACTAGAGTCATGGTTAGGTTGCAAACTCATTGCATCATGTTGTGACTACTTATGCATCTCTTACTTGTGCATACTTATTATGTTACTAAACTAACCGTTTAGTTTGACTTGTGTTTGTAAATAAGTCTTAATAAACTAATTAATGACAAAAGGACTTTGCTTAATTAATTAATTACTTAATTAATTTGAGCTAATAAATATACCTTAAATCAAGTCATAGTTCCTTTAAGTCAACCTGGATTTTTATTTCCGTATACTGCACAAACGTCAAATTGTTTTGGTCATATCCGGAGTTCTAGGAAGAACTACGAGACTTACAACTTATGGATATGTAGCCCCGAGTTTTATCTTTAATTTGGAATTGGTTTCATCCCAATCAGAGTCACAGATCAAAAGTGATGACTAAAATACCACAGTCTGTTCAGTTTAATGCATATACGTGAGGTCTTAACTTAGTTTTTGTTCGAGTCTAGTCACATAGTCTAGCCACATGGTCATGACACGAGACCTAACATGTCACTTGCACTCACAATAAAGCACCCACTAATATGTATATACACCATGACCATGTCTTAGGTTCATGCATGAGTCGGTTTTTTCCGTCATTTGAGTTGGGGGTACATTCTATTCCTAAATTCTTCTATATTTCCCCATCTACATAATTCTCCATATCACAATATTCATTCTTCCAACATCCTTCCATCTTCCATGTTGAATAGAGCTTAAGTCAAATAAATAATAAAAAAGAGAAAACTTACTCCTAACTTCCTTTTCCTCAGCATTTGATCAAGGAGAAAAGAGCACTTAACCAAGACAACACTTTTGATAAAGCATCACTTTTCACAAAAAGGGTTGTAATAATGGTCGGCGAAAAAGAAATTTTCTTAGGTAATACTATTGAAAGCTCATCAAGTCTAGAAGAGGATGTTCAAGAATTACAAAATACCGTTGTCATGCTTATGGGTGCAATAGAAGGATTAAGAGACTGGATAATGGTTATCGAACAGCATTCTCATTATCAACACCATAGAGGCCATGATCACACTACCGAAGAACGCTTCATCCTCAAAGATCACGTTCAAGACCTCATTAATTCAAGTCTCCTCCATGTTACTCCAAGCAACAAAAAGGCCAAAATTAGTAACGATAATAACATTGGCGGGAAAGGAAAGAAGAATGACTATCCTTCTTCTTCCGAAAACACCTACTCTAGTAACAGTGTTGGTACTTTCGACCTTAACGAAATCTTATCCATGCATAATCGAGGACTTAGAAAGCAACTAAGAAAGGATTTCACCCCTATTAGAATTAGCTACGATGCTGCTTTCGACCAACTCCATGCAAAGGGACTCATTACTTCTATTGGACCCATTCAAGATCCCCCACCTGAGAAGAGATTGCCTAGTTGGAACCCAAATGTACACTGCAAGTACCATTAAGGTAGGGGTCATACTACTAAGAGTTGTTGGAAGCTAAAGGAAGCAATCCAATATTTGATCGACAATAACGAGCTTCCAATGCCTTCAGTCGGCAAGAGCATCAAGTGACGATAAGCCAAGGGACAAGAGGCAAGCTTCAACGACAATTTTATGATCTTTTTTCTATTTTATATTTACCCTTCACCCAATAAGTCTAGCATAGGCACCTTTTTATTCTCCTTAGATTTATTTTGTAGGATCATTATTTCTTTTCCTTTAATAAAATGAGCATTTATTTTCTTGCATATGATCATTTCATTATATTGCAAAAAAAAAAAAAAAAAAAAAAATCAAAAAAATCATTGTCGAACTAAGCACAAGGTGTACCAATGATTTGAGGCACCACTTGTAGCC
Source organism: Chenopodium quinoa (assembly GCF_001683475.1). NCBI lineage: Eukaryota > Viridiplantae > Streptophyta > Magnoliopsida > Caryophyllales > Amaranthaceae > Chenopodium > Chenopodium quinoa. Next base: position 557,028 of record NW_018745324.1, read on the forward strand.
ACATCATATCTCCTTTCACCTTTCAAGTATACAATCCTATTTTGATAAACCACTTTGAGCCTCGTCTAACGATAGACCCTTCATTTTTCAACCCATATTTACCTAACCTTGGGATGGCATAGTGTGCAACTAATGCTATTTTCAATTTCATAAAAAGCTTGAGTGACTTCAAAAGATTAAAATAGCAAAAAATAAAAAATAATAATAATAATAATAATAAAAGTTTACAAAAGGGCAAGTGTTCCAATGTCTTTGATATGAAAATATCTTTGATAAGAACACGTCTCAGATTGCGTCTCTTATCGAGTGCTCGGTACCGTGCCTGAGAAACATGAATGCCAAGTGAGTGATATACCACATGATCGGGATTGCCTTCACTTATAAAAATAAAATAAATGCTAAAGCAAAAAAGAAATAAAAAAGAGTGAGAAACCTCAAGCATGAAAATACAAAGATTCACATGCAAAGTTTCACACCTTGGGGGCTTATCTAGGGTCTTGAGCCTTTATCCCCTTCTTCTTCAACCTTTAGCCTAACCATGTTACAACCCTTACAAAAAGACCTCTTTGAGGTATAAACACACTTGTGCGAGGTTCGGCTAGAGCTACGTTCGGCCTGATTCCTAACGGATACGTAAGCAACCTCACATCGAGGTGCGGCCGTAATAAAAATGCATTCATATTCACATTCACATTCACACATCATGATTATATCAAGTGATCCCCTATGCTCATCCCTTTTCACTTAGAGCTAGACTTGGGGGCTTGATCCTTATATCATTAGCTTACCTAGTCTAAGAGTCACCATTGTTTGACTCTTCTGAAAATAATATTTTTCCACACACTTAGCCCTTGCGGCCTAACTTTAGTGTCACTATCACACACATCACGGATACATGACCAAATATACTTTCCCTTAGGAACCCTTTGTCATGAAATCTTAACATAACGCTGAAGCATGCCTTGTCATGTCAAAATCGCTCATCAATCATCATTGCATAACGAAGTATAAAGTTCTTAGCCTCCATGCCTAAGTTACCTAAATATTTTCATCAAAGATAGCCTAAGATGAATTAATCCTTGCACAACATTTGATTTAAGCTCATTCAACATGCACCATCTTCAAAAAACTTCACTTCGATTCTTTTTCGTGTCTTTGTTTTTCGGAAGAAAGTCAGTACCCTCCACAAAAATGACGGAAAATTTTTGCCTTTTTGCATTTTTCGAGTCGCACGATCACATTACAATGCATACACGAGTCATGTACACATTGAGTCGTGTCGTGTTATACATTGAGTCAACACTAAGTCTTAGGTCAACCCTAAAGAAAGAAAGGCAAAGTCCTATAGTCAAAAATATAAATGCAGGTGCATCCCAGCAAGCGAGGACATTCCCAGATTTTTTTCGAAAAAAACCGCGAATATGACACAGGAGATTCCTCTAAGATAAGAGGAGTTACATAGATCAGTATATTAGAGATGAAGAGCTTTAATTTACAAAAGATTTGAGCGGTTTTGGTTGAAAGGAAACGACCAATCTCAAAGATCGGAGCAAAACCAAGCAACAGCGGCAGCAAGAGCAGAATAGGGAAGACCCGACTCCAGCGCCAGACGACAAGGCTGTGCCTGGCGACAACATCTGTCGTCTGGCGACAAATTTCAGCGCCTGGAGCTAGATCCCAGCGTCTGGCGATAGAGCCAATTCTTGGCGCCAGCAATATTTCAGCAGCGACAGAGCTCGAAGCCTCTCAGAATGGTTATTTCGACCTCGTACAGCAATTTCGGGTTCCTTTGTACGCTAGTTAGCCCCTATAAGCAAATTGACATGGTTAGTAGTTGGCTTGATTACAATCGTAGTAAGTGATTGACCTGACAAAAAAGTGTCTCACTTAGCTTAAGCGCCTAAGCATTGGCTCATTACAAACACCAAGGCATCGGTTCAAAAGCAAGAACATCACTTATACGACAATTTTTCCAAGATTGGATTGTCATCTCCAACTGACAATATTTCCAAAATATGGATTGTCGCGCATCTTCTTCAAACGACAATTTTTCCAAGATTGGATTGTCATCCCTGGCAAAGTTTCCAAGCATGGATTGTCGTGCTCCTTCTTTGTTTGGCAAGTTTTCCGAGATCGGATTGTCATACACCCAATTCCCTATGGAAAAATTTCCCAAAGGATTGTCGTAGGTCTCTACTCATCATAAATTTCGGCAAAAGTTCCTCAACGTGGATTGTCATTCATTTCAGCAAATGGCAAATTTTCCCAAAGTGGATTGTCGATCAACTCTTTTTTGGCAAATGTTCCAAGACACGGATTGTCAATTATGGCAATATTTTCCTAAAAGGATTGTCGCATAGCATTGACAAATTTCCAAGGTGGATTGCTTTCAAGAGTTATATTCCAAGATGTGGATTGTCGATCGTAGCAAAATTCTTATGACAGATTGTTACGAAGCATTGGCAACTTTTCCCAAAATTGGATTTTGGCAAATTTTCCGAGATACGGATTGTCGCTTCATCGTAGCAACATTTCCAGGGATGGATTGTTACGTGACATTGACAACTTTCCCTAAATCGGATTGTCATACATCATACAAGAGTTGTGTTGGCAACTATTCCCAAAGAAAAGAGGATTTTCATCACCCAAAGCATCAACAGCAAAATTCAAGTAGCATTAAGGATCAATAAGCAGTGGTCTTTTCGAAGACTATCACGGCGGAATCGGAGGCATTTACAGGCGTAGCAGTCTTCAAGCGGTATTCTCTAGCTTGTAAAAGATCGTAAAAACAAACAATAGGATGGCGTTCCCTAGCTTGCGGAAGGTTATCACAACAACAAATCGGTTACGCCAGAGACGAGTGCTCGACGGTGCAAGATACTCGTTTCTTAACTCTCTTATCTGTTTAACTAATGCTAGTTTTGCAGATATCGGCATTACAAGAGTAATTTAGGATCGCATAACGTAAATCATTCTCCGTCCCTATCGATACTTTGACTTTTGTTTTTGAAACTTGCGTTTCTCCAAACTTAGTCAAAGTGGGGGCTTCTATAGACACTCATTTGTGTCTCCCCAAAACCAAACCCAGGGATGAATACCTTTCATGTCATTTGATTATCGAACAAAGCGAAAGTGTGAAAAGTCTAGTAATGAGGATGTTTTTATTAAAATATCCCTTCTTTCAATTTTTGAAAATATTTCTTTTCTGTGCTCTAACCCAAAGATGTATGCAACACTCTGTGGTCCTAGTTGAAGAGATAGCGATGATTGCCACCTCCAAAGACAGCGATTGGCCCCACCTGGCTTCCATTTTCGGTGGCTTCCACCTTAAAGTTTGGGTCAGGGTTAGTTTCATTCCCCCTCCCTTCCATTATCAACAGGAATTTAAGTTAGTTAAAGTTAGGGTTTCAAATCTCTCTCTCTCTAATCTTGTTGATGATTTCTTAATTTGATGCTGAATTTGCCTATTAACATGTTTAATTTCACTATTTTCATACTAAATTTTGCATAAATCTTAATTGCTCGAAGTATTTTGATGAATTTGGGATTTTTGTTTTTTCTTTTTTTGTAATTATTGCTGATTTGATTTACCTTGTAATTTGATCTTTGTTGACTAATCTAACCAATTTAAATTTAAATATTTCTTTTCTAGATTTAATCCTCATAAGCCAATTATAATCAGAGGAATGGTATTTGATATTCAAGCTACTGCATGTCGCTATTCTTGCTACTGGCAAAACCACCACTCCTAGGATTGCTAGTTTTTTTTTTTATTATTAAGCATAATCATGGAATCGGATTAATTATATTTGTCTGAGTTAATTCACATTCTAGCTTCAATTTTGTAAGGCTTTGATGATGTTAGTTGAATTAAGTGATGGCTGGATATCCACATTGATTTATTGAATTTTTATTCTAGAAAATTGAGAAGAATTTCTGATATAATTTCATAAATTATGGACTTATGACTTTTTTGTTATCATTGAAAGATGTTAATTCTCTATCTGATATAAATGGAGTAATGAGATTTTTGCAAACAAGGTTTTTTCGTTAATCTTGGTGATTATATAGTGGATTATTTGTTGATTGGTATAGGACATTGATGAATGAAACTTAATGTAAGCAAATCCATATTAGTTAGTTACAAGAGTGGAGTAGGCAAGACAGAGGCTGCAAATATGATTATGCAATAGCTTATCTATTTGGTTGGTTCATCGTGCCCATACTTACATTGGATTGTTGAGAAACAAGTTTTGGAGGTAAGAGTTCAAATGTAGATAATTGTTCTGTCTTCATGCCATTAATGTGTAATCACCTCTCACAGTTGAATTCGTAAAAAAAACTTTTATGATCGAGGAAAGTAGAAAATAGCATTTAGTTTAACTAATTCAAACAAAAATGACTCCATACTTAAATTACCCCACTCCCCCTCCCTATGAATATAGAGAGAATCACTTGTTTGTTGTATATATGTTTATGACAGGTAAGTACTTCTAGAAATTGTGAATTTTATAGTCTAATTATAGTTCCATGCTTGTCCAGTTGTCCTGGTGTGAGGGATCTTTTACCTTATAACTCCAAATTGATTGTATAGTGGCTACATACATACCCTGAATTATACTTATTCTTTATATAGTTCTTTTCCTTTCAAACCTAAAATGTCTTATATTTTGAGCTTTATGAATCATGCATTTCATTCTAGACTTTCCCATTGTCTACTTTTTTTTCTTTTGGTAAAGGGTTTGGATGGACTATTGGCTAGTGAGAATGTTTGATACGGTGAGTAAAAGAAATTGATTATATTTTCCAAGCTTTAATTTTGTGAGTGTTAAGATGATTCTTTGGCTAATTTTTTGCAATTCACTCTTTTTTTTTCTTCTAGATTTTGCTTGATTTTATATTTGGATTTAAAGTGTTAGATAAGTTTAGCTTCTACTTCAGTCAGAAAACTCAGTTTTAATACTCTGTTTATCTCTTTCTCCTAGCTACATTATCAATTACTTCTAGTCAAGCTCTCAGTTGTACAAGGACTAGCAAATTAGCACGATAGTCTACTTTACTGTAAAGTGGTACTTATAAGAGTTATGCAATGACTAAAGTTTGAATGAGTATTTAAGATATGCATTAATTTAGTGCTAGCAATGCATGTGATTTATCTTAATCTCGCTATATTAGTGTGTCTTTCCTGTTCATCTTAGTTATAAGAGCCGCATTTTAGTTTTGTCCATATAATCATCATGTGTAGTAGTACTCTAGATAGTAGCTAAATCATATAGGATCACTGTGATGTTGCTAATTGTTAAGAGTTATTGTGGACCCATGAGTCAATAGGTGTCACTATTTCAGTGATGCATTAGACATTTATCTTGAACTCGTAGCCATCTATAATAAGTATGCCACTAATCATTAAAATCTGATCATGTTAAACACATAGACACTTTTATGACATGGTATAAAACAAAAGAGTGCATCTAAGCTAAAACCACGTAGACTGCAAAATATTTCAGCTCTTTTGTATAATGTTCACCTGAGCTGAGAGCCTGCGGGTGTGCGAGCATGTGAAAAGAAATGAGCATCTCAATAATGTCGGCTGAGCTAAGAGCCTGAGGGTCGTATCCTGCTCAAAAGTACATTTCATTTACTACTAGACTATCAGTTTATACTTTTTTAAATTCTCATTATATTTACTGATTCTCATCCATGTATGAGCAGGGGAGTGAGATACCATGAGTTAGAGCATTGGAAGTTCAAAAACGATGGAAATAAATACTTTCGTTATGCTATAGGGCCCAAAAAAACATGCTTGCATGTATGTAGATGCCAATGTTACTATTATTGCTGCTACTGGTACTGACGTCTAATGCTGTTATTGATGCTTGCTGCTACTGATGTTTGTTGCTACTACTACCTGTTGGCCTCATACTGCTGACTAATGTTACTATAAGTTGCTGCTAGTTGCTGTTACTTCTAGCCTAGTACTACTCACTGCAATTACTACAAGTTGCTACTACTTCTAGCCTAGTACTACTCAGTGCAATTACTGCAAGTTATTGATGTTGCTGCTAGTATAGCCTGGTACTGTTGAATGCAGTTACTATTAGTTGTTGTTATCAGTTGCTACTCCTAGCTGCTGCTACTGTTGTCCATTTGCTACCGCGCGACTTTTTTAAATTATTTTGCTTAACATGTTTGGGAATTTGGTGGTCAAGCTAGAGACCAAGGTTCACTTTCTTTTTGTTTTGTTTATTAAATTGTTTAGGCAAACAAAAAATTGGTGTTTATGGATTCTTTTTAAATAAGTTATGAAATTTTATCAATTCAAATTATTGTCTGCTGTATGTGTTAATTTCACATTCATATTTGTTGTACATGTTAATATTATTTTTATATTTAAGAAAAAGAAAAAAGTTGCATATTAATAATAAATGTTACCTATTAATTAATAAGGTGTAACATTATTTTGTAAAAAGTGATACATAATATCAAATAAAGTGCTACAATATATAAAAAAATGAGTGAAAAATGTTACCTAATAATCAATAAGCTGTTACATTTGTTCGAAAAATGATACATAATGTCAGATAAAGTGTTACTATATAATTGAAAAATGTTACCAAAGGCAAGTAAGTGTTACCTAAGAAATAAAAAGTAACACTTTAAAAATGATACTAATAATATAAAAAGTGTTACATAAGAGGGTTTATAGTATCACTTTTGAAAGTGTTACCATGCAACACCTAAAGTATTACATAAGACCTGAGGTAACATGGGCAGAAGTATCACCTAATAAAGTGTTTCCTATTGTCTATAATAGCACTTTTTCTACTTTATGTAACACATTTTGGGTGTTACTTAAGATTAGTTTTGTACTAGTGAATTTTGGGTTGTAAAAGATTTCCAAGTGAGTGACTTTATTTAGTCGTGGCGATTTTGAGATCATATTCAAGGTATGTTCGCGAACTTGGTAATTGTTTGAGTTTATAGAAACATGCTAGGCTTTGATTAATTAATTCCAAGGTAGTATCATGATAGGTATTGATTGGAATAATTGTTGATTGGATTGATGTTGGTGATTGAATTGTGAAGTATGGATTATTTGAGGTGAATTGGTGATTGGAATTAATTATATTGGCATGTTTAATATGAACCACACTTTTATTATTGACATGATTAAGAGCATGTTTAATTAAAATAAATGTTTAATTTGGTTTGGAATATTGAAAGGGAATTTTATTATGATTCATATAATTTTTATTGATGCTTTAAGCATGGGAATTGAGCTATCAAGTGTCTTAGTACACAGGAATATATTATATTGCGGTACCTATGTGCACTTAAGGTATTTCTAACACCGAGGGATAGGATTTGCGGCGCATTATGCGTTTAAGGTGTCTTTGACACTGAGGTAGATTAAAAAGGATTCAACATTTAAAAATTTCGTGGTCATTAATTATTCAAGAATTAAATTGGTATGTTTGATTGCTTGAATGATTATAATTATTGATTGTGATATGGTTTGCGAGTCATCACCAAGTCTAATAATATGTAAACAACGTAAAGTGAAAGAGATTACGCACCAAAACTCTTGGAACGTATATACCTTGATTGTGAACATATGGGGCGAGTTATGGGGTTTTATATTTAATAACCATAACTTCTACTGGGTGTACAGGACGTTGTGTTTTCCTTTTATTATTATTATTCGCAGGACGTCTGTCACTTCATGTGACATTTGCCTACCCGGTTAGCTCCTGGTGTAGTATACCTCAATTTATTTGGGGCAGGAATTTGGTTGGAAATCCGTTCGATGTGTAATCAAATTAAATGAGCATTTATGTTGGTCTAGCTATTGTTGATTGTGTTGTATGCTTGTATACTGGTGCAACAAGGTAAGTTCTATGTTGATATGAATAAAGTATGTTAGTGTGTTTTGTTTACGCTTATGTACTCAGCATTGCTGATTGTGTGTTTGTATGTTTGTTTGGCCTTGTCTTTATCTTGGCCCTACGACGACCCATTTCTAATGACGATTAGTGGGGACAAGTAAAAGAGAAGCTTTTTAGGTGATGAAGCATATTCATGATGGGCATGAGTGAAGATCGAATCATGCTTAGTTTCCATAGTTTTATGATGTGGTTTATTGCTTTTATTATTACTCTATATTATGCTTTTGAGACTAACGCAAAGGTTTTGAGTTTTATTTTGGTTTTAATAAGGACCTACAATGGTTCGAAGTTGTAGATTGACTTCATTTGATTTTACTTTCTTTTGGTTGTGACTTTTAAGTTGACTTGTTTTGAATGGTTTCAAAGATAGACTTCCGCTGTGTATCTTTGATAATTGCCTTAGCCGTTCACGATGGCGGTAATGTCTTAGATTTTCCTATTTTGTATTATAGTAAGGTCAAAACAGGTATTTTTAAGGAAAGGAATTTCTAGGGTGTTACATAAACCACATCACATTCTTATGGAAACTAAACATGATTCGCTCTTCACTCGTGCCCATTGTTTAGAGGTATTTTTACTCCCTTTTTATAGAAAAATGAGTGGCCGACAAGCGGCCCAATTATAAGCCGACACGTGGAATCATGCTCAGCTAAAAAGGTTAATATGAGCATGACACGTGGCCTAGGAGAGATATTAGAAAATGAAGGGCTCAATGCCCATTAAAGGAAACATGCCTAGCACGAAGCAAACCCTAATACATGTGTCAACCACGTATAGGGCAGCCGATCTTCCTAGGTTATGAAACCCTAGGAACATGATCTCCTAGTGGCCTATAAAAACCCCATAATTCCATGATGGGAAAAACACTACACAATTCCAAAAGGCACTCTGCCCACAAATATGCTCTTAAAAATATGCTTCATCACCTGAAAAGCTTCTCTTTACTTTGTCCCCAATACTCGCCATTAGAAATGGGTCGTCGTAGGGCCAAGTTAAAGACAAGGCCAAACAAACATACAACACACAATCAACAACGTTGAGTAAATAAGCATAAATAGTACACACTAACATGCTTTCATCTTATTATCACACAACTTACCTTGTTGCACTTGTTTACAAGCATACAACATACAACATAACTAACCAATAAACAAATGATTTGTATATTTAATTTGATTACGCATCGAACGGGTTTCCCCCCTAAACTGACCCAATATAGGGGTACTAACACGGGAGCTAACCGTGCTAGTATAAAAGAACCACTCGTAAGTGGCGGAATTCCGGCACATAATAAAAAGGAATATACAACGTCATGTACTCCCAGTAGAAGTTATGGTTAAATATAAAACCCCATAACTCCCCCCATGTGTTCATAATCAAGGTATATACATTCAAAGAGTTTTGGTGCGTAATCTCTTTCACTTTACATTATTTACATATTTTTAGACTTGGTGATGACTCTCAAACCATAAAACAATCAATCACTATAAATCATTCAAGCAATCAAACATACCAATTTAATTCTTGAATAATTAATGACCATATAAATTTAGGGCATGTTCTTAATTACTAAGCTGAGCTGAACTGAACTGAACTAAACTAAACTAAACTGAACTGAACTGAATTGAATAGAGCTGAAATTAATTGTTTATGAGAGATGGAAATTAAGAACTGAACTGATTAGAGCTGAACTAAACTGAACTGAACTAAAATTAAGCTGAAGAGAACATGACCTTAATGTTGAATCTTTTATAAACTACCTTGGTGTTAAATAACACCTTAAACGCATAATGCGCCACAATCCTATCCCTCGGTGTTTAAGACACCTTAAGTGCACTTAGGCACCAAAATGTGATTTAATCCTTGTGTACATTATAGACACTTAAATAGCTCCTTTTCTATGCTTATAGCATCAATAAAAATTATATGAACCATAATAAAATTCCCTTTCAATATTCTAAACTCAATTAAACATTTAGTTTAATTAAACATGTTCTCAATCATGCTAATAATAAAAGTGTGGTTCATACACAACATGCCAATATAATTAATTCCAATCATTAATTCACCACAAATAATCCATACTTTGCAAATCAATCACCAACATCAATCCAATCAACAATTCCAATCAATACCTATCATGATACTACCTTGGAATTACTTAAACAAATCCTAACATGCTTCTATGCACTTAAATATTTACCGAGTACGCGAACGTACCTCAAATATAATCTCAAAATCGCCACGACTAAATAAAGTCACTCACTTGGAAGTCTCCTACAACCCAAAATTACAAAGAGACATTATAACTTATTCAATATAAATTTCCAGGAATATATACACTCTTTAAATCAACTATAAACCCTCTAAAACAAGCTGAAAATTAATTTAATACCCCTACTATTATTCCCAATTAATGGGTAATTAAAAAATCCTTTCAAGAAACATAATTCTACCCTTTATATAAAAATTCCCGCTTTATAAAAACATGTAAAATTGTTGTAAGGAAAAATTGTGAGGAACTACACGCTTAATAGGGGTATTTGGAAATAACTACGCACTAAAAAATTTTATCAAAAAAACTACACTCTAAATTTAAAAAGTTAGAGTAGCACTACCCATTTGCATTTTCCGGCAAGAAAGTCCGGCGTGTGGGGCCCACTTTTTCAATTTTTCTTCTGAAAATCCCTAATTGAAGAAGTCAAAACAAGTAGGGTATGTAATTCATAGGTAATTCTTCTCTTTTAATCCATTAATTATGAATTTTGATGTTAGGGTGTAATGATTAGAAAAATTGGGGTTCTTAGAAATTGGGGATAATTTGAAATTGGTTGAATTTGCTGCTTTAAATTGAAATTGGTTATCCTAGGGTTACAAATTAAGGTCCAATTTGTCATTGCATCGTGTCTTTTCGGGGAAAATTTGAAAAAATCGGCCCACGCACAGACATTCTCGCCGGAAAATGCAAATGGGTAGTGATACTCTAACTTTTTAAATTTAGGAGGTAGTTTTTTTGATAAAATTTTTTAGTGGGTAGTTGTTTCCAAATACCCCTATTAAGCGTGTAGTTCCTGACAAATTTTCCTTGTTGTAACTATGTTTTAAAACACCTATTTCAATAATATTAATCATCTACAATCAAATTCCATCAATAAACAATAGTTTAGAAACCTAGGGTTTTCAATTTGGGGATTTTGAATTCAAAAACTAAATCTGAAAATTATATATATAATAATCATATTCAAACATCATGAAAATTATCACACAACAAAAAAAACAATAATTAAATCAAGGCTAGATTAATTTAAAACAAAGAAGAGAGTTTTTTTGTTGTTGTTGTTGGGTTGCGCACAACACCATGGCAGGGATGATGTCGCGCGCGTCCGCCGATGCTGCTGCTGCCAGCATTCACTGGTGGCGGTGGCTGGCTTTGGTATTGAACGGCCACGCGTGGTGGCGCATGTGGGGCGTGGCGTGAAGGTGAGAAAATAAAAGGGGAGGAGGAAAATTAAGGGAAAAGGAAAATAAGAGAGAGAGAGAGATTTTACCTTTGAGTATTCTCCACCTTGGGCATAGTTTAATTTTCTCATATGATGGGTATTTATACCCTCTCCCAAAATCCCTCTTAACTTAAATTCCTTTTCTACCCTTAATGATCCCTACTCCTATTCAAAGTAGTCATTGACTTTCTTTAAAACTTTATTGACTTTAAAACTTCCTTTTATAAAATAAAATGTCCCAAAGTTTCTACATAATAAAATTAAAGTATTTTCAAAACCATTAAATAAACAAAAATGGAATTTTAATTTAAAAAAAACATTTTTAAATTAATAAAATACCTTAAATAATTCATTTCGAATTATTTAAATACTTTATGAAATACCGATTTAAATTGAAATACGTATAAAAATACGGGGTATTACAGTGGTGGTTGGTGACTGGTGACGTGGAGTTTCGGTTCATTGGTGGTGGTTGGTGACATGGGGTTTTGGTTCGTTGGTGGTGGCTGGTGACGTAGGGTTTCGGTGGGTGGTGATGAGGTGGGGTTTTGATCTTAGGGATAGTGATCTGGGGTTTTAGATCATGGTGGTGGTTACGGGGTTGGGTGTTACTGGTGGGAATTGGTGGTGTTTAGCTTACTAATCAAAGTTTTCTTTCATTTTATTGAACTTATTTTAATGAACTTATTTCAATCAACGTTTGTATATTTTAATAATTAATAATAAATATTAATAACAGGTTCGACAACTTTTAGGAATTTTTGAATAAATTTTAACAAAAAAAAAAAGAGTCATGGTCCCTAAATAGCCTTAGTCCCTCAACTTTTGAGTGTAAAACACCAACCATGGTGGATAAGGGACTAAAATTGCACAAAAAAGTTAAGAGGGACTAAAAGTGCACAAATGAAAAATTTGAGGGAATGTATTTTACCTTTACTCCATTTTAAGTATTAGAGATGAGGTACAGATTATCGAGAAAGGACTTTATGTGACTTTGTTGGTAGTCGAATGAGTGAAAACAATTCTGGAATTTTTTTCTTTGAGCTTTCAAACTTTAATGATGAAGTAAACCACTCAGATAATTTTATAAGGATGTGTAGACACCTACTTTTGACATCTTGTCCCGAAAGGAAGTACGATGATGTTACCAAAATCCGTTCTTCATGTTAAATCAAAGTTGAATTTTTTATGGACTACGAAATGCATTATGAAGTAAGTTAAAACTCATATTTGAGACCAAGTAATCTTAGAGCCTTGTCCGATTACTAATTAGGCCTAAAACGTGCTCATACATGTTTAAACTTGATTAATAACGGACCCAAATGCGGCAAATGCAATGAATCGATCCAATGGATCTTACGTTGTTGAAAACGGAGCCAAACAAATAAAACAACCATCATATATACGTTCATGGCCTATATAGATGGATAGCCCTTTCAATGATATTTCCAACGGTATATTATAAGCCCAATTTCGAGTTAAAACGAAGAAGTTATGATCAAAACACTAAACCAGGCCCTAAAACCGACACCCTTGCACTCCAACAGCCATATCTTTTGATCCATAACATATTTTCACCTAATTTTAACGGAATTGGAAATTAGAAACTCAAAGATTTCCAAATATATCTTACACGCCTAAATCCTACTTTGCAATCAAAAGTTATGGAAGTTTTAAAAAACGCGTTTTCATATAAGGCAAACCACATCCCAGCGCAACTCAATAAGTTGCGCGCGCACGACTCATTGAGATGCGTGCGGCACCCAGTGGACTCAAAGAGTTGCGCGCGCCACCTTAAGGAGCGGCTCTAAAACCCTAAACCTAGATCCCTACGCCTATAAATAGGGGTCTTCGTTCAGCATTACGAGGACCAAAAAATCATAATTAGAACCCTAACATTCTCAAACCATAATCTATCAACTTCTCTTACTATCATACTACTTTTTCTTCTCTCTTCCCAAATACTTTCCAACCCTAATTGAATCCATTTAAGTCCTTGGAGGTATGAAGAAGAAAGAAAGTCCATAAACGCATTAATCGGAGATTTAACATAAGAAGAACGGTTAGTTTCTTGAGCACTTAGATAAATCACTTTTCTTTTATTGTTTAAATAAATTGGGAAATTCTCTTTGGTAACACTAAACTTTTAAGTTTTCTCAGTGGTGAATTGCAAAAAAACTTATTATCTTTGGTAAACTCGGATTTATGATTACCAAAGAGAATAGCTATTTTCATATAAATTCACTAACCATGGTTAATTTCTTTTATTTTTTAATAATTAAATTTATAAAAAAAATAAAAACCAAACCTTTCATCTCTCTCCTCTGACCGAACACCAAACCAGACCACCACCAACGCCTAAACAAACTAGATCACCAACAACGCCCACACCACCTAGACCACCACCAACCCAACGCCCACACCACCTAGACCACCACAAAACGCCCACACCACCCGACCACCCTTTCTTCTCTCTCCTATAAACAAACAGTATCCTTCTCAACAATTCCCGTCAACGACTCCTATCTCTTGCCCTGACGCCACACCCAATACAACGCCTAGAAACCTAGCCCTTCCTCCTCAAATCCGCCGCTAGAAGACTACTAAATTCGACGCAACGAATAGAAAATTTGTGTGTGGTGCCAAAGAATGGCTGATGAAAGGAAAGGAGAGAGAAAGAGATATCGGAGAAGAAGAGGGAGGTAAGGGGTGCGGTTGAGCTTTGTACGAGTGGCCACGATTCAATGATTAAATAAATAAACGGCTTATAGTTCTTGAAATTGATGATGTTTGTCGTGATGTACGGTAAGGATGAAGAATATGGGTTGCCGTTTTGAGTTGTGGTTAATTGTGTGGTGTTGGAGCGCAAGGGTTTCGAAGGGGAGGAAGAGGCGGCAATCCGGCAAAGGCAAGGTGGTCAATTAGGGTGGGGAATATGGTGATGGGGGTCATTTCGTGTGTGGGGACTCCAGTGGCTGCCGAATTGGGGGAAAGCCAGGCTTCGTGGGTATTGTCGCCGACTGGTGGAGTGGCGGGCTAGTGGAGTGGCAGACTGGTGGAGGGAGAACGTGGGTTTTTTTTTTATAAAATAAAATTATTATGTTGTTAAAAAACATTTTAATTGGTTGAGGCTATTAAGTGAGGGCATTTTTGGAATTTCATATTGTTTTTATTTAAAAAAAAAGGTTAACCATGGTTAAGAATTTATATAAATTGTTTCACTAAGGTTACCATTGAAAATTATAACTAATTAGAGTTTACTAAAGATAATAAGATTTCTTACAATATAATTTACCACTGAGAAAATTGAGAAGTATAGTGTTACCAAAGAGGATTTCCCAAATAAATTTAATTGAATAAATAGTGTTGTTTGATCACTTTAAACAAACTTTTAATTAATTAATTCACATAGTATTCTTTTGTTAATCAAAACTAGAATTTGATAATTAATTGTTTTATCACTTAAGACAAGGCGAATATTGTTTATTTTGTTCTTTTCACGAATATTGATTAAACAAAGAATAACGACTTTTGCAATGTAATTCCTACGTGATTAATGCTTGTAAATAAAATCAACTAACTTAGTCTTTAGGTATCACGTTGCATATATTGTTTGGTAATGAAATTGTGAAAAGAATAGCGATTCTCCTTTAAAGGGACCGTTATTTTAGTACCCTCGCTCCCGAACTCATTTCTGGTTTATATAGACCAATTTGGGCATGGGTAAACTTACAAATTGTGTTAATTATCCCATGAACTCCGCATGGGAGAAAGGCATGAACGAGGTTTATGAGTTTTCCCAAAACTCATTGGCGATTCCTACTTGTTTCTTACAAAAAAAAAAAGCGTGATGAGAGTATCATTTCTAATTCAAGATCTCCCAAACAGTCAGGAATTCAAATTCTAATACACCCTAACAAGTGTAAAGTCTTAGGCTTTTAAAGGGTCATGGGCATCTAAGGAAGGATCCCCTACAATGGGAGCACCCTCCTTACAGGATGTGGTGGAATCTAATTGAGGTCAAGTTTAAGAAAATTTATGGGTATGTTCTATTACTGCTATTAGGTGCCTTTCCAATATTTATAATTCAAATTAAATTAGCTAGCATTTCTAACGTTATTTTTTTTTTTTAAGGTGATGTAGTGGATACATTTTTGTATCTATAGTTCAAGGAATATCCATGTGGAAACCTCTCTGATGCGAAATATAATGCAGTCTACATCACCAATGAAGGACTTGTTCGTTTGATTCCCTCCATGGATACAAATGTTATTTCTGCTCGTGATATACAAGATTGGGTAAAGTATATGGGACGGATGATCAATCTACCTTGTACTGGGCATAGGCTTGTTTTGAGTAATATTAATCATGATCTTTCTCATCTTTTCACATTCTTAGATAATAGAAAGTTGTATGTATTTTTTGATTTCTAAATTTATTTCAATTTTAACTTTTTGAAATTGTGTGTCCCTAATTGTTATGTTTCCGTCTTTATGTTAATAGGAAACACATACCTGATAAGTGATTGCTTGATCACTATATATTTTGGACACCGCAAGAACGTGTGAACTTTTTAAATAATTTGATATGTTTGTTAAAGATGAAGCGAATTCCTGAATTTTATCATGATTTGGGAAGTATGATGACAAGAGATGACATTGGGTATTATAGGTCAGAACAAATTCCTCCCGTTATATTTAAAGAAATTTGGCAAAAAGATGACCCGAATCGTCCTGTTGTACCTGATACTGTGGGTGAAATAGATTTGAGAGATATGGGTTGATTTCAAGTGGCTACTTACGAGACGGATTGAGATATTTTAAGATATATGGTTGCAGTATATCATCATTATAATGACTAGCCCAATGACGAATTTAACATTTTTGTAAGTGAGTTCAAATAACATAAATAAATTATATCGAAATTATTCATAAATTAACAAATTACGTACATACAACTATAAATATCATTAAGACATACGAAGTATATAAATAAGTGTATTCATAAATTAATAAATTATGTACATACAACTATAATCATTTTGAGAAAATATTCTTTTTCTTGGAGTTAAAAATGAATGGATTAATGTGTTTCATAAATATTTCAAATATGGCCCATTGAATACTTTCTTATTTCTATGAATCCATATCGCATAGATTGGCCAATTTATGTTTGTCACCACCTCTCTTGATAAATTTGATGGTATAGGATCATATATATTGGACTTTCATGAACGATTGATTTATATGCTTGGATATTGAGTTTTATGAAATTGATAGTTGAACTAAATGAATCCAATTACTATAACGTAGAATGTAGTTGTTTGACTTTCCATGTAAGTGTGTATTATATGTACAATGAGTAGCACGAACTTGATTTAAACTACTAAATTTGTAAATTGAAACTTCATAATATCCACTATATTGTATAGGTAATCAATCATGGCAGACATTTACAAAGAAACTGATTATTTGTTTAATAAAGGCAAATTTAGTGAAGCTTTGAAAAAGCTTGAGGAATCTACTGCTTTACCTGTCGAGGCTATGGATTTGTGGACATTAAAAGCAAGGTGTTACGAAAAACTTGAAAGACACGAAGGTAATAAACTATTATATTGTATACTTATGCATTATTATGTTGTTAAGAAATGTAATTTACTTTTTTTTTTATCTTTTCTCTTTAGATGCTTTTGAATCAGCTCTTGAAGTATTCAAAGTCGACACCAAAAATATAGGAATTGTGAAAAAATTAGCGTAATTATTTCTAATCTTGATATCCTTTGGCCACATTGTGTTTCCTTATGTAAATTGTTTCAATGTTAAATTATTTAGTGCTTATGTATTGATCTAATGGTTAAAATAGTTTATATACGCTTAAAAATAAAGAGTCATATTTAAATTTAATTAGGGTTTAAACCTTTCCGAACTTAAAAAAAATATGAGATTAGGAAAGTCATTTAATAAATAAAAATAAACTATTTTATAATAAAAATATTATATAAATCATAAAATATTCGGGTATTACACCAGGGGCTGCTTTGGTGTAGACGTTGCAAAAGCATTGTCTCATATTTAAAGTTTTTATTATTGTTTTTTATTTTAGTTTCAGCTTTTGCTGTTTTAGATTTATTATTGGAGCATATTTAAAAGTTGATGGATTTGTGCATATCAAGCTATGCTTTTGCTATTTTAAAATTTCAAGCGATTACTATGCCTTTTTTATATCTATTAATGTTTTGCTACTTTCATGAATTTGGGAATCTTTGATGGCTAGGGTGATGGCACATAATATAAAAAGAGAAACCTGGCTTATTATGTTGATAATTTTTATATATGTGAAATCTTTTTTATTTTAAGTAATTATATTGTATAAAATTAGGGAATTATTTTTGTATAAGATTATTTCTTTAATGTAATTTTATGTAGCAAAATAAATAAATAAATTAAGGACACACCAGGAGATGACACGTGTCATTGCTGGTGTGTCTTTTAGTATATAGATATTGATTCATTGTTGATGTTCACAAAAATAGTTTTTTTTTAAAAAAAAAAAAATTGTTGTATGCTAAGCATATAAAGAGAGAGGCTGGGAGTAAAAGAGCGAGAAAAATTAGGGAGAGGAGTCGAGAAAAAAATAGAGAGGGATAAAATGCAACCTATAATTTTCAAAGCATTTTAGAGGATGAAACAAGGACAAGAAGAATTGAGAATTTCAAAGCCTGTTATAATGTTCGAAGCCTTTTAGAAGATGGAACAACGACAAGCCATCTAATTAGTAGCACAATTAACATAAAAGTTCAACATTAAGGAAGAAATTAAAGGATTGGAAAAGAAAGAGAGAGTGCAGCCGAAAGACAGGGAGGGAAATTCAAAAGAGAGAGGGGGTAGGCAGGAGAAGATAGAGAGTCTGGGAGGAAAAGAGAGAGAAAATTGGGGGAGAGGAGTTGGAAGAAAAGAGAGAGAAGGTTAAAAGTACAGCCTATAATTTTCAAAGTCTTTTAGAGAATAAAACAAGGATAAGAATGATTGGGAACTTTCAAAGCTTTATATAATTTTCAAAGCTTTTAAGAAGATGGAGCAAGGGCAAATCATCTAATTAGTAGCACATTTAACATAAATTCAACACTATGGTAAAATCGTGTTATATTCATGAATAAGTACTATTTTTATGTTGTTCAACCATAAGGAAAGACAGAAAGATATAAAGATAAAGGGGAAGAGAGAGAAGAAGAGAAAGGAGTCGGGAAATAGAAGGGTTGGAAGACAGAGAGAGAAAGAGGGAGAGAGGGAGGGGGGCGAGAGAGAGAAAGGAAAGCCGAAAGACCGAGAGGGAAATTCAAAAGATAGAGGGGGTAGGCCAGGAAAAAAGAGAGAGCCGAGAATATAAGAACGAGAAAAATTAGGGGAGAAGAGTTGGGAGAAAAGAGAGAGAGTGATAAAGTGCAACCTATAATTTTTAAAGCATTTTAGAGGATAGAACAAGGACAAGAATAATTTGGAATTTTCAAAGCGGCCTTTTTATAATTATCAAAGCCTTTTAGAAGATAGAACAAGGACAAGTCATCTATTTAGTAACACAATTAACATAAAAGTTCAACATTATGGTAGAATCATGTTAGATTCATGAGTAAGTACTTTATTTATGTTTTTACAACCATAGGAAGAGAAAGAGAGATATAAAGATAAAGCGGGAGAGAGAGAAGGGGATAAAGGAACCAGGACATAGAAGGGTTGGGAGAGAGAGAGAGAGAAGGGAAACCGAAAGACAGAGAGAGAAATTCAAAAGAGGGAGGGGGTAGGCCAGGAAAAGAGAAAATGGCCAGGAGTAAAAGAGGGAGACAAATTAAGGGAGAGGAGTCAAGAGGAAAGAGAGAGAGGGATAAAGTGCAACCTATAATTTTCAATGCCTTTAAGAGGATGGAACAAGGATGAGAAGGATTGGGAATTTCCCAAACTTTTTATAATTTTAAAGCCTTATAGAATATGGAACAAGGACAATGTAGACACCTAAAAATGTCTCCCCAAAACCAAACCTGATGATGAACAACCTTACATCGCCATTATTGGTCGGGTTGAATATTTAATTTTTGGAGTGCTTAAATTCATATTCAATCCCAATAAATTTCATAAACCAACAAAATTCCTAGCCCATTTCTCCAAACCATAACTTATTTTCCTCTTTTCGTGCCTTCAAACCCAAAATAATTCATTTCGTGTCCTTTACAATCATTCATTTCGTGTCCTTTTTATAAAAACATTTAGCCCAGTTTATTTTGGTCCATAATCTGGGTCAAATGATTTAATAATTGGATGGTTTTTGAAAATATCTTTCCAACGATATATTATAAGCCCAAATCCGAGTTATAACGAATAAGTTATGACCAAAATATTAAACTGAGCCCAAACCGAACCTAAGCCCACCTTACCTACGACCCAATGATCATGTGGAGGGTACAAAGGATTTAATCTCAAATTCCTAAACCAATTAGGATTAATTGGAATCTTCTATAAGTTTCTAAAATATCTTAATTATCCTTTTTGAAAAGATAAGATTAAAGAGTTTAAAATTGAATAAAACTCCTCTTTTTGAAAGTCCTAATTCTATCCGAATTGAAAGACGTTCAAGATAGACAGATATTATTTCGTGCCTCATATTTATTTTCCAAATATTTAATGGTTGGATAGTCCTTGAAATTATCTTTCCAATGGTATATTATAATATCAATTCTAACTATAACGGAAAAGATATGAATGAAATATCAAACTCTATCAAAAACTGACACCGTCTCACTATTTCGGCCATATCTTTTATTCTACAAAATATTTTAATCTGATTCCAATTGGGTTAGAAAGTAGATTTCAACAGCTTTCCAAAGACATATTACTTATCTTATTCCAATTTTTGGATCAAAGATATGATAAAAAACAAAAACCGCAAAAACTGATGTCTATAGCAAGAGTATTATTCCAATTCGAATTCTTATCTTTTCTTACTTCTTCGACCCTCTTTTTTCCTTATAAATAAAGGTCATATATCCCCTTTTTGAATCAGCAAAAATCTTGATCATCAAATAATTCTCTACTCTCTCTTTAGCCTAAACACTAGCCTCCCTATTCTTTCACTATTCCTTCCTTTAAGCACTCCAAGGAGTTCATACGATACCCAAAGTTCTATACTTTAACCAAGGCGTGATAGGTATAATTAAATGAGGGTTTGGACCAAATAAACTATACTTTTAATTTAATTGTTTCAATTAGATTTATGTTTTTATTGAAGTTATTAACAGTTTATTCATGATGTAGCAATTCAAGGAAACGCGAAAAGTGAGTAATTAATCACTTAATTACTCTTATTTTTATTTTTATTGTTAGCATCATGATAGGATTATTATATTTGATTTGACTAACAATTTATTTTTGAATTGCTTCCAATATTAATGTTTATTCTATTATTATTTATTGATCACCACATTGCATGTTAAAGGGAATATGTAATTGAAAAACACGCCTAATAAGATAATTTGGACAACCGGTTTAGGTTCCTTTTTAGTCTTGTTATTAATTCAAGTGATCACAATATTTTAGAATTATATGTTGCATTAATATTCAACCAATTTAGCTTAATAATAGTTTGGAGCGAATCGAATATTTTGTTTGTATGCCTTTGAGATCGCAGGAATACTTTTCACTATAAGAATCAAGTATAGGCCAATACGAGCGAATGTGACTCCATGACTCACTTCGTACCATCATCCCCGATCCTCCTTTTGTGGTTCCGAACCATATGGAGTTAGTAATCTCATGGATTATGAATGGGGTGTAACATTCACAGGTCAATCGTTGTTGCCTATCGTTATCCCTTAATTCGTGGTTGCCTTTTGTGATCCGTGAACGGTTTACAAGTTCCTTAAAAACTTATTGGCGGCTCCCTACTTTCCTTGTCCCTAATCATGTCCCTAATTGTATGTCAATTCTCACTTCCTATGAGTGCCAAGCATATTCACAACATGCTTTAACGTAGGCACACTTCGAGCGACGCCTACAATTTGGCGACTCCACTAGGGAGGATTCTTGGTTATTTATCGATTTAAGTGATCGGTATTTAATTGAGATGAGTGGATGAGACTTGAAAGATTCTTGAACTGTATTCCTGCGATTTAATTGGCAATGTCACATATGCATATGCATTTTAGCTTACCTATTTTTCCACAATAGTACGTGTTCTACGTAGGTGGCTAGCCCGGGGGATTTATGCTCTATCAACCCGAAAACGCTCATGGCAATAAGGGTTCATCCGAGTTTTTAAATCTACCCAAACCATGGAGTCGAGTTCGATTTCATCACGAACTTGCAGAGCCACCCGTTGACATACACCCTCAAGGGAGGTTGCCTTGATAACGCGTCCAAACTCTTAACCATGGTACCCTTTGACACCCAAAAGCTTGACCATAGTGGAACATAGATCTTGACTTTAGGTTCCGAACTTCATTGCATCATGCTTGATGATGTGATTATATGTGCATTTTTTTGTTGAATTTTTTTTAATTATTTTTTTCTCTTATTAAACCCTTTTTAATTTTTTTAGAGTCGAGTCATAGCTAGTTTTTTTTTAAATTTGAGTCAACCCGGATTTTTATTCTCGTATACTGCACAAGAGTCAACTTATTTTGGTAAAAGCTGGAGTTCTAGAAAGAGTTGCGTGTCGTGCCACCTATGGATCTGTAGCCTCGAGTTTTATCTTTCTTTGGAATCAGTTTCGTCCTAAAAAGAGTCACAGATAAAAAGTTATAACCAATATACTACAGCCTGTCCAGTTTAGGCGTCTTTTTAGCGTCAACTTTCTTTTCTATCTTTTTGTTCCAAGCTAGTCTTGGCCAAGTCCTTTCATCCGTGTCAACTCGTATAACATAGGATTGTAGATTTTTATTTTATTTTATTGTTTTTATATCCACGAGTCCTAACACTTCTAGAATTCTAGTCCTCTTCCTAGTTTCTTGTGATTTTTTGTGCTAACCTTAACATGTGTTCTTTGTCTTTAATTGTGGGTGATCTTATTTATGACTAATGATTGCCAATGGACCGTTTTCACCTAGTAAATAGCATAAAAGAACATTAAAATTGGAAAAAATTAATCAAGTTAGTTTGTCTTTTAGTCTTCCGTGCTATTTGGTCATTGGGTCCTTTATTTTTCACAACGTCCTCATGTCTAGCCATGCGATCATACCACGAGTCTTAATAAACTCACCTAATCACACATGTTGAGTCATTGCACACACTTTGTCTTCAAACAATGCACTATATTGTTTATGATCGTATACTAGGACCATGCAAGCGTCATTTTCCGTCGTTATAGGAATGAGTGGAGTATTTCCCATCGGTTTACAAAATTCTTTCATAAACTCTTCCTTTCCAATCTGAGTATTGAGTCAATGCATTAAGTGAGCTCATTTTGTTCCATATTACTCAAGTTCAAGAATCACTAGAGTTGGAAGAATAAGGGGAACGTCATTCCTTCCTTCTTTTCTTCCAATCAAAGCATTAGCAATAACAAACTTCTTGTCCCTCTTGGCGTTAACAAGTAATTCATAAGCAACCATGAAGACAAAGCACAAGACAAGTTTCCATACAAGATTTCATGTTTTCTTTTTTTTCGTTTCAAACCCTTTCCCTCAAAAAGTCTAGCTTAGGTTCTCCTTATCCATGTATCTATATGTCACATTTCTTACCTTCTTCATAAATGAGCATCTCTTTCTTACATTCGATCACGTAATTCGGAAAAAAAAAAACCGAACTAGACACAAGGTACATGAATGACTTGAGGCACCTTTGTAACCCTGTCATTCCCTATTAACCATTCAATCACATATCCATTTCTTCATTAACCACTTTGAGCATTGTCTGACGATTGACCTTATTTATTCAACCCACATTCACTTAACCCTGGGATGGGAAGGTGTGCAATTTGTGTAACATTCAGAAAGCAAGTTCAAAAAAAAATGTCTAAAGGCAAGTGTTCCAATGTCTTCGATATGAACACGTCTCAAATTGCGTCTCTCATCGAGTGCTTGGCACCGTGCCTGAGAAACATGAATTCTAAGTGAGTGATGGAACACATGATCCAAGATTGTCTACATTGATTTAAAAGAATGAAAAAAAAGAAAAGAAATTCAAATAAAAAATTTATGAAAAATAAAACTTGCAAAGTCCAATTCACAATTATACATCTTGGGGATTCTCTAGGGTCTTGAGCCTTATACCCTTTTCTTCTTTAAACCATAAACTTAACCATATTACAACCCTTGAAATACCTCTTTGAGGTGTACATACACTTGTGCAAAGTTCGGTTAGAGCTACGTTCGGTCTGATTCTTAACGGATACGTATGCAACCTCACATTGAGGTGCGGCCACATTCATATTCATATCCATGCATGATCGAGTCAAGAATATCCAATGCTTACCCCTACCCATTTAGATCTTGATTTGGGGGGCTTGAACCCACATCATTTAGCTTACCCATCCTAAAGAGTCACTATTTTGACTCTTCTCACATAAATTTCCATCACCATAACCTTTGCAGCTAACCTTAGTATTACATTCACACACTTCACTCACACATCCATATCCATATACATATGATCTTTCCCTTTAAGAACCCTTTTTCATGAAATCTTGTTTCAACACTGTGCATGTTTCATCATCTTTCAGGACAACATTCATTAAAAGAATCATTGTATACTTGCTTAGCTTCTTGACCTGAGCAATGTTCATTGTTTCACGCATCGCATAATGTGCTGAGCAACATTTATATATCAATGATTTTTAATCATTCAAAGCATATCGTGCTTAGCTCATTGACCTAAGCAACATTCATTATGCAATACTCAATAATCACTTCATCTATATACGTGCTTAGCTTCCAGACCTAAGTGACGTTCAAGATCATTTCTTTACACCATATATGATTCTTAGCTCCATCACCTAAGTTCATTCATCTATCGTTTCACATAATGTAATTGTCCTTAGCCTCCTGGCCTAAGAACATGCATCATGCATACATTATCTTTAAGAAAAGCAATTCAATCCATGCGATTCATTTTGTCTTGCTCAACGAGGAAGTTCAAAACTTCTTCCCTTTTTCATGTCTTTTCTTTTGGGGAAGTTCAAAAACTTTTTCAATATTTTCTCATCGAGGGAAGTTCGAAAATAAAAGTTCAGTTTTCAAGTTTTTCTTTTTCGGGAGAAAGTCGGTACCCTCCACTCGTCTCATGACAAAAATGACGGAATTTTTTTTCATTTTTGGTTACTCGTGTCTGCACACACACTGACAAAAGTCGTATCCCCTAATCAAAAGTAATACCTAAATCCTCTAACTAAACTAGATAGGGAAGTAGGGTCGAACTCCACAGGGAAACAAGTCTTTTTACTCCTAATTATTTATTATAATCTAGATTATGAAGTAACCAATATTTATATTTGAATAATAAACTAAACTACGAAGATTGAGAATAGGGAGAAAACAATATATAAAAGGATCTAGGGCATAGGTTCACCAATAAATAATATTTCAGGGTAAAATATAATAATCATTCATCAATGCATATATTAATCAGATTATAAAGGGCTTTCGCTACGTATTATAATCACACAATTAATTTACCGACATTAAATCTCATCTTTCGAATCTCGACCTAACCATTTATAAATTAACCTACCTATTGAAACTAGACCTAAACATCAATTCTCATCTGTCGAATCTCGAATCAATATTGTTAAACTCATGCATAAAAGATATGCGCAAATCTAGTCACAGAGCATTAAACCAATCAATAGGAAATTAATCTAGCATTGATAATTAACAACAATAAATTACCCCTTCATATTATTTATGGATCCTCATAAACCCTAGAAAGAAAACTACTCACACATAATAGAAACTAAATTAATCAAAGCAATAAAGTAAGACATGATTAAAGGAATAAAATAAACAACTAGATTAAGAGAAGAGAAATCGTTCCCAAACTAAATCTGGAATTAAGAATGGATTAAGAACAAAGGTTTTACAGAAAGAAAATCTAAGAGAACAATTAAGAGAGTAAAGAAAGAGTAAAAGGAAAAAAAGAGAGAGAGGAAAGGAGAGCGTTCCTAAAATCGTATTACGGAGGAGTATTTATACTCCGTACAAATCCTAAATTAAAACAAACTAAAACGACGCTAATCGTCTCCTAATAAATACACGCGCCCGATCGAGCGAGGCACCGCCTGATCGGGCGCACCTTTTTGCTCGATGTACTAATCTCACGCCCGGCCGGGCGCGTCACCGGGTGCCAACCTTAGCTTCTCCCGCCCGGACGGGCGCGCCTCCGGGCGCCAGCCTCTTTGGTCGGGCGGTTCACTTGGGCCACTATTTGGACTACGATTGGGCTCCAATTCTTCGGGCCAATCTGGGTTTCCTCTTCCGGTCTTGAATACTCGGTCCAAATGCCCCGGTATCACCTATACCGAGCCCTTAATCACCGGTTCGATGGCTCTAACCGGCCCTGGGCTATAAAATCTGGTCGTGATTCTCCAATGTTCGTGATTGCTCCAAAATATCTCAGGAAATTACTCCAAAAGTGTAATTCCCTGCAAAAGTCAACCAAATCTACGAAGACACTAGAAAGCACCAATTAGTAATAAAAGTGGCTCTAAAGAGCCAAAAACACTACCAATTATGACCAAGGGACGAGGGTAAAATACTATATAAAATAGACACATCACACACACCATACACACACACACACACCATAAGTTATACACATGTTATGTCGTGACTTGTCAAACTTGGTCAAGTCAGTTGGTCAAGTCTATCACAGTCTATATGAGTCTCCTGGCAAATTTTATTTTGCAGGTCTCAATTACAGCCCACGTCCGGGGACAAGCGGACCATCTACAACCCACGTCCGGGGACAAGCTGACCATCTATAGCCCATGATCGGGGATTAGCGAACCATTTACAGTCCACATTTGGAGATAAGCGAACCATTTATAGCCCACGTTTGGGGACAAGCGAACCATCTACAGCCCACGTCCGGGGACAAGCGGGCCATCTACGGCCCACGTTCGGGGATAATCGAACCACCGTCATTTCATGGCGCAAGGTTCTTGATGCACAGAGACTTGCAATCTTATTAGACAATTTTTTCCTCAAGCATGGAAAATTGTCGGTTGTTGTCATCTCTCAAAGCGAAGAAGTCAGCAATTACATCATATGCCGACTTTCCTCAAGCATGGGAAGTATCTCAACCGGTGAGTTTCTTCAAGCATAGAAAACTACCAAAATCATCTGTCGACTTTCCTCAAGCATGGAAAATATTATCGGTGGGTTTCTTCAAGCATAGAAAACCATCAATTCATATGTCGACTTTCCTCAAGCATGGAAAATATTATCGGTGGGTTTCTTCAAGCATAGAAACCATCAATTCATATGTCGACTTTCCTCAAGCATGGAAAGTATCATCCGGTAGATTTCTTCAAGCATAGAAAGCTACCAAACTCATCAGTCGACTTTCCTCAGGCATGGAAAGTATCTCAACAAAACGTCATCCTATATAATTAACTGATGGTTTGGACCAAATCAACTATACTTTTAATTTAATTGTTTCAATTTGATTTATGTTTTAATTGAAGTTATTAACAGTTTATTCATGATGTAGCAATTCAAGGAAACGCGAAAAGTGAGTAATCAATCACTTAATTACTCTTATTTTTATTTTTATTGCTAGCATCATGATAGGATTATTATATTTGATTTGACTAAAAATTTATTGTTGAATTACTTCCAATATTAATGTTTATTCTATTATTATTTATTGATCACCACATTGCATGTTAAAGGGAATATGTAATTGAAAATCACGCCTAATAAGATAATTTGGACAACCGGTTTAGGTTTCTTTTTAATCTTGTTATTAATTCAAGTGATCACAATATTTTAGAATTATATGTTGCATTAATATTCAACCAATTTAGCCTAATAATAGTTTGGAGCGAATTGAATATTTTGTTTGTATGCCTTTGAGATCGCAGAAATACTTTTCACTATAAGAATCAAGTAGAGGCCAATACGGACAAATGTGACTCCATGACCCACTTCATTCGTACCATCATCCCCAATCCTCCTTTCATGGTTCCGAACCATATGGAGTTAGCAATCTCATGGATTATGAATGGGGTATAACCTTCACGGGTCAATCGTTGTTGCCTATCGTTGTCCCTTAATTCGTGGTTGCCTTTTATGATTCATGAACGGTTTACAAGTTCCTTAAAAACTTGTTGGCGGCTCCCTACTTTCCTTGTCCCTAATGGTGTCCCTACTCGTATGTCAATTCTCACTTCCTATGAGTGACAAGCATATTCACATCATGCTTTAACGTAGGCGCACTTCGAACGACGCCTACAGACAAGTAATCTAATTAGTAGCACATTTAACATAAAAGTTCAACATTTATGGTAGAATCGTGTTAGATTCATGAGTAAGTATTTTTTATTTGAATGTTTGTACAACCATAAGGAGAGATATAAAGATAAAGTGGGAGAGGGAGAAGCGGAGAAAGGAAACAGAAAAGATAAGGGTTGGAAGAGAAAGATATAGGGGCCGAGAAAAAGATAGAGCAGTCGAAAGACAAAGAGGTCAATTCAAAAGAGAGGGAGAGTAAGTCAGGAGAAGAAAGAGAGGCTGGGATGAAAAGAGAGAAAAATTATGGGAGAGGAGTAGGGAGAAAAGAGAGAGATAGAAAGAGGGGTTAGGAATTAAGGAGGATGAGATAGACATAAGAAGAAAGAGAAATAGGACTAGGAGAAATATAGGGGTTTGGAAAAGAAATAAATGGGCGAAAATTAATATTCGATTTAACGCTACAAAATTCACATTTAATTTCCATTTTTTTAAAAAAAAAAAGAAATATAAGTACGCTCAATAATATCCACACCCGGTATTTTACATATTGGACTATAATGATCAGATTCAAGTATGTTTTAGTTGTTGTTGGTTTTTATTATTTTCCAATGAAATGTCCTTCTTACCAATTAATTTTGTATAATATAAACTAATTATAATAAAACAATTTAACACATAAAAAAAACATGTACCAATACCAAATTCTTCAACTCAAGCAATCGATTCTTTAAAAAAACAAAAATCAAGCAATCGATAACCTTATTTTATAGCATACATATTATTCCTATAAAAAAATTTCACTATAACAAAGTAATTCATTCCAAAAAAAATTTCAAGAAAATTTCTAAAATCCTTTTTTTCCAAAATACAATACCGAATTAACGATAAAACCAACAAGTACAATCAACAATATCGACACCCCGTATTTTCCATATTATTAGACTATCGCGCGCAAGGACGACTAGTCTTTAATTAAATATGATTAGTAATTCAAACCATTTAAAACATGCATGATATTAAAATCAATCCTTCAAAAAATACATCTATTAAAACAAATATTAAAATCAATACATCCAAATATACTTTATTTCATAAATCATAATTCAAATAAATTTAATTGAATCACTAATAAAATCATATAAAACATGTTATTCAAACCAATCACTTTCAAAGGTATCTAACCAATCAAACGTACCTATCACAAAACTTTTTTAAAAGCTAGCCACACTGCACTTGAGGTTATTTCTTATTTATATAGTTTTTCTTTGGAAAATTTGACAATTACCACCTTCTATTATTTCCATTTTAGCAATTACCACCTTGTTTTATTTTTTTTTTTTAAAAATTACGACATTCTCTTTTCTAAAACATCAAAAGTTACCACCTTCTTACCTCCCAACTGTCATATGACGTCATGTGGGGCCCACTTTTACCTTCCCTCTTCTTTTTCCCTCCCATTTCCTCTATGCTCACTCAATTTCAACTCCCGTGTCTCTCTTCTCTCTCCTTCGCCATTAATATCAATTAATCCAACCTCACCTACCTCATTTGTTTAGAAAATTTACTCCCTTGCGTCACATCATCTTTCTCTGGCATAATTCATGGTAAAAAAAGTTGCAGCATTGTCCCAAATTTGTACCTTATTCCAGGCGTAGCGCTGAAGGGGGGACCAAGCTAGGAGGAATTTGGTTGTTAGAATCAGCAAAAGGGAGTAAAAAAAGCAAGGTAATTTGACTCTAAACAATGAATTTGTCAAACCCTAGAAATTGTTACACTTTAATTGCATACAAATTTGTGTAATGTGGTATTATATTCATTAATTAGTTGTAAAGTAGGGTTTTTTATTGTTTAATTAGTGGATTCCCTACCTTATAAAAAGTAGAAGATAACTCTTAAGAATAGTGTGCTACCAAATATACCCTCAAAAATATGTACAAAAATGTATATTTACTTTTTTACCCTCATTAGTATGTTTGCTCTCATTAATATATTTTTTTTATCATTAAACATATCATCAATTAATTCGATTTTTTTAAAACAAAAAACTTGTAATTCCTTGTTTTTAATATAAAAATTATACTTCATATGTTATGATTATTATTTTAAAAAATAAAATTATATTTACAAATAGACTGTTTATTACCAAGAGATTGTTTGTTTTTTACTCCTTCGTGGTTGCTCTTCTTATTTACAATCTTGTCATCCTTTAATTGCAATACTATTGTTAAGGTTTATTAGCTTTTGAATTGTACGTTGTTTGATGGCACATAAATAACGTTATGGAATTTGAATGAGATTCATATTAAATAGTGATATTTAAGCATATGTTATCAAGAGGTGTAAAGAACTTAAAAATTCTAAAGTCAAGGGAAAAAAAACGGGTATGGAGTATTAATATTGGAGAGAATTTACGAGGAAAAATATAACTAAATAGTTATTGATTTAGTATTAGATATAGATATAGATATATTAGATGCTCGTAGAACAATATAGAACTTAGATTATTAAGTTTTTAGCTAAAATGAACATTTCACCTATTATTACTCCGTATGACCAGAGCTCAAAAAAAATTCATTTGAAGAAAAACACACTAGATATATTAATCATGCGAATCAATTAAGAATTCTAAACTAACAATAGTTTGAGATATGAAGGGATACAAATCAATTAAATATTATTTAATAATAATTTTGAAATAACAGTGTCAAACTATTGAGGTTTCGAACAATAATTGTCATAAAAAGATTTTGATGGTTTTTTTTTTATACTTTTACAAAGTCACTACATTTGCACATAAACCAAATAACACGTATTAAAACTAGCAGGTCTACCACCCAAATCAAAGGTGTAAATACACACCAATACAATTTCTCTACAAGAGTTAACTTCTTCGTGCGCGTTGCATGCGTGGCCACCTTAGTATAATTAAAAATTCAAAGCTGCATGTTGTTAGTTAGTTCACCAATTGAATACACTGACCCCTAATTTGAATTGCAAAACCCTAATTTCAACTACACTGACTTAATCCCCAAATTGAAAATAAAAAACCCTAAAATCAATTGAAACCCCCTAAATTAAGATGAACAACATACCTTTCTTCGTGGAATCGTTGTCATGTTGCAGCAACACCAAATATTGTTCGTGAATTTTGGTTTGGTGGAGTGAATTGAAGTGTTTCTGATTTCTTTGAGGGAAAAAAAGTGAAAGGGGAGATGAAAATCGAGTTATGAATGAGAAATGGGAGGCAAGAAAGTGGTAACTTTTGATGTTTTAGAAAAGAGAAGGTGGTAATTTTCAAAAAAAATAATACAAGGTGGTAATTGCTAAAATGGATATAATAGAAAGTAGGGCCGAGCAAAACTACCCGAAAAACCGAAAACTAGAAAACCCGTTTTGTTACCGTTCCGAAAATTAGGGTACCCGATCTGATAACCATAATGGTTCGGGTACTCGTTCCGATAATTTGTTATCGGGTATGGTTATTGGGTATCATTTTAAAATTAACGGTTACCCGTTCCGAATCGATAAGCAATTTTTTGTTTTTTTATCCTACTTAAATCTATTTTTTCCAAAATCTAAACTCTTATTTTGCTTCATTATCACTATATAATATCAATGATTAGTAATATAATTAATAATTTGGTCAAGATCATGTGGTATTGTTGTTAATTAGTGTTAAAATATATCATAATAACTAATGCATTAAGTTTAATGATCACTATTGGATAGTTTATTGGGTACCCGATAACCGTTCTGAAAATCCGGGTATCCGAACTTATCGGTTCGGTTTATGGATATCACTTTTAGTGATATTGGTTATCGGGTACTCGAACCGTTATTACTAACGGTACGGGTACCCGTCCCATGCTCACCCCTAGAAAGTGGTAATTGTAAAAATTTCCTTTTTCTTTTTTGAAATACTCTTGCTGGTTTGTAGAGTAAAGGTAAAATACAATCCTCAATCTTTTGTATTTGTGCACTTTTAGTCCCTCTGAACTATTTTGTGCACTTTTAGTTCCTCTGCCACCAATGTTGGTGTTTTCCAATTAAAAGTTGAGGGATTTAGCCTAATCAGCATTAGTTTAGGGACCATGACTCATTTTTATTTTTTTTATTTTTTTTGTCAAAATTTATTAAAAAACTTTTTATTAGTTTAGGGACCAAGCTACTCCAACATCTATCTCTCTTCTCAGTGTTCAGATCTGGTTTTTTCCCTCTTCCCTCTTTGCTTTCCCTCTTTGAACCTTAATTTCTACTCCTTTTCATTTCAAATCTTTAGCCAAAATTAATTTTTTTACCAATAAAAAATCAGATTAAATATCAAGAAACATTGATTAATTAAAACCCTAAAAAATTCACTTTTTCTGAAAATTCGTTGCTCTACAGTAGCAACACCAAAGACGATTTTTTTTTTGAAAGCAACCAACGTTGAATTTTTGGGAGTGATGTAGTCGGATTTCAGGGGATGAAAATGTTGGGGAAAATGGTCGATTTTTTTTGGACAAATTAATTTGAATTTTGGAGAAGTAGTCTAAATTTATAAAATTTGGGGAAAACAGTCAATTTTGGGGAAATTTATCAGAACTGTGTAAAAATTGTACTCATTCTACTCGTATTAGTGTGGAGAAGGCTGTTCTTCACTTTTTTTTTTAACAAAAAACTGATTATTTGTTGAAGAAATTGAAGATAGAGAATGAGGTTTTTCTTTGGAAAACAAGAGAAAGAAAGAGCTGAGCAAACGGATGACAGAGAATATTTAGCAAAAAAAAAAATAAGGGAAAATAATAAAGGGGGACATGAATTATTTGGCAACATATGAGGGTAAAATAGGAAATTAGGATGACTTAAGTGTAAAACATGGGGGTGTTCTGGGAATTTTAAATAAAATTCTGACAAAAAAAAAAAAAACAAAAAAATAATGAGTCATAGTCCCTCAACTTTTGTTGATTAGGCTTAGTCCCTCAACTTTTGGAGGTAAAACACCAAGTGTGATGGGTAAGGGACTAAAAGTGCACAAAAAAAATTGACAGGACTAAAAGTGCACAAATACGAAAGTTTAGGGAGTGTATTTTACCTTTACTCCTAGTTTGTAAAAACAAAAAACAAGAATATACTCTTGCTGTTCGTTCTTTCTCCCCCTTCACCTTCATTTTACTTCCCAATTGAAGCTGCTTCAAGAACTGAAGAACAATCAAATTGAAATGGAGCAAAATCAAAGACCATCTTCTTCAAGATCTTATCAATTACACCCAGCTAAATCAGTTATCACTGATCTCTTCAACCTTTTTTTAGGGGTATTTCACCAATTCCTGCAATTTTTGTAGTTTTCTCTAATCTGGTTTTTTTATACTTCAATTTCCAATTTAGCTTGTTTCTTTTCATCATTGCAGAGAATTTCGCGCCAAAAATCTGATGAACAAACACCGTAAGTTTCGTTCTCAGTTGTTCAGTTCTCGCCCAATTTAATTTATGCCCATTGATTTATTTTTATTTTTTTTACTTATTTTGGAATGAATTTATTTGTTTATAATTGTGTTGTATGTTATGGAATTTGTTTAATCATTGTTTAGTATTCGTAAATATTCTGCTGTGTTTGTTGGTTGATTTGGTATATTATGGTGAACTTAAAAATGGGTACAGTTTGTTTCTTTTAAGTTATTCAATCTGTATTTTTTAAGTGTATTGGAATATCTTTTTGAAACGACTAAATTGACGACCGCCATTGTCGATAAAGTGGAAAAAAGTACGAACACTTTGAAAGCTCATGTTGGTATCTATTGAATAACAATATACCGCTTTTGGTGATTGATGGTGGAAGTGGTCAGTGAAATGGTGAATTGAACAATCATATGATTAGGTCAAAACGTAGATGATTTATTCCTAGCTGGAAGCTCATTGTTTCAAAATTTTTAATTCTTAATCTTTAAGATCACAAAAGCTAACGATTCAATTTTTCGGAGATAGTATGGATATGGTAATGAGTTTGAACAAGACTAAAAATGTACGAATTCAGGTTGCTGTCTTTAATAAACTATCTAGCTATTGGCAAATATGGTGATTGACGGGGGGAATTGGTGTCGTGGGCTTAAACAACCTTTATTTAGAAGCGTAGATGATTAAACCCTAGCTGATTTCCATTTGGGGGGGGGGGGTGGCGGCTCAGAGGGCAATGTTATTGGGTTTGTGTGGTATTGCTATGGTTGTTGATTTCGGATGTCTCATAGTTTATGAAGTTATAAACAAACTCATTGTTGTTATCCACTTACACATATTAGTAGTAACACTCTTGGGTCATTAACGATCAACACCCATGTTCCTTGGTGAATAACTTATTAACTCATCAGTTAAAAGTTTGAAAAATCAGTTACTGCATTATATAAATCTTGTATCCCCATCACTTGTGGTGATTTATCTAAATCTTCGATCAATTTTCTTGCTATGCTCTATTTCCTTTACGAACAGTTCCTTATGACGATTCTTGTTAGCGGACCCCTAATCATTTTGGGACTAAGGCTTTGTTGTTGTCGTTATTGTTGAATGACTGAAAAGAAGAGGAAAGGTATACTAAAATGTATCTGATTCGAAATAAATTGAATGTCATATATGTATACTGTGGTATTATAAATTGATAAGATAATTGGTTTATTGTCTCTAGGAATAAAGCACAAAAGCGTGTAACAGCGCTAAACAGAGATCTTCCTCCTCCAAATGAGCAATTTGTTTCTGACTTTGAACAAGCTCTGAGGCAATTTCCTGTGAGTTTCAGCTTTGGATGTCTGATCTAAGATATGTTCACATTTGATATGTTTTATTCATTTTTTATTTCTTACTTTCAACTTTGACCTTATGTATCTGTGACAATTGTTTCAGGATCAAGAGCAACTGCGTTTGGTAACAGAAGCTGTTCTGATTTCTCTAGTTCTTCAGTGTTGTAGCCATTCTCCACGGGCAGAATTTCTTCTGTTTGCTTTGAGAAGCTTGTGCAGTATTGAGCATATAAAATGGGATACTTTTTTACCATCACTTCTCAGTGCAGTGTCCTCTGCGGAGATGTCATTTGGTCAAGGTAGTCGAGCTACACCTGCAGCCACCTCAACAGTATCTCAAAGTGGGATGTTGCCAACCACAAACACCATATCAGTATCCTCTACTTTTCAGTCAAACCCTGCATCACCATTAATCTCTGCTCAAAATATAGGATCCCCTGCTCAATCTGTTAATGAACCATCATCTGCTGTAACGTCATCTCCAGTAAAGCTGAATGAGATATCTAGCAACCACCAACAGTCATCCCTGATGGTCAGTTCAGCAATAAGGGATAGTGCCATAAGTAGTCTGCGTCAGCTCTGCTGTAAAATTATTCTATTAAGCCTAGAGTCTACTTTGAAACCTGCCACACATGCTGAGATACTATCTCATATGCAAACTTGGCTGGTCAATTGGGATCAAAGACATCAATTCAATGATGAATCTGATGCAAAATCCTGGAGACTTGACAAGGCTCTCATTGACTGGCTTCACAGTTGTCTGGATGTTATTTGGCTGTTAGTCAAGGAGGACAAATGTCGTGTACCATTTTATGAGTTACTACGCAGTGGATTACAATTTATTGAAAACATACCAGATGATGAATCCTTGTTTACACTTATAATGGAGATTCACCGACGACGGGACATGATGGCTATGCA
The DNA here is from genome assembly GCF_001683475.1 of Chenopodium quinoa. Classification (NCBI taxonomy): domain Eukaryota; kingdom Viridiplantae; phylum Streptophyta; class Magnoliopsida; order Caryophyllales; family Amaranthaceae; genus Chenopodium; species Chenopodium quinoa. The sequence goes on from NW_018745324.1 coordinate 592,597, forward strand.
TATGCAAATGTTAGACCAACACTTACACTGTCCAACTTTTGGTACCCAACGATTTTTACCTCTAGCCACTCCTCATTTTGGAGGTGAAGCAATAACAAATTTGCGGTATTCACCTATCACATATCCAAGTGTTTTGGGGGAACCATTGCATGGAGAGGTGATAATGTCAACGCTATTATAAGTTTAATTTCTCTTACAGCACATTTTTATGCTTAATTATGAAAGTTTGGCTTAAAATCATGTTTCAACTTACAGCGGCTATTAATTAGTTTATGTCATCAAGAAAAATTCTGTGGTTTAGGATTATATAGTGAGAAAAATTATAGATTTGTCTGTGGTAAATCAATCTGCCTGAAGGATAGTTCTTGACATGTTTCAGCTGCATTGTCTTTATTTTATTTACTTCTGAGATTCCTGTCAGGTGTGACCTTATTGTCAGTTGAATTTATAGTTCCTGCATGTGTACTGGAATCAAGACTGCTTGTCTTAATATCTAACTTACCTAAGCTGTTCACTTATGTACGTTGCATGTTTTTGGCTTTAGCAATACCTGCATTCATTTTTCATTGTGTGTTGCTATCCTTGCTGCTGTTTTCGCTGGATTTCCTTTCACACTCTAGGTATTCTTCATTTTTAAAATGTCATGAATTAGATTTCAATTCCTTTAGGATTGCCAACTCTTCTTAATGTTGCTATGAATTTCAATTATATTTGACTGCCAACCCAATCCATCCCATATTATTTTTTAAGGCTTTTTGCACTCTTAGTCACTTACTTTTACAAGAAACATTCCTCTACATTTATTCACACCTTTTCTTTGACCCTTTCTCTTACTTTTTCTTTTTTCCAACCCTACACTTCATTTTGGTTTCTTTTCAAATTCTAGCTTGAAAAAAAAGAGAGAATACTATCTCTTGTTTACATTTTCCTTACTAAAATATGGGAAATGGAAAATAAATTAAAATAAATAAAACTCTCGAGGATAAGATAGTCTAAATTCAACAAAAAAGGAAAAAACTAGGACTGAGTATAAACATAGATAACCGTAGATACCTATTAGCTGCTTATGTTTACTGTGAGTGTCTTCTAGGGTTGATATAGGATACAAAAATCCTACCTAAGCCAGCTTAGCTGTGTTGGTTGTTTAGAACTCACTCTTCAACATTTAGTACACTAAGGCTATGTTCTCTTCACCTGATATTTGTTTTGGGTTGAAATTTTTAGTCTGATATTTTTTTGTCTGAAATTTCTGGCATGGTTGGGTCAGATCTTATCTCCAAGAGGGGTCTTGTTAGATTTTTCTTAATGTATTTTCCAAATGTCTATTTTCATAATCTTAATAAATACAAAATTCCAGATATTTACGATTAGAAAATGCAAATAGTAAGGTCTTGTCATTTGACTCCAGATATACAATTGCCTCAAAGAACAGAACCGAACCTGTACTCTTCATGCGATCTAACTCTACCCTTGAAATTGTTGTTTTGCTACTTATTCAAGCCTAATAGGAAGTGCTAAAGAGAAAAAAAAAACCAACGAAAGGAGGCCAGAAGATGCTTAACAAGTTTTTTTTTTCTTCTATGATGCTCAAAACAATTTGGGTTTTGTGTTGCTTTACTCATCATTTCATTGGCTGTCCTTTTCATCTAACATTTTGCAACCTCCTAAAATACTCCAAAGTCTGCACAGATCAACAAAACTTCAAATTTTCTTCATCTTCTTTCTGAATTTTCCTGTAAACAATCTGTTTCTGGGTCTTGAGGTTGACACACCATGCATTAATGATGAGAAGATAATTGTGAGGTTGATTAAGGGTGCTGAAATCATGTATATAAAGTGGCTGGTAAATCGAAGGCTTTTTAAATTCTTGAGATGGAGTGGTTTGAAAGATATGAAGGAGAATAGGGAATTCCAGCAAGTTTACTCATTTGCCTTTTGCTTCATAATTCCTTACAATGGACTTTAGATAATCAGATTCTGTTGTTTATATGAATAAAGTAGTTTCTATTGAACACATGTACATGTAATTTTCTGTTAATGGATGCTTCTTGTTTGTCTTTGATACATTCACAAGTCTCTGTGATGTCTATTCTTGAGTTAATATTTGTGGATTCTCTTATACTTTGTTGCAGGATTTGGCAGTTTGTATCCAGAAGGGTACTTTGGACTGGGATAGAGCTTTGCGGTGTATTAGACATGCTCTGCGTACAACTCCCTCTCCAGATTGGTGGAAACGTGTGTTGCTTGTTGCCCCCTGTTACCGGCCACAACCTAATGTATCCTCTCCTGGAGCTGTTTTCACATGGGACATGATTTGTGAGGCAACTGTTGACAGAATTGTTGAACTATTGAAGCTGACAAATTCAGGCAAGAAGCTTCTAGCCATTTCTCATTTTTTATCTAGTCAAACATCTATACATGGGAACATATGGCAATAAAGTTTAGGGTGAATAATAAGATGAGCTATTCTGGGTTATTTGGTAAACTTAAAAGCTTTGAATTTGGCTTAGAAATTAGTTCACATTGCTGTCTCCTTTTTCATTTGAAGCAACATCAATTCAATAAGTGCACTTTCCCTCAAACTTTTTCTTTAATTTTCCTTCCTTTAACCCCCCCCCCCCAAAAAAAAAAAATAGAATAAAAAATATTTCACCACCACCTCTTAGCATAGGTGCTTGGATTTCTATTATGAAATATCTATAACCTATATAAAACAAAAAAGCTGCCAACTTTTTACCCCTAACTGAAAATTCTACATTTCTACAGCAGCTATGTATCTGCTGTAAATGCTGTGAGCTGCAGTCATCAGCCAGGGTCAGTTGAATACTTCTGGTGTTGATGCAAGGGATTTTTTTTTTTTTTTTTTGACATGCAACTTAATTACTTATGATGAAATGACAAGTTATTCTTTGCTTAATAGCCTTGAATAATAAAATCACTCTTTAAAATTGCGTTAACTCTACAATCACTCCCTAAACTTAGACTAAAGTTGCAATTTACTCACTCAACTTATAAAAGTTGCAATTCATTCACTCAAATCAAATATGACCTACAATAGCAGGTTAATTCTATGAAGTCCCTAAGCTTTATGACATAAAAGTTGGGGTTAATAATAGTTTGGGTTTTTTTTTAATGATCAAACTATTTTGGAAATTTTTTTATAAAACAACCAACACCCTCACCACCCACCCAGCCAAGCTCCAGCCCCCTACACCTGACGACGGCCAGCTCCCCCATCCCTCCTCCCTTTCCCCTGAAACAATCTCCTTCTTGAAACAAACACCCTCCACGCAAATTACCCCCAAACCCTTAATAAGTTTTGATTATAACATCTAAATAAAAATCTTTTATTATAACACTACAAAAAAACTCACAAATTTGATTTCACCACCACTTAACGGTTTTTTTGGATAAATTCTGTTAATGGGGCCCATAATTCGACACATGTCAATAGCTTATAGGTTTAAAAAATTGAATTAATAAAAAGAAAAATAAATTAAAAAAAATTCCTTAACCCAGCCACGTCGCCGAATTTTGCTTTCCCCCTCCTCGAAAACCACCCACGCCGCCAAACTCCTACCACCAAACCCGAAAACCACCCTACGTTGCCGAACTCCTACTAGCAACATCATGCCACCACCACCTACCTCAGCTACATCAACACCATCGTCGTCGAAATCCTCTCCCCTACCCACACCAACCCAAAAATCGCCTTCACCTAAACCCTAACCCGTTTCTAGAAACCGAATTGAATCGGGGCTGAGGTTGAGTTGGTACGACGTTTTAGGGTTAGGGTGGTGTGTCTTCCAGTGTGGTTGGCTGGAAACTAGCAGCGGCGGTGGGGGCAGGGGGAACCGGCGCCGGTGGTGAGTGCGGTGGTTGGTCAGGATTTTAGGGTTTTTCCTTTTTTTCTTTTTTTTTTTCCAATATATAGTTGACATGTATACTATGTTGGGCCCACTAACGGTTTTTTGGATGGCGTTAGTTTGTGGTGGTGAAATCTAATTTTTCGGTTTTTTTGTGCTGTTATAATCAGGGTATAAAAATGTGGCCGCATTGTAACGTATCGGCCGAGATGATGCGGTTTTGAATTTTACCGAACCGAGATTATCTGATGTGTAGCGCCTTGTTAAAATACAGCGCATTTATGAGCGATTCGGCCGGTACGTTCCTGATGCGGCCGAGTTTTAGCGTTTTTCCCTTTATTTTTCTTTTTTGCGGTGGATGGTATCTTCAAATGTGAGGTGCGAAGTAGAAGATGAGTGTTTCAAATTTCAAAGTTTCTCTCTCCTCTAGCTGACAGCAACTACTTTTCTTTTCCTTTTTATTTTTATATCTCCTCACAGTCACATGCACTTGACTACCTTGAAATTGTTGACAGCTGGTTACAATTGTTGACCAGTTAAATTTAAATTCTCTAGACACGTAGCAACTAGAGCAACTTTTTACTTTATCATATATTTATTTTTTTGGTTTAGAAATCAGTAAGCTGTTTGGAGATTTGGTCTATCTAACAATAACAATAACAATATCAATAATAATAATTCAAAATTTATGAGTAAGATTGTGAAAAAAAATATCAAAACTACAAAATTAAATTTGGTCATAACATCCGCAACCCATTCCGCGACAACCGCATCATTTCTGTTACCGCGACACGTGATCGTTACCAATATCGCGACCGAAACCGCATTTTCGAACCATGGTTATAATAAAAATTTTAAATTTGTAGTGTTATAATCAAATAATCAAATTTTGGGCTTTTTTTGGTGTTATTTTCTATAAAATCCTTGAATTTTTTTAAAAATAAAAATTTAACCATGGTTAAAGATTTTTTTGTTAAAATAGTTAGGAAGTTTAGGGAGTTGCAAACTTTTATGTCATAAAGTTTAGAGAGTTTATAGAATTAACCTGTTATTGTAGGTCATAACTGATTTGAGTGAATAAATTGCAACTTTTATAAGTTTAGTGAGTAGTTTGCAACTTTAGTCTAAGTTGAGAGAGTGGTTTTGTACTTAACTCCTATAAAATTCCATTTTCGGAGCTAGAAGTAATCATGATGATAATATGACGGAGAGACGAAATTATGTTGCTGGTCTCTAGGGGTTGGGGTTACTGGTTCTGTTTCAGGCATTTGGCAATGGTGTAATTTCTCCCAGCTTGACATTTTGGCAGAAATTATCTATAGAGATCACATCTATTTTGGCCCAAAACTTTGAAGTTCCAATGGCTTTAAATTGGTCTTCTTATTCTATAAGAAAACCCTCCTTTCTATCCTTGTGATCAAATTCATGTATCTGTTGGACTTAATTAAAATAATTCATTCTTAACAAAGAACCACGCTGGTATCTAAGAATCAACCACTCAGCCATCTCTCAATCAATTTCTATATCTGGGGTAAGCTATAAAGTGTACCATTTTTCTGTAGATGGTGATATATCAGGGCTGTTTTTTTTTTTAATTTTTTATTTATTTATATTATTCTGCCTCAATCAGAATGTTATTCTACAATTTGAATATTCTGTTATACAAATACTACCTCCGCTTGAAATTACTTGCAACAAAAGGGGTGCGCTCGGACTCTTAGGCAAAAGATTGAAATCATCATTATTGAAAAATAAGGGTACATGCTTAACTATTGATCCAACCCAAAAAAAGAAAAAACAAATCCAACCTTAATTAAATTAAATAACCCACCACCACCGACACCACCAAGCATCATCGAAACCAACCACCACCACCACCACTACCCAGCATCATCGAAACCACCCACCACCATCACCCAGCACCACCACCCCACGAACCCAACACCACCGACGCACCCAGCACCACCCACGAACCCAGCAAAACAAAGCAGCAACAACTCACTGTACCACCCTGCACAATGAACCCCAATCAAACCCACAATCAAAACCAAAACCAAACCCACAATCAAAACCAAAACCGAACGCTCAATCAAACCCAAACCCATGATGCCACTGCACCAACGAACCTAGCAGCCACGAACAAACCAACCACAAACCCTTCTCTATCATCAGTTAAAGCTTTAATTGGTCAAATTTAACCATCAAAACTGTAGAGATCTAGAGTTTTGATGGTTAAATTTGACTATAAAACCTTCGAATTTGGGTTTCATCGGCAATGAGGAAACAAAAAGCAAAGGAAGAGAGAGAAAACAGAGGCAGCGATGTAGGTAGTGGTTGCCATTGAAGATGGTGGCGGTGGTGATCGGTGGTAATGGTGGTGGTGATGGTCGTGGTTGTCATTGAAGGTGGTGGTTGCAATAGAAGGTGGTGGATTATGAAGGAAGAGAGAGAAAACTTATGAAGGAAGATGTTGAATGTAGATGGAGGAGGGGAATGAATTTGGTGGTAAAAAGAAATTAATTAACCTTAGGGATTAATGTAATAAGAACAGATTTATTTTTTAATTAGGATGTTTAAAAAAAAAGTAAGGGTAAAATTGTCATTTCATAGCCAAAAACTTACTAAATAAGGAAAGAAAAATATTTGTTGCGAGTAATGTGAAGCGGCCATTTTTGGCAAATGTTGCGAGTAATATGAAGCGGAGGTAGTATTTTTTGTATAACTACTGTTTCAAGTCTTCCACGACGTATAGAGTTCCTGATCAATAGTTAAAATGTATCGTTCACAACTCTTGCATCGTTATATTCCCAAACTTCTTAAGCATTCTGATGTATGATTTTGGTAGGCATAAGATCGTTCCAATTTTATTTCATCCTATATTTAAAATTTTATTTTATTTATTTATTTTTAATTTTTAATATTTCGCTTAACTCTTGATATGGCTATCAGTGTACCAGATATTGATCCTATGTTTATGTTAATCAATTTTTTTTATCCCAAATATTGTGATCTGCGATTATGCTTCACTGCATTGTATTTGTGTCTGCAGAAGTTACCATTATAGTGAGCTAATTGGTGTTTCTAATGTATGTTCAGAGTCAAATTGTTGGCAGGAGTGGCTTATTTTTTCAGATATATTCTTCTTTCTGATGAAGAGTGGCTGCATTGACTTTGTCGATTTTGTGGACAAGCTTGTTTTGCGGCTGATTGAAGATGACCGCCATATTCTTCGGACAAATCATGTTACATGGTTGCTTGCACAGATTATTCGTGTTGAGCTTGTTATGAACGCTCTAAATAATGATTCCAGAAAGGTATTCCAGCAGATTATGGCTAAAAGTTTCGTTATCTTTAATTTTGTCCCCTCTTATCTCCTCTCTCAAATGTAGTAAAGCAAGTTGGAAAAATAGTTTATAGGGGCTTACAAGTAGTTAGTCAGTTTGACTAGTGCATTTTTTTGTGTGATAATGATTGTCATGTAAAATAATTTTTTTAACATGTACATGAATAATTTCTTTTTTTTTCCTCTCGATACTTTTTCATTGCTTTGATCTCATAATTTGACTGTATAAAGTGCGAGTTTCCCTTTTATGCATACAGGTTGAGACAACAAAAAAGATCTTGTCATTTCATAGAGAGGATAAGAGCTATGATCCCAATAGCCCTCAAAGTATACTGCTTGACTTTATAAGCAGCTGCCAGAACTTGAGAATATGGTCGTTGAACACACTACATAGAGATCACTTGAATAATGAGCAGCTTCAGAAAGGAAAGCAAATAGATGAGTGGTGGAGGCAAGTGAGCAAAGGTATCCATCAATTATATTATAATGATACCTGTTACTTTATCAGGAGTAAATAAATGATGCTTGACTAATCAACTTCACCCAAAATATGAAGCTTATATGATGCATACAATGAAGTACATGTTCATTTCTGTAACTATTATAAAACCTTTCTTTTTATTTGCACAAGCACAACCATGTTCATCCTTTTGTTCTTGATCCTTAAAGTTTTGTATAGTTTGAAAAAGGTGAGTGGGTGTAAGAGAGAGAGAGAGAGAGAGAGAGAGAGAGAGAGAGAGAGAGAGAGAGAGAGAGAGAGAGAGAGAGAGGTGTAGGTACAATAGTTTTACTATTAAGTGACGACACAACACTGTATTAATGTTCCAAGTTAACAAAATCACTATAGACCTTGTACTTGAAAAGAAACCAAGTGAGTTGAAAAGTTTGGTTAACTAATCAATTCTCTAATGACAACTACTAGTCATGGCAGCCATTTTATTCCTACTTATACTTAACAATATTAATTGGTCACTAAGATCAATTAATCATACAAAAAAAGTACAGGCATTGTTGTACAGAGGGAAAAGTCATTATAACTTCTCAAAATATGCCTCTGCACAGCAAAAGTTATGAATACGATAAAGAATATAACATTCAAGGATGAACGGGGGGATAGGAGCAGAGGTGGTGATTGGTGTAGCAGTGCTCCTGCAAAAGAGGTTTGATATGATGTGATGATTTTTTTTTCATTTTTTTCAAAATAAAATTGGTTAGGATTTTAAGAACAGGGTAGATCAAGAGAGACAGTTGAGCAGTTCTAGGTGCAAGGTTGGAGCATAATATAGTTGATATCCGAAAGAAGAAATTTTAGGTAGATTGATGTTTCACTTATCTATTGACCACAAATCTTGTGGTCAAGAACAGGGTAGATCAAGAGAGACAGTTGAGCAGTTCTAGGTGCAAGGTTGGAGCATAATATAGTTGATTTCATTCATCCAAAAGAAGAAATTTTAGATAGATTGATGTTTCACTCATCTATTGACCGCAAATCTTGTGGTTGGGGAAAATATGAAGGGATGGCTGGTGGAAGTAGGGTGAAATACAGAGAAAATTTAAGCGTTGGTTGCCTCCTTAATCTCATGTCAAAGCTTATATAAACAAGGTTTAGGATAATTTTGGGGGTTTAAGATAAGTATGATCTTGTAATTAGATAATAAAATCAAATTTCAAGTTTGAGATGATTAACTTTTTGTGACATAAAATCATTTTTTTTGTATGATATTTATATTTAAAGTACACCCGAAAATTTGGGGCAATATGCACACACTGTCTCTCTCACACATGCACACATTTGGTTTTGCATGCACAACTTCTAGATAAGCTTGTTTAGATACCAATAGTTCATTTAAATTTAAAACTTTGAATGAGACATGTTAAGCACAACAGTAACTAATGTATTTTTAATGTAATATACGATAAAAGAAACGTTGTCTGTTAGCTTCTTTCTTTTTTAACTGTCTTTTTAGGTCATCTTCTTCTATAAAGAGCCTCTACTTCCTAAAAGAATGATAGTGATAATTTGTTTTATTCCCCCTACCCTAGTAAAAAGCTGTTATGGAAATAGGATGAAAAATCTTGAAGAAATAAGTAACTACTGATTTAGCGCTAAGGACTAAGAATTCCAATATATATTATTTTTTTATTTTAAGTTTCATTTGTATCATTATGTATGCATGTGTTTAGTGCTGGTGCAAAGAGGAGAGTTTCCCTTATGAAGGTTGAGAATAGGAAGACCTACTAATGTAATAATGTTGATTGTGTATCAGAGTCAAAAGTTTATGCTTTCCTGATACAGGTGAACGGATGCTGGATTACATGAATATGGATGACAGATCAATTGGAATGTTTTGGGTTGTATCTTACACGATGGCACAGCCTGCTTGTGAGATGGTGATGAATTGGCTTAATGCTGCTGGTACAGAACTATTACCAGTCTCTGGTATGCAGTCAAATGAGAGACTTGTAATGATGCGGGAAACAAGTCCTCTACCAATATCACTAATATCTGGATTCTCAATCAACTTGTGCATGAAACTTGCTTATCAAATGGAGGATTCTTTATTCTCTGGACAGGTATACTGTTATTATGTCATTAGTGTTTTGCTTTTATGAAATCTTAGCAACCAAACTTGTTAATAGCAGACTTGTAGTACTACAAAGGAATCAAAAAACTATTTCTAGGGGTAAATTTGAGAAGCTCCCTTTGGCATTCGTTCCATGAATATTGACTACTGATTAGCTCATATGCTACGTTCTCTGTCTTTTCATATCCTATAGTTGCTCGTGATTACACTTACTGGGATTTTTTCTACAATTTTGTGTATTAATGCTTCATTGACTTAGATCAAGTATTGTTTTGTAAGGCGTCCTTAAGACCTTTTGCCTTACAATTCGGCTCATTCATGCCTGTTTTATGGCTACCTGTTGTAAGGTTTCCCATCTATACTCTAAGGCTCTAAGCCTTTAATTATCTATTTGCAGTCTTTTGTCAACTTTCTTTCTCTTCTCCCAGACTCCCATCTATACTTATTCCTAGAAAAAGCTGGGCCAAAATTTTTAAATTTTTTAATATACAATCTAAAATTTACAAATATTGCCATTACTTTGACCGGGGTTTGATGTGGAGCATTGGATCTTAATTGATCCTATGATTGTAAGCTATTTACAGCATACCATTTACAGCATTTATAGCATACCATCAACCAAAGAGTGTGCCAATTTACCTACCCCTACAAAAACTCAAAAATAAGCTAACACACAAAATATGTATTTTTATTCAATCCATGAGCATTGTATTGCTTCCCTGCTAACAATGACATTTGAACTATGTAAGAATATTGATCTAAAATTACGACAGTAGTTTCGGTGCATTGTAAAAATTTGAGACCTGAGGTAGTAGTTCTCTGTGGCTCTAACAAGTTGTTCTCACTGTGTAGGTTATTCCTAGCATTGCAATGGTTGAAACCTATACAAGGTTGCTTCTCATCGCACCATATTCATTGTTTCGCTCACACTTCAGTGTAAACTTCTTTACTCTATTGGCTGATTTTTAATCTTGTTTATTTTATGTTTTTATCTATAATAATTAGAGGTAAAAGACTAATAGGTTGCTATGGAGAACTATTATAAGGGCTTTGAGATGCAGATGATTTGTTTAAACTTCTGAATGTATCAACAAGATTACAACTTGAATTACTGTGTATTGTGAGCTTGTCATGTGTAAATGTCTATCGCTTCATTGTTGCAGCATTTGACTCAAAGGAACCCAAGCACACTAAGCAAGCCACTAGCAACACTTCTGGTTCTAGAGATTCTGAATTATCGGTTGCTTCCACTCTATCGGTGAGTATGACTTGTTTGTGTGTGTCTTTATATGTGTACTCATATAGAGTGAGGAATCCATTAAAAGAATAAGAACCCTACTTTCTATGAAAATTAATCTAGGTCACTCTCTTCAAAATTATTATTTGTAAGGATTCAACAAAACACAATTTGTCGATTTTGAACATCAATTGGTCAAACCTCACCAGCTATTGCCATGCTGTACCCTGTGATGATTTTTGACTCAAAGGCTACTATTTGGCTTCATGAGTGTTGTTCACTTCGCCTCCAACTACTTTTTTCTCTAATTGGAGTTGAGTTGAAGGAAAATTTACTATTAATCTACCATAACCCTGGATGTTGTCATTTATGGCAATGAAGCACAACAAAAATGGTGATGATTCCCAGAATCTTAACAGTTTCAGCTAAATATTGAGCAATTATAAATTTATAATACACTTAAAGCCTTAAACTCATTATTATTGCCTATCAACTAGAATTGACAAATAGATACATCATTGGAATCTGGAATATTTCCTAGCTTTCTTCCCAAAATTTATGCTGTGAAGGAAATTATAAGGAATGGATAGCTACAGAAAAAATACCAAGTATTATGTATCTCTAGAAAAAGAAGCGAAATATTGTTGTTGAAGTTTTAAAGAAAAGAGAATAAAAAAAGAAAAGTAGTGGGAATGTATGTGAGAGAGAGAAAGAAAAAGAGTATGTATTTGTCATTGGGTGTGTGTGTGTGTGACTAGAGAGAAAATGGTTGGAAAAGGAAAGGAAGGGTGAAACCACTAGAATTTACCAAAAAGGGATTAAGGAACCACGAGAAAGTTTTTTCTTAGAAGTACAAAAGATTCTAAAAGGCACTTTCCGAGGTGCAAAAATACGATTGCATCATTTTGATTAATTCGTATTGAGGATATTCATTTGACCTGAAGTATGAGTTGTTTCAAAAGCCTGGGATCTTGACATTGCTTGAATCAAATGTTATAACCCCTAATAGACCCGCATTGAAGGTTTAACCAAGTATTTCACTCAAAGTTGCTTTTCATAGATAAAGTGAAAGATTCCCCATGTCTCGTCAATAATGACTTTAAGCCTCTAATAGTCTACTCTATGACAGTGCACAACTATTTAAATCCCTAAAAGACTTTCAAATGAATAGTAGCGCAACTGTCTGAGATCAAAGCATCGTTTATGTTTGTGCGACACCGTACCATTCCCGCAATGGTGACCAAAACCGTATATTTGAACAATGGCCCTCATGAAATTTGTGTTTTAAAAGGTGTGATCTAAAAAAAAATCCTTATGATTACAAGATTTACAACAGTGATGGGGCTTATCCCTTCAATTCATAAATTTGTTTCTTGGTACAAGTACGGTCTTTATGTGCTGTTGTAGATGGTGACTTGGTGAGGGGTTGTGTAATCTATTGGAGAATTACTCCTTAAATCAAATATTTCTTTGAGAGTGATGAAGTGACCCTATGTGACATTGGGCTTTTAGTTGCTCTATTATCCTTTTTTTTTTTTTGTTTGCTTAGTTGCCCTAGCTGTTTTATTAGGAAATTATTACTTATTATAATACTGTGTCATAGTTTGAACTTGTTTACTCTCTATCAACGAGTAGCAGGTCTCACGTGGTTCTTGCCCCTCATTTATGTATTTATTTTCTATTTCAGAATGAAGGAAATTGATGCATAACTTGAATTGTAGGTATGAAGGAAAGAACAAGAGCTTAATGTATGATGTCACGAAAATTGTTGCTGCATTGAAAGGGAAACGCGGTGATCATCGTTTATTTAGACTGGCTGAAAATCTATGCATGAACTTGATCTTGTCCCTGAGAGATTTCTTTTCAGTGAAGAAGGAAGGAAAGGTGTTAAGGTCTCCATAAAGCCTACTTGTATCCATTCAGTTTTATTTTACTCTGGGTATAATTCTTTTATTTTATCATTTTTTAAATTGCAGGGTCCTACTGAATTCACTGAAACTTTGAATCGAATTGCTGTCATTTCTCTTGCTATTATTATTAAGACGCGTGGAATAGCTGAGTCTGAGCATTTACTTTATCTTCCTGCGATGTTGGAGCAAATATTGTCGAGTAGTCAACATACTTGGTCCGACAAAACTCTACGTTATTTTCCTCCTGTTCTACGTGAAACTTTAGCTGGCCGTTCAGATAAAAGGGGACTGGCTGTTCAAGCATGGCAGCAGGTTTTGTAACTTTTTCCTTTTTTTATTGTTTTTTTTTTGTTTACTATTTTCTTGCAGTGCATCACACCTGCAAGTTTGAATTACAGATTTTTAAGGCTGCTTACACCTTTTCTAGTAATCACTCTGTTGTGCCATTTCAGTGATTTCACAATCTAATATGTCTGTGACTTTGTGTTCTGTGATATTTTTTAATGATATTCTTAAGTAAGTGACTTTAAAATTAGTACCTATTATTTATTTATATATTTATTTATTTTGCTGAAGAATTTACTAATTACACTATAAGCAATATGGACAAACCAGTACCTAAAGTAGTTGTATAATTGGGGAAAGCCCAATTGTATTCTGGGTACTTGATTGCTTTAAATTGCTGTATATAGGGTCCTCATGAGCTGATGCCATGTTGGGGAATCAAACTTGTATGTTGAGCTTATGTGACATTTGGGGATACCAATGCCTAAAATAGTTGTATAATTGCTTTGATATCTAATCCTATATGTTGTTTTTTGTGACAGGCAGAGACTACGGTTATCAATCAATGCACCCAACTTCTGTCCCCGTCAGCTGATCCTTCTTATGTATCGACTTACCTAGGTCATAGCTTTCCTCAACACCGGCAATATCTTTGTGCTGGTGCTTGGATACTTATGCATGGACATCCTGAAAGTATAAATAGCGCAAATTTGGTACCTACCCTTTTCTGCTCGTATTTATTTTTTTCTTCTTATTGATAAAGTATTTTTTTTTCCTTAAAAAAAAAGAGCAATTTATAAATAATTACATGAGTATGGATGGAATGATTTTTGTGTATGTAAACTATGCAATCTTATTTGATATATTCTAATTTGAGGCTTCTATCCAATCAAGCACAGGCACGTGTGTTGAGAGATTTTTCCCCTGAAGAAGTGACTGCTAATATTTACACCATGGTTGATGTTCTGCTTCATCACATTCATGTAGAACTTCAGCGAGGACATCCTTTGCAGGTGATATTGCTGGCTGTTACCAGCATATAAATATCTTAAAACTTTTCACTGACTCACAATTGGAAAATTCAATTCATTTATTTTTTTTTCTTTCATCTTGGTTTTTCGTTGCAGGATCTTCTTATGAAAGCATCTACAAATTTGGCATTCTTTATTTGGACTCATGAGTTGCTTCCTTTGGATATTTTAGTCCTTGCATTGATTGATCGTGATGATGATACACATGCGTTACATATTGCAGTGAGTTTTTTTATTTTTATTTATAATTATTATTATCATTATTTTTTATTACAAGTTTCTTTCCCTGACCTCTGGTTTTCAAATTCAAGTGGGTTTCTGTCGTGGTCTCTTCTAGACTGTATTACAAGGAAGCTTGTAATTACAGATTTAAGAATAGTTACTTCCTTATGACTATAAGAGCATGGAATTGAATGTAGGATTTTATGATTATTCCTTATGACTTTGAAGATTTAGCGCTTTAACAAGTGGTGTTCTTGAGTTCAATAAGCTCATATTGTTTCCTAGTGATAGTGTCAATAATTCCTTGCACAATGCCCAAGGTTAATGACCAATAATCTCTTAAGATCAAATGGATGTCATTCATTTCAAACAGTTCATATATTACAGGAAAAGACACAGTTATGTCGAGTACTAAAACTTCTTTGCATTAATATAGGTTACAAGGTATAAATGAAAATCTAGCTTGCTTGAAAGGGGTAAGTCTATTGCTGATGTAAGAGTAATTATTTGATGTGATAATGGACTGAAATATAAAACTACTATGGCTCCAGGAGCTGTCAATTTTACATTATTTACAATTCCTCAATGCAGTTAGTCTCTTACATGGAGCCTAACTGCCTAACTCATATCCTAATATCCCATTAGCCTTTAAACAAAACAACCATTGGGATGGTGACAGGACTGATAGGCTTTCTTCCCCTAGTTCTTACTAGAGAAAAACCTTTCTATCTTTCTATTCTTACTTCCGTAGCATATACCATACGTTGCTCTTCACACGTTCTTTTCTTTAACTGTTATAGTTATTCCTAAGGGCAGTCCTAGAATCCTAGTTATAATTTTTTTTTAATTGTTATCTGATGATTGAGTTGTCTTGCAAAAATGGTTTGCAGATCAGTCTACTTGACAGGCAAGAGCTTCAGCAAAGATTGAAATTATTCTATTTGACCCGTGGACCTCCTGAGCATTGGCTATATTCTGGAATATTCAAACGTGTGGATCTGCAGAAGGCATTAGGAAATCATCTCTCTTGGAAAGAAAGGTAATTTTTTTTTTTTCTACATTATGCTTTATTGGTGTGGACTTGTGGTAGATCTCTTTTGGATAAATGTATAAGATATGGACTTGGAAGACAGTTGCCATTATTTATTATATTCAGATGCATTAATTTATGGCAGCCATCTTAGAAGGGCAGCCTATTGAGGATCAAAAATGCCCTGTAAATTGGTTGCTTCTACTTGATGTGGCAAAGTATTTCTGTGTTTTCTACATTGACACTTCAAAACATAATGTATACATGATATTCCAAAATGGTTGTCTAGCCTGGATTAATCACCATGATATGAAATGAAGTTAAGGATTTTAAGATCAAGGGTTTGACTGGAAAATCCATTCACCCATCAATATTATAATTGATATGTTGATGCTTTCTTTCATATGACTATGGGCATGTGGCAAATCTAGTGGGTTTTTGTTGTAGAGACTAGAGTGGAAGAAGCTTCATTGGCTGTCATCTTCAGTGGCAGCCAGAACCAGGGGCAGAGCTACAAGGGGGGCTGGTAGCCTAGCCCTGCGACTCATGATTTTTAACTTGGCCCCTGTAGATTTATTGTATATGTATTATTAAGTGAAGACCAGTATCACGTAAATGATCTTGCTTTAGTGGTGAAAAGGTACTACATGATACCGCACATGGTCAGAAATGGTCACTTGTTCAATTCTCTTAGATCTCCCACTTTATTTCTTTTTCTTTTTCTTTTATATCCCCACTTCTTTATTTATTTATTTTTTTTTTCTCTTTTATTTTTCTTGTATAATTAAGGTGTTTTTATTATCTTGTACAATCTCACTTATTTATTTTTCCCCCCTTTTATTTCCTTTTATAATTTGGCTGTTTTTCTTTTATAATCCCACTTTTTTTTTTTTTTTTTTTTTTCTCTTTATTTTTTCTTTTATGATGAAGATTCAATGCTTCAAATTCAGTAATACTTTGTCTAAATTTTATTAATTGATGATCATCATGATTTATCTTCTGTATGATGCTGTGACATACATTCAAAAAACATGCATTTTCTAAGATCTAAATATTCAATATTGCTATTTTATGTTTCTAATTGTTTTTGTCAATTGTTAATAAATTAGAGTCGAGTTTGCTTTTGTATGATGTTGTGACATACATTCAAAAAACACGTAACTTTCTAAAATTTAAATGTTATATATTGCTAGTTTATGTTTCTCCTTACTTTTATTAATTGTTATTGATTTAGAGTAGTTTTTAACTTTTAATGCAAAGTACTTTGTATTAGTCTCGTGATTTGTTTTAATGTTAAGGTAAAATGATTTAACTTTGAATTTTGTATAGTAAAATTATATTGTCAATGCTAACACGGAAGATATTTTAGCCATAAAAAATAATAGCCTTGGCCCCGTTAGCTTTACTTTCTGGCTACGCCTCTGGTTAGAACCTTCGATATCCAGCGGGTTATATCAAAGAATATTCTACGTTGTCCTTGTTCCATTGTGCTTTTCAGGGCCCTTGCATTGTAGCCTTAGGTCTTATTTGATATCTAGAGTGGCCCTGTATAAAAATGGATATCTTCAGTATTTGTGCAATAAAGTTAAAAGAGTAATTATTGAATAATTTTTTAAGGGGACGATGGGGGGGGGGGGGGGAGGTGCGGCCGTGCGGGGAAGATGGAGACAAATTATAGGGTGCAGCACCTGAGGCTGGTTGTTCGATCAATGAGAGCAGATATGTGGGTGGTCAGGGGGGCTATGTTACTTAGACTAGGGAGCACGTATGGGGCTGACTCGACTGTTTAATGAAAATTTTCTATGTTTGGTTTAAAATGATGTTGAAATGGCCTACCTATGTTGAAGTGTTGGACTGTCCAAGGTCTGACACGGGTACTTTAGGTAAAAAGAAATTTTTATTTATTTATTTGTTTAACAATGCTTTTATCCGTTTTTAGCGAGTTAATAATTCTTGAAGCTTGAACAGCTTTTGCCTCTGAAGTTTGAAGTTATTGGAAACCTTTTGAATTATAGTATAGGGTTACTCATATTCCATTTTACTTCGAACACTTGACTGACATTGGATGTAATGTAATTGACTTATGTTAACTATGTGATAATGTATTGACTGAAGCATATCACTCTTTCACTTATCTTGTAGGTTTCCTGTGATTTTTGATGATATTGCTGCCCGTTTGCTTCCTGTTATTCCTTTGGTTGTTTACCGACTCATTGAAAATGATGCTATGGATCATGCTGAGAGAGTTCTGGCTATGTATAAACAATTGCTAGCCTACCATCCTTTAAGGTTTACTTTTGTCCGTGACATATTAGCATATTTTTATGGTCATCTTCCAGGAAAGCTAATTGTCCGCATATTGAATTTGCTTGATATACCCAAGGTAATAAAAGGCTTTGTTTTCATAATTTCATGATCTGTAATTTCATTGTGATTCTTGTCATCTTGGTGGCTGATATCTTTTGTGATGCAATTCTTGGTTTAGATTCCATTTTCAGAGTCGTTTCCACAATACATTGCCCTATCAAATTCTTCATGCCCTCCTCCGGATTACTTTGCTTCCCTGCTGTTGGGTCTAGTGAATAACGTCATTCCTCCCCTTAGTAGCAGCTCAAAATCAGGATCGATATTAGATGCTTCATACCTTTCAGCGCGCTGTCCACCGAATAAAAATCCTGTTGCAAATCAATCTGGGCAAACAAATGTTTCTGAGGTTCAGAAGGCTTTCTATCAGATCCAAGACCCTGGGACACACACACAGCTGGTGCTTGAAACAGCTGTAATGGAATTGCTTTCTCTTCCAGTATCTGCTTCCCAAATTGTGGCATCACTTGTTCAAATCGTTATCCATATCCAATCTACACTTATTCAGTCCAGCCATGGGTTGCATGGAACTTCAAATAGTTCGGGGCAAACCTCTGTGTTACCAACATCACCTTCTGGTGGAAGCACAGGTTCTATGAATGCAAGTAGATCTGCCGCACCAGTTTCTGGACTGAATACGTCCAATTTTGTTTCTCGTAGTGGCTATACGTGTCAACAGCTATCGTGTTTGTTGATTCAAGCTTGTGGTCTTTTACTGGCTCAGCTTCCACAAGATTTTCATGTACAACTCTATCTTGAGGTATCACGTCTTGTTAAAGAGACCTGGTGGCTCAATGATGGGAAGAGGTCCCCTAGCGAGCTGGATTCAGCTGTTAATTATGCTTTACTTGATCCGACATGGGCTGCTCAAGACAATACCTCCACAGCCATAGGTATTATTTATTATTGTTTTTTTCCTGCTTATTCAGTTAAAAAAATTACGAACATTTTTCAAAAAGGTGCTTTTAAGTGGTCGACTTTGTGAAAAAGGTCCTTATATAAAAATAGGTGGCAAAAAAGGTCCTTATATAATTATATTCCATTTAGATTGTAAGGAGAGACCTTTGATTGGATTTTGGCGATTGACTTTATTTCCCGGCCATTGACCATCACGTGACTGTAAAAACTCTCCCACCTTTTTTTTTTTTTTTCTTTTTCTCCCTTTTCCCTCTAATTCCAACTGGCCCTAATTCTTATCCCCTTGTTTCTCCTTCCTCTATGTAATTTGTGAACCCTAATTTTCACAAAACAGCTTGTTCACAATAACAAAGTTCAAATCTAGTCCTTCCCATTCAAATTGAAGGGAAGTCGAATTAAGTGAGGTTAAAACCCCTTTGCTAATTATACTAATGTATTTGTTAATGTCGATTAATGGTTTTTTTCAATTTCTAATTTTCCAACTACAAATATAAAATGTTGTTTTTGAATTATAGTATTTCATCCCCACACAAACTGTTGAAGAGGTGTAATTGTGGGCTTCCAATTGCCCAGTTGAGTTATTGCACCGCCATTAATGGAATGTTGCAAGTTACATCAGATAAGAGAAGAGAGGAAGGAGAAATAGGGGGGGGGGGGGAGATTTAGGGTCAGTTGGAATTGGAGGGGAAAGGGAAAAAGACAAAAAAGGGGAAAATAAGTCATGTGCTGGACACGTGATGGTCAATGGCTGGAAAGTAAAATCAATTGCCGGAATTTGGTCAAACAATCCCTCCTTACAACCTAAATGGGATATAAGGACCTTTTTTGCCACCTTTTTGACAAAGTCGACCACTTAAAAAGACCTTTCAGACAAATTTTCCATTATTATATTTAGTTTGCATTGTGAATACCTTTCAGACAAGTTTCCCATTATTATATTTAGCTTGCATTTGTGGATTCTTTTGGGATTTTACTACCATATCATTACTTTTTGTTGTTTGCAAATATATTGGGTTAGTATCATAGTTTAACATGTCAAAATTCTAAGCTTGAATAATTCAGTCTTAAATTAGTTGATATGGTCGGGTTTTATACACAGCCAAATTATATCAGCTCTGTAATTAGGTCCCAGCACGTCATTCTCTTTCCTTGTGACATTCTTTTCCTTACTCTGAACTGGCAAGTAAATCTAGAAAAGACTGATAAGATGATGTTATTGGGTGGTGCAACTGTAGAATACTTAAATTCTGTTCTTAAACCTCATTTTTTTGGGCTTCTCCTATATACTTCCTCCAATTCAAAAAACATGCATCCAAGCTCCTTGGCTCACGTATTACAAAAGAATATAAAGATTATGAAGGACAATATCGTCAATGTATCAAATTAACTTCAACATTGTTGAGATGGTGGGTTGGGTTATTACAAAGCTTATAAGTTATTTTAGTTAGTTTGTTTGTCCATCTGCCTTCTTTATCCTCATCTTAAGTTGTATATCTAGGAGGTTGGTTGCAATCTAAAAGAAAAATAGGAATTTGAAGGGATGAAAAGATCTTAATCAAGGGGTTTTTTTTTTTTTTCTTCTTTTCCTTTTTTTTCTTCCCTAATGCACCTCATTAGTGTTTACAATCCATAACACTCTGGTCCATTTTGATGATCTAATGGCAATATCTAGAGGTTATGGTGACTACCATTTCTTGATAAAGTAATGTGAAAATCACTCAAAAACATCTTAGGGCCTGTTTGATTTGGTGGTTTCGATAGAGGAACTAGAAATTATTCCCTTAATAAAGATCAAACACTAATGAGGGAATATCTAGAGGTTATGGTGACTACCATTTCTTGATAAAGTAATGTGAAAATCACTCAAAAACATCTTAGGGCCTGTTTGATTTGGTGGTTTCGATAGAGGAACTAGAAATTATTCCCTTAATATTCCATTGTATTTATTTGGTGCATTTAATTTAAAATTCCCTAATAACCAGCGCTACTGTCAACATCAACAAACTATAATTCGAACTGTAGATATATATAGACACACACACACTTTGAAGTGTAGATATATAGACAATTTGGCAAATGGATGTACAGTAAACATTCAAAATTAATGATGTCATAGTGAAGGTATTTTTGATTTATGGACATATAGCATTTTAGCGGTTTACTTGTTAAGCTTAGGCAGCAACAAGAGTGGTTTACATTATCATGGAATCAAAGAAAAAAAGCAATATTGTACAATCAAAGATAGATATTTTTCTGTGAATTAAAAAAATAGATTGTCCAAAATAATTATAAAAAAAAGGAAATTTTGTCAAAAACCTCCTTTTTAAAGCATTTTTTTGTCAAAAACCTCCTTATAAATTTTTTTGTGTGAAATCATACCTTAATCAATTTTTTTTTTTTACAAAATCATACCTTATGACAGAAAACGGGGTTTAACCCCGTTTTCAGGCGTTGACCACCAACGTGTTTAACAGAAAACCACCACCAAAATTATCCCACCACCAAAGACCAGCCACCACCACCACCAAAAACCAGCCACCACCAAAATTATCCCACCACCAAAATTTTCCCAAAATTAACCCACCACCAAAGACCAGCCACCACCAAAATTATCCCACCACCAAAATTTTCCCAAAATTAACCCACCACCAAAGACCAGCCACCACGCCCACCCCCACAACACCCACGCAAACACCAACAACCCCACCATTCGACACCAACAACAGCTGCAGAACTGAATACCGCACGCACCACCTCCAATCACCACCAATTCGAGCCAACCAGACCCTCGCAACTCACCTACCCCCACCTACCTGCCCAACCACTCCCTTCGTGGCGACAATACCCTAGGCGGTGGAGATGGAGGCTGCTGGGGATTTTGGGGCTTAATTGGTGCGAATTGGGGTTGCAATTGGTGCGGTGTTGCAGCGGTGGAGATGGGCTGGGGATTGATGTTGTTGTGCTTGCGCGAAGATAGGTGGTGCGGTGGAGCAGGTGGCGGTGATGTGGTTGCGCGGAGATAGCCACCGTGTTAGGAGGGTTCTAGTTGCGGTGGGAAGAGGAAGGAGAGAGAGGGTCGTCGACGGGGTTTGGGGTTCTGGGTGACGGTGGGGTTGGGGCTGGGGTAGCGTCGCCGGCCGGGGGGGTGGGGGACAAGGAACCCTAGACGCTGGCAGGAGGTGGTGGTGGGCTGGTGGGTTTGGGTGGTTTTCCGTTGAACACGTGGGTGGTCAACGCCTGAAAATGGAGTCAAACCCCGTTTTCCGTCTAAAGGTATGATTTTGTAAAAAAAAAATTTGATTAAGGTATGATTTCACAAAAAAAAATTTATAAGGAGGTTTTTGACAAAAACATGCTTTTAAAAGGAGGTTTTTGACAAAATTTCCTAAAAAAAAGATTAAATTGTACTAAACTTGAGATTTTTTGGTGGTTGCATCATGTTTCTAAGTCAAAGCGCAATGTACTATGTAAAGTAATTGAAATTTAGTTAACATGAGTTACATGACACAATGTAGAGGATGCTGAAATTATAGTTTACCCACCCTCAAAATTTTGCAGTTTTATGCTGTATTTCATATAATATAATATGTAGCCAATGTAGGATTCTTATGTTGTTTGATTTTGAATATTCCAGGCAATGTTGTTGGTTTGCTCCACTCATTCTTTAGCAACCTTCCACAAGAATGGCTTGAAGGAGCCCATGTAATCATAAAGCAACTCAGGCCAATAACTTCGGTGGCTATGCTTAGGATAGTTTTCCGTATAATGGGTCCATTGCTCCCAAGACTTGCAAATGCTCATACACTCTTTAACAAGGTACGGACTTTATGCACTATTGTATATCCTATTTTGTGTCATCACCTTTTCCTTTCCATAAAATGATATATCTTGCCTAGCAGGTGCTCCTTGTGACCTTAAATATAGTTTTCTTTGATATTTATTTATTTATTTGTTTATTTTGAGCGTGATATTTATATATTATGCTTAATTGCTTTACACTTGTAGAGTTGTAGGAAAAATTGTCAAAAATCCAAGCATGTCTCATTGCTCGTTTATTCCCAGTTAATTACTAATAAATCCCAAGTTCAACAAAAAATCATTCTCGTTTTCCTCCCCTTCACCACCACAAACCCCTATTTTCTCTTTTCCTCTTGCCACCATAATCACCAGGATACCCCCCCCCCTTCTCTATTAGTCCCTGGCCAAATAGGGCCCAACAACACACATTCATTCCTGCTCCCTATCTACATCTGAATATCACTCATTTTTGCTGAAGAGAGGGTAATAGTTATGGAACGGTATTGGAAATATGCTACATGTGCTTTTCTCTTTTTTTTTTTTTTGCTCCAAATTTTGAAGAATACCATAAAGAATGAATGACAAGTTCTTTTAATCTTTTTGCTTATCATTATTAATGATGAGACGATGATGTAGCAGTCATCCTTGATCTACAGCAAAGGATATACTCTTTATCCAATATGGCATCCCAAGCTCGGTGATATGTTTTTTAGTGCAAATTTTTTTAGGTAGGAAAAAAAAAATTAAAAAATTAAAAAATTAAAAAATAAAAAAGAAAGAAAGAGAAAAAAAAAAATCGTATAGATTTCTGTGACCTGTTTTCTTAATTATCCTTCTAAGTTCTGACTTTTGGACATATATGTCAATCTAATCTTGCAGACTCTCTCTCTTCTACTTGGTGCAATGGTGGATGTCTTTGGAAAGACTGCACAACCATCCGTGCTTGCTCAGGCTTCAGAGATAATTGATCTGATTGACTTCCTGTAAGAATAGGGTTTCATTATTTTCACAGAATACGGCTAATCAGAATTTATAGCAAATTTTTTGAAATGGTCAAAACTTATTTGTGAATTGAACTTATATGAATTTATTGAATTTTATTACAACCTTTCTAGTTTTTGGAACTTATTGGATGGAATATGGAACTTATCATAATTTATATTTCCTGCAATTCTTTTTATTAAGATGAAATGAACAATCTGTTGTAATGGTTGCTAACCTTACATATGTCTTCCTAACCAGTTACTGCTCTTTTTGGTTTCAGGCACCAAGTTGTGCATTACGAAGGGCAGGGTGGGCCAGTACAATCTGCAAGTAAACCTAGAGCAGAGGTTTTGGTACTTTTTGGTAGAGCATTGGAAAGTTTGCGACCGGATGTACAACACCTTCTATCACATCTAACAACAGATGTAAATACTTCCATCTATGCCTCTACTCATCCAAAGCTTGTCCAGAATCCTATGTCATGAGCTCTCTCTTACATTTCATGATTAGCCTCGTGCGAATTGTGACATTTTATCACCTATAACCATTTTCTGATACCTGCATGAGATACCTGATGCCAGCCCTCAAAACTTGTCCCATTCAAACCTGAAAATGATACTGCCCTCATTCTTTGGCTGAGCTATTCTGTTATCTAATCTTATAGCGGTAATCCTTAAATGAGGTTGTGGATGGAATAAGGGAACCACCGCCTTTCTCAAATGAACTGTGTACATATGATAATGTACTTTAATGGTTCTTTTAATTTAATTTAATTTAATTTTCTTTTCTTTAGGAATATTAATCAATGTATATACATCTTTTATTCTATTAATAGCTAATTGCTTTTGGTAATATTCTTGCTTTATCTTTCCTCATAACATGATTTTTAGTTATAACTGGTTTCTTACTATATATGTATGTCACTCTAATGTGTAATAATTTTTAAAGAATGGAGGAAGTAGAATTAATTTGGATATGTAGATTTTATTATTGTTTATTATTCTCTCCGTCACTTAATATAAAAGTCTTATTTCCTTTTTGGGTAAACCAAAATACAATGCCTCTTTAAATTTCAATTTTTTGACATTATTACCCTTTTTTATGAGTTGTCATCTTTTTTGCTTTACTTTTTTGTACTTATCAATTTCCAACTCTTTCTCTCTCTATCTCTTTAATTATTTCCAACTACTTTTTCTTTCTTTCTATCTCTCTCTAACCCCACATGCCCATATGTACTTTTAATCATTAGTTTCACAAAATTTACAACTTTCTTAATTCCCGCGCTAAAACCAAAAGAGACTTTGTATTAAGAGGGAGTATTACTACATGTTCAGAATACCAATAAGCTTAATTGTAATGTGTAGTTGTAACTTATAGGACTCTAGACCTGGCAAATGGGTCATTCGGGTCGGGTATGGGTCGGGTCAAGTTTGGGTCGGGTCAGTTCGGGTTGGGTCAATTTTCGGGTTGGGTCAATTTTCGGGTCGGGTCAATTTTCGGGTCAAATTCGGGTGATGCATTGGGTTACACATTATAGATTAATAAAAAAAAAATTAAGTCAATTTCATTACGGTTTTTTTCTATTTCGGTTTGCTAAGGTCAAGTCTTTAGCTTAAATGAATTATGGTCATTTCGGGTATAAGATAATTTTGATTCGGGTCACTTGGGTTTTGAGGCTATTTGGGTCAATATATTCAATTTAAAGGTCGAGTCAACTTCGGGTCGGGTCATTTCGGGTCTCGGGTCAAGGTCGGGTCAGTTCCACTTCGGGTCGGGTATGGGTTGGGTCGGGTTGATTCGGGTTTTGGGTCAATTTCGGGTCACTGGTTTCGGGTCAATTTCGGGTCATGGGTCGGGTTATTCGGGTCGGGTCATCAGGCCTGGGTCAGGATTGCCAGGTCTATAGGACTCTACTCTCCTAGTCTCCTCAATCTATTTTCAAATAATCAACATTAGTTTATAGATAACATAAGTGTAATGTGTAGCGTATAACTAGTTAGACTCTGCATCATATTATTTACATTGAACTTATTTAAAATTATTACTAGCAGAATAGTAAATCTAATTAGACGATTGAATCATTTTGAAACTGTATGGACTTTACTAGACTAGGGCCTGTTCTCATTGACTGAACTGAGTTAAACTGAACTGAACTTATTAGAGCTGAACTAAACTGAACTAACTTATTAGAGGTGAAATAAAATGAATATTTTATAAGAGAAGGAAATTAAGAGCTGAACTAAACTGAATTGAACTAAACTGAACTTATTAGAGCTGAAATGAATAGAAATGATCTGAAAATAATCGTATGAGAATAGGCCCTAAAATGAATTCTATTTGAAGGTTTAATGAGCTTTTTAGGCGTTAGAATTTTATAATCTTATAAAGAACAATGGTGTAAATTAACAATTATATATTGAGTTAGTAGCAATATACTTGTTACTCCTTTTGTTTCTATTTGTTCTTAGAGCACTCACGACAATGATAAAAAAAATGTTCATAGAGTACTCACGACAATGATCAAATAAAAGTTTCCCATTTTGGGTAAATGTCGTCTGCTAAGTAATAACCCAACTTGTATTAATGGCCGTTCACAGAAAAATTAATTGGAGGTGCCCCATGGAGAACATCATCAAATACCAGAGAACGGTAGAGGACATTAAGATCATTACAAGATCCAGGGATTATTCCAAAAAATGCATGCCAAATCCATAAATCTTGATTTTCTACGGCTTCCAGAATGAGGGTTGTATTTTTAGTTCGGCCTGCGTATTGCGCTTTCAAAGCCATAGGACAATTCTTCCACTCCCAATGCATGCACTTAATGCTACCTATCATACCGGAAAAACCTCACATTTCATTTTGATGCAAGATTCTCCTTAAATCTTCGTCTGTAGAACTTCTGAGGTATTCAGCTTCAAAATGTGTAATAACCCCTTGACAAAAATGTTGCAATGCCTTCCGAGAGGTTGTTTCGCCAATGCGTAGATATTCATCCGCGACATTCGGAGAGGTACCGTACACCAACATTCTAATCGCAGTGGTGTATTTCTGCAACGGTGATAACCCAAGCCTTCCAGCTGCATTCCTACGCTGCTGGAAGAATTGATCCCCCTCGACCACCTTGTTCATAATCCTACAAAAGAAAAAAAGGTTGTTGCATTCGAAATCTATGCCGAAATTGCTTGTTGCTATAAACTGAATTACTCGCAAAGTAATCATTAAACAACTATACATGCCCCTTTTCCTTATCTCTTCTATCTATATTCCTTCTAGGCTCCAAAACATAATCAACTTCAGATTCATGTTGGGCTTGTGTTTGGTTAGACAACAAAGTTGGTAGATGGGTTGTAACAAATTCGTCAACTAATTGATAAAATTCTGCATATTGATCAGTATTATATGAGCTGGAGATTGAGTTAATGGAAAACATTGTGTTTGTTTGATAATTATGATATTTTTGATAATTTGAGCAGTTAGATTATATTGGTTTGGTTGTGTATAGATGGTCTCAGTAGTATTTATAAGCATGAACTCTCAATGGGAGGTCAAAAATATGAATGCCAATTCGATGAGTGATTAAACTAACTTTTTGACAAAGATGAAAAATGACTATTCAAAATACAATAAGAAAATTGACATGAATGCCACATGACTACTCAAAAAATAGTAAGACAAGTAACATAATTGAGACATGACCCTATTATCAAGATGTGACATGACCACTTTTGGCAAGTATGACAGAAATGAGACATGACCACTTTTGTCAAGTTTCATAGAAATGGGACATGACTATTTAGTGCATGTCAATACAAACCAGTGATTATGACTAGTCCTTGCTTACAACAATTCAACTTGGTTACATAAATTAGAAAACTCTAACCTCACAATACAACAAATTAAAAATAAACTTCACGCACCACTAAAATACTACTTGAACTTTAGTTAATACTTAAATTTAGAACTATATCACAATACTTAAAAACATACAATCATCTTGTAACATAGACTAGTTGAAGTAACTCTTCCTTATGGGCCTCTTCAGTAGGAATGAGTGGTGTTGTACTGTCCTTCCTTAAAGAGATTGCAGCATATCAAAATTTATCTTTTTCTCTGCTATTTCAACTTGTTTTTGCTTCCTTTTTTCCTTTTCCTATCAAGTTTCAACCGTTGTTGTCGTAAATTTACCTCCCTTTCTCTAACCTCAGTACACACCTTTATCTGTTCACCGATGCTCAAAACTACACTATCGGAAGCAACTGTGTTGCCCTTACGCTAAGCCTTCGTTTTTTTAACATCATCAAGTCGTCGTAGACCTCGGACGTAAATCCACCAGTTTGGATGTCATTCTCACCCTTCGCCCTAGACATCTTCCCACTTTCACTACTACTATCTTCCTCGTCATCAGCACCATAACCCTTTCTTTCCTCCTTCGACAGACCCCATCTTAGCTTTGTCCTCCACTTCGTGTCTTCCTTAACCATTTCCGCTGCATGAGAAAATACAAAATTATGTTCAGGATTAGAGGAGATATAAAACAACTTGGATGTATTTTTAATTCGATCATCTTCCACTTTTTGGAAGTTTGTCCGCCTCCTCATAGCAACTAGTGTAATACCCTGTATTTTTTATAAGTATTTTAGTTCAAACAAGTATTTCTAAAAGTATTTAAATCAGTGAAATTAATTATATATGAGGTTTTATTATTTAAAGAGTTTATCAAAGGTCCAATTTATTTATTTAATGATTTTGAAATACTTATTTTATAATTTAAATATATTGAGGCATATGGTTTTATAAAAGGTAATTTGTAAAGTCAATGGTATTTACAGAAAACTCAAAATAGTAGTTGGAATAGGTAAGAGATCATTAAGGGTAAGGAAAGAATTTTAAGTAGGAGGGTTGTTGAGAGAGGGTATAAATACCCATCATATGTGCAAAATTAAACTTTGCCCAAGGTGGAAAATACCCAAAGGTAATTCTCTCTTTCTCATATTTTCTCGTTCTCTCTCTTATTTCTCCCCTTCCCCTTCCCCCTTTTTTTTTTTTTTTTTATTTTTTTATTGAGAGAGGGTATAAATACCCATCATATGTGCAAAATTAAACTTTGCCCAAGGTGGAAAATACCCAAAGGTAATTCTCTCTTTCTCATATTTTCTCGTTCTCTCTCTTATTTTTTCCCTTCCCCTTTTCTTTTATTTTATTCACCATCGCCGGCCACCACCGCACCACTGGACGACTGCCGCACCACCAGCAGACGCGGGTGGCAGCGACGACACTACTAGCGGTGCGGCAGCAGCCTGCTGTGGTGTCGGGGCTGTTGTCGGTTCTCAAGGAAAAAAAATTAAATTTTTAATTCCTTTTGTTTTAATCCTAAGTTAGCCTTTAATTAATTGATGTTTTTGGGTTTTGTGATGATTTTTACGATGTTTGATTTCAACTATGATGCACATAAATGACGAGGGGTGAACTAGGTCGTTAGACTAATTCTCCCTAAGCCAAACAAAATTTATAAACACTTAATACAAGTATAGAGGTAAGTCAAGGGTCGAACCCAAAGGAACGGTAATGTCTAAGTGCTTTCAATTATGTGCCAAAGCTAGGTCGAAGTCTAAGGATAAAAGGTGACACTAACAACTACTTAAACGAAGAAACCAAACAAATAAAGTGCTAGGGATTAGGATTCACATATAATAGCAATGAACATAGCCAATTGGGATAGGAAGTTGACTAAGTCGAGTGATGCAAGGGAAAACCAATCATGCAATCAAAAGAGCATATCAAGCTATTTTCCTAGAGGTCTAACTAGCGTCAACTACGATAAACTCTAGCTAGGAACGTCACAAGGCACCTCAATTGTTAAATGCAAGCCACAAATCAATGGTCCGTATCAATGTAAACCTACAATGCAATCTAGTGTGAATAACTAGGGTGATCATGTAACACCCCCGATTTACTAACTAATAATAAACAAGAATTAAAGGAAAAATAAACAACCTTTAAATAAAATTGCGGAAGCATACTCTTAAATCGGAGGTATTACTGCCACACTCGACAACCTGTCAAGTGTTAAGGCTTACAAAATCCCAATAATTACAACCCAATAAACTAGGTGAGCTATTTATACAACTTTACAAACTTTTTATAAACAAACTAATCGATCACTTGAGCTCCTTTAGCTACGATCACTTGATCAACCTGTTTAAACAATCTTGACTGCTCACCATTAAGGACAAATTCCAAAATAGATCGTCGCAGGGCCACCATAAGAAAAAGACATGGTCGCAAACACAAGTAGCACAACAAAATAACACACACGTCAGCAAAAGCTGAGTAATCACCACATATCTGAATATAGAGTATAATATAATAATTAACATTACTAGATCAATTAAACAATGTTGTTCAAAACTACATTACACGTTGTATTCTGAAAAATAACCTTTATCAACTCAACCTCGAATAATAATACGAACTTTTACTCAATCAACTCATATAACCCATAAGTGTGCCATGCTCTTTGTTTTATACATAGCCTTGGACATGGGTAATTCGAATAAAACCAACAAGTATAAAAACTTGAATACTCCCAATAACCAGAAAACACCTTGAACCAGACCACATACGGGCCAATTCCCACTGTAGTGTACCATAGAAAAATAGATAATAAAGATTGTACCTCATTCTTAACTCATGATTATTACCCTCTTACCAACAAGCCAAGGACTAAGTTATATAACGCCGAGCCTCAAACCAAGAACAAAATAAATAATTCCTCAACCTTTTGATCTCATATATCGATCAAATAATTATTCATAAACAATCTCAACAATGGCACATGTTCCCAAATAACATAATAATTCGATTCATAAGTTTCTCAACTCTTAGGGAAATAATACTAATAACCCAAATATAATCAAATCTCAACCCAAAAATAGCACTCTGCATTAACAACCCTAAAACCTTGATAAAACAATACTCCCTATAACAACAACATTAAAAACCCTAGCAATAACACAATCAATCAATGCGACAATTAAATCATATAATACCACACACTAATCAAATTCAAATAAATCATGATCATATATAATTCACAAATTATAAAATTTACACATAACAATACGGAGTACAATTAATACTAACAATTTATAATCAAATAAATCAAAAAAATTAATTAAGGTAGTGTGATTACCTTTCCAATGAAGACTAAAATAGTGAGACGAAATAGAGAACCACGCAAATTGCACAGAGTGATGAGCAAAATATTTAAATCAATTAGTTGCACACCAACAGAAACCCACGTCCAACAATTTGTATCAAGAGTTTATAATAGAAGGCTTGATGATAAAATTTGGGTGGAATCATACATGATGATGATAATCAATATAATATAGGTTGAGGTTTTCCTTCATAAGAAAATCAAGGTTCTGATTGTTCCAAAAGAAAAAGCGACGAGTAACGGCGAAAGACATAAAAACAATTAAAATAATAAGGGTTTATTAATATTTATAGGTATTAATAAAAGAGTCTATTTAAACAATATAGGGTTTTAAAACTTTCCGAACTCTAAAAAAAAGTATAAGATTAGGACAGTTATTTATAAATAAAAATAACTTTTTTAAAAAAAAAATATAATATATAAAATCATAAAATATTCGGATATTACAATCTACCCTCCTTAAAACAAGTTTCTTCCTCAAAACTTAAAATAGAAAAATTTTAGGGTATTACAATCTACCCTCCTTAAAACAAGTTTCGTCCTCGAAACTTAAAATAGAAAATTTTTAGGGTATTACAGATCAAGCCTAAATCAAACACACACATGCACATAATCAATCAACCAATTTAATCACATCATCAACTCCATCAATTATCCCCAATTTACATCAATCCATCACATCATATAAGCTTCACCATCACCCTAGAAAGTAAACTACTCTAACCACATCATCAAATCAACAAACAACTATAGAAAACAAGAATCAACACTCAAAGAAGAACAATTACTCTAATCAAAGATCAAAATCCAATCAAAACAAATCAAACAAACATGAATATTAAACAAAACAATAAATGAGATAGAGTTTAGAAATGCTCATTGATAATAGATTAATAGAGAAGATCTCCAATACAATTGTCACCATTGAATCTTCAATCTCTCAATCACCATTGAAATTCCTCACTTTCTCTCTCTAAAATCTACTCCAAAAACTAACCCAAAAACTAGAGAGAGAAGCTCTCAACTAAGATAAGAACATGATCAAAATGTAATATGAAACTTATTCTAAACTTGCCCCAAAAATCGGGTTACAAAGATATTTATAGAAGCGCGAAAACACCAAAAATCGAGCAACAAATACCCAGGGAGGCTCGCCCGTGCAACAGGGGAGGCGCGCCCGCATTATGGGGAGGTGCGCCCGCGCCAAGGGGTGGTGCGCCCGC
Organism: Chenopodium quinoa; assembly: GCF_001683475.1. Classification (NCBI taxonomy): domain Eukaryota; kingdom Viridiplantae; phylum Streptophyta; class Magnoliopsida; order Caryophyllales; family Amaranthaceae; genus Chenopodium; species Chenopodium quinoa. Next base: position 624,615 of record NW_018745324.1, read on the forward strand.
ACCGAGCTTTGCGCGCCCGCGCTTCACTGGGTATCTTCAAAATTCTCGCGACTTCGTGCGTTCGCTAAGGTCGCGCGACTATGATGATGATGAACACTAGGAGTGGCAGTAGCTAAAGCTCTAGATTAGTGGGTGCACCACTTCTTAATGGTAGCACGACATGAGAGCGCAAGAGCCAAGACTTGGAATTTCCACTTCCTTGCATCTTGAGCTTTCTAAATGTCGTGAGCTTGCTCTAAAGGCTTTCTCCACCTTAGTAGATCACCAATATCAAGACCCAAACCTCGTACAATACTTACAACCACGGAAATAGAGCAAATAAAGGAGAAAAGGCTAGAAAACCAACGAAATGCACAAAAGCTACAAAATAAGAGTGGAAAGGTAAAACTAAGAAACAGAGCATAAAACTAAGCATTCAATGAGCAAGAAATCTATGAATAGAGGGTGAAAACAACCGAAATACTCATCAAATGGGTGCAATTTATGACACCCATCAAATGCCCCCAAGCTTATCTTTTGCTCGTCCTCGAGCAAAACAAAACTAAGGGAGTGAAAATGACGAGCTTATTCAAATAAACTAAAGAAGAGAAGAGACAAGAATATACACTAACTCACTTTTGTAGGAATCACGGTGAATTTTAGCAACTAAAGACAGGCCATTTAAACCCCTAGATCGCCCTAGAGGACGAGTGATGCTCTCGTAAGGGTTTCCTAAGAGTTTAACCCATAACTCTCATAATAATACAAACAAGGCAAAGCATGAAAAACAAGTCAAATGGAAAGCAAAACAAACAAATGTTCATGAATGGACTTTTCCAAATGTACAAGCACAAATGAATGCAAATCTTTCTAAACAAGTAAGGGAGTGCACGTTCCAAGATACCCAAGGTTGATTGAAACATAAATATGCTAAGCATAGGAACTAGCTTTCACAATCCACTTTCATCCCAAAAGATCTTACCACGTTCTTCCCACTAGTCTCATATCAACCTCTAGTGAGCATCCCAATGATTCCTCGAAGGAACCGGAAAAAGAGAATTTTTAGGCTACTCGACATCTTGACTATGCATCCCTTCTCCTTAGGCTAAAAGTCACATTTCTCTCTCCCGATGAATGACTCAACCACTTAGGTCAAAAGGTCTTTCCCCAAGGTTGAAACGTTAAGGCAAAAGTGTGAGGGTAGGCTAAAATTTAAAATTTGGTGGTTAACCTAAATTGTGAAGCAATTATTGCGCATTTCTTTACACTATAACCAAGTAATCACCAAACAAAAACAACAACACCCCCAAGATTATTCAAAGCTATAAATCACAAACATATACCCAAAAAGAGTGAGAACGCTACCCCCCAAGCTTAAATGGAGCATTGTCCTCAATGCTAAAAAAGGAAGAATACTCACATCAAAATATTTTTGCATTTTTTTATTTTTTTACCTTTTTCTCTCTTTTTTTTCTTTAATAGTGCTTTGTCCTCGCCTCTTTTAACTTTGGACGGCTTTTTCAACTTTGCACTTGTTATGTCCTTGCCTTTTTTTACTATGGACGACTTTTTCATTTATTCACTTGCCATTATTCACAAAATATTCACAACACAAGCTTGCTTACAAATATGAACCGATATCCAAACTTATATACCACAATATCCAAAATATGACCATTTGCTTCACAAAAACCAAAAATGGAACAAAAAGAAACAAAAGGCTCAAAATTCTAAAGATGTGGCTTGAAAAGAAGTGAAAAGGCTCAAATGGTTAGCAAGTAGGAAAATGTAAACCCAAAGAGGACAAAATTAAAGAAAACTATCCTAGAAAAAGAAAAATTACCACCCCGAAAAGATGCCTTTGTCCTCCCTAAATAGTTTGGTCTCGGTCTTAAGAAATATGAGTCAAGATTCTAAATTAGGTCCGCAATAGTCAAGGATCCATGCCACTCATGCAAATATATGTTGAAGGCTTAAAAAACAATGAACCTCACACGGATGTAGCAAAAACTCACTATTGGTGTCAAATCGACTATAGGAAGCAGCTACCAAACATGCCACAAACAAATAGAATCCGGCTTCATGGTCCAACTAGTTCTAACCAACTACCTTAGCATGCTTTATCCTAGAATCAATCAAGCATACTCTCAAACCGTGCACACCGTTACCATTTAAGAAAAATAACATTCAATTATACAAGTCCAAATGTTATTATGTCCAAAGCAAGAACAAAACAAAACACATTGCAAATTTGCCTTGATAGAAACAAAAATCTTTTTGGAGTTTTTCAAAATATAAGAAACATGGAAAAACATATACAAGGATGCATAGCATATATGAATCAACATCCCACCAAACATGATAGAATACCCTCCCCCAAGCTTGAATGAGACAATACACTCATATCATAAATCAAATAATCCATGGGAGGGGAAAACAAGGAGATCAATCCAACAACCAACATATGTCCAACAAGTTATCATCCACTAGAGAAAGAGCAAGGAAGGATATTACCGGATATTAGGTGGGTGTAAATACCCGCAAATGACCCAATTAAACCTTTCAAAGCTAATTTCTCAAGAATTGAACTTTGTTTCCATGTGCTAGCAAAAATAGGAGTCAACCTTCCTTGATTCTTGATCCAAATCGAAGCACCAAAGTATATCAACTCATGTACCTAGCAAAAGGCACACAAACATTTCCATGAGAGAAAATATATTCCAAAAAGAATAAGAAAATCTAATCTAAAACACGGGTTACTTCCCGAGAAAGGCTTGCTTAAGGTCCAAGCTTGACCGCTCTAATAAAATAATATTGCAACGATCGCAAGAGCTTGTCAAATGCACTACTACACATTTCATGGGAAAGTAAGTGTGCACATGTCAAAAATAAGGCATGCAACAAGCATAGTGCACACCTATGAGGAGAGAGATGCCAAGAGAAGGAAGAAGAATCAAAAGAAAACTCAACAAAATAAGAAGAAAAAGAAAAAGAAGAAGAAGAAGAAAAAGACGGCAAACTCTCCTCAAAATATTTTTGGGTGGCAACATCACCCTTTTCCTCAATTGGAGACAAATGAGCCACTTGCAAATCCTCATAGACAAAAGGGTCCCCAATAGGCTTACCAACAAAGGAAGGGAGAAAAATAGGGCAATAGGGGATGTGGTCAAACTTTTGAGAGAAAGGGGTATGAGAAATAGGCAAAGGGGTAGCTACTCCCTCAACATAAGGTCCTATATCGCTAATGAAGGCATGAAAATCAATCATAGAGCCCTCAAAAGAGGAACACTCATGATCACCATCTCCTTTAAACATCCAACTCCCAAGAGGAACCACATAATCTCCTCCACTACCTTCATGAACAACAACTCCCTCAACTTCCTTAAAGCCTAGAGTCTCATAGCCATGCATGAATGGATGCAAATATAACTCAAAATAATATCTCTCCCATGAAGCATCCTCAATGAACTTGCTTAAAAAGCTATGGCTATTCCTTATACACTCAATAAACACATTTGACATAACCTCAAACGAGTCCAAATACTCATGGATAGAAGAGTCACATTCATACACTTGAGACTCATCACAATCAACAAAGGAAGAGATGTCTAGACTTAAAATATCATCAAAATCATCATCACTCTCGACTCTCTTTCCTTCACTCCTATGCTCAACAATAGGATCCTCACACACTCTTGGTTGCTCGAAATTATCATCATCACCCTCAACACACACATTGGATTTGAAATTTTCCCACACAAGCATCAAAGATGACAATTGGCTTTCTAGTTCTTCATTTCTCTTTCTTCCCTCCTCAAGACGCTCCTCACTCTTTTTCATCACCTCCAATTGACTTTTCATAGAATTATGAATCGACTTCTTTTTAGGCCCAAGATCGTCACTAAGCTCAACATGCCTAATTTGAGTTTCCAAAGTAGCAATAAGAGATTCAAAAGGTGTAGAGGATTGGGGCTCAACAAGAGAAGAAGAATTGACATTGAAATCATGAGCATATACATCACATTGGGGAGTGGGGGCACAATAAAACATATGAGATTTGTTAACATGAGCATGCACTTCGTTATCATGAACAAAAGAGGAAATAGAATTGGAAGCATTTGTTCTAGGTTCAACTATGGGATCATGTGACAAATCATGGGAAATTATGCTAGCATTGGAAGAATTAACACATTGCACATCAAAAATGTAACACCCCAATAATTCTCTCTTTAAACCTGTGAGTACCCTGAACAAAATTCAAGAGAATTACTGGCGTGCTACCGCCACGTGTTCAAACGTTAAGGCTATATCAGAAATTAGCAGCGGAAAAACTAAATCAGTTATATAAATAAGTTTCAAAACCAATAACCAAAACCAAATTAAATGCTACAATTTGGAACCATTAAGGCCCTTATTCAAAACCCCACAAAAGTAGTAAATAAATAAAACCAGAGTTTAAATAAATTCAAACTTATGAAAAGAAATAAACTGCGAACAATAACCAACTCTCCACTACAAATCCCACAACCCTGATATGAATGTTGCATGTGTAAGAACCTGTGTTTATTCTGCTCCCCAATATTACAAGTGTAAAAAATGGATCGTCACAGGGTCATTGAAAGGCGAAGGCCATGACCAAAGAAAGACACACACGAAAGCACGCAATCAGCAAAGCTGAGTACATACAAGTTGCAAAACCAATAAGTAATCCATAACATGCTACTAATAATCAATCATCATTCATCATTAAATTATAGACTCAACACACGACTCAACTATCAATTTTATTAAGTCTTCACTAGTTAATAGTAGATAACTTATTTATTTATTTCATTGGATTACGCAATAGACAAGGTTGTCCAACCCATGCTCCATTTGTAACATCAATAAAAGAAAAATCCCATGCCTCCTTTCGGAAACATCAATAAACATCCAACGACCACGGGTGCGACTCCGTGACCGTAGTTAGTATGAGATCTCACCTAACTCCTAGTTTTAAAAAAATATTTAAACTAGGAGACTCGTAGATCAGACGACCTCGATAAAAGTACACGGCTAATACCCCGTGTACCCCAACCCCTAATTGTCATTACTCCAGAAGTGCACCAATCCAGAGTTTTATTGCTCATCCATCTTGCACTTTACGTGATTCACAGGTTCTGACTTGGTGATGACTCATATGCAAACAATACAATCAATCCAATACCAAATCAATCAAGTAAAACAACTTTCCAATTTCAATTCTTGATTTATTAGTGACAAGCAACATTTATTGTTTATTCCTTTAACTACCTTGGTGTATAAACACCTAAAGTGCATAAGGCACCCTAAAACCTTAACCTTGTCTTATAAGACTTGAATTCTTCCTTTACTCATCCTATTTCAATAATCATGAATGAGTAATAAATAAATCATTCCATATATTCACATACCTTTGCCTCTAAGCGCATCTTGCAAAGTTAATGCATAAATAATATTTACAAAGTAGAATAGTGCACATCATACGGAAATCACAATGTATAACCAAACAATCATTCCCAGTCTTCTCTATACATGATACTAAGTTCTCGATCCGTCCTTAAACATGCACCTAAAAGCAAGGTTTCGTAACTTGTATGTACCTTGAATAAACGAATTGGTATGCCACTTTACTATCTAGAAATCACCTTCAATAAACTCCTCTCCTAAACCAAACAATAACATCTCAATCAATAATCAAATTTACAGCAATACCAACTTACTTTAAAACCTTCAAAATCCAAATCAAACAACACTTTAAAACCTTCTCTTTAGTTAAAATTAAAGGCTTATATATAGTTCTTTAAATTTAATTCATAAAAACCTTAAAATACACTCTTATACATGAAATTACAGCAAGTTTAAAGTTTAATAAAAATCTTAAAATTATTTTAAAACCCCTAATAATCTCCCTTTTTAATGGGTGATTAAACCCTCTTTATAAAACATCAAAAGTAGTACTTAGAAACTATTTCCAACACTTAAAACTTCAATAAAAACATATATTTATGCTTAATTAACTTTAAACATAATTAATTTTATTAATCAAACTCAAGGATAATATTTGAAGTATAAAAAAACTTCGTTAAAATAAAAAAACTGCCCGAAAATCATATTTAGAGGCTGAATTTGGCCACGAGAGGGTGGTGCACATTACCAAAGGTAGTGAGTCTTTCTTAAAACGTTGTTTCCACATGGAAAACACTACTTTTTTTTTATCAAAATCGGATGAGTTCAGAACCTGATCGGGATTAAAACGGGATTAACATTAACGAACGGAAATCTAAAAATTAAAACACGAATTTACGTGTTCAAAATAATCTGAAATCAAGTTAAAATAATCAGTAGTTATAATCAACAAAATTTCAAAACATCATTACTATAAAAGCCTAAATCAATTGTTCATAAAAACCCTAAAATCATGATTTTCAATAATTAAAAACCCTAGGTTATAAAATTTACAAAATCTGAAAATTATGACATTTATAAAATCTGAAATTATAAAGTTTAATCATCAAAATACAATTTGATACTAACTAAATTAATTTCAAACAATAAAACCAAAATTCATAAATCAATCATTATAATTACCCAAATTAATAAAACAAAGGAGAAAGAAAATAAGACTAACCTTTTTATGTGGGAAATTTTTGGGGATTAACGGGGTATTTATAGGAGAAAATTGTAGGGTAAATAGGAAGATTGAGCCTCATAAAAATAATGGGTCAATTAAGTAAACAAATGGGTTAGGCTTGTGTGATTGGACATAAATTGTAGAATAAAGGTGCATAAAATAATTTGTTCAAATAATTTCAACCCTGATTAATAATTTGAAACTTTTGACATTAAATTCTGGAAAATAACAAATAAATATTATAAATAAAATAAAATTTCATTTATAAAATATTTAAAAAAATACGGGGGATTATAAAAAATAGAAACATGATTACCCTTATTATAGACTTCCCAAGAAAACCAAACATAAAATTCCCAAGCATCTTCAATAGAAAATGCTCTAAATCTACCATTATGCATTCTTTCAACTATATCCCTAGTTTGCTCATTCAAACCAAAATAACAAATCTCACAAGCCTCCCAAAGACTACAACGATTATAGTCAAGAAATCCCTTAAGTCTATTGAAATATTTACAAAAAGGCTCATCATCATATTGAGAAAAAGATAGACATGCCATTTTTACAAAGCAAACACAAATCAAATAAAAGAAAAGTATATACAAAGACCTAGACTCAAGAAATCAAAAACACTCAAACATAGACACCGCTCCCCGGCAACGACGCCATTTTCACGAGGGGTGAACTAGGTCGTTGGACTAATCCTCCCTAAGCCACACAAAATTTATAAACACTTAACTAACCTAAATACAAGTATAGAGGTAAGTCAAGGGTCGAACCCAAAGGAACGGTAATGTCTAAGTGCTTTCAATTATGTGCCAAAGCTAGGTCGAAGTCTAAGGATAAAAGGTGACACTAACAACTACTTAAACGAAGAAGCCAAACAAATTAAATAAAGTGCTAGGGATTAGGATTCACATATAATAGCAATGAACATAGCAAATTGGGTTAGGAAGTTGACTAAGTCGAGTGATGCGAGGGAAAACTAATCATGCAACCAAAAGAGCATATCAAACTATTTTCCTAGAGGTCTAACTAGCGTCAACTACGATAAACTCTAGCTAGGAACGTCACAAGACACCTCAATTGTTAAATGCAAGCCACAAATCAATGGTCCGTATCAATGTGAACCTACAATGCAATCTAGTGTGAATAACTAGGGCAATCAAGCCTAAATCAAACACACACATGCACATAATCAATCAACTAATTTAATCACATCATCAACTCCATCAATTATCCCCAATTTACATCAATCCATCACATCATATAAGCTTCACCATCACCGTAGCAAGCAAACTACTCTAACAACATCATCAAATCAACAGACAACTATAGAAAACAAGAATCAACACTCAAATAAGAACAATTACTCTAATCAAAGATCAAAATCCAATCAAAACAAATCAAACAAACATGAATATTAAACAAAACAATAAACGAGATAGAGTTTAGAAATGCTCATTGATAATAGATTAATAGAGAAGATCTCCAATACAATTGTCACCATATCTTCAATCTCTCAATCACCATTGAAATTCCTCACTTTCTCTCTCTAAAATCTACTCCAAAAACTAACCCCAAAACTAGAGAGAGAAGCTCTCAACTAAGATAAGAATATGATCAAAATGTAATATGAAACTTATTCTAAACTTGCCCCAAAAATCGGGTTACAAAGATATTTATAGAGGCGCGAAAACACCAAAAATCGAGCAACAAATACCCAGGGAGGCGCGCCTGTGCTTCACTGGGTTTCTTCGAAATTCTGCAGCTTCGTGCGTTTTCTTAGGTCGCACAAATATAATGATGATGAACACTAGGAGTGGCAGTAGCTAAAGCTCTAGATTGGTGGGTACACCACTTCTTAATGGTAGCACGGCATGAGAGCGCAAGAGCCAAGACTTGGAATTTCCACTTCCTTGCATCTTGAGCTTTCCAAATGCCGTGAGCTTGCTCCAAAGTCTTTCTCCACCTTAGTAGATTACCAATATCAAGACCCGAACCTCGTACAATACCTACAACCACGGAAATAGAGCAAATAAAGGAGAAAAGGCTAGAAAACCAACGAAATGCACAAAATCTACAAAATAAGAGTGGAAAGGTAAAACTAAGCAACAAAGCATAAAACTAAGCATTTATTGAGTAAGAAAGCTATGAAAAGAGGATGAAAACAACCTAAATTCTCATCAAATGGGTGCCATTTATGACACCCATCAATAAATTTTCGGATTTGGTTTTGAATTAAAAAGCCCCAAATTACAAACCCTAAATCACTAAGTTTATGAATATTGATGGAAATTGATTGTGGGTGATTTAAACTATTGAAATAGGTGTTTTAAAACATAATTACAACAATTTTAGATGATTTAATAAAGCTGGAATTTTTGTTTATAAGTCATAATCAAGTTTCTTAGAATGATTTTTGACTACCCATTAATTGGGAATAAAAGGGAGGGTTTTAAATTAAATTTCAGCTTATTTTTAAAGGATTTATGAGGGATTTAAGAAGTGTATATATTGCTGGAAATTTGTGTGTAATAGATATTAATGTCTCTTTGTAATTTTGGATTGTAGGAGATTTTCAAGTGAGTTATTTTGTGTAGTCGTGGCGATTTTGAGATTGTATTCAAGGAACGTTCACGTACTTGGTATTTATTTGATGTTGTAGGAACATGATAGGCTTTGGTTGATTAATTCCAAGTAGTATCATGACAGGTATTGATTGAAATTTATTGTATGGTTGATGTTGGTGATTGAATTATGAATCATGGATTATTTGTGATGGATTGACAATTGAAAATAATTATATTGGCATGTTGAGTATGAACCACACTTTTATTATTGGCATGATTGAGAGCATGTTTAATTAAACTAAGTGTTTAATTTGGTTTGGAATATTGAAAGAGAATTTTATTATGGTTTATATAATTTTTATTGATGCTATGAGCATGAGGAAAGAACTATTTAAGTGTCTAAGGACACGAGGAGTAATTTACATTTTTGTGCCTAAGTGTACTTAAGGTGTTTCTAACACTGAAGGATAGGATTTGTGGCGCATTATGCGTTTAAGGTGTCTTTGACACCGAGGTAGATTAAAAAGGGTTCAACATTAAAGATTATGTGGTCACTTATCATTTAATAATTAAATTGGTATACTTGGTTGCTTGAATGGTATTGATTATCGTTATTGCTATGGTTTGTGAGTCATCACCAAGTTAAATAATATGTAAATAACGTAAAGTGAAAGAGATTACGCATCAAAACTCTTGGAACGTATATACCTTTAAGTATGAACATATGAGGGGAGTTATGCGACTTTACATTTGATCATCACTTCTACTGGGAGTACAGGATGTTGTATATTCCTTTTTATTAATGCGCAGGAATTTCTCCACTTACGAGTGGTTCTTTTATATTGGCACGGTTAGCTCCCGTGTTAGTATCCCTTTATTGGGAAGGTTAAGGGGAAACCCGTTCGATGAGTAATCAATCTAAATAAATAAGTTAGTTATTTATTGAATGTTCATGTTGTATGCTTGTAAACAAGTACAACAAGGTAAGTTGTGTGATTGATAGGATGAAATCATGTTAGTGTGTTTCATTACGCTTATGTACTTAGCTTTGCTGATTGTGCGTTTGTATGTTTGTTTGGCCTTTTCTTTACCTTGGCCTTACGACGACCCATTTCTAATGGAGAGTAGCGGGGATAATTAAGTAGAGAAAATTTTTTTGAGGTGATGAAGCATATTCATGATGGGCATGAGTGAAGAACGAATCATGCTTAGTTCTCATAAGAATATGATGTGTCTTTATTACATTATTATTTTTTATCGTGCTTGCAGACTAATGCAGAGGTTTTGGTATTTCTCGGGTTTAACAAGGGCCGACAATGGTTCTAAGTTGCAGGTTGACTTTCTTTGACTTTGTTTGACTTAGGTTTTACTTACTTTCGTTGGGTTTTGACTTTAAAGTTCACTTGTTTTGAAAGGTTTTAAAAATAGTCTTTCGATGTATGTCTTTGATAATTTCCTTAGCCATTTTCACGGTGGCGGTAATAGTTTAGATTTTTTCTATTTCGTATTTTTAAAAGGGCAAATTTGATATTTTAAAGGAAAGAAATTTCTAGGGTGTTACAACTAGCCCACTGTAGCAAATCAGCTGCCATTCTTTTCCAATGTGTCTTTAAACTGTTCATATGTCTTGGCGGGAGTATATGCGACTTCTCTACTTGAGCTTTACCAGTAAGCTGCATATAATTTTCGTCAAAGGTAGGATGCTTTTTGGTTCGTACCAACAAGTGCATCATCACTTATTTTTAGGTATAACCCAATTAGAGGTTTATCATCGGCAACCGGTCAAATGCGATTGGCTTTAGCGAGTGGTTGGTTGATCGAAATCCTTGGAGGTGGTGGAGGGTATTGTGGTGTCTCCGGAACAACTCCTTCTTGGCTAACGTCACACTTAGAGTTGCTCCCTATAGTAACGGGAGGAGTTTGTTGTTCATTATAAGTGTTTTCATTAGGAATCTGTGGAGGTGTTTGTTGATGATCAGAATTTTACGAAGACGGGTTTCCTAACCTTTCTAGGAATAGTTGAAAAATGGGACTAGTGATGAAATCATCACCTAAATTAGAAAATTGTTGAGAAAGTTGATAGTAATTAGGGTTGTTGGGATCCATTATATTGTATAATAAAAATAACAACAATAATAATTACTTAAAAAAATGCACCGATATTATAATTAAAATATCATTAAAAACGTTTTAAAAAATATTAGAGTACTAAAAAGTTTTATTTTCTAAACACACAAAATAACCATTTAGAACTTTATATTAGAAAATATAATTTAAATCTTACTAGAATTGGGGGAAAAATAAATATAGAGAATTTTTGTGATTTTTGAAAGTATACCAAAATATATACGTCAAAATGAATCTCTATTTGTAGAGAAAAAAATTATAACCGTTAATGAATTTTTTCAATTAAGTTGTAATTTGTTACCATTTTAAAATGGTAACAATATTTTGATTGGTTGTTGGGCTGACAAGGACGGGTGTCAGCGCCCCACTTGTTGTCTGACGCGCGTCTATCAGTTGGGTGCATTTAATTTATTTATTTTTCTAGTTTTCGCCCATCAAAACAACGCGTTTTGATGGAGGGATGTTGACTCCTCTTCCCAAAACGCGTTGTTTAGGGGTGTGGAGAACAAAAAAAGCGCGTCAGTAGACTTGGTGAATGGGGCCTACGCGCACAATGTTCATTGTAAAATTTGTACATCCTATGAGAATTTTCTAAGCTGATCATGAACATTTTCTTAGTTGCTCATTGACGTAGGACTTTTTTACCAATTTTCGCTCATCAATTTTGCCCATGAGCAAAGATATGCTCACCGATGTGAATGCTCTTGGAGCATAATCATCTATTGCCCTCTTGAATGGTCATTATCAAATTTTGTACCAATCTTTCTCTCTTCCACCTCACCCTTAATGGCATAACCAAACCTCACGCCACTAATAATCTTGTAGGCAGTCCACAATTTTTATGGGCATGAGAATGGGGGATAGCTTGTGGTTAGATCTTCCCTCCCGGTTTCAGTAAATTATGGAATCGATTCTTATCCCCGCCCTACACACACACTCACTCACAAAAAAAAAAATGGGCATAGATTTTCTCTTTTCTATTTTACTCTACTATACCCATTTCAATTATCAAGTAAATGATAACAAGTAATTATAATCATTGTATTTGATAATTGTTAATTAGACATAATAATTATTTATTAATGTAAAGTGCTTCCTAATTAAACGTTAATTAAGAAAAAATGAATAATGCTATAATAACATACAATATAATACTACAATAAAAAAAATTACAATATTCAATTACATTATGACCCCCAAATTTGAGCAACAGATGTTCTACTAAATCCAACTTAATGTCTCTACGCATCTTTTCATAATGAACACGAGCCCTATTACACAAGTAATTGTCTAATATTGAAATTCTTTTTCACTATTTAGAAATTAAAAGGTTTTTTTTTTAATTATTTTTGCTACTTGAGAATGGTGGTTGTAGACACCTAAAAATGTCTCCCCAAAACCAAACCCGATGATGAACAACCTTTCACCACCATTATTGGTCGGATTGAGTATTTAATCTTTGGAGTGCTTAAATCCATATTCAATACCAATACATTTCATAATCCAAATCCTAGCTCATTTCCCCAAACCATAACTTATTTTCCTCTTTTCGTGCCTTTAAACCCAAAATCATTCATTTCCTGTCCTTTAAAATCATTCATTTCGTGTCTTTTTTTATTACAAATGTATAGACCAGTTTAATTTGGTCCATAATATGGGTCCAATGATTGAATAGTTTGATATGGCTTGAAAATAGCATTCCAGCGATATATTATAAGCCCAAATCCGAGTTATAACTAATAAGTTATGGCCAAAATACTAAACTGAGCTCAAACCGAACCTAAGCCCACCTTATCTACGACCCAATGATCATGTGGAGGGTCTAAAGGATTTAATCCCATTCCTAAACCAATTAGGATTAATTAGAAATTTCTATAAGTTTCTAAAAGACTTTAATTATCCTTGATTAAAAGATAAGATTAAAGAGTTTGAAATTGAATGAAACTCCTCTTTTTGAAAGTCCTAATTCTATTCGAATTGAAAGACGTTCAAAGAGAGTCAGATATGATTTTCGTGCCTCATAGTGTTTATCCAAATCTTAGATGGTTGGATAGATCTTGAAATTATCTTTTCAATGATATATTATAATATTAATTTCGAGATATAACGAAAAATATATAAAAGAAATATTTCCCCTATTCTTCATATTCTTCCATAATACTTCCCCTAAGAACTCCAAGGAGTCCATACAATACCCGAAATTCTATACTTAAAACAAGGCGTGAAAGGTATAATTAACTGAGGGTTTGAACCAAATCAACTCTACTTTTTATTTAACTAGTTAGTTCCCGTGCCATGCACAATAATATCAATAACTATTATTAAGGCCCTGTTTCTTCACCTTAAAAAAATAATATTAAGTAAAAATAATTTCAGTTTAGTAAAAATAAGTTCATTTTAGTAAAAATAAGTTCATTTTAGTAAAATTAATTTCAGTTTAGGAAAGATAATTTCAGTTCAGTAAAAATAAGTTCAGTTTAGTAAAATTCAGTTTTCTTAAAGAAAAGTTATAATAGAAAATCAGTAAAAAAAATTTAAGTTCAGTATAATTAATTTAAATTCAGTTAAAATAATTTAAGTTCAACAAAAATAATTTCAGTTCAGTAAAAATAATTTCAGTTCAACAAAAAATAATTTCAGTTCAGTAAAATTAATTTAAGTTCAGTGAAATAATTTAAGTTCAGCAAATATAATTTCAATTCAGTAAAAATAATTTAAGTTCAGTAAAATTAAGGTGGAGAGAACGGGGCCTAAATTACCATTATAATTGATTTTTTATATAAACATTCCAAAAATATAGGTGGCAAATTTTGATTTAATAAAGGATTACGAAAGATATGTTATATATAAAATGATGTAAAAAATGAACAAAATTATGTTTAGAAATTTTTTTATAGTTATAAAAATATTTGTGTTACAGATATGCCAAATATTTTTTTATTTTAAGTAATTATATTGTATAAGGTTAGGGAAATAATTTTGTATAAGATTTGTTTTTTAAAAAATTTAAGAAAAAAAAACTAAACTAAAAACACACCAAACGATGACACATGTCATTGCTGATATGTCTTTTAGTATATTGTTATTGATTTAATTGTTTCAATTTGATTTATACATTTATTGAAGTTACTAACAGTTTATTCATGATGTAGAAATTCAAGGAAACACAGAAAGTGAGTAACTGATCACTTAATTACTCTTATTTTTATTCTTGTTGCCAGTATCATGATTAGGATAATTATGTGTTTTTTTAGGGAAAGGTTTATTACGATTTAACTTGACTAACATTATTATTGTTAAATTTCTTCCAATATTAATGTTAATTTTTTTATATTTTTTATGATCAATATAATGCATGTTTCAAGGGAATATGTAATTGAAAATCACGTCTAATAAGATAATTTGGACGGTCGGTTTAGGTTCCTTTTTAATCTTGTTGTTTAATCAAGTGATCACGACATTTTAAAATTATGTGTTGCAATAATATATTAATATTCAACCAATTTAGCCTAAAATAGTTTGGAGCAAATTGAATCTTTGTTTCCATGCCTTTGAGATAACAGGAATCACTTTTCATAATAAGAATCGAGTAGAGGCCAATACGGGCGAATGTGACTCTATGACTCACTTCATACCATCATTCCTGATCCTCCTTTCGTGGTTCTAAACCATATGGAGTTAATAATCTCATTGATTATGAATTAGGTGTAACCTTCACGGGTCAATCGTTGATGCCTATCGTTGTTCTTTTATTTATGGTTGCCTATTATAATCCGTGAACGATTTCCTTAACAACTTGTTGGCGGCTCCCTACTTTATTTGTCCCTAATCGTATACGTCAATTCCCACTTCCTATGAGTTCCAAGCATCACAACATGCTTACGTAGGCGTGCTTCGAACGACGCCTACAATTTGGCGACTCTACTAGGGAGGATTCTTGATTATTTATCGATTTGAGTGATCGGTATTTAATTGAGTTGAGTGCATGAGACTTGAAAGCTTCTTGAATTTTATTCCTGTGATTTAATTTGCATTTTCAGATATGCATATGCATTGTAGTTTTCCTATGTTGCCACAATAGTATGTGTTCTACGTATGTGGCTAGCCCGGAGGATTTCAACTCTATCAACCCAAAAACACTCATGGCAATAAGGGTTCATCTGAATTTTTAAATCCACCCACCATGGAGTCGAGTTCGGTTTCATCAAGAACTCGTGGAGCCGCCCGTTGGCATACACCCTCAAGGGAGGCTGCCTTGCTAACACGTCCAAACTCTTAGCCATGGTACCCTTTGACACCCAAAAGCTTGACCATAGTGGAACATAGAACTTGACTTTAGGTTACGAAATTTATTGCATCATGCGTGACAATGTGCTGGGTTTATTTAACTAATGGTTGAATTCATCAATCTTTCCATGTGGGATCTTTTTGTGAAAAATTCCCACATTGAAAGATGAGTGGAATTCACAAGGAAGCTTTCCTTATAAATAGCTAAGGCATGGCATGGGATTGTTCACTTGAGTAAGAGTTGGATAAGGCATCACTAGTAGTGAAAACCTTTGAACTCAAGAGTTGAAAAAGGCATCACCATTGTGAAAACCTTTGAACTCAATTACTCGGGTTTTGGTCGGGCCTTGCTAACTCCAAGGCATTGGACCTAGTCGGTGTTCGAGTTGTGGGTGGATCATCGTTGGAGGCCTTCGTATTATCGAGTCTAGCTTTCAAGTAAGAGCCCTAGTGGTCGGGCGAAGCACGCTTCAAAGGTAATTTTATTATCTTAATCTTGTCATTAAGTTAATTATGTTTATGGTTATTTTATTAATTGCGAGTGTGGTCTTGTTTTTGGGTTTGTTTCCGGCGGTGAGTCGGACTCACCAAACCCCAACACTCTGAGTTGGTCTTGCTAGCTGAGGGTGCCAAGTTATCTGCTCCTCCTGCTGGCCTGGTCACATTGCAGTTTTTGCTTCCCAGCTGGACTTGGGCTTTAGGTTTCCTCTTGACCCCACCCTGGATAAGGTATTTCGTGTTTTCAATCTTTTCATGGCTTTGTTGCACCCTGCCTCTTTGTACACTTTGATATGCTTGTTATGGTTTCTATGGTTTTGGAGATATCCTGAGTCTCTTCACCTGTTTAAGTCTTTGATGAGCCTAAAAAGGTCTTCTTCTAACTCTGAGTCTGGGTGGTACTATGTGGCTCCTAAGGAGGGTAGGGTTTTGTCTTACCCAAAGCTTGGTCGTTTAGGGAGTGGACTGACAAGTTCTTCTGGGTTAAAGTACCCTCCTCTATTGATGTGCCACGTAACTTTCGAGAAATCCGCACTAATACGGCGGGGGTTACTGTTTCTCCCTCTAAACCTGCTCGTGACACTGAGGCTTTTGATGCCTTGCAGGGAGCAGGCACAGGTGATCGCGCAGGGTCCAACCGTGCTAAGGCTGAGCCTTCCTCTTCTACTATTAGGAGCCGGCGAGAGACTCGGCCTACACTTAGGGAAATTGCTTCAGAATCTGAGGCGTTAGTGGCACAGGATGCTTCTCCTGAGAAGCGACCTACTGTAGCTTTCGGCCAGGTGGCATCTCGGACCTCTGTGGCAAATGAGCCACAGAATCAAGCTTTTGATGATTCACAAAATAATGTTGATGATTTAGGTGAAAGTGTTCTCAAGTTCCCCCTTAAGGGAGTTGAGACTACTACTGTGGTGGGTGGGAACCCATAATTTATGCTGAGCATGTTTCCCTCTCTTCTTCTGGCCTCAACGCTAATGTTGCGGCCAAGGACGTTATTGCCCCTCTGTCACTACTTTCGAGTTTCAGCTTCTAGATGAAACTATTTTGGAGCTACCTAAGATTCCACCTCGCCCTTCTGGGTTACGAGGTCGCCTACAAAGTGCTAGCAGGGGCGGTCAATCTCAACCTAGGAGTACTTACAAGCAGGATCAGCCAGTTATAGATTTGGAGGATGATCCTAGACCTCTCCCACGGCTGATGCTGATCAGCCCGCTGCTAAGAAGGCTCGAACTTCCTCTACCCTTGGTCCTTTTGCTTCTCACTCTGCCAACACTGGGCTTCTATGTAAGAATGCTAGTAGATAGGGAGGCCGACACTCAGAATTCCAGCGAACTTAATCGTTTCGTTCATCTGTTCTTGGGTGATGCTTTTGAGAATTCGCTTTCTGCGACCTCACTCTCTACTAGAGGTACCTTCCGTCCTACTGGTCCATTGAGTTCTTTGAAGTGTCTATTGGTGCTACGCTCCAGCCCCTGTTGTGCCCTGCTGAAGCTGAGAATGATCATTTCCGTCCTTTAATGAATGTCAAGGCTAATGAGTCCTTGTTTGTGGACAACCCTCAAAATGGTGGCACTTTGGGATACTGTCTTACTCAGGGAGTTCGTCTCCCTGCTGATTCTACCAATAGCTCAGTCAGTCTCTCTGTGGCCACTACGTGCCATGATCTGCAGAAGGTCAACCGTTGTTCTTAGCTTCCTTTTCCTGCTTATTCTCTTATTTGTGTCTTAGCTTATTTTTTGCACTTTTTGGTTTTTATCTTAGCTTATTTTCGTCTCTTTGCTTGTTTGCAGCTCGTCAAGTCTGTTGGTGACCTGTCTAATGCCTTGCTTACGGTGGAGAAGGAGTATCAGAACCAAAGTCTGGTCCTTACTCAGAAGGATAAGGAGATTCAGTAGGCTCGTTCTAAGAGGGGTGCAATGGCTGGTGAAGTGACTCCGCTGAGAGAGAAGGCGGATTCCCTGCAGCTACAGCTAAGAGAAGTTTAACTTACCAAGACCAAGATGGCGGAGTGCGAGGAGCAGTAGGGAACCTCTCAGGCCAGAGTGTAAGCGTTGGAGGCGGAGATGGCTTATCTGCGAGCTGGACAAGTGACTAAGCTTGAGGCTACTAGGAAGGAGGCACTTAGGTCTTTTATGCTTTCTCCTGCTTTTGCCAAGCTGCTTGCTGATCGCCACGATGGAGGCTGGGAGGTCGCGGCCCGCTGCGTGAGTGGTATTTATGGTGAGGAGTAGCAGGCTCGTTTTAATGCCTTCTCGGCAAGGGTTGAGGCAGTTGGGGAGGCTAGCCTGTTTTATTTTCCAACTACTCATCCTCGCGTTGCTAAATTTAAAGTTCCTAACCATGTCGTGCTGAATCTGGAGGTGCCTTTATGCACCGATATTGCTGCTGCAATTAGGGTGGAGACTTTGGCTAATGAGCAGTAAAGGTTTTGGCGGTTGTCTCTTCCTTACTCCAGCGGTTCATCGGAGTTTCCTTCCCCTAGGTCTATGGTCACTAGGTAGCTTTTGTGATTATCTTTGGGGTGTATAGCCGCCAAAGATTGTATTTTTTGTGTGCTTGTCTTATAACATTTTATTTTCTGACTGCTGGGCTTGTCCAGCTTAACTTTGGATTCTGTATTCCTTTAGTTAACTTGCTGAATGTTTCCTTGTCCTGGTGAACGGGGGTTCATATTTATGGATATTGTAGTTTTCCTGCTGAATGATTACTTTGTCTTAGTGGGCAGAGGTCCAGTTGTTTAGTGCATGCACTTGATAACTTTCTTTTTATTTTGCTGACTGCTTGTCTCCCTTCTTGCGTATTTGCTGGGACATGCCACTGAGCCATGGTGTAGTAGCACCTAAACCTTAGTTTAGCAGCCCCCTTGTCGTTCCTGGTGAAGCCTCGTAGGTTAGGCTTTTTTCTGTTGCTCTTATTCGAATTGTCTTATTGTCCTAACTTCCTGATTTGGCTGCATGAGGCTTTCTCGTTTCTCAACCTTTTTACTGCCCTTAATGGGGATTTGTTGTGTTATATGTATTTTGTTTTCTTTTGTTTGCTATGACTTATTCATGTCATTCAGCTTTTTGGCTGCTCGCTTTTATGCCATTTAGCTTGTTTTGTTGTGACTTGCCTATGTCGTTCAGCTTGTTTTGCTGCGACTTATTTGTGTCGCTAAGCTTGTTGCGCTGCGACTTATTATTTTATGCCTCCTACTTATTTTTGTAAGGGCTTATCAGTTGTCCTCTGCTTCTCCTCCCCACAAAAAAGGTGAGCTGGGTGGGACTAAGAGAACCTTAGTGCTGCCCGCTCAGCCCATCTTTCTGCATTTCATTCATCCTTCCCTCCCCAAGTTGAACGTGTCAGGCCTCTCCCTCAGGCGTCCCCGAGGTGGTGCCATGTTTTACTTTGAGCAGGCAAGTTGAACTTTAGGGAAGGGTACTCTCCTTTGCTTAATGTTGTTCTATTGCACCATCTCACAGTGCTTTATGCTTTTACCATTTGTATGGCTTTTTCTACATGTTAGTGTAGGATGCTAAAGCATATAATATTTAAACAAGTTTTTGCAATATAATCCTCACACGGAGGCTTATATTTCATTTAATTTAAATGGCTTGAACTGCCTTGATTAACATGATATGAGCTCAAAAAGATTCTTGCATAACTAAAGTAAAACTCTCCAATTTCTACTCAGCTACTTACTTTCTTAAACAAAGTATTTTTTTTAACACATTAGCATTAAAACTATTCCTTAAGACCTGATCTTCTTAATCTGCGAGGAGGAAAGCGTCTGGTCCCACCTGCTCATGAATGATGAAAGGGCCTTCCCACACTAGTAGAATAAACGTAATGGTAAGCGATTTAATCCCCTTAATGGCAAGCGGTTTTGAACCGCATGGGCTTAGGGGGCTTGCCATTAGCCATTTAAATAGCAAGCGGTTTAGAACAGCTTGTCATTACTAGAGAAAGGGCAGCGGTTTTGGCGCCAAACCGCTGCCCATTATAGGTATAAAAATTAAAAATATATATAAATATTTTTTTTATGTTTTCCACATAAACTGATACACAAACATTAAGCATATGAAAAAACATAAATATTTTCATTTATAAATTATTCTAATATTTCATTTTCTGCTTTTCATAAAAACAAAAAAAAATACAATAAATTTCACCCACCACCACCACCCCCCACCCAAACCACAACCCCCACCCACCAGACCCCCCACCCAAACCACGACCCCCACCCACAAAAACCAGATCCCCACCCACCAAAACCCTCACCGAAACCACAATCCCCACCCACCACGACCAGACCCTCACCCACCAGAACCCCCACCTGACCCCCACCCACCAAAACCCTCACCGAAACCACAACCCCCACCCACCACGACTAGACCCTCACCCACATGACCCCACCTAATAAAACCCTCACCGAAACCACGACCCCCACCCACGACCCTAACCCAAACCAAAACCCCCACCCACCACGACCAGACCCCCACCCAAACCACGACTGTAACACCCTAGAAATTCCTTTATTTTAAAATACCTGTTTTGCCCTGTATAAAACTTTAAATAGGAATATCTAAGACATTACCGCCACCGTAGAAACGGTTAAGGAAAATATCAAAGATACACAGCGGAAAACTAGTTTTAAAAACCTTTCCAAAACAAACCAACTTGAAAAGCTAACCAAACGAAAGTAAAGTTCAAACCAAATGAGCAAAGTAAAATGAAAATCAACCAACAACTTGGAACCATTAAAGGCCCTTATTAAAAACCGAACCAAATCCAAAACTTGATGTTAGCTCCACATATAAATATTAGCATAAATAATTAAAGCAGAAGCACATTGTAACTAATATAAACTAGCATGATTCGCTCTTCACTCATGCCCCATCATGAATATGCCTCAATACCTGAAAAGCTCATCTCTACTTGTCTCCACTATTCTCCATTAAAAATGGGTCATCATAGGGCCAAGATAAAGACATGGCCAAAACACACAAACACACACAATCAGCAAAGCTGAGTACATAAGCGTAATTAAACACACTATCATGCTTTCACTTATCAACACACACTTACCTCAATGCACCTATGAATAAGCACACACAACATTCAACAAGACTTTTAACTAGACACTAAATAATTTATTTAGCGTTGATTACGCATCGAACGAGTTTCCTCCTACTAACCTCCCCCAAATAAATTGAGGTTAACTGACACGGGAGCTAACCGTGCCAGCGACAAAACCACTCAAAGGTGGTGGAATTCCTGTGCATAATAATAAATAAAAAGGAATGTACAGCGTCCTGTACTCCATTAGAAGTTATGGTTAAATATAAAACCCCATAACTCCCCCCATTGTTCATACTCAAGGTATATACGTTCCAAGAGTTTTGGTGCGTAATCTCTTTCACTTTACGTTATTTACCTTTTATTGGACTTGGTGATGACTCTCAAAGCATCAGAAAACAATCAACTATAATTATTCAATCAACCAAACATACCAAATTAATTCTTGAACACTTAGTGACCACATATTATTTAATGTTGAACCCTTTTTAATTCTACCTCAGTGTCAAAGACACCTTAAACGCATAATGCACCAAAAATCCTATCCCTCAGTGTTAAAAACACCTTAAGTGCACAGAGGCACCAACATACAATTTATTCCTTGTGTACATAGACACTTATATAGCTCCTTCCTCATGCTTAAAGCATCAATAAAAATTATTTGAACCATAATAAAATTCCTTTTTAATATTCCAAACATAATTAAACATGTAGTTTAATTAATCATGCCTTCTAACATGCCATAAATAAAAATGTGGTTCAAACACAACATGCCCAAAATATAATTTTCCAATCCATAACCATCACAAATAATTCATGCTTCACAATTCAATCACAAACACCATAAATTCATAATTCCATACATAAACCTTAGCATGATACTACTTGTAATTGATTGAAATCAAACCTAGCATGATTCTACATCATCAAAATATGCTAAGTACGCGTACGTACCTCAATTAAGCCTTTAAAGTAGCCGATTACACTACAATAATTCCCGAATCAAGTCTCCTACATAAAGGGACAATAATACTATATTAATTACCCTTGTATACACAATTTCCAGCAACTTAACTTCACTTTAGACTACTTAAAATAATTTGAAAATTATAGTAAAATCCTTAATTAAACTCTTCTTTTATGGGTAATTAAACCCTTTTCATAAAACCATCAAAAGTAGTACTTTGGGCAAAATTCCAGCATTATAGTTTAATTAAAAACTCATAAAAACTCCATAAAGATTCAATCTTTAAGCTTGATTAACACTTCCAATCAATGGGTATATAAAACCCCCAAATTAATTGCAAGTTAGAGCCCTAAAGTCAATACTTTAATAATAAAAACCATAGCTTTTAATACTTTATAAAATCTGAAAATTAAACACTTTATAATCTAAAATTTACAACCTTTAATCATCAAAACACAATTGTATAACATACTAATCATGTTTAAACAATTAAAATCAAAACCCCAAAGTATATATTATAGGAATAATTATTAAAACAAAATAAAAGAGGAGAGA
The DNA here is from genome assembly GCF_001683475.1 of Chenopodium quinoa. Classification (NCBI taxonomy): domain Eukaryota; kingdom Viridiplantae; phylum Streptophyta; class Magnoliopsida; order Caryophyllales; family Amaranthaceae; genus Chenopodium; species Chenopodium quinoa. The sequence continues at coordinate 647,311 of NW_018745324.1, forward strand.
GAAGGGAAGAACCACCGTGGGTGGTGACCGGCCAGCTGGGCGGCTGCTGGCCGGCGGCGTCGTGGCAGGTGGTGCAGACCAGCGGTGGGGTTGGCGGGCAGCAGTGGAAACCGGTGTTGTTGGGAGTGGTAGCAAATTGGAATTCGTGAATTCCCACGTGAAAGAACAAGCAAAAGAAAGGGAAAAAAATAAGAAAAGAAAGAAGAGAAAAGGAAAAAGGAAAAAGGAAAAAGAATAAGAAAAGGGAAATAAGAGGAGAAATAATTACCTTGACCAATTGACTTTTTGTGTGGGAAATTTTGGGGATAAATAGAGTATTTATAGTGTAGAGTAGGTTAGGGTAGGTTTGGGCTTCATAAAAATAATGGACTTAAATGATGAAGTAGGTGGCCCAAAAGTAAAAATAGGATGATTGGTTTCATAATAAAGATGGGCTACGTTTGGATTAAATACTTATTGACCCAAATATAAATACTTGCTTTATTTATAATCCAATAATTAAAATAGTTTGACCAAAAATATTTTATAATTAAATAAATAATTTATAGAATACATTAAAAATACGGGGTATTACAACGACCCCCTCCCACCACGACCCCCACCAAAAATAAAATTAAAATCAAAATTAAAAGTAAAATCGAATTAAAAAAAATAAAAAAAAATAAAAATAAAACTTAGACCCACCTTAAAAAAAACCATCTAACCCATCACGACCTCCACCCAAACTAGAACTGTCGCCATGAAAACATCGATTTGGGCTTGAAATTATGGTTTTAAAGGTTAAATTAGAACATAAAAACTCTAGATCTAGAGTTTTCATGGTCGAATTTGACCTAAAAAACTTGAACACCCACACGCATGCACGAATTTTCTCAAAATTGTACTCGAAATTTGCTCGAAATTGTCCTCAAAATCTGCTCAAAATTTTACTTGGGGTTTTGGTTGAATTTGCTCGAAATTATTTGGTTTTGGTTCAAATTTGTGGAGATGAGAAAGAACAAAGAAAAAGAGAAAGTGAATGAAGAAAGGAGCGAAGGGAAGAGAAGAGGAGAGAGAGGGAAAACGGGAGTATAGAAAGAGGAGAGAGAGAGCAGCGAAAATGAAAGAGGAGAGAGAGAGAGAGAGTTGAGTAAAAAGATAGGAGAGAGAGAGAAATAAAGGGAGGGGTAGGCGGATCGGATTTTAGGTTTTTTTAAATGGTAAGCGGTTTGGGGTTGAACCACTTGCCAATATATCTAATGGCAAGCGGTTCAACCCCAAGCCGCTTGTCATTATATATATTGGCAAGCGGTTCACGCCAAAACCGCTTGCCATTCAATATTAGAGGTTTTTTTTTAAAAAAAATTGGGTAAATGGCAAGCGGATTTTTAAAACCGCTTGCCATTTGGGGCTTCCCATCAAGTATTCTACTAGTGCCAGTTGGCTGACAACTTTCTGTGATGGTTTTCTCTCCCAAGTGTTGCAGTCCTTCTGAGAACCAGGTCTTTGGGTAACAAATCTCGATGCTTGACTCTTTTGTTGAAAGCCTTGGAAATTCTGCTCTTTTGGGCTGCTAGCTTGAGAGCTGCTTTTAGCCTCATCTTTGGCAAGAAGTCTAGCTCCTCCAACATGCGTCTTTCATTTCCTTGCTGCTTGTAGTGCTGGATCCTCGGACTGGGGATTTGTACTTCCATTGGAACTATTGCATCTGCCCCATAGGCCAGGGTGAAAAGGCTTCTGCCAGTGGATTCTTTCTCGGTTGTCCTGTTTGCCAATAATACCTCTGAGACCAAGTCATCCCAGAGACCTTTGTGCTCTTCTAGCTTCTTTTGCAAGGCCGTTAGTATCAACTTGTTTGCTGCTTCTGCTTGTCCATTGCTCTGCGGGTGGCAGACTAAGGCACTTGCATATTTGGTGCCCATTTCCTTCAAGTAGTCTTGGTGTTATAGTCAAATTGGCACCCATGATCAAAGACTATGCACTACGATACCCCGAACCTTGTTATGATGTTCTTCCATATGAACGTTCTAACTTGAACCACTTTTATGTACTTGGTAGGCTCAACTTCAATCCACTTGGTTAAATAGTCTACTACCACTATGAGATATTTCCTGCCCGCTAACCCAGTGGTGAAGGGTCCCAATATGTCCTTTCCCCACTTAGCAAACAGGATTGGGCTGAGAATCGAAGTCAGATCGTTTGCTGGCTGGTTTATGACTAGGGCATACATTTGGCACTTTTCGCATTTTTTGACATATGCCAATGCATCCTGTGTTAGAGTTGGCTAGTACGCTCCCCGTCTGAGCACTTCCCCTCCCAAGGCCTTTCCACCAATGTGGTTGGCACATATTTATGAGTGTGCTTCTTCCATGATCTTCTCTTGCTCCCACTCTGAGATACACCTTAGCAGTGGTTTTGAGAAGCCTTTCTTGTTGAGCTCTCCGTTCATTACCACATACCAGTTGGCATCCTTCTTGACTTTCTTGGCTTGCACCGCGTCATCTGGCAGCGAGCCATGAATCTTATAGGTTAGTATGTCTATGAACCATGCTCGTTGTTGTTCAATGCAGTTCACCTGCTCGTTTTCTACAATGTTGCTCTCCTAAAGGACTTCTAATATGACTGTCCTTGTGAGGCTCTACAGGGTGGAACTAGCTTATTTTGATAATCCATCAGCTGGGGAATTTTCCGCTCTAGGGAACAAGTCTATCTGAAAATGCATTAGCTGAGCCACTAACTCTTTCACCTTGGTTGTATATCTCAACATTGTGGGCTTTCTATCCTCATACTCCCTCTTCAGATGGCTGGCGACCAATTGTGAGTCAGTCTGCAAGTGCACTTTTCTGGCTCCCGATGCGATGCTCATTCTCAGGCCTGCCAAAGTTGCTTCATACTCTACCTCGTTGCTTGACGCCTTAAATTTGAACTTGATGGCGTTCTCAAATATATTTCCCTCTGGCAATGTTATTATGATTCCTGCTCTACTTCCTGTTTGGGCTAAAGATCCATCCACTGCCACTTTCTAGATTCCAATTTTATCCTCTTTCTCCTCGTAAGAGGCTTCTACTATGAAGTCTGGTAGGGCTTGAGCTTTGATGGTTGTCCTAGATTTGACCTCAAATTCATATTCATAGAGCTCTATGGCCCATTTCAGGAGCTTACCTGAAGCGTCCATTTTTTGTAAGGCTTTCTCCAGTGGGTGATTTGTGAGAATTTAAGTTGTGTGCGCGTCAAAATAAGGTTTTATCTTTCTTGTTGACGTTACCACCGTGAAGGCTAGCTTCTTTACCAGCAGGTATCTCTACTCAGCCTCAGTCAGCACGTGGCTCACAAAGTACACTAGCCTCTGCTGTTTTTGTCTTTCGACCAGGAGAACTGATGCAATTGTTTAAATTGAGGCAGAGTTATACAGCTGTAGTTTTTCGCTTAGCTCCGGGATGATCATGGTTGGGAGCTTAGTCAGATGCTCCTTAATCCCCTCAAAAACTTCTTTTTCCGCTGCTCCCCACTTGAACTCCTTGTTCCCTTTTAACAGCTGGTAGAATGGTAGGGCTTTATCGGCTGACTTGCTGATGAACCAGGTTAGTGCTGCCATTCTTCCTGTTAGTCGCATGATGTCTTTAGTGCACTTGGACTCTAGGAGGCTTAAGAATGCTTCCATGTTTTTCGGGTTAGCATCAATTCCCCTCTCACTAACCAGGAAGCCTAGGAACTTCCTAAAGCTTACCCCAAAAACACATTTCTTTGGGTTGAGCTTGATATTATACTTGTTCAGGGTGGAAAATGTTTCTTCGAAGTCCATGATATGCCTTGCCTGTGTGAGTCGTCAACGTATACTTCAACATTCCTGCCCTTCTGGTGCATGAACACCCTATCCATTGTCTTTTGAAAAGTAGCCCATCATTGTTAAGCTCGAAGGGAATAGCTATGTAATTGTACACTCCCCCTTCGGTGATGAATGCGGTCTTCTGTCTGTCTGGCCTGTGCAGGCTGATTTGATGATACCTAGATAAGGCATCCGTGAAGCTTAGTGATATGTCCAATTTATATAGTGTTTTACCCCCGTCCCATGGTCATAATTAGTGGTGTTTTTGCCTCTTTAGGGCCACTTTTATTACTAATTTTTGTTTTCTAGTGTTTTTGTAGTTTTGCTTGAGTTTTGTAGGAAATTGCACACTTGGAGCGTTTTTCGGGTTTTTCACAAAGCAACTACGAGCATTAGGAGTACACGACCATCCTTGAAGCCCAGGACTGGTGAGAGCCGGTGATTAAGGGCTCGGTACGTGATACCGGGGCAATTGGATCGAGTAATCAAGACCCGAAGAGGAAATCCGGATTGGGCCGAGGAATCGAGCCCAATCGAAATCCAAACCTCGAAGAAGAAGCTGGGCCCGATCGGGCAGGCATACGCCCGATCGGGCGGGCATGCGCAAAGCAGCATCAAGAGAAAAGGCGCGCCCGATCGGGTGAGCGTAGGCTCGATTGGGCGCAACACACCAGCAAGGGCGTAGAAAAAAAAAGGCGGGCCTGATCGGGTGGCCCTTCGCCCGATCGGGTGCGTGTTTTAGGGACCTGATTAGTTTTCGTTTAAGGTTTTGTTTTTGGGATGTTTAAGTACGATTTTTGTACGTAATTTTGATTACCTTCTCTTTTAGATTTTCTCTCTCTACTTAGAATATTTTCTCTCTCTTAAACTCTCTCAACATTGTTCTTAATTACATTCATTAATCCAGATTTCTTTTGGTAACAATTTCTTCTCTTTTTATTTCAGTTATTTTATTTAATTCTTTCATTATGTCTTGCTTTATTGATTTGATTAGTTTAGATTTAATTATGCTTGAGTAGTTTTGTTTCTAGGGTTTATGGAGATCTAATAAATAATATGAATGGGTAAATTTGTGATTGTTGATTATCAATGCTTGATTAATTTCCTATTGATTGATTTAATGCTATGCAATTAGGTTTGGCCAGATTTAATTGTATGAGTTTAGCAATATTAATTCGAGATTCGACAGATGAGAATTGATGTTTAGGCTTAGTTTCAATAGGCGGACTAATTTATAAATGGTTAAGTCGAGATTCGACAGATGAGATTTAATACCGGTAAATTAACTCTGTGATTATAATACATAGCGAAAGCCCTTTATAATCTAATTAATTTTTGCTTGATGATTGCTTATTATGATTTGCCCTGGAATATTGTTTATTAGTGAACCTATGCCCTAGGTTTCCCTTTATTGATTTATACCTTTTTATTCCTTTCCTGCTCGTACTTTTAGTATTTAATTACCTTTTTACAATAAATTGCTACTTGATAATTTAAATTGCATTTAATTAATTAGGAGTAAATTGATTTGTTTCCCTATGGTTCGACCTTTCTTCCCTATCTACATAGCTAGTGGATTTAGGTTTATTTTTTATTAGATGAATACGACTTGAGCCTGTCACTTAGCAGGGCATGGCCGCTGGTTGAGTCTACCAGCTGGTCAATTCGTGGCAGTGGGTAACAATCCTTTAGACATGCTTTGTTGAGATCTGTGAAATCAACGCACATCCTCCATTGGTCGTTTACCTTTTTTTACCATGACCACATTGGCCAGCCACTCCGGGTAATCACAAGGTTCTATGAACCCTACTTCCAGAAGCTTGTCCACCTCTTCCTGGATTACTTGATTTTTCTCCGTGGAGAAGCTTCTTTTCTTCTGCCTAACCAGCTTGATGTCCTCTTTCACATTTATCCTGTGAACCATGACTGCGGGGTCAATTCCTGGCATCTCATCTGCTGATAATGCGAAGATGTCTTTGTTCTTCCTCAGCAACTCTATGAGGTGTACTCCTACTCCAAGGTCGATGTCTTTTCCAATTTTTAGTGTCCTTGAATTGTCGCCTTTTGTTAGCTCGACAGTTATATGCTCCCCGCTGGGAAGTGGTCTAGCCATTTCTTCTTTTGCGGGCTTGAAGTTTTCCATAGCTAACTTCTGCTTATCTTTCTCCCTGTGATACTCTTCTCGCTTCCTCTTCCTTGATTTCCTTTCAGCATGCTTAGTGGACCTTGGCTCTTAGCCTGGCTACTGCTTGGTCCTAGCAGGCTGTTTTAGGGCTGTTATGTAACATAGTTGACTTGTTTTCTAACATCCCCTGATTTTTGCTGACCTCCCTTTATTGGTCGTGTATGCCATGGTAAGGTGGTAGGTGAAACCACCCCGTCTATCTTATGGATAAGCGGTCTTCCCATGATCACATTGTAAGGTGATGGAGAGTCTATCACCAAGAATTCTGCTCGGACATCACGTCTCCTTGACCTTTCTCCCACCCGAATTGAAAGTTCGGTTATACCCTCAAGGATCATCCTAGACCCATTAAACCCGGTGACCTCATAGGTCACTCTTTTTAGGTCCTTCTTGTCCAGCCTCACCTCCTTGAATGCGCTGATGTATATGATGTTGGCTGAGCTGCCACCATCTATCAGTACTCTATCCACCTCCAAATTTGTGATTCTCATTGTTATTACAAGTGGGTCGTCATGAGGGTAGATTATCCTCTTGGTCATATTCATCTAATGTAGCTCGTGGCTACGGGGAAAAAGGCGGCCACCGGCGCTTCTTATTGTAATTGATCTGGTGTGTCATTGCTTGTAAGTCAGCCCGCGCTTTATTCACGGTCCCACCATGCACTGGTCCCCCATTGATTACATATACTCGACCCTCTAGCTTGTTGTCTCGGTCTCTACCCTCAGCTTGACCTCGGTGACTTCCTCTACGGTCATGGCCAGACCTATATCTTCTTCTTTTCTCCTGGAAGGTTCAGAGTGTTGCTTGAATTAATTCAGATATCCTCTTTGGGCTAAGTCCCTCTATGTTGTCTTTCAAGTGGGTGCATTCATCAGCGGTATGGCCGTGGTCCTTGTGGAAATCACACCACTTACTTGGGTCGTGATTTCTCTTCACCATCCTAGGCGGTCTCTGCCATTTGTTATCAGCTTTGATCACGCTGAAAATATGAGATCTCGAATGAGTGAGTAGGGTGTAGTGGTCAAACCTCCCTAGTCTGCCTCCTCGTTTCTGATCCGACCTTCTCACCTCGACCACTCTGTATGCATCCCTTCGACCTTGCTCAGCTCTGTTGGGCTGATCCACCTCGGTTGTATTCTCAACCCGGGTGAATTCTGCCCGCTTAACTGGCTCGATAGGTGCTTTCTTGCTCAACATTGCCCTATCCGTTTCATCTGCTTTTATGAAATCGTGCGCTTTTCCCACCGCTTCAGCCAGTGTTTTGAGACTCTTCCGCCCCATATAGGCTCTAAATGGTGAGCCTGGTAACAAACCGCTCTGCATTGCTAGCAGCGCTACCTCTTGGCTGATGTTCGGGATGGTTGTTGCTTCTTTGTTGAACCCGGTGATGAACTCTCTTAGAGGTTCATCTTTTCCGTGAACCAACGACATCAGCTCGGTGGTCATTTTGGTTTGATCCACCAAAGTGACAAAGTGCTCCATGAAAATTCTCTTCAGCTGGTTATAAGAGTATACAAATCCTTTTGGAATAGCTCCATACCACTCTGCTGCAAATCCTTCCAAGGTAGGCGGAAATGCCTTACAACATACTGAGTCCGTCATGATGTAAAGCATCATGTGGTTTTCAAATGCTGACACATGGTTCTTAGGTGTGGTGGTTCCATTGTACTTGCAACTGGGCATTTTTATTTTCTCCATCGGCTCTTCCAGAATCTCCCTGCAAAATGGGGAATCATCTAGAATGACCTGAATTTGCGCTCGCTTCTTCCTGTCCAGACTTGGTCCTCGCTCAGAGGTCGGTGCCTTCTACGAGCGACTCGTCTCTCCAGGCTGCCTCGTTTACACTTTATTCTCGGTTCAGATTCCGAGCTTCTAGTTCCAACACCTTCTTCCTCAGTTGGACTAGCTCTTTCTGCTCCGGGGTAAGAGTTTGGGTGTTGTCTTCTTTACAGTTGGCTATGCAGCTGTTGCTACTGGTGGCGAGCTCGTCCCCTTACCGAAATTGGTAAGGACCGCCGTCATTGCTGACAGCTGCTCCTTACTGCACTTAAAGAGGTTCTGTAGAATGGCTGGCATATTGCCGGGCTGCGGTTTCTAAGTCACTGGTGTTAAGATGATGGGTTTATTGTTCGTGCCTGTCAATGGAATTGCGAACTTAAAAGAAGAAATGGATCCTATCGGATCAACTAGTTTCGTCGCCGCCTTAGTTGCAGCAGACGTTGATCCGGTGGGATTGGATTTTTATGAGATGGTTGATTTGGGTTTTTTTAGTTGATCCTTTTGGATCAAGAGTTACTGATGGTGTTTTTTGTGGTGTTTGGTTAGCGTCACTAGCCTTAGATACGGGTGTTTGCATAGCTTCCTCTTTGGCCATGGCGGTTCATCAACTAGTCCCTTGCTCATCTGGTGAACCTCAGGTTAGATGATCCTTCCCCTCCTTCTAGCGCCAATTGTTCCAGGTGTGGATCTAAGGGTTCTGCTGGCACGAGCTGGGTCCCGTTGATGACCTACTCAAGGTAACACACGTGAACTGCCCTCGGGGGTAGCTCGAGGAACCCCCCTTCGATGCCTAAGTTAGAATGTGTTTAGAGAGAGAAAGTGTACTTAGTGAGATATAGGGAGTGTAATAACTTGTGTGTCTAACCTCTTTTTCGTTGTACTTTTCCCTCTATTTATAGGTGTACGATTTCCTTTGTGGAGAGTCTCACCTAGTTAGCCCTGCAGGCTGACTCTATCGGGCTGGTGAGCCCCTCTAGCTGTTCTTCCAGCGATGAGTACGCACCCTAGGGGCCGGATTATAGTTCAGCGGGAGCTACCCTATACAACTAGCCCCTTAAGAGGTGGTATGAGGTCGCTCATGCCGGCTCTTGTCTGTACGGTGAAGCCTTTCCGCCTGAGCCTAGTTGGGAGGAATAGCTCAGCAAGAGCTATCCCCTTCACTAGTATTTGCATAATTATGGTCATGTCTTGAAGACGGAGGTTCTTGGAAGACGGAACCATGAAGTTACAAGAGTTGTCCCTTGAAGACTCAAAGGGTCATGCTAGTTGTCAAATGCATCTTTATTTATGTTTTTAGATATATATTTATGATTATTTATATATATGAATTATATGTTAGATGCATATTTAGGATTTCGAATGTTGTGATGTTTAATTAAGTTCACTTAAATCAACCAACATAGAAACAACACTTATCGACCTATTGAGAGTAGTGATAGGCTACGCCAAAGCGAGGCACACTATTACTCCATAGGATTCATAAGGCATACCGGGTATGCAAGTTGGTTTTGGTTGTACTCAACGATATGAGTGATGGAGTCCTAACATGTCGTGGCAAACTGGATAAATTGTTGAGAGAGCATTAGATGCGACGATTTATCCAACCAAGAATGGATTGGAGCCATTAGCAAAACGTTGCTTACCTTAGAAGATTGAGTGTTAAGACAAGTTAAAGCATGCTTAACCACTCTTTATTTCTTTGGATCTAAGAATCGCCTTATTCTCGCCAAATGGGGACAAATTTAATGCGTGGATAAGACGCTTAATAAGATTGAAATTTGCATGAATGCTTTTAAATTTCAAACTTATTATGTTATTCACTTGAGAAATGGTTATATTTTGCACTTATATTTGTAGAATTCCAAATTGAACTGCATTGTTTTCCATGATTGGTAAAGGAAATCTTTGGGAATGGTTCTCAAAGAAAAGAAAGGCAATTCTAAAAATAAAATTCTCATAAATGACTTTTATAAGTCCGAAAGGACGGTTGGACGTCTCGTATTCAAAATACTAGGTAGTTTTGATAAACATGAAGTATTGAGTTGGAAACTCAAAATTGTCAATGCTTGACAACCAACATATCTTTTTGCTTTATACGTTGGTGAGTACAACTCATTGATGTATTAATTCAAGTACGAATTAAAAGAAAAGATGGAATTTTGTTATATGACGCATTAGATGCTTAATTAATCCTAACAAATTATAAAAGTCAAAGACTCTTAAAGAAATGATTCTGTAAGATTATAAGATAAAGTATGATAAGAATTATAAGAATCCAAGAACAAAGAAAAGGATTAAGATTCCATATCTGCTAAAGAGTTCATGTTATTCTAAATAACTTAGCAAGTTATTATCTTCACAAGTATCAGATACTGCTTGAGTGTTCCACTTTGAAAGTGACCTCAAACTATTGAAGATAAGCTAAGCTATTGACTTACTAGATTAGAATGTAGCAAGGGGTGTTACATCAGTTGTAAAGTCGTATGCTTTGTTTATAAAGACCTTTTTAAGCTAAGGCTAGAACAAATAAATGATTATTATGTTCCATAATCAGCAAACAATCCATTAACACACGGAAAGACTCACATTCAAAGTAAAGAGCAATAGTTGCGAATTTATTTAAATGGCATGGTTGTCTAAACCATGAGTCAAGAATTCTTGATTATAAACAATCATTTCCCTAACATGAAAACTCGCAGAAGTTCAAATCATAGCCATGATTTATGTTCTGGATATCTTTAGCAATTTCACATTAACAAGAACGTACTCAAGGCTATATGGGCTCTTGACAGTTGATCAATTCGGAATCGTTCTAAGACAAGAAAGTCTTACTTGTTAAAAATTAAACCGACAAAGTAAAGAGCTATTGTTCTTGGTATAGACAATTGATGTGGACAAAATTTCCCTTGAATAGTTCAAGAGTTCAATGAAGTACAGAATCCACTTGTCAAGATATCAAAACGTCTAGATTAAATCGAGCGATGTTTGCTTGAGCCAAGCGTGTCCATCACATAGTTATGAAATTGAAATTTTCATAAATAACTCCACAAAGAACATAGTGTGTCTTCACGGAGACCTCGATGCCATTTAAAAATGACTGGAATAATGATGGATCACACCCCTTCCTATAAAGTTCTTAAATATTTGCACAAAGGACTAATGTTACACTAAACAAAATGTTAGAGCTAAGAAAGGACACCATATTCAGTTATGGATAGAATTAACTTCTAAATGTTTTTTCAAGTATATGTCTAAAACTCTTAGCCACAGTGGGAGTTCACTGGCTCAGTAGGAGCTAAGTGACTCAATGGGAGCTCACCGGCTTAGCAAGAGCTAGGTGGTTCAGTGGGAGCTTAATGGCTCCGTAAAGGCTAAGATAGCTCAAGTGGGAGCTAACTGTTTGTTTCACAACGAACTTTTACCCAAAGACAATATAATTGTCTCTTTGTAAGCTTTTAAGTGAGACTGCAGACATTACCTCCACAACCTAAATGAGAACATAATATTTGTTTCTCTAAGTGGTGTCTTTCTGGAAAGTAACTCATTTCCAAAACGAAAAGTGGGAGGAAATTAAAATGAACTCGATGACCATCGAGATTAGCAACAATCTAAACCTGAGAATCTCGAAAATCCTTAAAAGGGCTTTGTAAGAATACTTGATCAAGAATACTCAAATGGACTTTATAAGTTCCTCAAAAGAGAATTCATTACTCACAAAACTTTTTAAAAGTTGGAGTAAGATCAAGATAATCAAAGGGCTTTGGAAGCGCCTTGAAACTCAGTGTTTGATGCAATAACCCCGTATAGGTATAGAATTCACCAAAGTCTTGGATTGAATCCTATAAATTTTCTATTAAGTTAGAAATAAACCTAAGACTCACAAGCATATTATTTACTATTACATAGTAAGGGAATAATGCCTCGTAAGATAGCTACGACAAATCCAAATTCTAAATAACGGTTAGAGGCCATAAGATCCGAAATAGACTCCATATTTTAAAATCATGTTTAAAACTTGATTAATTTGCATGAGGGGTGAAAGACTGATATGTCCATTTTATATAGTGTTTTACCCCCGTCCCTTGGTCGTTATTAGTAGTGTTTCTGGCTCTTTCGGGCCACTTTTATTACTAATTTGTGTGTTCTAGTGTTTTTGTAGTTTTAGCCGTATTTTACAGGAAATTGCACTCTTAGAGCATTTTCTCGGGCTTTATGGATCAACTACGGAAGCTAGAAGGACGTGACCACTTTTGGAGCCCACGATCGGTGAGAGCCGGTGATTAAGGGCTCGGTAATTGGGATCCCGAGGCATTTGGACCAAGTACTCAAGACCCGAGGAGGAAATCCGGATTGGGCCGAGAAATCAAGCCCAATCAAAGTCCAAGCTCAAGGAGAAGCAACCGCCCGATCGGGCTACCTCTAGCACGATCGGACGCAACAAGGCTTGTTGCTGAGCGTGCTAAGGCGCGCCCGATCGTGCGAGCCTCTAGCACGATCGGGCGATGCTGCTTGGGAAGAACGCGAAGAAAAAGGCGCGCCCGATCGGGCGCGCGTTTTTAGAAGACCGGATTAAGTTAGTTTTGATTTTTGTTTTGGGAGACGTTTAAGTACGATTTTGTACGGAATTTTTGGCTTACCTTCCTTCTTAGACTTTCTCTCTCTACTTAGTATTTTTCTCTCTCTTAAATTCTCTCTCAACTTTTGTTCTTAATTATTTCATTAATTCCAGATTTCTTTTTGGTAACAATTTCTTCTCTTTTAATTTCAGCTATTTTACTTGCTTCTTTGATTATGCCTTTATTTGATTATTTGATTAGTTTAGTTATGATGATGCGTGAGTAGTTTCATTCTAGGGTTTATGGGGATCCATAATTAATATAAAGGGATAGTTTGTTAATATTGATTATTGATATTGCATGATAATTTCTTATTGAATTGTTTTAATTCTTTGCAATTAGATTATGAATCGAGCAGATGTAATTTGATTGTGAATGTTTAGCTATATTGAATTGATGAATCGAGCAGATGTTAATTTAATATCAAAGGCTATTTTCAATAAGAACTTAGATCTAGTAAATTACGAGAGCCTGTTAGATCTATGTTGATTAATAAATTGCGAGAGCCTGTCAATCATGTTATTTGTGCATTGTTAATTATTAATTACTTTGTTCTATCCCGAAATATTAATTGTTGGTGAACCTGTGACCCTAGGCTTCTTTATTATTGTTTCTTTTCTCCATAAACTTATTCTTCGTAGTATAGAATTTATTCCCTAAAATATTGGTTACTTAGATAATTTAGGCTATAATAATTAATTAGGAGTGAAAAGATCTGTTTCCCTGTGGAGTTCGACCCTACTTCCCTATCTACTTTAGTTAGAGGACTTAGGTATTTACTTTTGATTAGGGGATACGACTTTACCCTGTCAAAATTTGGCGCCGTTGCCGGGGAAGCGGTTTTATTTTTATTTTTGATTGTTTTTGTAGTCTAGATTATTTCCCTTTTTGTCTCAGAGAGCGTTAGTTCTCTGAGACAAATCTCACATTTTCTTCTAGTTTTTGTTTATGTCCAGGTGTTCTAGATCAGAGTACATCCCATTTGATCCTGAGATCGTACGTTCCTTCCATAGACAGAAAAATCTCTACAAGCAAATCCTGGCGGATTCTGGTGATGATAACAATAATCACCAAAATCCTCCAACTGGTTCTAGCGATTCAGAGACATCATCAGACGCAGAATCAGAGATGACGGCTCCAAAGAAGCTTAGTGATTATTCACAACCAAAGCTTACGGATTTTCCACATCTCACCCCTACTCCGGCTCTTGATGTGGTTCAATTTGAAAGTAAACCTCAATTTATAACGATGATAGAGAGGAAGCAATTCAGTGGAGCCAAGGGTGGAGACCCAAATCTCCACATTGCCGACTATTGTCAATATTGCAACACCATCAGGCAAGCCGGGGTCACTCAAGACCAAATCAGGGAGATTCTCTTTCCCTTCTCTTTAACTGGAAAAGCTAAATTGTGGTTTAATGGCTTAAATAGAACTACACTTGGTATAACTAACTGGCAAACTCTTGTTTTGAATTTCTATAACAAGTATTATCCTGCAGAGAGAACAGCAGTACTACGGAGTGCGATCCAGAACTTTGCCCAAGAAGCCGATGAATCTTTATATGAGGCTTAGGAGAGGTTCAAGGACTTACAAAGAGAATGCCCTCACCATAATTTAGCGCAATGGCAGTTAATCCAAGCCTTTTATAACGGCATTGGAAATTCCTCTAGAATAATTTTAGACTCTGCAGCTAATGGGAGATTTATGAATCTTAATGTTGATGATGCAGGTCAGGTTATTGAAGATATGGCGATACAAAATTCCCAATATGGGAATCCCAGAGGATTTTCCAACAAGGGGAAGCATAGTGTCGACTCTGTATCCTTTTTGCAAGCTCAACTAACCTCTATTTGCCAAAAATTAGATAATCTGAGCACTGCTAATGTAGCCAATGTTTCTGCGATTAATAATAATTCTAATGAGGCTTTCTCTGAAAATTGTGGTATTGTAGGTCATTGGGAGCAAGATTGCAGGAGTTCCGTGGAGCAAGTTAATGCCTTCCAAGCTTATAGGCAGAATAACCCATACTCCAACACCTACAATCCTGGGTACCGGAATCATCCGTACCTTTCCTACCGGAGCACTAATGTTCAAAATCCACCACCACAAGAACCACAGGCGCCACAACAGCAGAAATATTATCATCCTAATGCTAGCCAGAAGAACCAACCAGAACAAACCCCCTCATCATCCGACCCTTCTCTGGCGGAAATTAGAGCAATGTTGGTCAATATGCAAAAGCACATGGAGAGTAGAGATGCGACAATTGATCAAATTCTAGCGCATAATAAAATTGTAGATAATCAAATTCCGCAACTCTCCGCTACTCTACAAGCCCGCCAACAGGGAGCTCTGCCGGCGCAGCCAACCCGGCCTACGGATCAAGCATTTGCAATTACTCTAAGGAGTGGCTCAAACTATGAAGGGCCCTCTATGCCCAGAGTTGATGAACCTGTTTTATTAAATAATGCTAATCTTAATTCCGTTAAACCAAACAATGTAGTTGATAGCCCAGCAGGGCTAAAGGATAAAACTAACATATCTAATTCTACATTGCAGGGTACAACTCCAGAGAAAGTGGCTACTCCAGACAAGAGTAATAATGCTCCAAAGCCAGTTATCAAACTTCCATTCCCCAATCGTCAATTGAAGACAAACTTGGATAAGCAGTTTGGTAAGTTCCTGGAGGTAGTAAAAGATTTTAAGGTAACAGTTCCCTTTACTAAATTGATCACACAAATCCCCTCGTATGCAAAATTTATGAAAGAAATATTGACGAGAAAAAGGTCTATTAGTGAGGTAGAGACAATAGCTTTCACTGCAGAGTGTAGTGTCGTACTTCAAAAAAGTCTCTACCTAAATTAAAAGATCCGGGTAGTTTTTCTATCCCTTGTCATATTGGCAATATCTTGATTGATAATGCATTATGTGATTTGGGTGCTAGTGTTAGCGTCATGCCATTATCTGTGTGTTCTAAGTTGAATATGGGTAAATTAAAAGCTACCAACATAACTCTACAAATGGCCGATCGTTCTTTCAAATACCCCTTAGGTGTTTTAGAGGATGTCCCCGTTAGAGTAGGTAAATTTTATATATCTGTAGATTTTGTTGTTCTTGATATGACTGAGGATATGCAAACCCCAATTATTTTGGGTAGACCATTCCTTAACACTGCAGGAGCAGTCATAGATGTAAGAAGTGGTAAGTTAACATTATCAGTAGGGGATGATAAAGTTGTTTTTAATCTGAATAATGCCCCTAAAAGCTCCATGACTGAGGAGAAATGTTTCAGTGTTAATGTGGTTGTAAATTATTCTAACAAGCCCCAAGCTCTTGAAAAAGATCCCTTGGAGGCGGTATCTTGTGTTGCATCCTTTTCAAATGAGATAGACAAATGGCAGAAGGATGTCGATGCAATAGAAAGAGCGCTTTACACTGTTGGTCTTGGTTTCGAGGATGAACAGGTGGAACCGATCGAGCAAGTTGTGCGAATCGAGCCCACGGTAAGTGTTCCGCCGGATCGAGTTGCAAGTGTTGAACGCAATGACAATTTGAAGCAACTTTCGATCGAAGAAGGATTTTTAGTGCGTAGCATTGAAGATCCCCCAGTCCAAGTCAAGGAGGATCCACCAGATAAGGTGATTTGGCGTCCCACAGGGTATGTCAGGAAGCCGCATCGCAGCCTAAACACCGCTAGACCGGGTGAGAAACCACCCGATCAAGAGTTAGGCCAAGGGTCCTAAATATTGTACTTGGTAAGAAGGTCGTGCGGGACCTAGATAAACCAGCGCTTTGCGGGAGGCAACCCGTATTTCTTGCTTTCTAGACTAGTTTTCCTTTCTATTTATTTTTATTTTCTTTTTTATTTTTTTTGAGAGGCGAGGAGAGTGTAATTTTACCGTTCATAAGTGTTTTTGTACAGGTATAGGTTTAAGAGGTCGAAAGACTTAGAAAAAATTTGAAGACGAAGAAAAGCTAAGGAAACGACTGGGCACGGGCCCGATCGGGCGAGGCTCGCCCGATCGGGCGCGCAAGAGAGCGATATTTCCCGATCGGGCATGGCTGCCCGATCGGGCGCGAAAGGAGAGCTGGGAATCGAGCAAAATTCGCCCGGTCGGGCGAAGTTGCTCGATCGGGCGCGCAAGTGCAGTCAGAAACTCGAGCAAAATTCGCCCAATCGGGCGAGGTTGCCCAATCGGGCGCAAATCGAGTGAAGGAAAAGATATGTCGGGCGAAGCTCGCCCGATCGGGCGAGCCATAGGGCGAATTTTTCGTTCGTGTTCGCGCCCGATCGGGCGCGCAACTACGATTCTGGAATTTCAAATTATCCGCCCGATCGGGCGAGGCTCGCCCGATCAGGCGCGCCTATTTTTGGCCGTCCCCTTATATTTTTCTTCTTCTTTCTTTCCTCATTTTCTTCTTCCTTCATCTTATTCTCCTTTACTTTCTCTCTCTAAAACCTCCATTTTTACACCTTCAAACTCACTTATTTTTCAAGATCTTCTCCAATCCTTCCATCAAAACTCAAAATTTTTTACATATTTCTAATCCTTTCATCTTTCTCTACAATCTAGACCAAATTTCTACCATTTTCTCTCAATTTTCTCTAAACCCTAAGAGAGAGAAACCACTCAATTCCTATTCTTTCTACCATCAATGGCTTTCAAGAGGTCAAGAACGGTAAGGGGGGAAGGCTCAAGGAACCAAGAGGCGAGAATTGACCCGGATTTGTAAATTCCGGGATGGGAGAGGGTGGTCATCACCACCCAAGAGCAAAAACAGAGGATGCTTAACCTCATCACGAGGCAGGTAATTCCCACTCGTTTCATTCATCACCCTACCCTTATTAGACTAGGAATTGATAAGCATGTAGAAAAATTATTCAAGGGAGTTGGCATGAGCGGTTTCTTTAACATGCATTACGATACTTATGATTATTTAACCTTAGAATTCGTTTCTAGTTTTAATGTCATAAAATTAAATGCCTTAATTTCTCATGCTCAATTTCGGTTAATCAATAATGATATTAGATTGACATTGAAAGAATTTGGTAAAATTTTTGAGTTGAAATCGGATAGGCCTCTTGAACCACCCCAAGACAACATTGTCTTTGTCTATCAATCCCTTACGGGGGATCCTAATTTGAACCTCCAACACGCTAAAGGTACTTGGATACAACATCCCGTGCCAAAGATTTGGCAACGGTTTGTTGGTCTTACCATTTTTGGAAGGCATGAACCCGCCAATGTTAGGCGGGATGAGCTTGAATTACTAGGGTCATACATGATCCCTAGGAGTGAAAAGCTCAATATAGTCCATAAAATGGCCAACCACTTCCAACGGGTGGCCAATGCGGCCGAGGCGGGTAGGTCTAGGGTACCCATTTACTTTGGTGGCCTAGTTACACATATAGCGGTCAAACACCTTAGCTTTGTCCCTAACGATTATGGTAAGGTAGCCGGCCCAACTATTATGGACCTACCCTATCTAGGTGGCCTTAATTGGGTTAATGTCATGGGAGGGGAGACTTGGTGGGTGATTCAACGGGAATCGGGTAGGAGAGATAATGCTTTCACTTTACCCCACCCCACCTTGACTAAATTTGATAAGGGGAGGCCTTCTTACACTTTTGAGCTTAACGGTCAAGGTGAGGTGCAACCACCTCACCCTTCACCTCAACCCCATCACTCTCCCATTGACCACTCACCTCCTCACCATTCACCACATTATCCACCACCTCAACCCTTTACATACGATATCCCCACTTCCTCTACCAACTACAACATAGACCCTAACGCCCCTTATAACTTCTCGGCTTTTAGGAGCCAATTAGATAGGATTGAGACGGGGCAAGGGAGAGTTGAGGGTTTGGTTAGGGATTTGGATGCTAGAGTAGGGTCTCTAGATAGAAGGGTAGGTTATGTGGAGAGGAACCTAGGGAGGGGTTTATACCCCATGTATGATGACTACGCCCGTCGGGGGGGAATCCCCCCCCCCGACTCACTTATCCATGATTAGTTCCAATATCCGCAGGGTGGATATACGAACCCAAGTGCCTTTGGTACCTACGTCGACTACTCATCGGTCTATGGTTATGGGACCGATGTACCTTTTGGTGGGCTTGGGGGGAATGTGGACCCTAACTACTTTGCAGGTGGTTCGGGTTATGGAGGTGGTGGCTCTAGCCATGGAGGAGCCGGTTCTAGCCACGGCGGGGGCTATTCGAGGATGGATGAGGATGAGGAGTAGGCTACTCTCCTAAGTCAATGAGGGCATTGCTTGATTTGGCTTGGGGGGGTGTTCTTTCACTTGGTAATTATCTTCCTTTTCTCTCTTTATTTGCTTTCTAGTATAGTTTTTATTTGCTTTCCTAGTGTAGTTTTTTATTGCTTTCTTATATATGAAAAATACAAAAAATTCAAAAATAAAAAAAAAATTCAAAAATACGTTCCAATGGATTATGAATCATACTTCCCTGTGCCCCATACTTGAGAAAAATTTGTTTTGATTCTTGGTTATTGATAATGAGCATTGTGGATTTGTTGGTCATGATTTGAAGTTTAATTGCTTGGATTCCTAAACATGAGTCAATCTTGCCCAACTACTTGTGAATATAGTGCTTGACTAGTTGATTTGGTTAGGAAATGTGTGATAGTTCCATAATTCCTGATATGTCAATGGATTTGAGTATTGATTTGCAACTATGATTAGTGTTTCATGACTTATTATTATGCACATGAGGAGGACGAAGGCGTTTATTCTTTTAGGTAGCCTTCAGAGTATTAGATACATTTGTTCCCTTCTTGTTACCCATGTTGTTGCTTGTGCCCTTTTATTGTTTATAAACCACATTACAAGCTTATTTAAGCCCCATTGGTTACTAGTCCCAAGCTTGGCTTGGGGGAGCTAATAGTTGGTAAGGTAAGGGAGTTGTGGTGTGCATATTATTTGCACAATGTGGGAATAAAAGAAGAGTTATTGTTCTTTGATTTTTGATTGGAAAATATTGATATTGTGTTTCAAAGTTGAAATTTCCAATATGGGTTAAAAAGAAAAAAAAGAGAAAAAGAAAAAAAATTTAACGCTCAAATGTTTTATTCGAAGGTTGTTCAAAAGAAAAAAAAAAGAAGAAAAAAATTTCAAGTAGAAAAAAAAAAGAATGAGTTCAGAGTTTGTTTTTCACTCAAAGTTCTACATTATCATATTTTTATGAGTGATTATTGTAAGTGTTGGGATTGTTTACGATGATTAGAGTTGTATTTGGTGGTTTTTGTTGGAGTTGGTTATGTTTATGGAGACGTATGATCATCATTATTTTGATCATGGGTTTATTAGGATTTGGCTCCCTTAATGCATAGCTTTTCTCTCACATAATCCCAAATTTATCCTACCTTTACCCTAGCCTTACATTACAAGCTTTAAAGACCTTCCGACCTTGTGCATAGAAGTTATGTAAACGTGAAAGTGTTGTTTGTCAATGCAAGTTATGACTTGGCATATTTCGAGTCGACTAGTAGGATGAGCGTTCAATGTTTTTATACACAAGAGAGTGTGAGTTGGGAGGGCATTGTTCACATTAAAGGGGTTGGTTGGAGAGCGATCGAGTACATCTTTTACTCGCCACATAAATGAGAGTTGAGTGTGTGAGCACTAGTCTTGAATTCTATATGCTCTTGTGGTTTGCTCTACTTGACAATTGTTGGGGAGGAAGGGTGATTAGATGAATAATATTGATTGATGTTGAAGCATGTTCATTAGATTTGCCTTGAATCGTTGGTTTTTAATTTGATTATTGGGGTGAAGTATGTTTTATATGTTCATTGATGAGCTCTTTGCTTAGGGACAAGCAAAGGTTTGGCTTGGGGGAGTTTGATATGTCCATTTATATAGTGTTTTACCCCCGTCCCTTGGTCGTTATTAGTAGTGTTTTTGGATCTTTCGGGCCACTTTTATTACTAATTTGTGTGTTCTAGTGTTTTCGTAGTTTTAGTCGTATTTTACATGAAATTGCACTTTTGGAGCATTTTTCCCGGGCTTTATGGATCAACTACGGAAGCTAGAAGGACGTGACCACTTTTGGAGCCCAGGATCGGTGAGAGCCGGTGATAAAGGGCTCGGTAATTGGGATCCCGATGCATTTGGACCAAGTACTCAAGACCCGAGGAGGAAATCCGGATTGGGCCGAGAAATCAAGCCCAATCGAAGTCCAAGCTCAAGGAGAAGCAACCGCCCGATCGGGCTACCTCTAGCACGATCGGGCGCGTCAAGGCTTGTTGCTGAGCGTGCTAAGGCGCGCCCGATCGTGCGAGCCTCTAGCACGATCGGGCGATGTTGCTTGGGAAGAACGCGAAGAAAAAGGTGCGCCCGATCGGGCGGCCCTTCGCCCGATCGGGCGCGCGTTTTTAGAAGACCTGATTAAGTTAGTTTTGATTTTTGTTTTGGGAGACGTTTAAGTACGATTTTGTACGGAATTTTTAGCTTACCTTCCTTCTTAGATTTTCTCTCTCTACTTAGTATTTTTCTCTCTCTTAAATTCTCTCTCAACTTTTGTTCTTAATTATTTCATTAATTCCAAATTTCTTTTTGGTAACAATTTCTTCTCTTTTAATTTCAGCTATTTTACTTGCTTCTTTGATTATGCCTTTATTTGATTATTTGATTAGTTTAGTTATGATGATGCGTGAGTAGTTTCATTCTAGGGTTTATGGGGATCCATAATTAATATAAAGGGATAGTTTGTTAATATTGATTATTGATATTGCATGATAATTTCTTATTGAATTGTTTTAATTCTTTGCAATTAGATTATGAATCGAGCAGATGTAATTTGATTGTGAATGTTTAGCTATATTGAATTGATGAATCGAGCAGATGTTAATTTAATATCAAAGGCTATTTTCAATAAGAACTTAGATCTAGTAAATTACGAGAGCCTGTTAGATCTATGTTGATTAATAAATTGCGAGAGCCTGTCAATCATGTTATTTGTGCATTGTTAATTATTAATTACTTTGTTCTATCCCGAAATATTAATTGTTGGTGAACCTGTGACCCTAGGCTTCCTTATTATTGTTTCTTTTCTCCATAAACTTATTCTTCGTAGTATAGAATTTATTCCCTAAATATTGGTTACTTAGATAATTTAGGCTATAATGATTAATTAGGAGTGAAAGATATGTTTCCCTGTGGAGTTTGACCCTACTTCCCTATCTACTTTAGTTAGAGGACTTAGGTATTTACTTTTGATTAAGGGATACGACTTTACCTTGTCAAAGACCCATCGATCGCAAATAAGTTTTCAAAGAGAAAACTAACAAATGTGGAAATGTATATGCATACATAGCTAGATTGGTTGAAAAGGATATAATTCACGGAGTTGATTTTAATAAAAACATATTCACCAATCGGAATGCTCAAGTCTTTTCGTGGTTAATCTAGCAAAATTGCACATATGAAATATGACAAAATAGATACGAAAACCGCCTTCCTGAAATAGGATTTTGGAAGTGACTATGAAAATAGTCTAAGGGTTTTGAAAATCTAAGTAATGCTAGATTTGAAAGCAAGCTCAAGAAATCCATTATGGGATTGAAGAAAGCATTGCATAAAGGAATTGGAACGTGTTTTCTCATAAATTTAATAAAAGGATTGACTTATGAAGAAACATAGAAATTTTTATAAATAAGAAGTTTAGTGGGAGCAAGAGTTAATCTTGTAGGGTCCAACAAGAAGTTTACGAACTCTGTTGTAAACTAACTATCAAATGCTAAATGCTTAGATTTGAAAGTATTTTCGACAATGGACCAAGAAAAAGACGATACTTAGTACATATTGGGTATTAAGATCTATTGTATAGACTTAATAAAACGTTTGAACGTGTAAAGGAATTTACCGTGTTAAACATGAATTGAAGGAGTTTGAAAGACTTTTGACCCGTATGTATAAAACTAAGTAAATGTTTGAACTAAGTGTGAGCTAGGCTAAATACTAAGTCAAACAAGAAAGACTCTAGTAGCGACTTTCAACCATATCACATAGCAAACAGTTTAGCAAGACTCAGTGAATCTGGATTAGCTAAAATGTAATATGAGTATCATTCTACAATTAAATCCATCATGTACGCTACGATATGGAATCGTCACACGACTTACTTGCTTAGAGCATGTGAGGTATGTATATAGTAGTGGTACCAATCAACCTGAATCTATGTAATAGATCGTTAAATTATGGCCAAGAACATCCAAAGTACTTGGATAAATAACAGGATGGGTTCTTGACTTGTGGAAACAAATACAATTTGAGAATTGATGTTGCAAGCACAAACCTTAACAAGGATTATATCCTTAACAAGAAAGTCATTTATAAGCACGAGCTTACAATGAGTTGTGGCTTGAGAATGGTAACATGGATGTGCATCCATGTATAATGTGCGGGAATTTAAAGTAAATTTCCATGATCACAAGTGATTAGGGTATCTCAAATCATTGTGAAAATCGTTTGGAGTGAAACCCAAGCAAAGCATCATCAGGAAGTCTACTAATATATATATATATATATATATATATATATATATATATATATATATATATATATATATATGTATGTATATGTATATATATATATATATATATATATATATATATATGTATGTATATGTATATATATATATATATGTATGTATATGTATATATATATATATACATATATATATACATATACATATATATATATATGTATGTATATGTATATATATATATACATATATACATATATATATACATATATATATATATATATATACATATATATATATACGCAGTAAAGGCAATAATAAGGAAGATGTTCTATGGAAAGTTCGTTGTTGAACATTAATGATTGTAGGTTGTCAAGTTGAAGATCTCAATCATGAAAATGAGTGGGAGCCATCAATTGGACAATAAATCCTAAATCACATATAATCCATGGCACCCTCAAATTTTATCTATTATTATGAAAGTGATTAGTAATGAAGATGCTAAAATTAGCAAAGTAATTATAACTAAACCTATGCAAAAAGTGAACGTCAACATTCACAATTGCACGAAAGAAATCAAGCATATTAGATATGGGTTTGATTTCTATAGATGTTTTATAAAGAGTGTTACTCTTAAAAAATTCGAAAAAAACCATTTATCATAAGATGAACCATTCAGATTTTGGAGTAATTTAAAATTTCATGCAATTTTATCATTCCGTTTGCTATTTTATTATGGTTTAGGATTAAATAATGAGTCCATTTGATTATGAGAATATTCAAAATAGGGCATCAAGACCAGTCTTGATAAGGAAACTCCTATTAAGTGAACATTGAATATTATAATCGAAAATTATCCATAATCGAGGTCATTTAAACGATGGATGATTAGTGACCACTTGAGATTAGTGTGTAGTTTGATTTATAGCACCGTTTCTTATGCTACAAGGACATGATTGTCATAAATCATTTACATAGATATTGGTTTAGAACAATACTAGATCAACCTATGAGAATACTTAAAGAGATTAAAAATCGTCATAAGTATACTTCTCATCATTATGGCTATTGGAACCTATTCCCTCGACCATGAGTATTGTGAGTTCTCTTGTTTGAGTACTAGTCCGCTTTGATGTTGTCAAACGTCTACCATAATAGGGGATTATAACGGCAACACTTAGGAAGCTAGGTCCTCTCAGTAAAAGAATCTACATTACAAGACTGGGAATGTCCCCCTACTAAAAATAGGGAAGATGTCTTTGTTGTTTACAAGGTCTCTCGAAGAGCGAGACTGTAAATGCATGGCCGTGCTCGGATGGATTTTAAAAATCACTTGTTTATTGACAGTCGGACTCGGGATCGAGAAACACTTCTGGACATAATAAGGATGACGAATAAATCTTACCTTATATTTCATGAAGAGAAATTAAGTGACATAGGAAAAAGGTTATACACTAAAAGCGCACTTGTCCGGAAGGATAAGGGGGAGATTGAAAGGAATGGTGTCCTTTGAACAAGTGTATTATTCCGATAGAGGATTAGGAATTATTAGAAAGCTAATTATTCAGTGAGGTCAAGTGATCGGAATGCTCGGGTGGAGTCCGCTTCCGATCGGTAATATTAATTGTAATTAATATTACAGCTTAATCTTGACTGAACCCTTTGGGTCACACCTAAGCAACTAACAAACCGATGCGACGAATTAATTCGGAAGGAAATAATGAGTCACCCGAGTAATTAATATTTAGACGTCGGAAATTCGAGTTTGGAGCGTCGAATCCGAGCGTCGAAAGTCAAGCCAAAATTAAGGAATTAGCGAGACGGTAAAATGCTTTAAGTAACGGTTAAAACCCTATCCAATCAAAAGGATAGGGAAGTGCGCCAAATAGGAGTGTGCCCCGTGGCAGCAGCCACATTGGCAGCCGCCTTAAAGTGGCAGTGTGCCACATTGGCAGCGCGCCACGGTGGCAACGCCACTAGCATGGGTCGTGGATTCGGGTGAAGGGTCATGAACACGGGCCAAAAAGTAGTGGCCCAACCGCATCCAATTTGGGGCTCAAGGTTGGGTGACACATGGTTAGCTCACAATGCATGTGAGTTGCCTTGGGGAGCAAGTGAGGAAGTGGTCCTCACCTAACCATGTGACACTTGTTACTTAGTTATTCCTTGGTTTATTTAACTAAGGATTGAATTCACCAATCTTTCCATGTGGGATCTTTTTGCAAAAAATTCTCACATTGAAAGATGAGTGGAATTCACAAGGAAGCTTTCCTTATAAATACCAAGGCATGCCTTGGGATAATTCACTTGAGTAAGTCTTGAAAAAGGCATCACAGTGTGAAAACCTTTGAACACAATTGCTCGGGTTTAGGTCGGGCCTTGCTAACTCCAAGGCAATAGACCGAGTTTGGTGCTCGCATTGCGGGTGGACTTTGTAGGAGGTCCCCTTGTGAGCGGGGCTAAGGAGATTTCAAAGTAAGAGCTCAATTAAGTGAGCGAAGCACGCTACAAAGGTATTAATCTCTTACTTAGTCTTGTGTTTATGTTAATTATGCTTTATGGTTATAATTGTTGTGAGTTTGGTTTTGGGTCAGGTTTCTTTCCGCGATGGGTCGGACTGACCGAAACCCAACATCTTAATGATTATTTTTCTTACCTATAAAAAACATATACAGACTATATAAAAAACAAAATTCATGTATGTTATAAAAAAAAATATGTTGTACGCACATACAATAACTGCTTATTTAGAATAGTAACATATAAATCGCCTTTTTATTTATTTATTTATTTACGGTAGAGTGTTCTTAGTTGGGATTGAATTCCAACGGTCCAACCTAAAGTTCAAAAGACTTAGGGGGTGTTTGGCAATTGGCTTTTTGCCTAGCTTTTGGTATTTGGCATTTTAGTATGGTCAAACAGCCAAAGAATATGTTTCATAGTTGGCTTTTTTATTGCCTTTTAAGCTAGCTTTCCCGCCAAAAGCCAAAAGCTAATAAGAGTAGCTTTTTCTATTGGTTTTTGGCTTGTTGGCCCACTTTATCACTAATAAACAACTAACAACCATTAGTAATTTTACCAAACACTTTTGTTAACAGCCAGCTTAAACAATAACTTAAAAAGCTAATACTTTCAGCTAGTCAAACAAGTCAACAGACAACCGTCGATTGCCAAACAACCGCTTAGGCCTTGTTTGAGCTTTTTGGAGAGACTTTATCTTATTGTGCACTATTAGAGGTTTGACTATTGATTTTTTTATTTATTTTTTGTTTTTTTTTTATTTATTTTTTGAATGGATTTAAAAAGTTAAATTAGGTATTTGGTAAATAATTTATTAAAAGAGTTTTTGGGTTCAAAAAGCTCCTTTACAAAAATCTCATTATAAGAGCTTTTTGAAATGAGCTTATTGAACAATCAGCTTTTAGCTATAAATACACTAAAACAATTAATAGCTATTTATCAAACACTTCTACATAATCAACTATTTACAACCAGCTAGTTAAACCATCTAATATAACCAGCAAGTCATATCCGCTTAATTCAATCAGCTATATCAAGCAACTACTAGCTAATTACCAAATAGGGCCTCCATCTTTTATCATTAGGCCAAACTTTACTTAATGCGTATTGATACTCTCTACTAGGGGTGTACACCGGTCCAAAACCGGACCGGACCTGGACCGGACCTGTTTAGACCGGGGACCTGAATTGGGTAATTATGAGGACCGGGGACCGGACCTGAATTAACAGGTCCGGTTCCGGGCTAGAGCTGAAAAATCAGGTCCGGTCCAGGTTTGGACCTGAATGGACCTGTTTTGTGATTTTTTTTCGTTTTTTTTTTATTTTTTTTAATAAAAAACTTGTTGGACCTGCATATGGACCTGCGTATGGACCTGTTTTGTGATTTTTAGACCTGTTGCATAATTAAATAATTACATACAAACCAAAATTATTAATCACAAAAGTACAAAACTACATAAAGTCTATAAAAGTATAAAGTCCCAATTCTCAAACACCAAAAATACCAAAAAAAAAACATAAATTCGATATGAAGTACTTTTGGCTATCTGAAACACAGGAAACACTCTCTTATTATCCTTCATGCTGCGCCTATAACACTCTGCCATCTTGGAAGCCCTTTTCTTTTCTCCAGGTTTAAGATCCCGCCTATTCGATATGAAGTACTTTTGTTTCCACTCCATTGTCACGAACAAACTGTTTCCATCCATCTGTAAACACCAATGGCCTTTCATCATATGTACTCGAGAGTCTGATTTTCCATTTGTGTTTACTTGGCGCTATAAGTGTACACCACGGGGAGAGTTTCTCCTTGAAACACTCCATGAACTTCTGAGGAATATTCTGCAAGAAATGTTCACCAAAAAATTCAATCAAGTGAGCTAATATATATTAATAATATAAGTGCAGTTGCTTTCATAACACTCCATGAAGCATACCTGAATACAAATGCCTAGTTAAGCATCATCTTTGAGAATGAATGAATGGTTAATTGTTGTGTTTTAAAGCAGTTTTTAGGAGATCCAAAGACCTTTTTTTTTTTTTAAATGCAAGATCATTAAAAAGCTGATCTTGTTAACATAAATTCCGGAAATTTTCATGACATCGTTAAGAGAAGTAAATAAACCAATTGGAAATATAAGCAAATAACTAAGAGTATAGAAAATCATCTTGAATAGACACGGATAGAGCACAAAACAAAGTAGGGAGGGTGTCTCTTTTTAAGGATGCTCAGTATTCATTTCAAGACGGTACAAGTTTCATTTGAGTAGGCAAAATTTAAGACAAAACCAACAACCTTAACCTAGGACCTGGGTTTTTCCTTCTTTTCCTTGAACAGAGCTAGAAGAGAGACACCAGCAACCTTGACAACCTTAAATCGGACTCCAGGAATATCTCCCACAGCATGTCCTTTACGACCAAATCCAGCAATCAACACCTCATCCTGCACAAACCACATTTTCTTAGTATGGAAGGAAAAACAGAGCTAGATAATATCAATTTCAAAGTCAAATACAATATAATCAGGTAACATATATTAGACAAAATTCCACAAACTTCTGCATGATCCACATTTTCAGCATGAATCTACACCCAAACACAACATTAAACTATATACATATAACAGAAGACCTTGACTTCTTTTACCAATCAGGTAACTTCTTTAGTAAAAGGGAATAGTTTATCGTTCTTTGATAAGAAGTATGAATTAGCATTATCTTAGAACAGCTTTTTCCAGATGATTTGCTCATGAAAGGATAAAAAACCAACAGTGTATGACTGATCTTAATTGCTCAAGCTATATACTCTCCACCGCAATACTGTTATGATAGTCTTAAACCACAAAAATAAAGCTGCACATGTACTGAACAGGAGTGGGTGCAGGAGTACTGACAGAAGAATCAGATAAACCAGCACAGAAAGAGTGCGCACTATCATGTTTTATATGTTTCTGGATAAACTGTTATCAAGAGTTTATGATATGAGTATAAGAAAAGCATTGTTACTAATGTTAAACCTTCAGTAATCAGATGCCAGTATTTCTCCAAAAAATCCACAACAGAATTGACATTATTTCTACAATGGTTAACAAATAACTGGAGTTGTTTAGACTTTAAGAGTTTCTACAAAGGTTAACAAATAATTGGAGTTGTTTAAACTTTAACAAACAACATTATTTCTAACACGGTTAACAAATGACAGTTAACAAACTGCTAGTGTATCACTAAGTTTGTGTCGAAAGGCACAAAATACCAGCAAATTCACAACCAAGCAATTTATGAAACAGTAAGTGCATATATGCTTGCAGACATTAATAGAACGGACTTACATTTTCCTCAATGAAGTTCAAACAACCATCATTGGGCACGAAAGCAGCAATCTTTTTTCCATTCTTAATCAACTGCACACGAGCACACTTTCTGATAGCAGAGTTTGGCATTTTTCTGCAATGATAAGTTTATGCAACAACGCTTATATAATGACTAATAACATAGAATTTATGCATCCGAATGCATAAAATCAACTATTCAATTTGAAGCCATGCCAAAGGTCAATGCAAAGTACTAGATAAACACTAGACTACTAGATGTTTACAATCTAATCACTACTTTCTCTGCTCTTCTGATTTTATTAAACCCTAAACTTTAAACTAAAAAAAACCAAAAAAAAAAACATAAATTCGAAGATAAACCATACTTGTTATCAATTCTAAACATTAAACCCTAAAACCCTAAACTTTAAACTAAAAAAAACCAAAAAAAAAAAACATAAATTCGAAAGAAATTCGAAAATAAACCAAAAAAGAAAAAACATAAATTCGAAAACATTGAAGTAAAAAAAAGAAATTCAACATGTAAACATCAAATAATCATTATAAGCAATTGAAACATGAATAAACATATAAATTCTAACACTTAATTCATTATTTCGAATACAAAATACCCAAACATAATTAGATAATTTAGATTTACATTAAAAAAAAAAAAATAACTTACCGGAGAAATGGAAAATCGCGCAGTAGCTGTCTCATGCGGTGGTCGGTGGGCGCCTGGGCTTCGCCTGAGAGAGTGAGGAAGGCAGGAGGTGTCGGCGGTGGGCGTTGCCGCGTTGGGCTGAGACTGGAGACAGTGAGCGTGACTGCGTGAGGGAGAGGGGGAGACAGCCTGTTTGTTAGGGTTAGAATGAAATGAAAGAGAATTCAAGCGTCACTCAAGCAGCAGCGTTATTTTGATTTTTGAATTTTTTTTTTTTTTTTTTTTAAAAAAAAATACAATTTTTCCGGGTTTCAGGTCCGGACCTGAAAACCCCGGGTTTAGACCGGGTCCGGACCGGAACCGGGAACCTTGATTTTTAAGGACCGGGACCGGACCTGAATCAACAGGTCCGGGTCAGGTCCGGTCCAGATCAGGTCGGTTCAGGTCCGGTTTCAGGTCCGGTCCAGTTTTTGTACACCCCTACTCTCTACACTGACGTACATAGATGAACAGGTGTTTCAAGAATCAGGACGGGTTAATTTTGTCGGGTCTATGGTGCCGATATATCTATCTAGTATGTACCGGTCTACCCATCCAAAACCAGCATTGCAAGCTTGTTGTGGAGAAAAAAATGTGGAGAACCAGCAGCAGAGAAGTGGGAGCACTTTCAAGTTCAACCTTCTCTCGCACCTACATTCGTCCATTCACTTGCGCTTCTTCGAACCCAGCTCGTCTGGTGCCGCACCCACCTGACCTCCTCAAATGGGTTCGAAAGGAAGGTGGGTTTGTCCATGAATCTATCAAGATTGCTCAAGTTCCTTCTTATGGTCTTGCTCTTGTTGCTTCCCATGAAATTCCTAAAGGGTCTGATCTTATTGCTCTTCCTCCTCATTTACCCTTGAAATTTGATGATTCCATTGATGGGTCTGCTTCTTCGCCTATTTTGACTGAGTTGGCTCGCCAAATTCCTGGTAATTTATCTCATTTCCGCCATTTTTGTTGGTTCTAAGGTTATGCACATTTTGATGTTATATAAGTGGCTGTTTTCAGATGTTTTTCTGTTTTTTGATTTATAAGGGTTTTAATTTTTGGCTTGACTTTGCTATAATTTGAGATGAACAAGTGATGTGGGAAACGACAATGTTCTATTTTTTGCAAGTTTACTTTGCTATAATTTGAGATGAACAAGTGATGTGTGGAATTGGTAAAACTTAGATTTCTCGTTTACTATTGGAGTATGTTCGTTGGATTGGAAGTTTGGAACTAACTAGCTAAAATATCGAAATACAAACCAGGAACTGAAAGTAGATAATTAGATATACATATACGGATATATCCCAATCGATACGTGTTGTTACTAAGGCTAGACGCAATTGAGATATGCAATCATAACAATTTTCTTGTTTGGAAGATCAGTATACTGGAAATGTTGTCAAGGCCAATCCTGACATTATATGTGGTTATTTTTAGTTGCAACGTTGTTATTTTCAGGAATTCACGTTTGACTGTGCTATATTTTGAGAAGAGCCAGTGATGTGTGGAAATAACAATGTTGTATAATTTGCAGGTATACCAGTCAATTGGTGTAGGCTGTTCTGTTTATTGGAAACCAACTAGCTAGCAAATTAAAATAGGAACCAGTAACTGAAACTTGATATACATATACTGTAAATCGATATGCTGGTGTTACGGAGAGTAGTCCCAGTTGGGTTATGCAATCATAATAATAATTTGTAGGGAAGATCAAAATAATGAAAATGTTATGGCGGAGGTTGAAATTGTTGAGTTATGCTCCCTCAGTTTAATTTAAGTTGCAGCGTTTCTACTTTCATGCTTGCCAGTGTATAGCTTCAACCATTGATAACTCTTATTACCATAAGTAGAATTATATAGAATTGATATTTTCAAAGTATATATTGAGACAAATCTAACAAGATCAAACATGACTATATTTAAGTTTAATTATCAAAGATAATCAAAACTATGTGTGAATAGTGTAAAGTTGAAAACTGCAAATAAAAATAAACAGAGTAAGTATGACATATTTGTTTGTTATTAGCATATTATAAGCTGTTGTTACGTGGCATGTACAAGTCTTCATGAGGTGAAATCTGTTGGTGAATGGAAGATTCGCCAACTATTGTTGGATGTACTTTAGTGGAAACATTTCATTGGGAATTAATAGTCTTGTAAATAATGAGCTAGCAATTTTAAGACTAATTCTAGACAAAGGGAGTATATCTTTACATTTAACCTGCCCACTTTCTTATCAAACATAACATTTTTCCTTTTCACAGTCATAGGCATGCTTCTGGACACATTTGTATTCCCCTATAGCTGGCTGTAAATTTTTTAGGATTTCCTGTAAACTGCAATACTGCATTAGGTAGTAACTATTTTCTGAAATTAGGCTGTACTGAATTTTGAAAATGAGTAAATTGGACACTGGAGCATTTGGCAGAGGAGCTTTGGGCTATGAGGTTGGGTCTGAAGCTTCTTCAAGAAAGAGCAAAAACTGGGTCTTTTTGGTGGCCATACATCAGCAATCTTCCTGAGACATACAGTGTTCCAATCTTCTTCAACAAAGAAGATATACAAAATTTGGAATTTGTTCCTCTAATAACTCAGGTATTGTTATTGATTGTAAGTGAAATCTATGCCATGGGATGCAGAAAAATTACTATTTATTTCTTGCTTCTTGTCAACTGGATCCTTATGAAATTTACAATTGCTTTCTTCATTTCTTTTGCTGTAACAGGTAAACAAGAGATGCCGATTTCTTTTTGACTTTGGGAAGCAAGTCAAAGGGGCTATTGCTAATGTGAAACCTGGAGATCATCCATTTGGGGGTCAAGATGTTGATGCATCTGCCCTGGGATGGGCAATGGCAGCTGTTTCATCGAGAGCATTTCGCTTGCATGGAGATAAACTTTCTGATGGGATCCACAAATCTGTCCCTATGATGTTGCCTCTAATTGACATGTGCAATCACAGCTTTAGTCCAAATGCTAAAATTATTCAGGATAAAGGTGCTGAAAATACTAAGATGCTGGTTAAGGCAAGTTACTACCACTCAATTAAAATAGTTCAGAACTATTTTTTCATCTTTTTTCTTTTCTATTGTAACTTGATTTGACAGATACTAAAAATGCTTGATGTTGGTCTTATCTTTGTGAATTACTTGACTGATGCAGGTAGTGGCAGAAAAGCATGTACAGAAGGATGCTCCTTTGGAACTCAATTATGGTTGTATGAACAATGACATTTTCCTCTTGGACTATGGATTTGTGATAGCTGCAAATCCTTATGACTCTATTGAGCTCCGTTATGAGCCATATCTTTTAGAGGCTTCTAGTGCTGCCATTGGTCTCTACTCCCCAAATTTCTCTTCACCAGCTTCATGGCAATCTGAAATCTTGTCGGCTTTAGAACTAGATGATAAGATGGCTCCATCTAAGGTTTGTTCTTTTACTGTTTACCTGATTGGCTTTAATGTTCATAGTATGCCTGGTTATTTTGGTAGACCCTTGACAATATGTACTTTATATGATTTTTGAACTACTCCCTCTGTATTTTGAACTGCTTTCAACTTTGATCTGGGTGCACTGTTCTAAGAATGTACTTCCTGCTTCTCTTTTGGTTATCATGTTTTGACTTTCACACTTGATCATGCACTGCTATGACCATTAATATCATTAATAATGTAATACTAGTTAACTGTATAAAAATTGATATTATGGAAATCTGCATAGGGACTAATATATCTTTTACGAATTAGCGTTGTTAAAGTATTAGTATAGTAAATATAGATTGAGCTGAGTGTATAAACAGTGCAAAAACAATGCGATTAAAAGAGAATAGAGGAAGGAGTGACGAGTGAGTGAGTTTAGCTCCTCGCTTTCGAAGAGAGGAAATCATGGGTTGGTGAGGGTCTTAGGGGAACGTGTATTTGGTGCCACCCAAACAGTGAGGACAGTAAGACCATTATAATGTAAATTATAAGTAGGAAACAGATAAGAGGGAAACCCCAAAATAGAAAGTAGGAAGTAAAGTTGCAGAGACCCCATACTAAGTACTTTTGTGGCTTTTTTCCCCTTTTAATTATTCCCTAAAGAAATATTCTAGTATGAACCTTTAAACTGATTGTTGAATTTTATATTACTCTAAATTGAATGCCAATTGTAATAGCCATCAGCCCACACTATTTGTATTGACAAATTAGTGAAACTAGAGGTCAAATTTAATCATTCTATGCTTGAAAGTATTGTTTCGCAAGAGAAGATAGTCAGATCTTTTGTGAAATTAATGGTACTTAAGAGTTCAGAAAGTGTTGCGTGTATAATTTTAGGTTGTTTTCTATAACTTCCATAAATCTAAGAGAATTTCTTATTGCTAGAGCTATTACTATGGTATTTAAAGCTTTTGCTGTCCTATCTCTTGAAAGGTAACATTGGGTGGGCCAGATTTGGTTGATGGTCGACTCTTGGCTTCTTTACGTGTACTGCATGCAAGTGATGTGGAAAAAGTACGTGAGCATGATTTGAGTACCCTTCAGTTGTTGTCTGCTGAAGCTCCTCTCGGAATCCAAAATGAATTGGCTGCTCTTCGAACTATTATTGGGTTGTGTGTGTTATCACTGAAAAATTTTCCCACACAAATGGCGGAGGATGAGGCCTTACTAAAACAGGGTGTCTCTACCTTCTCAGAGCTGGCTATCCAATTCAGATTGGAAAAGAAGTCCATGATTGTGAATGTAATGAGGGAGATGTCGAAACGGGTCAAGCTTTTACTAGCCAAGGAATCAACTGCTGCTGCCTAACCATTGCTACAACCTACCAGAACTTTATGTCAAGGATTGATCTTCACTTCACCATTAGCCCATTAGGCTTTGCAAGGAAGTCTGTTGTGAAGCAGAGCTGCATTGTATTTGGTGTAGCTTATTTGGATTGATCACCATGCTTAATATGTAGGTTGTTGACTATTCTTTTTCCTTTTGTTTTGTATGGAGTCACTGATAAAGTGATAAGTGATAACACAATAATTTATATGCTATATTTATCCATTGCTAGTCATCATTACCTCATCATATTAATTTTTCAAAGCTATTGTTTTATGTTTGTTTTTCTTGTTGTTCTGCTTATGATGATGACAAATTGAGGGAGTTGGATAAGATTACTGCTTGAATTTCGTTACTCCTTTTAAACTATGTTAGTGCCCGAAACAAAACTTAGTTTGTTTGCATCACTTTAGCAAAGCAAGCAAGAAGTGGAAATATTGCAGACTTGCAGTTTTGCACTTTCGAAACATAAAACTATCGGAAATGGTGCAAGGGTGTTAGTCATAATCATTATTTGTCAAGGCATAATTCATTCAAAACTTTGCAAGGGTACACGGTGCATTTTTTAAAACCCGAAGGGTACATGGAACAATTTACCATTTTTTTTTTTAAATGTAGTTTTTGAGTTGTTCACCTGCAAACTTTTGCGGATATGAAGCAAGTCTTAGTAGGTCATACAACAATAGTTTTTTACAAAAACAAAAACAAAAACAAAAAATACAAATAGAGCTAACAAACAAAAACAGAACAAACAAAGAAACTAACTACGCCAAGCACCAACAGCTAGCCAATGAGCAGGAGAAACCCAAGCACGAGGCACCTTGCGAATAAAGCAGCGGAAAGGTCCTGGATAGCAGCTCAAATTTCCCGAGACAACCAGAAAGCAGACATATCAGCCGAGCAAGAACCCCCAAGAAAAGCAGGTAAGGAAGAGCAGTCAGTATTGATAGCAAATTTACAAAACTCTCCCCGTTGGGCCAAATGAAAGCCCAAAATTAAGCTAGCTCAGCTTGCAAAGCAGACAGCCAGGAAAGCCTGAGACCCACCTCCCAAAACCGAAGAAGAATGCATCTTGCCAGTAATTTTATTTGATATCACAATAGTCGAATGTGAGTACATCGAAACTGCTAAAGAAATGTCACCCTTTACATGAGAAGAAAGGAAATTTAAGACTTCACGAGTAATACAAGACTTGGCCTTTTAAAGTTTAGTTTAACAGTAACTTCAATGCTTGTAGAGAGGTATTCAGAGTTTAGGCATTATAACCGATAAGGTTTGTTCAACATCATTGTATTGGTTAGACAAATATTCAACACTTTTAGCAACCTAGGACACTTCCGTCTTAGTTACTAGTTAAAGGGTCATACAATAAAGCTGATGGTTAAATGAAACTAAAAACAAAATTAAATACTAATCAAACGGTAGAATAAGGCGAAGTTCCTTAACTAGATGATATAAACCAGACACTAGTCGAATACGGAGTATTTTGTTTCTTTACCAACCAAGCGCAGGCATGATACATTAGCTTTTTTAGAGTACTTTCATTTTACGGTTTTTTCACCATATACCACTGAATTTTAACTTAATTCACCATATACCACCAAAACTTTCTAATTCACCATATACCATTGAGTTCCCGTGTAATACCACAAAATACTTTTTTTGGTAACTGCCGTTAGCTTGCCGTTTGGAGTATTATACTAATTCACCATGTACTCATGTTTATAAAGTTATTTCACCATATACCATTAAATTAAAAGATATTTCACTATATACCCAGAAATTACAACGATTATTTTTTTTTGTAAAAAAAAATAGTCGTTATAACGGATAGTTTAGGTATATAAACATAATACTTGAGGGATTAAAGTAGCACTACACCCTTCTAAAAGCATTTGCAAAGATGTCAACACACTCGAAATCATCATCGTCATCTTATTAATATGCATATGCCAAACAAAGCTTGTGCGTGTGGGAGGAAATTTGCAATAAGGAGCTGTGATTCGACAAAATATCCATAAAAGCTTGTACTATAAGTGTGACATATGGGAGAAAGTTCGATGGTGCAAGGGTAATGCCGATCAAAATGTTCTTTCGGGTTATGAATTTCAAAACAGATGAAGCATAGACACATAATGTCATGGAGATGAGAGTATTTTGAAGGAGCTCGAGAAAAGAATAGTGAAGCAGCAAAAAATAGTAGATGCAATAATTAAAATAACCGTTACAAATTCTAGGTATATGGTGAAATATTTTTTAATTTAATGGTATCGGGTGAAATAACTTTATAAACATGGGTATATGGTGAATTAGTAAAATACCCTAAACGGCAGACTAACGGCAGTTATAAAAAAATATATATTGTGGTATTGCACAGGAACTCTATTATTTCGGATGATATACTACAAGAGGGGTGGTGAATTGTAGTATGTTCCTATTGCCTACTTTTTGCGGAATATAAAACTGATTGCTGTTTGGAACTTAGACAATGCAAAGCGGATTTTACAAGGAAACCATCCAGGGCCCAACTGGAAGTAAAACCTCGACCCTACCTTAGGAATTTCAAACACAAACCACTTCACTATAATAGGGCAAACACTAAGTTACAACCTATTAGACACGGACCTTTATTTCACAAGTTCCTCACTGGACTTACTACTTGATAGGACCCTATCCTACCCAATCTAAGCACCACACTTAGATTCACTCGTACCACCAAAGTACTACACGTACTGCCAAAGTACAAAATACTTGTACCACCTAAGTACAAAACTCACAGCTTCACCTAGAAGCTCACACATTGCACTCTTAATATAATTATAACGAGAATCCTCACGAACTCTCACACCCCAATACATAAAACACTCAAAACCCTTTTTCCCAATTACAAGATCTCAAAGAGCAACTCTAAATACATACCAATGAATAAAGAGATAAAACTAATATGTTGGACACTCGAGATCTGTCTGGAACTTACTGGACGAACTATAACCGGAACCTGACTGGAACTTCGACCTGGAGGTTTGACTTAGCTTCGTGGTGAAGGATGAAACCATTAAGCACGACCACTAAGCTTCATCAGCCTCAACTTTGAATGAATACATATGAGCATATTTATAGTACACCCAAATTATTCTTTTCGTAAAAGATAAGTTTTATTAAAAGATAGAAATAAAAGATATTTTCCAAAAATAAGTTTTCCAAAAATATATTTTTTGTTAAGAATATATTCTATCAATAATAAAAAGATATATTTACCATAAAATCAGATTTTATCTAAATCTTATATTTTTCAAATATACTAATATATCTTTTAACAAAAGATATACTTACCATATCTTTTTAATAAAAGATATACTTACTATATCTTTTTACAAAAGATATATTTACCATATCTTTTAACAAAAGATATACTTGCCATAAAATTAGATTTTATTTAAAACTTATTTTACTGAAAATATTTTCCAAAAATAACTTATCTTTTTCCAAAAGGGATTTATTAGAAAATAAATATTTTTATTCTGTAAAACCAAATCCCTAAAAGATATGCACGTATTAGGTAAATATTTATATCTTTAAATTCGACTTGCGACCTTTAACGACGTGCAGACCTAAGTTCCGATTAGGTTTCGGAACTCTGACAGTCTCTGAGTTCCTGACAAGTTAGTAACTCTAATTTCATTGACTATCATGAGTTCACCTTGGTTCTTTAGACTTGTTCCAGACTGACTTTTATGTCCAACATACTTACATGAATCCTAGAGCGATATACTTCAATTTCTCCGTCTTCATGTTGTTTCTTTGAAACTCTTGTTCTGGAATCTTGTAGTATTGATGTATTCTAGATCTCGGGGCAAGTTCCTGTTAGGGAACTTAGATAGTTCTTGTTAGAGAGCTAAGTTCCTGTTAGGGAACTCTTCATGTACCTGTTAGGGAACATGGAACTCTTCATGTACCTGTTAGGGAACATGCTCCGGCTTTCGTGGGAAAGCCTGCCGAAAGTTCCTTCTAGATCTTGTTAGAGAATACCTTCAGGTTCCTTCGTGGTTTGGTTCTCATGGGAGAACCTGCTTTAGGTTCATTCATTCTCTCTTGTTCCTCTTGAAGTCTTCTATGTTCCAACCCATTGACTTCACCTAAGTCAGTTCATGTCTTCACATAAACACTTAAGAGAAACATTAGATTGAAGTTTGTTTGTCATAAACAAACTTCATGTGAGAGAACTAATTAAACTTAAAGCTTATGTAAATACTCCTACACATATACAATTCATGTATGCATAGCGTACTTACCTCATGAAGCTAACTTATGCAAACACCTATTTACATAGTTACCTTCATGGTTCCTTAGCCATCATCATGCTTATCAACCATAACACTCATCATTGTTCTTGTTCTTCTATTGCTTATCATGTATTGCTTAAGTTCCTTATATACTTGTCATTGCTCAGGTTCCTTGTATCATGTTCCAAGTATAACTTGTTCTTTCTATGCACAACTTAACAAACACGTTAGATAGATAATCATCATTAGTTTAAAATCATCAAAACCTTATTACTCAACAAACTCAGTGGTACATGATGAATTAGAAAGTTTTTGGTGGTATATGGTGAATTAAGTTAAAA
Organism: Chenopodium quinoa; assembly: GCF_001683475.1. Taxonomy (NCBI): domain Eukaryota; kingdom Viridiplantae; phylum Streptophyta; class Magnoliopsida; order Caryophyllales; family Amaranthaceae; genus Chenopodium; species Chenopodium quinoa. The sequence goes on from NW_018745324.1 coordinate 686,164, forward strand.
CACAGTGGTATATGGTGAAAATTCCGTTCATTCTATTTAAAACTAGATTTACATAAAGCTAATAGTTACACTTTACTAAGTTTATACAATACTAGGCTGAAAATCAGATATAAAGTGATATCAAAATTGAATTCATGGTTCACCGTAAAACTTAATCAGTAATAAACATATTCATGTTTGGTAGCTACTAGGGTTGTACATGTCATATGTAAAAATGCTAATACTTCTAGTGAGGGCAAAGGGGAAGAAAATAAAGAAGAAACTAACCAGTTCAATAATTTAATGCACAAAAACAACTCGGCTTCTGTACATGAGAGATGGATGTGGCTGAAAGTCCTCATTATAACACCAATCATCAAATCTGGCCAGCAAAAGCTGATGGCAATCTTGAAATGGCTTCTTCAATTTCCTGCCAAAGCTGCATAATTAATAGCTGGATTTTGGCATCTAAATAGACAATAATTACTGTAAGTGAGAGTACACAATATTGGCAGAACAGCTACGCAGCAGTAGAATTCGATTTAAGGTGTCAGAAGATGTAACCCAGCTAAAGTTTACTTTGCAATTTTAGGTACAGAATTAAAAATCACTTTCATAAATGGAGGAAATGAAATTTAAATTAAATGGCTAAGCAAAGGCGAAACTGAGTTACTCTATAACATTCAACAAGAGAGAGCACAACTCAAAATCAGGCTGAGTTTTTTTTTTTTTTTTTTTTTTTATTATTATTATTATTTTACGACTAGTTAATTTTTGCTCCCAAGTGAAGATCCAAATATTTTCTCCCTCCTTATCTGGCATCAAGATCAGCTCTTCTCCTGTAATGGGCCAGAATTTTCATCCAAGCAATTTGATGCCATTTATTATAGCTAAACCCATAAACATTATCCTCACTCAGATGCCTTAGAAATAAGGAAGGAAACATAAAGATATTCCCTGGGGATTCTTCAGCACAATTAGCACAGCATAATTGTTTTATACAAAAACAATTTCTCTAACCAAATATAATCTTCTACTCACCGAAAGCCCAGCAAAGGATTCTTCAACACCTATTTTATAACGAGAATAATTTTTCTGACAAAATATAATCTTCAATGCACAGAAAACCAAGCAAAAAAACATACACACAATAATCATCAATCTTTTGCTCCAACTAACCACAGTGCCACCTTAATCCCTCCCCTCTAGAAAAGTAGAATACATATAAGCCATTCACTATAAATTACCTTTAATTTGCGAGGCAAGCACGACCATCAACCAACACTACCAACAAACTCATCTCCTGATTGAAGCAACATGTTTCATTACCAGGAAATTAGGAGTTTTCCTACTTCATCTCAACTATTACTCACATCCTATTTGAATTTGTGAATTTGGGAAAGGAGAGATTGGTATACCCAATTGCTTATAAATCAATATTATGTAATAAGCTTCAAAGCTGAAATCAACTTCAGGAGTTTGCAAATTGGACATCTAAAAAATACCTCCACATAAATGATGCTCGACAATCAGTTCCATTTAGCTTAATGACAGGGAAAAGTAGTATCCCCTAATCAAAAGTAATTACCTAAGTCCTCTAACTAAAGTAGATAGGGAAGTAGGATCGAATCCACAGGGAAACAAGTCTTTCTACTCCTAATTAATTATTATAATCTAAATTATCGAGGTAACCAATATTGTTGTAAATAAAGTCTATACTACGAAGAATAAGATCGAAGGAAATAAAGTAGGGAGAAATTAAATATTAAAATACCTAGGGAATAGGTTCACTAATAAACAATATTCCAGGGCAAATCATAATAAACAATCATCAACCATTGATTAATCAGATTATAAAGGGCTTTCGCTACGTATTATAATCACAGAGTTAATTTACCGGTATTAAATCTCATCTGTCGAATCTCGACTTAACCATTTATAAATTAGTCCGCCTATTGAAACTAAGCCTAAACATCAATTCTCATCTGTCGAATCTCGAATTAATATTGCTAAACTCATACAATTAAATCTGGCCAAACCTAATTGCATAGCATTAAATCAATCAATAGAAAATTAACCAAGCATTGATAATCAACAATCACAAATTTACCCCTTTATAATATTTATTAGATCCCCATAAACCCTAGAAATAAAACTACTCAAGCATCATCATAACTAAACTAATCAAATAAATAAAGCAAGACATAATCAAAGAAGTAAATAAAATAACTGAAATTAAGAGGGAAGAAATTGTTACCAAAAGAAATCTGGATTAATGAAAGTAATTAAGAACAAAGTTGAGAGAGAATTTAAGAGAGAGAAAATATCCTAAGTAGAGAGAGAATCTAAAAGAAAAGGTAATAAAAAATTACGTACATAATTCGTACTTAACAAAAATTAAAACAAAACTAATCAGCTACTAAGAAAAACATGCGCCCGATTGGGCGAACGCCCGATCAGGCCCGCCTTTTTACTCTGCCCTTGCTTGGTATGCTGCGCCCGATCGAGCCTACGCTCACCCGATCGGGCGCGCTTCTTCCTTGAGGTTGCTTTTGCGCGCACCCGCCCGATCGGGCCCGGCTTCTTCTTAGAGGCTTGGATTTCGATTGGGCTCGATTCCTCAACCCAATCCGGATTTCCTCATCGGGTCTTGATTAATTGATCCAATAGCCCCGGTAACACATACCGAGCCCTTAATCACCGGCTCTCACCGATCTTGGGCTTCAAGAATGGTCGTGTCCTTCTAGCTTCCGTAGTAGATCCATGAAAACCCGGGAAAATGCTCCAAAAATGCAATTTCCTGTAAAACTCAACTAAAACTACGAAAATACTAGAAAACACAAATTAGTAATAAAAGTGGCCCTAAAGAGCCAAAAACACTACTAATTATGACCACAGGACGGGGGTAAAACACTATGTAAATTGGACGTATCACTTAATTAGCTGCTATCTGAATATTATGGTGCAAGGCATCAAATTGTAATAGAATAACCTAAGGAGGGGTAGTATGGGTATTCTAGTAATATTATTTGGATAAAAGTCTTTAGTATAACTAGAGAGGGAGGGGAAAGAAAACGGAAAGTTGTGACCTCAAGTCACTATATGAAGAGTTGTGACCTCAAGCCACCATAGAGCTTGGTAGGCTAAACCTACCAATTGTGTAGACCGTATTTTTAATAGTTGAAGCATCAACCTTTCTTCTCTATTTTATTGTTTCATTGCATGTTTATAAGAACTAATCTTGCATATATTCATGAGATTCTGACGGCAAAAAGTAATATGTAAAGGGTAGATATAACCAGGTGTAGGACTACTAAGTGGACAAGGATTAAAACCACATTTGTTAACAAAGAAGAATTGACAAAAGGATGCAAAAGATCAAAATATCCAAGTCATCTCCTATCTGCCATGCACTTATTCCAGTGAATATACATGCATATGCACAAACAATAAATCAAAGAATAAACAATTCCACAGCCACTAGAAAGAAGAAACAAGGCCGGATATTTAAATCTCTTACCTCTACGGAGTAACTTGCAGAAAAGTGGATCAGAAGAATTGCCTTATTCTGAAACTTATCCGCATACTTCACAACCTGCATGATGGTTAAACAAACATCTATAAGAAAATGCAGCATCATTGTACAAACATCATATACAAAAGGATAAAAAAGAAACCTCATCCAGATGTGTATGTCCATAATCTCTTGCATGCACCACGTCAACTGCTTTGCCTAAGAAGGTGCACTGCATGACAACATAAAAGACAGAACATGCCTATTTAATCATCTGAATCTCAAGGAAAAATACAGCTATTTTTCTCCTAAGAAGCTACCAGTGGAGAGAGTGAATTGAGAGCGAAACAGTAGTTGATAGAGAATTCCAGCAATCTTAGACATACAAGTACCGCAAGGTCCACAACCCACTGAAGTCCCTGCCATAATGCCAATAACGTGTTTGGGGCTTTGTGTATTGAGGAAGGACAAGATGATTACAGCTCTAGACCCAAAAACAGAGGCTACTTCTAGAATTAACATTGAAGTTGTGGTGAGCAAAATTCAGCACTATTAATAAGCTTATGCTATGCACATGAGCACATCTAGCAAACTCACAGAACAATATTCCAAACTCAACACTCTCTAAACACAAAAACATTTGTTGGGAGGAAGGGAATTTTTTGGTTTTAAAATAGTACTAAAAAAAGAAGAGGTTGTGCCATTTCCATAACCGTTCAATTTCAAGTTCCAACTAGTGTTCCCCTGCTAAAACTCTTCAACCAAGGACAACAAACAGAGAAAACTCGAGAACCCTTGCTAAATTTGCGAATTTCCCTAATACCCAATAAGTGTTTATCCAAGATTTTTAAGACTGAAAGTATTCCTTCTCCCCGTAAAACTTGTAAGAAGAGCATGATAACGCAAGAGAGGGTTTAAAAAGCAGGTCACATGGATCTTACATCACAAATCATCAACACAAACATCATATACATCCGTTTTGCAGATTGAACAACCAGAACACAAACAAAGAAGAAGGCAGAAGTTCAAATAAATTAAAATTATCAGGAAACATCATTGATCGAACTAGTAATAGTCAATAAATAAATCTGAAAAATCAAGCGCTCATGAAGTGAGTTACCTCCATCACAAGAATCTTTGCCCTCAGCATATCAACATTAGCTGGATCAACAATGAAGTCAGTTGTTGTGTCTCCAGTAAATGCTATCTCAGGTGATGTAGTTGTTGTGGTAATCTGCCAATTTAGAACCAAACCATCAGACAGAAATATGCAAAAGGCAGCAGAACCAAATGCTTAAGAAAGAAGTATGCTAAGTTGCTGTCCACTTATGCATTTGCATAGCTAGTGTTTTGAAACTATACTAGCTCTACAGGCTTGGTAATGGGGGGAAGGTGGAGGGGGGATACAAGAAGCAAGAAGAGTCTACTCAGAATGATATTATGTTTGTCTGTCAATCACAAACTCATCACAAACTACATCCATCTGGACATATGACTAAATGGTTGCATGGAACTCAATATATGGATACATCTAAAGTAAGGAAACAATTCCAAAACAGATACTGTTTGGACCCCCTGTGGGCCCACGTTCATTAAATACAGAAATTACCAAAATGCCCTTAGTTAAACCCTAAACAAGAAAATTCAATCATCATGCACAGCACACATCCCGAGAAACCCTATTATAGCCCAACAGGGCCTAACACGGCCCAGAACGGCCAGAAACCCTAATCCTAACCCTAATCAAGTTAGTTAATCCTCTCCTATAAATGCTTATCTTCACAGATTAGCGAGGTAATTAATTTTTCCACACACTCTCTCTCTAGAAATTCTCTCTCTAAACACAGTTTACTGACTTGACCGTCGGAGGGGCTTTCTCGGGAACACCCCCCGAGGCAGGCAGTTGACTTTCGTTGTTTTGCAGGACTCGGTTTGACCAGACGAGCAGGCTCCCCTACAACTCCGATCCGAAATTCTTTTGCAGAAACAATTGGCGGCGTCTGTGGGGATCTTGTCAAACAAAAAGTCATGGTTACCACCCGTCGAACCAATCCTTCCCAAAACGCTGGTGGGAAGAATCAAACTCAAGGTCAGTCACGCCCACCTCGTCAGCCGCGGAACAACCCGCAATCAAACCGTGAAGATGAAGGTGACAACATGGAGGTTGAACAACCCGTTGATCAAGAAAATCAGCAACCTGTGACTAGGCAAGATCTAGAAAAGCTAACCGAGCAGTTCAACACAACTCTCCAGGACACCCTCAGACAACTAACCGAGAAGCTGTGAAAAACAACCAAGCTGGTTCCTCTCACCGGCCACCACAAGACCAGGGACGCCAAGCGTCGCGGAACAATCAAAGGGCACAGCCCCACAATGTTCCCCCACAATGTTCCCCGACGAAGCGGAGGACAAAGCCGTAGGGCACAGCCCGTCGGTACTACTAGGTCCGCCCTAAGTAGATCTGGAAACCGTCGTCGATCTCCTCATGATCGGCCTGTCATATCACCGGTCCGCATAGAATCCAGCCGGCACTCTACTGCAAGCCGACGCCGGAGGGAAGGTGAACTGGCAAACCGGGTTAGAGACCCGGATGCTAGACGACTCATTGATGAGATGCGCTTACAACGGCGCGAGATGGACGCCCGAGAACTCATTAACAAACGTAGGATAATTGAGCAACGTCAAGCACGTGATAACGATGAGAATAGGGCACGGAGCCGTAGGCAAAGCCGGAGTCCGAGATCGCCTGATCAGCGATCACCTTCTCGTCGGGAGGATGTAGGAGAATCAGAAGATCCTCCACGGCAGGATAGATCTGAGCGAGATACCATATCTCGTCATACAAGCCATAGACCTCGGGAAGAAGAAAGAACTCGAGACCAAGATGAGTAGCCACCACGGTTGCCATCACATTTTTCTACGCCGCTAACTCCATTGAGCCAGGAGCTAATGAATGCCCCAAAAGTGGACAAGGTCAAGATGCCTACTATAGAGCCTTTCGCTGGAACTACCGATCCTGATGAGCACTTAGCCGCATATGCCGCGCAAATGAGTGTGCAAACAAGTTGCGAGGCCACATGGTGTAAGTATTTCCCCACCACTCTAAAGGGACAAGCCTTGTTGTGGTTCCAAAAGTGTGTGCCTAAAGGTAGTATCCATAGCTACCAAGACTTGGAACGTGTGTTTGTTAGTCGTTTCAAGCACACAGCAAGACAGAAAAAAAACAAGTGTCAATCTGATGGTTGTGACACAAGGGAAGACGGAGACCTTGCAGAACTACATACGAAGGTTCAATCAAGAATCTTTGAAAATTCAAAACTTACCAGATGAGACAACCCTAACAGACTTTTTGTGGTCGGGCTGAGTTCCACGGATTTCAAATTTAAGCTATGGAGCGGGCACACAAGAATATACAAGCATCAGTGGCACAAGCCGTGAGAATAATCCACCGGAGAAAAAAAGGAAACATGAGGATGAACCTTCAAGGAGCCAACCATCCAAACGATCCAACCTGATCACAGATCATGGTAACGACCCTCGGTACAACCGTAATCGTCAAGATCTATTTGGACATTAAAGAGAAAAACATGTTGCCAAGGCCTCTTGTAGTTCGGACCCCCGAGGAGAAGAGGGACAAGAGACTCTGGTGCGAGTATCATCGCGAATGCGGGCATACCACAAAGAATTGTAGGGAGTTAAAGAAAGCCCTTGATCAACTTGCTGACGAAGGAAAGCTTAACAAATACCTGAAAGAATCTGACCGCTCGAACAAGGAGAAGGAAAAGGCAAGAGAGACTCGCAGCGACGACACCGGTGGACATGTCGCTGTCATTGCCGGTGGCTTAGCACTCGGAGGATCGATGAACAAAGCGAAAGACAACCTACAAACCTTGCAACATCAAGTGCTCAAAGGTCCCACCCATTTCAACGCCCTCTTCGCCTATCATGACGTTCGGGGGAAAGTCATAACGCCCTTTGCAAGTCCCTCACGACGACCCCTTGGTCATTGAGATGAAAATTGCCAACATCAGAGTCAGTCGAGTGCTCGTCGATAGCGGGTCATCAGCAGACCTCATCACCCTTGATTGCTTGAGGTGTTTGAAATACAACGAAGAAGATTTAGCACCCGTAGACAGACCCTTAATCGGCTTCGGGGGACAATCCGTCTTTCCCAAATGGACAATCCGTTTACCATTCGACTTGGACCCAAAGGGAAGGGTAGATCGGTGATTACCCACTTTTTGGTGGTGGACACGCCCTTGCTCTACAATGTCATACTCGGACGATCGTTATTGAACAAGGTAAAGGTAGCCATACCAGTCTATGAGCTGCTCATGCAATTCGAGCTTGAAGATGGAACAGTTGGAAAGTATATGGAGACCAAGGATCCGCTAGAGAATGCTACATCAATAGCTTGAAGCGAGCATCAGCAGCACACGCTGAACCATCGAAGAAGAACAAAATAACCGACCCTTCCGTCCTTTTCACTGAAGAATCGAGGGGAATTGACAAACCCCAGCCCATAGAAGAAGATAAGGAAGAAGTCATTGGCACCACAGAAGAAACGGTGCGGGTCGGAACAAATATCGACGCTGCATTGCGCACTCAAATAATTAATGTGCTTAAGGCACATCGTGATGTCTTTGCCTACTCAGTAAACGAGATGCCCGGCATAGACCCTGCCATTATGATTCACCGCTTGAACATCAAGCCAGGCTACAAGCCTGTTAAACAAAAGTTGAGGCATCAAGGCCCCGAGCGCACCGCGACAGCTGCAGCAGAGGTAAAAAAGCTACTCGAAGCAGGGTTCATTAAAGAATGCCAGTATACGAATTGGCTTGCGAATGTTGTGTTGGTCAAGAAACCCTCTAGGGCATGGAGGATGTGCGTCGACTTCACTGACTTAAACAAGGCGTGCTCCAAAGATGACCATCCTCTCCCTAAAATAGACAAGCTTGTGGATTCAACGGCTGGACATGCTCTATTCAGCTTCATGGATGCAAACGCGGGATATCATCAAATCCCCATGGAAGAAGAAGACCAGCCACATACCGCGTTCATCACTAACCAAGGAGTATATTGTTACAAGGCCATGCCTTTCGGCCTCAAAAATGCTGGAGCCACATATCAGAGGTTTATCAACAAAATCTTCGAAGGGCAATTAGGGAGAAACGTCGAAGCCTACGTTGATGACATGATAGTAAAGAGTCGCCACGAGAAGGACCATGTCACAGACTTGGTCGAAACGCTTGTGACATTGAGAAAATATGGGATGAAGTTAAATCCCAGAAAGTGTGTGTTTGGAGTCAAGGGAGGCAAATGCCTTGGCTTCCTTGTTAATGAGAGGGGCATTGAAGCTAACCCCGACAAAATCAGAGCCATCCTAGATATGCAGACCCCTAGAAGTGTAAAGGAGGTGCACTGACCGCCTTGGCAGGTTTCTTTCAAAGTCGGCAGACAAGAGCTTATCTTTTTTCAACACCCTCAAGAGAAAAGTGTTCCAATGGGACGCAGCAGCCGAGATCGCCTTCCAACAGCTAAAAGAACACTTGGCCTCTCTTCCCAAGTTGGTTTCCCCTCTGCCAGGGGAGACATTGTTCTTATATTTGGCTATATCAGAATACTCTTCTAGCGCAGTGTTGGTTGCCGAGAGGGATAGATCACAACACCCGGTATATTTCGTCAACAGAGGAGCCAAAGTATCCCCAAATTGAGAAGTTGGTGTTCGCCCTAGTCACGGCAAGCCGAAAAGCTGAAGCCATACTTTCAGTCTCACCCCATCAAAGTTTTGACTAGTCATCCAATAAAGAAGGCAATCGAAGGGAGAAACCACTCAAATAGAATGACAGATTGGGCAGACTTTTGGTCTTGAGTATGAGCCTAGGAGGGCAATAAAAGCACAAGCTCTAGCATGATGATGGATCCAAGCCATGGCAATTATATGTAGATGGCTCCTCCTCCAAGGCAGGAAGCGGGGCCTGCATTTTGATCATGTCACCGAGCAGCGAAAAGTTCGAGTATGCAGTCAAGTTCGACTTCAACGCCTCAAACAATGAGGCAGAATATGAGGCCCTCATCTTGGGGTTAGAGTTGTGCCAGGTGGCGAGAGTCATGGCAGTTCATGCCTTCTCTGACTCCCAATTGATCGTGAGCCAAGTCCAAGGGGAATTCGAAGCCAAGGAAGATAGCATGCGCATGTATCTCAACAAGGTCAGAGAAACTGCTTCGCCGTTGTCCGAATTTCACATCAAGCATCTTCCAAGGGCAAATAACCAACAGGCTGATGCCCTTGCACGAATGGCTAGTTCCGCCAAGAGGCTCGGCCCTCACTCTATAATATGGGAAGTTCTCAAACAACCAAGCATCAATGCACCTGCAGTTCACTACTTGGACCGGTCAGATACTTGGATGGATCAAATAGTGTACTACATGCGAGACAACAAACTACCAGAAAATCCTAAAGAGGCCGACACAATTAGGAAACGAGCAGAATGGTTCGTTTGGCACGAAGGAAACCTATACAAGAAGTCGTACACTCATCCCCTCCTCAACTACATCACCCCAGAAGATGGAAATTATGTTCTAGATAAGCAAATTCAAAAGTTCATATGGCGTAACATCATCACAAGGTTTGCCATGCCCAGAAGTCTCGTATCAGACAATGGGAGACAATTCTATAGTCGACCGACTGTTGAGTATTGCGAGAGGTTTGGAATACACACAAGCTTTAGTGTTGTATCTCCCCCTCAAGCAACAAAATCATACTCCACGGCCTACAAACTATGTTGGAAGGGGCCAAGGGGTCATGGGTTGATGACCTACCAGGTGTTCTATGGTAAGCTAGAACAACTCCGAAAGATGCAACGAGCCAAACCCCGTTCGCCCTTGTTTATGGCAGCGAGGCTGGCTACCAGTCGAAATAGGGATTCTATCCCCAGGATCACATTCTACGATTATAGGGTGAATGAAGAAAACAAAAGCATGGATTTAGATCCATTGCCTGAAATAAGGGGCAACGCCCTACTCAGATCAATCGCACAAAAACAGAAAATGACCCGTCACTTCAATAGGAGGGTCAAGGAGAAGCAGATCGGAGTAGGAGATTGGGTGCTACGCAATATAGGCCACAGGCCGCAAGCCCGAGCTAGGAAAGTTATCGCCCAATTAGGAAGGGCCCTATAAGGTCACAGAACAAGTTGCAAACGGGACCTTTCGCCTAGAGTCTCCCGAAGGCAGAGCCTTAGAAAGGCCATGGAACGCGGAGAACCTCAGAAGGTTTTATGTTTAAATTCATATTGTTCAGTATTCAATGCTTACACGATGTAATGGGGGCATGGGTACTACATATAAAGGCTATGTGAACATTTCATCATTGTAAGACGTTTGGTCATAGAACAAGTGCATTTGTTGCCACAATAGTAATCAATTTTCGTTAATAGCAAACTTCATATTTTTCATTCGAAATTTTCATTTCCATTTTACCACTAAGCTACAAGTTTACCATCATCGCCCATCCAAGGGGCTCATTAGCCCTAAAAGGCACCAAACACATCATCGCCCATCCAAGGGGCTCATTAGCCCCAAAGGGCACCAAACACATCATCGCCCATCCAAGGGGCTCATTAGCCCCAAGGGGCACCAAACACGTCATCGCCCATCCAAGGGGCTCATAAGTAGGGCTGGAAAAAGCTGACCCGACCCGACAACCCGACCCGAACCCAACCCGAAATAAATGGGTTTTGATAGAGATTTTCAACCCGTTTATGTAATTGGGTCAACCCGAACCCGACATGAAGTTAAATGGGTCGGGTTCAGGTTGAAAATCCCAACCCGAAACCAACCCGCATAAACCCGTTTATTTAATTGGGTCGGTTTCAGGTCGGGTCAACCCGAACCCAACCCGCTTAACTTAAAACCCTAATTTTAAAATATGGGCCAAGCCCAAATTATCTAACCCTAATTCCCTAAAGACCTAAAGTCCTAAACGGCTAAAACAATCCCCTTTCTCTCGCCGCTTTCTTTAACTCAAACTCTCTCTCTTCTCAGTTTCTCTCTCTTCTCTCCTCTCTTTTCTCTCTCTAACTCTTGAAAATTGAAATAAAAATGCTTGAACCTTGAAGATTGAAGCTTCATCTCAAACATTCTGAAGGTAATAATCCTATTATTCGATTTTTTATGAGTTTGTTTGCTCATGAGTCATTTGTTTATGCAATTTCCTTGATTTGGTTATGCAATTTTCAGATTTCTTTGATTTTTTAATGCGATTTTTTGCTATTATGGTTTATGTATGCTTTGTTTATGTGATTTAATCATTTAATGTTGTTCGTTTGTTATTTTCTTACTCTGCAATTTCTTTCGAACATTTAATTTGTTATTTACTTATTTTGCGATTATTTGCGATTTGTTTGTGCGATTTTTTGCCCTGATTTGATTTTCTTACTCTGCAATTTCATGAGTTTGATTCTTTATGTCATGACTCATGAGTTTACACTTCTGTTTTTCATGTTTTATCTTTTATGCCATGAGTGTAATTCTTTTTTAATTTATTCACAGATGGCTAATAGCCCTAATCCTGATGAACCCATTGATCTTTCGGATTCTGATTCAGATGATGAAGTCTCTGATTCTCATCAAACGGAATCAAAGAAGAAAACCTCTAATGTCACCTCGCTGAATAAGCCTGGAATTCATTTCAAGCGCCAACGAAAGCTCACTTCAGATGTGTGGGCAAATTTTGAATTCCTTGATAAACCTGACGAACAAGGTAACATCATTTGCAAGTGTAAAAAATGTGGGCAGAAATATAATGCTGAAAGTAGGCAAGGAACTGGTAATTTAAAACGCCACATTAAGAAATGTAAAAAAAGGACCTTTAAAGATGTGGGTCAGATGATTATTGATTCAAGCAGTTCTGGTTCTATGATGAATAGGGTTCCTACAATTGATTATGATATTGTTCGTGAGATGTTGTCTATTGCTGTGGTGAAACATGATTTGCCTTTTCAGTTTGCTGAATATAGTGCTGTTAGGAAGTTGATTAATTACATAAATCCTGATGTTAAACTTGTGTCTCGAAATACTTTGAAGGCTGATGTTCTGAAAATGTTTAAGAGGGAAAAAGATAAACTTAAGGAGGAGTTGAGTGAAGTTAAGGGTAGGATTTCTCTTACATCTGATTGTTGGACTTCAATTACTACTGATAGTTACATGTCTTTGACTGCCCATTTTGTTGATAATCAATGGAATTTGCAAAAAAAATTCTGAACTTTCGTTTTTTGCCTCCACCTCACACCGGTGTCCATATGTCTGACCATGTCTATGATTTGCTTAAAGAGTGGGGTATCCAAAAGAAAATCATGTGTATTACTCTTGATAATGCTTCCTCTAATGATGTGTTTGCTGATGTAATTAAAAATGAACTTGATTTGGTATGTGGGGGGGATTATTTCCATGTGAGGTGTTGTGCACATATCCTAAATTTAATTGTGCAAGATGGGTTAAAAGAAATTAATGAGGCTGTTGTTAAGGTGAGAGAAACTGTGAAGTATTGTAAAGGGTCTCATGCTAGAAAGCAACGTTTTTTGACTTGTGTGGCACATGTTGAACTAGACTCAAGTAGAGGATTGAGACAAGATGTCCCTACTAGATGGAATTCAACTTATTTGATGTTAGAGAATGTTTTGTACTACAAAAAAGCTTTTCTTCATTTTCAAAAGGTTGATGCCAATTACATTCATTGTCCAACAAATGAGGAGTGGGGGAGAATAGAGAAGTTATTCAGATTTTTGAAGGTCTTTTTTGATGTGACAAATGTTTTTTCGGGTACTAATTATCCTACCGCTAATGTATACTTCCCAAATGTGTTGAAAATCCGTTTACTCTTGAAAGAGGAGCTTGAAAATTCTGATAACTTTATGCATAGGATGGCAGCAAGAATGAATGAGAAATTTGCTAAATATTGGACCAACTTTAGCATAATCATGGTTGTGGTTGTTGTTTTAGACCCTCGATTTAAGTATGAGTTTGTGGAGTGGGCTTTTAAGAAGGTGTATGGGGAAATAGAGGGTACTAATGAGTTGGTGAAGTTTAAGGAAAGGTTGGATTATTTATATGGTGCTTATGTGACTGAGGCTTCCACAACAACACCACGAACAAGGCGTCGTTCTTCTAGACAGCCTAATGAAGAGCAAGTTGATGTTGCTTCTGATTCTTTTATGATGGTAACTGTGAACACTTGCTTTTTGTTTGATAATCAGCTTTAAATTCTGTTTTTTGTATGCTTTATTGTAATTTTTGTTTAAACATCTTTTAGGACTTTGATAACTTCTCTTCTAGCAAATCATATGTTCCTGCTAAATCTGACTTGCAAATCTACTTGGAAGAGCCATTGATTCCTCGTGCAACCAACATTAATATTCTATATCATTGGAAAACAAATGTTGTGAGGTATCCAATTCTTTCAAAGATGGCAAGGGACATCCTTGCAATCCCTATTTCAACAGTAGCTTCAGAAAATCTGCCTTCAGTACTGGTGGTCGAGTTTTGGACTACTATAGAAGCTCTTTGAAACCAAACACAGCAGAAGCAATCATTTGCCTCAAAGATTGGACTTTTGGTGAAGGTATGAAAATAGTTTATGTATTTAAAATTACAATTTTTTTTGTTTCTTTTGTGTACTATTTTATTTATGCTTAAGGCTGAAATTAACTTTTGTATGTATTCTTTTGGTTGTAGCTAATATGGATCCGCAATTGCAAGATTTATGTGGAAAAATCATGGCCATGAAAGTCAACGATGATGTGGGGGATACTCCCAGTCCCAGCCCTCCACAAAGTGCACCAGAAAGTCCTGCTGTCATGGAGAGTCAAACCTGATTATGTTGTTAATTTCTTCTAAAATTAGTTGATGAAACTGTTACTGTTATTTTGGACATGTATTTGGTTTTCTAGTTAGAACTTTTATTTGCCTACTTAGAAGTATTTTGGACATGTAACTTTTGGAAATATTTTGGACTTGTTGGCTGGCTACTTTTCAAGTTTTAGTTGCTGATGTGAGTGTATGAAACTATGAAGTATGGACAATGCACTAATGCTGCAGGATTTTCTTGAATTATGTTGTTAAGTTATGTTTGCTTGAATTATGTGTTGAATTTGAAGTCTTGAATACTTGAATCTTACAGGTTAAAGAAATTAGTCAAATTACAGGTTAAAAAAATTACAGTATAAAGAAATTAGTAAATTACAGGTTTTTATTTTATTTTTTTTTAATTAAAAAAAATCAGGTTTAGGCGGGTCGGGTTCAGGTCGACCCGTTTATAATCAGGTCGGGTTCAGGTTGGTTTTTTTGACCTGTTTAAGTAAACAGGTCGGGTTCAGGTTGGGGGGGGGGGTCCTGACCCGTTTATGTAAACAGGTCGACCTGAACCTGACCCGACCCGACCTGTTTGCCAGCCCTACTCATAAGCCCTAAGGGGCGTTAAACACATTATCGCCCATCCAAGGGGCTCAATAGCCCCAAGGGGCGCCAAACATATATCGCCCACCCAAAGGGCTTGGCTGCCCCAAAGGGCATCAAACATAATAAATACAAGTAAACATAAGTGAGCCAGACAATCTGTTTCTTCATTGATGTTGCTTTAAATACAAGTCTACTTGAAAATAAAGGGATACAAAAACAAGGAAAAGCAATAAAAAAGGAAACTAGTCCTAATGAGAATGAGAGCTAGAAGCAACATCCTCGGAAGCATCATCCTTAGAACCACCCTTTTTCAGCACATGATATCGATGATTGTCCAAGGGGGCATTGATCAACAGTTGGTTGATTCTCTTGGGCTTGACTACCTTGACCCTCATCACAGAGCGAGAAATTCTTCATCACAAGCTCGCTCTTGAGGATTTCTTGGTACTTGCCATAGAGAGGCTCGAACTGAAGGTCAGGGTGAACAAGTTCAAAGGCAGCCTGTAGGCGACGGACTCCCGTTTCTTGCCCTAAATCGTTAGCTTCGACGCACTCTTCTTCAAGGTGGGCCCGGCCATCTGTTGTTTGGAGCCAAGCCTTCGCTATCTCTTGTTGAGTAGCACCAGTCGCCTTCAATTGCTCCTCATGGCCAACTTTTCCTCTGCGGACTCCTCTGGAGTCGTCTTCAACTGTTCCTTGACCTGATTCTTTTCTTTTCTGGAAATTCTTTGTGATAGTTGTTTTCTTAAGCCTCGTCATCTCTTCGAGCTGCGACCGTAGGTTGGCAACTTGCTCCTTAAGCGAATTGACTTCTTGCATAAGTGCATAATTTTCCTTAGCTAAGCCTGTGACCATAAGCCCTCGCTGTGCAAATGCGGCGGCTCGTACCGAATACTGAAGATGATGAAGTAAGGGCGTGTTAATCACGGTACAACAGTGAAAGTAACAATAAGGAAAAAGAGGGTCACAAACCTCAGCCCATGATTGTTGCATGATCTTAAACTCTTCCTCGTGATCCAATCCTTTAAAGTGGTCCGCATACTGAGTAGGGCCTCGCTGAGTAGGGCATGATCTTAAACCTACGGTCGCAGCTCGAAGAGATGACGAGGCTTAAGAAAACAGCTATCACAAAGAAGTTCCGGCTCAGAAAAGAAAAGAATCAGGTCAAGGAACAGAGGAAGACGGCTCTAGAGGAGTTGGAGTCCACAAAGGAAAAGTTGGCCAATGTTGAGGAGCAATTGAAGGCGACTGGTGCTACTCAACAAGAGATAGCGAAGGCTTGGCTTCAAACAACAGACGGCCGGGCCCACCTTGAAGAAGAGTGCGTCAAAGCTAACGAGTTAGGGCAAGAAACGGGAGTCCGTCGCCTACAGGCTGCCTTTGAACTTGTTCACCCTGACCTTCAGTTCGAGCCTCTCTATGGCAAGTACCAAGAAATCCTCAAGAGCGAGCTTGATGAGATGATGAAGAATTTCTCGCTCTGTGATGAGGGTCAAGGTAGTCAAGCCCAAGATCAACCAACTGTTGATCAATGCCCCTTGGCCAATCATCGATATCATGTGCTGAAAAAGGGTGGTTCTAAGGATGATGCTTCCGAGGATGTTGCTTCTAGCTCTCATTCTCATTAGGACTAGTTTCCGTTTTTATTGTTTTTCCTTGTTTTTGTATCCCTTTATTTTCAAGTAGACTTGTATTTAAAGCAACATCAATGAAGAAACAGATTGTCTGGCTCACTTATGTTTACTTGTATTTATTATGTTTGATGCCCTTTGGGGCAGCCAAGCCCTTAGGGTGGGCGATATATGTTTGGTGCCCCTTGGGGCTATTGAGCCCCTTGGATGGGCGATAATGTGTTTAACGCCCCTTAGGGCTTATGAGCCCCTTGGATGGGCGATGACGTGTTTGGTGCCCCTTGGGGCTAATGAGCCCCTTGGATGGGCGATGATGTGTTTGGTGCCCCTTGGGGCTAATGAGCCCTTTGGATGGGCGATGATGGTAAACTTGTAGCTTAGTGGTAAAATGGAAATGAAAATTTTACTTTGAAGCCAAGGAAGATAGCATGCGCATACTATCTTCCTTGGGGCGCATGCTATCATTCGAAATTCCTTTGGGGCTAATGAGCCCCTTGGATGGGCGCTAATGAAAATTTTACTCATTGCCTTCTTGAAGGCTGAGCTTGGTAATCTTCGGGAGTCGTACTAGAGCTTTGCCCTGGTATCCGGGGCCGAGGTAACTTTCCCCTGGGTCAAAAATGACAAATCAGTGAGATTCAAACCATTAAATGCATTCAAAGTCAACAAAGATAGCTTACCAAGGGTGGGGGAGGTATCTCCCTGGTTCCGTTCTTTAGTAACTTCCTCACCGCGGCAGCTTGCAGGGCTTTCTGAGTTTTCAATGCTTCTGAATCCATGAATCCTGCTCGGAAGTAGGAAAAAGTTAAAACAGCAACACAAAGATACCTATAATTATAATGCGTGCAGAAGACCCCCCTCTAGCATACCCTTTGAGCGGAAGTCAAGGCCAATTGTACAAAGCTTCTTTTCATCCTCTAGAAAGGCTCGGTTGGGTATCCAATTCATGGGTAATTGAACAGCGTCGCCATTGACCACGAGACCCTTAGTTTTCAACAAAAGGGCAACTACAGCTTCCTTCCTGTTCATGGGTGGAACGTCGAAATTTAAACTCAAATTGGGTTCCCCTAAATTCGGGATCAATGGGATGTCCCAAGTACGACAGTAAACAAACATAAACAGGCCACGCCAGTGTTTGACGTTTGATTGTTGGTCGTGCACCACTTTGTAACCATTGCGGATGCGAAAGGCCCACCAGCCAGGACCGAAATCCTTGGAGGGTATCAATTTGAACAAGTTTCTCCAAAGCCTTCAAGTTGGGAGTTTGCCCTATCATGGTACAAACCACCAAAAAAGAGTACACTTTTAGCCAAGAGTTAGGCGTCAAATTGCAAATGGCTAAGTTGTACTCCTGCAACAAAGTCCTGACAAAAGGATGAAGGGCAAAGCGCATTCCCTGCTTCATTAAACCCCAATATACAGCGGTAAACCCCGGAGGTGGAGTCGTGGGAGTGTCCCCATCTTCAGGAGCATACCCCACGTATTGGCCGGTTACACCATACTGCTCAATCATGAACCGTGAGATTTGGCCTAGGCGGATTTTTTCTTGAAACACCGCCCTCAACCCATAGGCTTGCAGGCCTCCCCCATGCGCGTTGCCCTGGTAATTGCGTTCTTCATTGTCCTGGTCTTCGGCAACCTCCATCACTATAACTACACCCTATGTTACATGGACTCGGGTACGTGAGTCGGACACGGACACGTGTCCGAGTGTCCGATTCGTCAATTTCCAAAATTTTAGGACACGGGGACTCTGTCCTATATTTGGACACGGGTGCGGGGACACGGCACTTTCATTTTTTGCAATAAAATTATACATTACAAAATATTTAATATTTCATTAATATTCAAAAAATTTACAGTTTGCAACTTTTCTGTTTTCATAATTTTCAATACATATTCTGATTTTTATGCACCCATATTACATATTGGATGACATTTCTTAATTTCTAACTACTTTCTTACATTGATACCAATCAGAACATAGTTAAATAGATATGTAACTCACAACATAAAAGCATTTTACCATGTACATTAGCTATACATCTATCAAACTAACATGGCCATGCAAAAGCAAAAAAGGCTACTAAATACTAACACTTAGTCACTAACAGTGCTAAAGCAATCCAAAATAAAGGAGTTTATTTAGATATCACCAGGGATCCTGAGCCTCCTTTCATCCAACTCAAACCTCTAACGTCATGGCTTCAATCTCAGGTTCATTAAGAGATAATTCCACCAGCTCCAAGATGTGATCTACATCCATGACATCTCCTCCTTACAAGTAAAAAAAAAAAGACAATACATCAGCAATTTAGAATAAGATTCTTTAAATTTAAGTTTAAAAATACTTTGTTCACAATAACTTACCTATGTCCCAATAAGAGCTTGGCCCCTCACGATACTCGTTTTTCTTCCTAGCAAGCAAACGGAGGTTCATATGCACATAAACCAAGTCTTCAAGTCTGCTAGAAGTTAATCTGTTTCTCTTAGTGGTTTGAATAGTTCCATATGTGCTCCAATTCCTCTCGCAACATGATGATGAGGCTGGTTGGGAAAGCAATTTAAGAGCCAACCCTTGGAGTAATGGTGTGGAAGCACCATAATTGGCCCACCATGACAGAGGCTCCTCTTCGTTCCTTGCATTCATGACATGAATTTGACCAAAGTAATCCAAACCACAAGCAAAAGCTCCATACTCCTTGTACACTTTTTTAAGATCATCCGGGTTAGGAAACAATCTACGAAAGCACAAATCTCTATTTATAGACACTTCTTCATCTTCATTAGGAGCTACTCGACGTACCCCATTGCTTGAAGCTTGCAACCAGCCCTCACTATAGTATTTAGGAACTAATGAGTGAGCCAAACAATGCAAAGGAGTGTTGCTCTTATTCCATAATGAATTGCATTGAAGAAGTTTGAGCTATCGGTTAGTATGTTTTTATCCTCTTGCTCAAATATAACTCTTTTCACTTCTTGTATGGTTGTGTCCCACATGTCATAAACATACGGTAGGACATTGGAATCCATATCTGCTACCCTTAAAAACTTCATCAAAGGCTCGGTGAAACTCAAGAAATAATCTACTTTGTCCCACCATCCATCACTGACTATCAAGTCTTTGATATCCCTTGCTTGGATTACAGTGGCAGATTTTCCAGTCACTTTAAAATTCTTCCAGTCCACATCCATAACCATCTTCTCAAGTGCTTCTTTGACCCTTCGAAGTCGCATGGCCATCACAATGTTAGAGGCAAATCTGGTTTCTGCAACTTTCAGAAGTTTGACATCAGAATATTGATCGAAAATTGTCTTTGACAGACCATGATTTGTGATGAACACATTGATCTCATTTACCTGAGAAACTAAGTCTTTTATCCATTTGCACTCTTCATAGTGAGAAGATTTCTCATTTGGCTCACAGATTGCTTTGATGGCCAAATTCACACAATGAACAGCACAGGGAGTCCAAAATATATGAGGGAATCTTTCTTCAATCTTACCACCTGCTGCCTTGTAATTTGCAGCATTATCGGTCACAATTTGCACAACCTTCTCATCTCCAATCTCTTCAATGATCTGAAAAAAAAATACCTGCAATATAGTCTGCACTTTTTTGTAAAACATCACTAGCATCCACAGCTTTCATGAACATCGGCCCTGCACCAGAAGCGACCATAAGGTTGATTAATGGCCTTGATTGGCCATCAGAGCAAATTGAAGCCCCCCTCTTCTTCCATGAATCTTTTATAGGCTGTAATAACTCTCCTACATGTGCTTTTAGTTGGGCTAAGAGAGTAGTACTAAGTCTTGTAGGGGTTGGAGGTCCATATCCACTTAAATTACCATTAGCAAGTCTTTGACAAAATGCTCTGAAATAGGGATTTCTTGCAAAATTAAAAGGAATAGCACCTGTGTAAAATGCCATGGCACATTCTTTATCTGCCTCCTCCCTCTCTAGGACATTAAATGAGTATTCTAAACTTCCTTTCCTTTTCTTATGTTGTATAATGTCAGACCCTTCAGGAAGTGATACATAGTCTCTTTATTGTTTTGCATTAAGTGCATGTTTTGCCTTTTGTTCTTCTGCCTCATCATATTCTTTCTTTATTTGGCGGTAAACATCATCAGAAATTATTTTACAAGCTTCAACACCTAGGTTAGGAATTTTTAATAAATGTCCTTTAAGTCTTGAGTAAGAACCAGTTACCTTCTTGCCACAATACTTGCATGTCCATACTCTGTTTCCACCTCCTCCTGTAGTTGTGAGCACTGTAACATGATTCCACAATGGTGCATTATCGAATCCGATGTTTTTTGTTGGACGATTGATGGGCTTCATTTGTTTTGGTCCTGGTAGTGAAATTACAGAAATAAATTAGGTTGCAACAACAAGCATTTTGTTACTGATTGTATAATAAACTGTCAAAGTGAATTAAAAACTCAAATGAAACAATTTAGCAAGAATCTGACTAATTATCTAGTAATTAGACGTGATAAAGGTCTTGATCTTGATCTTCTCTGAATAATTGGAGAAGAATGTGAGAGATAGTTTATGTAACTATGGTGTTGAGAGGGAAAATGAAATTTTGGGAGGGAATGGGGCTAGTTGTAATTGAATGGGCGGTGGAGATTAAATCATGGAAAAGTTTTTTTTGAAGTCATCATTGCAATACAGTGCTAGGCTTGTAGACCTTAAGGCTAGTGTGCTTCCACTAAGTCTAATGAATTATAATATTATAAGAAGAATCTAGTAATTGTTGTTAGGGGGGAAGACTCTAGTCATCTACCACAATTTCATCGTATGAGTATGTGGGTTTATTATTATTATTATTATTATTATTATTACTTAGTAATAAGTTTTAAGATGTTAAGTCCCTCAATTTCTAATTACTTAATAAGTTTTAACATGTTAAGTCATAGTTCAATATAATATTATCTAGTAAGTTTTAATAAGTTCAGACAAATAAGTTCATAAAGTATTACAAAGTACTTATAATAAGTTTAATCAACTATTATCTAATAATCTCTTATAGGTTAAGAAGTTAAGAGTAGTTAATAATAGTTCATTTCACTATTACTTAATTACCTTTATCTCACGATAGTCTAATAAGCTGGATCTTATAGGTTAACATTAGTTAACACTAGTACATACACATTCAATCTAACGATAATTACACCTTTTCATACTTTCTTTACTACTTAATCACCTTTTTCTCACGATAATCTAATAAGCTGGATCTTATAGGTTAACAGTAGTTAAGACTGGTATCCATTCAATCTAACGATAATTACACCTTTTCATGCTTTCTTTATTACATAATTACCTTTATCTCACGATAGTCTAATAAGTCGGATCTTATAGGTTAACAGTAGTTAAGACTGGTATCCATTCAATAGAACGATAATTACACCTTTTCATACTTTCTTTATTACTTAATGACCTTTATCTCACGATAGTCAACCGGATCTTATAGGTTAACAGTAATTAAGACAAGACTGGTATCCATTCAATAGAACGATAATTACACCTTTTCATACTTTCTTTATTACTTAATCACCTTTTTCTCACAATAATCTAATAAGCTAGATCTTATAGGTTAATAGTAGTTAAGACTAGTTCCCATTCAATCTAATGATAATTACACCTTTTTATACTTTCTACATTATTTAATCAACTTTTTTTTTTTTTTTACAAACTTACATTTTTTATTCTTTCTATTACTCTATCTTAATTATAATAAGTTACATTCTTTATTACAACCTTCGTGTTTAAATAAATAAAACATTTTTATTTTTTTACTATTCATCTATTATTATTATTATTATTTTTATTATTATTTTTATTTTATTATTATTATTGTTACCTTTTGTTCTTTTTCTTCACCTTAATTTTAGTCTTATTTATTTCTTACTTTTTTTTTTGAAGAATTATTTATTTATTACTTCATACTATAAATTTTTTGTCTTTATATATAACTTATTATGGTTTATTTTTTTGTTTTTTTTTTGTTTTTTTGTGAATTATATATTTCATTTTGGGTGTTTTTTATTTGTTCTATTTGAAAAGATTCTTTCTATATATCAAAAATATTAGACAAATTTACCTTACTAGGTTATTATTTCAACAATGTCCATATATATTTTTTATTAATTTTCGACATTTGTACCCAGTTTATTACGAGTATTTAATACGTTGAAAAGTAAGTAGCATAACATTCCAACACACAATTATGTCTAACAATTTTTAATAAAGCAATTGACATTATAATCCACTTGACCACTACTACTTTCCTTATTACCCATTATTTACCCATACATCAAACCAAATGTAACAATATACGTGAGTTCATTTTTATTTTCTTAACAATATAAACTCCTTTTATATCAAACTCTCAAAAGTCACATGGATACCCAAAAAAAAAAAAGTTTTAAAATTTAGGATATATTGCACACTTTTCCAAGTATAAAATATTTAAATATTCATATTGACAATTTTTAATCACAATTGACAACTCTCCTATTTTTAAAATCCATAAAAACACCTATAAGGGGCAATTATCTATTTTTTCACTAATGGTAATTTTTTCAGCAAGTTTTTTTTTTTTTTTTTTTTTTAAATTGAGTATAAGTGTTTCCACTTTTTTTTTTTTGAGGGATAAGTGTTTCCACTTCATCATAAGTTAAAAAATAAAAATTTCCAAACAATTGCTGAAAAAAAAAAAAAGAAATGTTTTCAGAAAAAATAAATAAATAAATATAAGAAACAAAAAAAAGGGAAAAGAAAGATACGGAGTACATAGCAAGTTACAAACAAGATAAAGTCCCTTTACTAAATTACTTATCTTATAAACAAAAGTTAGTAGTACAGCTGTATAGTACTTTTTTTTTTTTTTTAATTCTTATCTCTATTTTGACTGTCTTCTCCTCTCTTTTTCACCCATTACTTTCTTTCACCATTTTTATGAGCTCAAATGGCTTCCTTCTTCAACTTCTTGTCTTCTTCGTCTCTTTTCCTTTTCTAATTATTTTTTCACCATTCTTCATCTTCAAAATGACATGGCTTCATGATTTTCCCATTAAAACCTGCCAAAAATATGAATTAGGATGTGAAATTTTCAACAGAAGATAAATTTTAGATCTAAAGAGGGAAAGGTTGCCGGCCTGCCGCAAGTCCACCTCCACAGATGGTACCGAACTGCCGACAACCAGTACACAGCGGAATTATGTATTTATTTATTTATTATTTTTTTTTTAATAAAAAAATTCAGCTCTGTTTCACACTTTCTCCCATTCCTCTCTGTCTCTCTCAAGTGTCCGGGATCAAACAGCCGAATCTGACACGAATTCCGTGTCCGTGTCCACGTCATGTCATGTCGACACGGACACTTTGGGTTTTTTGCCGAGTCCGGTGAACATAGACTACACCATTCACAAGGAGCCTATTAAATAAACCATCTCCCTCTGAGAAGGCCACAGTCACCTCACCCGGACCATAGTCCTCATCATAAGACGAGTACGGAGATCCGCTAGGGAAATCCGGCAACACATCGGCATGGGGGATACCGGAGGTAGCAGAACAATCTTGTGCTACTTCCACGGCGGGTTCACCTTGTTCAACCCACCATGGTTGTCTAATGCTGGAGGAACTTGACGATGATGCCATTAAAGAAAGAAAGCATAAAAGAACAAAGGCGTACCTTAAAGTGTAGTGTCTTACAGCTAAATGAAGCTCCTGCTGATGCTAAATCATGATCACCGCCTCGACTACCTCCGAACAAGAGCGCACAAGCTTCCTTCCGCCAAACAGTGTTGCAAACGCTTTCTCACACTAACTTTTATCACTACTTTCTCTCACTAGAAATCTTTTGCGAATGAAATTGTGAATGAGAAATGTGTGTTTATGTGGCTATATAAAGAGAAACATTTGCCTCGAAATGAGCCAAAGGACACTTGTTACTCATGCGAAGGAAGGGTGTCACATAGGGAAGGGTGTCACAAGACACTTGTTACTCATGCAGAAGAGTATGTATACTTATCATCGCCCCCCAAGGGGCTCTTAGAAAGCATCAATTATATCATCGCCCGTCATAGGGGCTCATTATGGGGTGGTCCAAGCCCGTACCATTCCAAGGTAGGCCTAAAAATGAGACGTAATCGAAAAAATGGCATTTTTACCATGCTAGAGGACTTTTTTCGCAATTTTGTGGGCCGAAGCTTCTTTGGAACTTCGGCATCACGTGAAGCTCGGAAAAATACACAAGTTAAAAAAAAAAGTTTGTTCGATTCGGACACCCAGGGACCAAGTTATGGCCTCCCGAAGTATTCGTCAAAATTTACTAAATAACGGACAACATTGCTTTCCGTGGGTGACGAGATGGGTCATTTTTAAGCATTCTTAAAAATAATATATGGTTCTCGAGACACTCCATCACCCACATGACACCTGAGCGCCAAAACGACCTCTTTTATGAGTTGCAAAGACGTGCAAACGCGATCAAAAAAGTCCAAAGCCATTGGCCGAGGGTTGAATCATCGCCCATAAAGATAAGGGGCTACAATGCACAAGAAGATTATCGCCCACCATGGGTTGGCCTAAGTCAAAATCGCCGCCCTCCAAGCTAGGGCTAGGCCTAACGTGTGCTGGTGCGAGTTGTAGGCATCAGCGCCCAACAAGCATGCTAGGCATCAGTGCCCAGCAACGCTGCCAGGCATCAGCGCCCAGCAAGCCTGCCATGCAGCAGCGCCCAGCAGCAAACCGCCAGGCATCAGCGCCCAGCAGCATCAGCGCCCAGCAGCAGCTATGCCTGCCAGCCAGCATCAGCAAGCTGCGTGCCAGGTCTGCCAGGCAGAGCGCCCACAGCGGCTAGCTGCCTGCGAGGCAGCATCAGCGCCCAGCAGCGGCTAGTTGCCCGCCACGCAGCATCAACGCCCATCAAGTGTGCTCGACTACCAAAAAAAAGAAAAAAAAACTTTTACGAAGACGTGACTTAAATACAGCCTATGTCACCGGGTCGATTGATTTCATTCGATCAATATTTTTTCGACAAACTCCCAAACCGCAGAGTGCGCTTTACGACTTTGTCGTGGGGCTAATGTTTGGACCCCTGTAGGCCCACGTTCATTAGATACAGAAATTACCAAAATGCCCTTAGTTAAACCCTAAACAGGTAAATTCAATCATCATGCACAGCACGCATCCCGAAAAACCCTAATATAGCCCAACAGGGCCTAACACGGCCCAAAACGGCCGGAAACCCTATTCCTAACCCTAATCAAGTTAATTAATCCTCTCCTATAAATGCTAATCTTCACAAATTAGCAAGGTAATTAATTTTTCCACACACTCTCTCTCTACAAATTCTCTCTCTAAACACAGTTTACTGACTTGACCGTCGGAGGGGCTTTCTCGGGAACACCCCCCGAGGCAGTTGACTTTTGTTGTTTTGCAAGACTCGGTTTGACCAAACGAGCAGGCTCCCCTACAACTCCGATCCGAAATTCTTTTGCAGAAACAGATACAAAGTATCATTTATCCCTTACATAGTCCAAAATTCTCTTCCTATCATATATTCCAACTAATTACAGATATGAATCAAGAACAGGAAACTTACTGTCTCATAAATGAACAAACTAACTTTTTGTATAATAGTCTACCCTACCACCATATATGCAACAATTGTCACCATCATAACACAACTACCAAACATACCTCCACACCTTTATCCTTCAAAGCCTTGATCTCTTTTCCAGGAAGACCAATCAAATCCTGCTTAAGCTTGTGCTTAACTGAATAAACTACATATCCCTACATATCCCTCCACCATATCATATAAATGAACAAATTATACTTGGTTAATAGCTCGAGGATATCTTTGACCCACACAGATGAGGTGATAAAAGGGGATATAACTAAAAAGGGAGTACTTCGTACCTGAGTGGGAATGACATGATATGTCTTAAATGCTTTAACTTTAAGATCCCTCCTAATATAAAATTCTTCTCCTGAAAATCATAAAAAAAAAAAAAAAAAAAGTGAAAGCAGAGTAATTTAATAGAAACAGTTGGCATGATCATTGAAGAGAACAAGCTTGGAGGGAGTTATGTAGAATAAAAATGTGAATCTAATACGAACATTACCCACATCTAGACCAACTAAATTATTCTTCAGCTCAGATTGGTCCATTGCTCTATTGCTCTGTGTACATCAAAAACCTTTCCACATCCTCTTTTATAGCTTTAGGCACAAAAATTGTAGGAGGTTTCATAGAGAACAATCCACGAGTAGCAACATACATCGGTAATCCTCCCTGATATACATATCACATTACACTGTACATCTAGTATTTAGGAGATGGACACAGCTCAAAAATACTCCAAAGTAGGTCTACTTGAAAGAGCATTTGGCTGTGTAAAAAAAAAAAAGATAAAAAAAACAGAGAGACACACACAAAAAAAAAAAAGGAAATTATCAATGGTACACCCAAGGTTCGGGCTTTTATCAATGGTACACCAACTTAGTTTTTGTTTATCAGCGGTACACCCAAGGTTTAATACACTCATCTACACTAACCCTAACATTAATCAAACGTTAATTAAAGGTTAATTTTAGGTTAATCCACTTAAAACGAAATGACTAATTTGCCCCCCTACTCCAAATACATTAAATCGCTCCTTTCAAACCACAACTACCTATATTAAAAACTCCTAAGTCAGAAGATCGTTCATCTTCTTCTTCCTTCTCACTCTCTCCCCTGTTTCTGCTGTTGTGAGGTTCCATAATCGACGGGCGAATTGAACAAAATTCTAGCAAATTCTGCACTTCATTGTTGATCGCTTAAGGTAAGTTTTCATCTGAGTATTTGATTTTCCAACTTTCGCTTAGTTTTGGTAATATATGAATTTTTTGTTTAAATGGTTGAATTTTGGTTTCCATGTACAATTGTTAGCGAATTATGGTTTAAATTATGCACAATGTGCTTGTGATTATTATTTGTTGCTTTAATGTTGTATTTTTTGCACAAATAATTCGAATTGGGTGTGTTTGAGTAGATATATGTATGTTTGTGTGTTAAAAGGGAAAATCAGAAAGGAGGGAAACTATATATAGAGGAAGAGGGGGTGGGTAGGGTAGAGTACATAAAGGAGGGGAAAATGAAGAGGGGAAAAAAAGGGAGGGAATTTTTTAAGTTTAAAAAATCGAATTAAACCCCAACTTAACCTTTACTTAACGTTTGTTTAACGTTAAGTGTATAGTTGATAATCGTGTGAAACCTTGGGTGTACCGCTGATAAACAAAAACTAAGTTGGTGTACCATTGATAAAAGCCCGAACCTTGGGTGTACCATTGATAATTTCCCAAAAAAAAACAGAGCATATGGCAAAATATATATATATATATATATATATATATATATTAAAAAGAGAAGAATAATCATTTTCAGAATTCAATATTAGCAAAAGAAACTATCCATTACTTTGTTTACTTATCAACAGATGATTAAAGAGACAATCTGTTCCATTTGCTATACAATTACTCGAACGACTGAGGGACGGGGAAGGGAGTAATATACATTCTTAAAACAGAGCACAGTAATTCAGTAAACATTTTATAAAAAATCTCCACATCACTGTTAACTCAAGAATTTCATCGAAACTCGTATAAAAAACCAAATAAAGATTATGGCTGAAAGCCTAAAACTCAAGAAATAAAAGTCGACAAAAATTAACCAAAGATCAAAAAAATTCAAACACAAGAAAAAACCCATGAAATACAACAAAATCAAGATTATATAGAGAGCAGAAGAGAAGACATACAATGTGGTCCATATGACCATGGGAGATAAAAAGGAAGTCTTGAGAAATGGCACATTGAGGGCACCTTCCGATATCGAAAGCGAGGTTGAGAGAAGGGAAGATAATGCATGTTTCTTGGCCAGCAATTGATAAACCCTCAATTTGATATCCTTGTATATTTATTCCTCTTTTCTTCTTCTTTGTTGCAGAGTACGCTTCCGAGTTCGACTCGTCATTCTTCGGCTCCATTGACATATTTGATACTATTCAACACCTTCTTTACCGCCGTTCCAAGGCTCTCCCTATCTCCTCCCTTCCTCTACTTCTTCCGCCACAGTAGAAAAGAGTGAAGATAAAATTTGGGTATTGAACTTTAATCAATGTTGCAGATTGGGTACTGGACTTTGGTACTGCCTGATTGTTACCTCTTGTAACTGCTTACCAAGCATTAATGATTCTACAAAAAAAAAAAAAAAAAAAAAAAAAATTAAGTACAGAATGTCAATAACGTTTTTGGGAGAAGACAAAATGTATGAAAATTGAAAAGTAGCCTTACAAAAATTGCAACCATATAAAACTGAATATTTAACCAAAACAGCAGCTATCTTCAGCAAAATAATCAAATTGTGACCCTAACCTAAATTACCAACACATTTTTTTATCAAAGTTTCAATTTTTAACACAGAATCAAAACGAAAAAGTATCAATTAGGTGTGAAGCTCGAGAAAAGCAAATCGGCAATGAAAATTCATTATAAAAAGCTATTAATTGTAAACACCACCATAAAATTGAATTATCAACACAAATTTCAATTATTTTTTTTAATAAATCTCAAATTTATCAATAACAAAATTTCCATGATAAAAGTATATGTATATAAATATGTAATATATGGAAAAAAAAAAAAAACACGAGAACATTCATAACCATCATAATTATACTAGTCTAATTATTCACAGGAATCCAAATTACTAACATCAAATATACTAACATAAGTTCAAAACTATCAATTATACACCAAAAAAAAAAAAAAAAAAAAAAAAAAAAAAAAAAAAAAATAATAATAATAATAATAATAATAAATATTACACACAAAACAAAAATCCCAATATACACAAATGAAATTAAAAACTATCAATCATCATTAAAAAAAAAAAAATAAAAAAAAAAACCCCAATAAGCAAGAATCTAGCTCTGCAATCAATTATTCAATTATATTTCAAATTAGCAATTATCAATTAGATTAAAAACTACGGAGTAGTAAATTTAACTCACAATGTGTCTGCCGGGAAGCTCGGGCTCAGGTGAGTGAGCGACTGTGCGTCTATGCAGCAGGAAGCAGGAATTCCGGAGGGCGGCGGTCGCACACTGCAGTTCGGTGTCGTGGGCGGCGGTCGCACACTGCAGTTCGGTGTCGTGGGGTGCGCGTGCGGCGTGTTGAGTTCGGAGTGTGGGGCAAAATAAGAAATTGGGAGTAGTAGGAACTGTTCTCAAGATTATTTTGGTTCTCAATTCAATTCTTAAGTAGTAGTGAAGCGTTGCCCGGATTGTTACTATTGTAGACGTACAATAATTTTTTTTTAAAGGGTTTTCAAAATTGCAATTGTCATTGTCAAATCAAAATTGTGGTATTTTTTGAATAATGAATATAGTTTTTTTTTTTATTTATTTATTTTAATTGAAAATTGTGGTTTGTACTTATATAAAAAAAATTTCCATACAAATACCATAGTTTTTTTTTTTTTTTTTTTTGAAAGAACAAATATCATAGTTGATATTGGCTTAGATGGTTAAATAGTCATATGTGTAATAGGAGGTTGAGGATTTGAACCTCTTTATTTCTTATGTTTTTATATGGAGTAATATTAGATGTGATAATATTAACTTTTTTTTTAATTCTCCTAGTTTTTTACTAGGGTTTTCCCTCTAGAATTCTCCTTGGGAGGGTTTTTTCTTAGTTTTTTGCTAGGGTTTTTTCAGTTTTTTTAGGGTTTTTCTTCGATCTTCTCCCTTCTCCCCTTTTCCTCCTTCATCCTTCTATTCTTAATCTCCATTGTGATTATTGGTGAGGGCTACCACTGTTTTCTTGATAAGTGGTAAGCCCCCAAATTACTTTTTAATCGCTTATAATAATAGATCCCATCCTTTATGATGGTATTGATCGGTGTAGATGATTTTCCTTTTGTCATCGGAAGTTCTAATTTTTTGGTGGTGGTTCGTGCGGCGTTGAATAAGTTGTCAGATCAACGACTACAATTAATTGAATCAGGTTTTGTTCAATTCAAAAACTATCAAAAATCGCAAGAGACGAGGGTATTCATCAATGTCAATTCAAGAGACGATGGTATTCATCAATGTCAATTCTCACTCGTAATCGTAGTTCTACAGAATTAGAATTGTTATTTGATTCAATTTTCATTGTATTTATCGTTTCTGATTTCTTTTGTAAATGTCGTATGTCTTCTTATTAATGAATGGATCTTCCTTTCAAAAAAAAAAAATATTAGATGTGTAACGCCTTTTAATAGATTAGTATAGATTTCCTTCTCTCATAAAATATTCAATTCAGCTCAACTTAGTCTAGTCAGTCAAAACATGCCCTAAGTTTAGATCTCCAATAGCTAATTACAACTGAGTTGCGAACCAACATCTTGTTCTATTTTCTTAGAGGTGATCAATGGGCGGGCATGCCGGAGGTGATCAATGGGCGGGCATGCTGGGTTCGGGTCAAGCCAAGGTAAAAAAAAACATATGACCATTTATCGGGCTGGGCCAAACTTCGGGCCGAAAAATGTGTTCCCAAACCCGCCCAAATTAGACAGGGCAGCAAACGGGCTTTTCGGGCCAATTTTGAGTCGGGCAATAAAACAACTAAAATTGCATAAAATTGATTTCCCAAGCCCATCCAAAATTTTTTAAAAATCGGATTTGAAAAAGTTGTCCAAAGCTCGCCCAAAATCAGGTCGGGCCAACGGGCCAGGCTCAACTTGATCACTTCTATATTTTCTCAACCCTTCAAAAACTAGAGTATGTGTTACTTTGCTACTTCTCAAAGGGATAGTGTACTCCCAAAATTATCCTCAACTTTTGATTTGACGAAATTGCCCCTGCGATCTTGGTCAGCTTCTTACAATTGACTTTGAACAATGAGAAAGTTGCTTAATTTCTTCCTCTTTTTCTCTTGAATTTCCTCTCAATCATTCATTTGTTTTACTACATTTCCCATAGAGTAATAGAGGTGATCAACCACGGTCCGCCACACTAGCCTGGTTGATCTGCAGTTTTTAATAGCTAGTCTCGGGACTAGCTATATCTATATAGCTCCTCGCTTTAAACGACACTGTTTAATTGCTTTAACATCAATGCATGACGTCAGTAAAACACATGTTAAATCAGATATAATTACCTCTTAAAAAAAAATTTAAAAAAAAAACAGTTTCCATCCTCAAAAGCTGTCATACACACTTTGTCTCTCTGACCAAAATTTACTCTCTCTATTTCCTCTCAAAACCACCATAATCTATCAAACTACAAAAGCTTAGAGATCAAAATGACATGCATAAACATGGATATTCAATATGAAAGTAGAGCAGCATCTAAAGAATATAAATAACAACCTCGAAAAAATAGTAATTTTGCAATTTTCTATGTACTAGTAGCATAATTGTTTGATTACAAGCTAGACTTTTTGTAGCAATTTTATTTGATTATTAAGGAGGGATTTTGCCAAATTTTGTTGCAATTTTGGTTGATTTTATCTACATTTTCAATTTTGGTTAATTAATTAAATTTGATAGTATGAAAATTGTGAACAAATATAAGAATGAACATATGCTATTATAAGAATGAACATATGATAGTATAAGAATGAACATTTAATATTACAAGAATAAACATTTTGCCAAATTGTGAACATTAAGAATGAACATTTCATATTACAATTTACAAGAATGAACATTTTTGCCAAATTGTGAACATTAAGAATGAACATCTGATATTACAAGAATGAACATTTTGCCAACTTGTGGACATTAATATTATAAGAATGAACAACTGATAGTATATGAAAATGAACTTATATTTTAAGAATAAATATCCTATAACAAGAAAATGTTCATTTTTACAGTATTATATTAAATATTCATTTTCAAAATGAGGGACCAGCCAAAATTGGCTGGACTCGAGACCATGTAAAAATTTTGCGCCTGATCTGACCTGAAAATAGGGCGGGTGGGGCATGCCTAAAAACTCAAATCTAGCCCGAAAATCTCGCTTTGGCTCGACTATCCAATTAGTATTATGTGTACCTAAAGTCGTATCCCCAAATCAAAAGTAATATCTAAATCCTCTAACTAATGTAGATAGGGAAGTAGAGTCGAATCCACAGAGAAACGGATCTTTCTATTCCTAATTAACTAAAATAATCTAGATTATGAAGTAACCAATATTTATATTTGAATAAGAAACTAAACTACTAAGATTGAGAATAGGGAGAAAACAATATATAAAAGGATCTAGGGCATAGGTTCACCAATAAATAATACTCCAGGGTAAAACATAATAATCAATCATTGACATTGCATAAATAACACGATTAACAAGCTCTCGCAATTTATTAACCAACATAGATCTAACAGGCTCTCGCAATTTACTAGATCTAAGTTCCTATTGAAAATAGCCTTTAATATCAAATTAACATCTGCTCGATTCATCAATTTAATATTGCTATACTTTTACAAGCCGCAATTGTAAAACGTTAAAACAATTCAATAAGAAATTATCATGCAATACCAACAATCAATAATAATAGATCCCATCCTTTATGATGGTATTGATCGGTGTAGATGATTTTCCTTTTGTCATCGGAAGTTCTAATTTTTTGGTGGTGGTTCGTGCGGCGTTGAATAAGTTGTCAGATCAACGACTACAATTAATTGAATCAGGTTTTGTTCAATTCAAAAACTATCAAAAATCGCAAGAGACGAGGGTATTCATCAATGTCAATTCAAGAGACGATGGTATTCATCAATGTCAATTCTCACTCGTAATCGTAGTTCTACAGAATTAGAATTGTTATTTGATTCAATTTTCATTGTATTTATCGTTTCTGATTTCTTTTGTAAATGTCGTATGTCTTCTTATTAATGAATGGATCTTCCTTTCAAAAAAAAAAAATATTAGATGTGTAACGCCTTTTAATAGATTAGTATAGATTTCCTTCTCTCATAAAATATTCAATTCAGCTCAACTTAGTCTAGTCAGTCAAAACATGCCCTAAGTTTAGATCTCCAATAGCTAATTACAACTGAGTTGCGAACCAACATCTTGTTCTATTTTCTTAGAGGTGATCAATGGGCGGGCATGCCGGAGGTGATCAATGGGCGGGCATGCTGGGTTCGGGTCAAGCCAAGGTAAAAAAAAACATATGACCATTTATCGGGCTAGGCCAAACTTCGGGCCGAAAAATGTGTTCCCAAACCCGCCCAAATTAGACAGGGCAGCAAACGGGCTTTTCGGGCCAATTTTGAGTCGGGCAATAAAACAACTAAAATTGCATAAAATTGATTTCCCAAGCCCATCCAAAATTTTTTAAAAATCGGATTTGAAAAAGTTGTCCAAAGCTCGCCCAAAATCAGGTCGGGCCAACGGGCCAGGCTCAACTTGATCACTTCTATATTTTCTCAACCCTTCAAAAACTAGAGTATGTGTTACTTTGCTACTTCTCAAAGGGATAGTGTACTCCCAAAATTATCCTCAACTTTTGATTTGACGAAATTGCCCCTGCGATCTTGGTCAGCTTCTTACAATTGACTTTGAACAATGAGAAAGTTGCTTAATTTCTTCCTCTTTTTCTCTTGAATTTCCTCTCAATCATTCATTTGTTTTACTACATTTCCCATAGAGTAATAGAGGTGATCAACCACGGTCCGCCACACTAGCCTGGTTGATCTGCAGTTTTTAATAGCTAGTCTCGGGACTTGAATCAATTCTCATCTCTCGAATCTTGAATCAATATTGTCAAACTCATGCATAAAAGATAGGCCTAATCTAGTCACAGAGCATTAAATCAATCGATAGGAAATTAATCTAGCTTTGATAATTAACAACAACAAATTACCCCTTCATATTATTTATTAGATCCCCATAAACCCTAGAAATTAAACTACTCACACATATTAAAAACTAAACTAATCAAAGTAATAAAATAAATCATGATGAAAGGAATAAAATAAATAACTAAGATTAAGGGAAGAGAAATCGTTACCAAAATAAATCTGGAATTAAGAGTAGAATTAAGAACAAAGGTTTAAGAGAAAAGAAATCTAAGAGAATAATTAAGAGAGTAAAGAAAGAGTAAAAAGGAGAAGAAGATGAGAAGAAGAGATACTAAAAACGTATTACGGAGGAGTATTTATACTCCGTACAAAAATCCTAAACTAAAACAAATTAAAACTACGTTAAACATCAACTAATAAAACACGCGCCCGATCGGGCGAGGGGCGCGCCTTTTTGCTCTCTAATACTAAACTCGCGCCCGGCCGGGCGCGTCACCGGGCGCCAGCCTAAGCTTCTCCCGCCCGGCCGGGCGCCAGCCTTTTTGGCCGGGCGGC
Source organism: Chenopodium quinoa (assembly GCF_001683475.1). Taxonomy (NCBI): domain Eukaryota; kingdom Viridiplantae; phylum Streptophyta; class Magnoliopsida; order Caryophyllales; family Amaranthaceae; genus Chenopodium; species Chenopodium quinoa. Next base: position 721,155 of record NW_018745324.1, read on the forward strand.
TCTCTTGGGCCACTATTTGGACTTCGATTGGGCTCCAACTCTTCGGGCCAATCTGGATTTCCTCTTCCGGTCTTGAATACTCGGTCCAAATGCCCCGGTATCACCTATATCGAGCCCTTAATCACCAGTTCGATGGCTCTAACCGGCCCTGGGCTATAGAATCTGGTCGTGCTTCTCCAATGTTCGTGATTGCTCCAAAATAAATCGGGAAAATACTCCAAAAGCATAAATCCCTGCAAAAGTCAACCAAATCTACGAAAACACTAGAAAACACCAATTAGTAATAGAAGTGGCTCTAAAGAGCCAAAAACACTACTAATTACGACCAAGGGACGGGGGTAAAATACTATATAAAATAGACACATCAGTACCATGGTGCACCTAGAATTAGGTGCACCTTGACCAATCCGCGCCCAACAAGGGAAGCCCAGACGAAAGAAGCCCACGATTTTAATTTTTAGAATAATAGTTTCTCTTCTCTCCAACTGTCATATCTTTTAAGTTCAAAAAAAAAATTGTCAAATCTATTTTTTTTCATTTAAAAATTTTCTCTCTCCTCTCACAAATTAAAAACCTTCCTCAATTTATTCTTTTGTATTTTCTCTCTCCTCTCACCATTTTCTCTCTAAAAACTGCAATCTACCATAGAGAAAAACAAAAAACACATAAAAACACCTTCAAAGAGATGAACATCACTTAAACTTTTTTTTATTTTCCTACATTTATGTTAAATTTGCTAATATAATTCAACAAATTGTAAAAATTGAAACTATATTCTACTATATAATTGTCTTTTTGACTTTTAATTTTTTTTTTTGGGTAGAAAATCATAATTATCTGCTCCTACTAAAGAGGATGAAGATGTGAAAGTAACTTATTGTTTAAATTCGCAATTTAATTTTGAATTGTTAATTTTTAGAATTGAATACTAACTTGAACATTAAAATTTTTTAACAGTTTTATCAGTCAAATGTTCAACGTCAGAACACCAAAAAAGAAGAAATTAGATGATGTATCCAAGAAAAAGCCAATTGTTAAAAACTTCTGAACCCCAATTACAAATCACTGAACACCCTACAAAAACATCTAAACCCCCTACAAAACTTTTAAACCCCAACCACAAACCACTAAAACACCCTTCAAAAACGTCTGAACCTCAACCATAAACTACTGATTGAAAGAAATGGTGTCCTTCGAACAAGTGTATTATTCTGATAGTGGGTTCAGAATTATTAGAAACCTAATATATTCAGTAAGGTCAAGTGATCGGAATGCCTAGGTGGAGGCCGCTTCCAATCAGTAATATTAATGTATAATTAATATCACAGCTTAATTTGGACTGAACCCTTCGGGTCACACCCAAGCAATTAACAAACCGACTCGACGAATTAATTCGGAAGAAAATAATGAGTCGCCCGAGTATTAAATATTTAGACGTCGGAAATTCGAGCTTAGAGCGTCGAAACCGAGCGTCGGAAGTCGAGTAAAAAATAGTAAAAGATAAGACGGCAAAATTAATAATAAATCAACAATGAATAAAATACCCCTAGCATCGGAACCCCGAGTGCTAGGGGATTAGGCAAGCTAGCAGCCCACACCATGTGCGAGGCTTGCTAGAAAGCTACGGCCAGCAGCTCGCACATAATGCATGCGTGGCTTGCTGGCGCGCTGCAGCTAGCAGCCCACACATGTGCGAGGCGTGCTAGCAGCAGCCTTCGGCAACAGCAGCCCACACATGTGTGCGTGGGCGTGCTGGCCGAACTTGCTGGCATCAAGCAGCCCGCATGTGCGGGGCTTGGCTGGGCCGGGTAGCTTGGGCCGTGGTCATTGGGGAAGCATGTGAGGGAGGCTTCAAGTGTGAGGGACAAGTGGCACAAGGAGAGGAAGGAGTGGGGAGCAAGTATGGTCCCCTCCTCTCCAAGTGGTCCTCACTTCCCTTTGCATGTATTAATGACACTTGTAGATTTATTATTAGTTTGCTTATTTATTTTATTTTAACTTTAAAATAAATTGTGGAATTTCATGCTTCCACATTGATGGGATAGAAATTCCACTCTCACTCTTCCCTATAAATACCCACCTTGGGCTTTTGGGAAGAGAGCTTGAGTAGGAGTTAAATAGAGCATTGCATTTGCAAAAACTCTTAAACTCATATAATACTCGGGTTTTGGTCGGACCTTGCTAACCTCGAGGTAAAGGACCTAAAAGTCGGGAGTTGTTTTTGCAGGTGGATCTCCGTTGGAGGCTTTCGTGTTTTCAAGGCTAAGCTTTTCAAGTAAGAGCCCAATTTGTGAGCACGCGACAAAGGTATATTTCCCATTTTCCCTTTTGTGTTTATTTTATGCATTAGTGATATTATTTATTGCGAGCATGATCCTTGGCTCGGGTTTTTCCGCGGTGAGTGGGACTCACCCAACCCCAACACTGAACACCTTACAAAAATCTCTGAACCCCCTACAAAAACATCTGAACCCAACCACAAACCACTGAACACCCTTTAAAACCTCTGAACCCCCTATAAAAACTTCTGAACCCCAACCATAAACTACTAAACACCTTACAAAAACCTATGAACCCCCTACAAAAACTTTTGAACCCCAACCATAAACCATTGAACACCTTACAAAAACCTTTGAACCCCCTACAAAAACTTCTGAACCACAACCACAAACCACTGAACACCCTACAAAAACCTTTGAACTCCCTACAAAAACTTCTGAACCCCAACCCCAAACACTGAACACCCTTTAAAAACCTCTGAACCCCCAAAAACTTGTGAACCCCAACCACAAACCACTGAACACCCTATAAAAACCTCTAAACCCCCTACAAAACTTTTGAACCCCAACCACAAACCACTTAACACCCTTCAAAAACTTATGAACCCTTACAAAAACCTCTGAACCCCAATTATAAACCACTGAACACACAACAAAAACCCTCCCTGCAAAAACTTCTGAACCCCATCCACAAACCACTAAATACCCTAGAAAAACCTCTGAACCCCCTACAAAAACTTTTGAACCCCAACCACAAAACATTGAACACCCTTCAAAAACTTCTGCACTTGAAGACATTATTCAAAATGCCAAATGTTTCGATTTATAAATTACTAAGTAGAGAATGCCAAATTTTTTAATAAAATTAAAAATACATAGATCTAAAACAAAAATAAGTTTATAAGTAATGTATCGCATGTTCAGAATTATAATAAAGATGTTTGTAATTCCAAAAATACATGTTATGTATTTACAGAAAACGTATCATACGTTCATATTTTTAACTTAAAATGTTCAAAATGCTAAAATATAATCAAATACAGAACTGTTCATAACAAAATACACAATTATCACTAAAAATCAAAAGAATATGAAAGCTACATATTTCGAAACTCAAACCTAGCCATGGTGATTTAGATAATGAAATCTTATTGGAAAATAATCACACCATCGTCTTAACCACCTTCTATTCGACGACGACACCATTTTTAGCTTCACTATTCCATTGTAAAAACTCCATTAACAAAGCTTCAAATCAAAGGTTGAAGAAAACAAAATTTTAATTTAATCTATTGTAATGAAGGAATTCACTTTATGGTGACCAACAATATGAAGGAATTCAATTAAAAGGATGATGAACGAATTCAAGAGAAAGAAAAATAAAATAGAGAGAAAAATAGAGGAGAGAGAAAATAAAAGAGAGAAAAATCAGAAATTAAGAAATTAGAGGAAAGAGAAGAGAGAGTATATTTTAATTGATGGTTCACATATAACTATATGCACCATGGTGCATCTTATAATTTGGCCCGACTATCCTGCTACTTTTTTGCAGGTTTGGGCACAAGATATAATGTTAAGGCCCGACTCAACCTCGTAAAACCTCGTATTTATATACGCTTAATAAATTATTATTATTATTATTATTATTATACTAGGGTAGCCAACGCGCGCGATGCACGCAGAGTGGATTGCCCCTTACTTGATGTTTATATTGGTTTGTGTTTGAAGTCTTCATGACATTGGTTTTTGTGGGTAAAATAATTTGGTAAATGAATGGACTATGTGATGGATTGTTGTGAAGGACATTATTATTAAGTGCAATGTACGGATGTTATAACAATCCAGTATAAGACCATTCTCAGCAGTGAGGAAAAAAAAAACCTCTCAATCTCTCTCTACCCACTTTCTCACTCCTCCCATACAATTTCTCTCATCAAATGTTTTTTTCACCACAGCAATGAGGAGAAAAAAAACCTCTCATCACTTTCTCCTCCACTATTTTTTAATTTATTTTTTAATTACGTTTAAAATTAATTTAATAAAAATTTATAATTACGTTTAAAAATATTAATAATACTAACTGGAAATTTTTTTTATAAGAAATAATTATAATAATAATAATAACAAGAAGAAATTGGGAAAATATGTTAATTTCTCTAATTTATGGGTTTTTTTGAAAGTATATCAAAATGCATGTCTATTTATAGAGAAAAAAATTTTATGGTCGTTGGTGAATTTTTTTTTTTTTAAAAATAATTACAACGGTTATATTTCAAATACAAAATATAACCGTTGTAAAAAAACAACAAAAGCAGTGGGGGGCACATGTTACTGTTCATCACCAAAAGCCCTCAACTCTTGAGGGTTTTTATTTTCACTCATCGGTGAGTGTTTTTTCACTCACTGATGTAGTGTTCGGATTTTTTTTTTACACCCTTATTTTTACTCGTGAGGGCTTTTCTCCTCACTGCTGGGAGTGCTCTAACAAGAAAAGTTGTAATGTAAAGCTTCAATGGCTGGTATAGTGACTACAACATTGATGTACAACCATTTATTTGTTCCCAATAATGGAATTCAAAGGTGATAACTATTACAATACCCATAAGCCTAGATTACGCCTAGCATTACGTAAATATAATTCATTACAAAAGGTGTCGTGTAAGGACACATGCTTGGATTTTAATTTGCCAAAAATATAATTCAAAACAATAACAATAATAATAATAGTAATAAAATTAAATACTTTGGAAAATTGGAGGAGAGAGTGTGTAAAAAACACTGTTAGATGAATCAAGAATTGTTGGTGGTACGTGGCTGGTTCTGGTCGCAGCGGAGTTGGCGGTGGAGTGTTTTGTCGCGGGCAGTAGTTCAAGCAGGGGATTGTTGTTTGGGCCGGAGTTCGTGAAAATGAGGCGCCGGTGAGCCCTCTCCTAAAAATCGGCGACCCACCTCCTAGAAACTTCGGCCTCCCTCTTTCACCGCCTCCCCCGCCCATCCCTCAGCGTTGCCATTTCCAGCCCGTCGATTGTGAAAAGGTCCTTGTCATTTATTATATTTTCAGCTATTTGTAGGATTAATTCTTGCTATTGTCAACTTTTCTTGGCCCCGATTTAATTTATATCTGGGATTGTGGAAAGATGGTGAATAGAGATGTGGAATTTTCTAATTCAATGGACATAGTGAACAGAGGTGGGGAAGAGAGGATAAGTTGAAATATGCTTGGTAGAGAGCTCGGTATGCGCTTTAATGGAGAACTTACAGTTTGCTTCAGTCGAGAAGAGTATACAGAGGTAAAGGAGGAAGGAGAGAAAGGGGCTCTTATGAGCTTATGAGGAAGAAAGAGGAAAAGTAGTACTAATTACATGAGGGAAAACGCTTAGCCAAAGAAACAGACAAATAACCATTAATAGGGATATGAAGGTTAAAAAAACATTTTGAGGGGTATATATTCCGTAACACTATTCATAAGAGTATTCTCCCACTTTTATAAGGTAGGGATACTCTCTCTGTTACATAATTATCGCAACATTATCACCGACACATGTGTTAATGCTTAACTTTTAACATTAATAGTTTTAGGTTTATGTTATTAAGAAGTATAAAAGCTTAATCTAATGAAAATTTACATAAAAACTAATCTAAATATATTTTACATGATAATCAAAGGTTTTATATATATTAATAAAAAGTATAGTCAAAGTAAGCATATAAATAATGCAAAATTCAAAGCCCCGATTATTATGAAATAGAGGGACAAAAGGTATTTATTATTTCACTAGAATTTTTGTAACATTTATTTATTTATAATTGAGTTAACATCACAATCAAGCCCTCAATTCTTACATATTTCACTGTTTGGGTACTCAATTTATTTTTTTTACTCTTTAGGTACTCTAACCCAAAATACGGCCAACTAACTCACCGTTAACTACAATTAATTAAATACTAATAAAATTTAATAAAAAAATGCATTAATTAAAGTAATCTGTTTTTTTTTTATTTTTTTTTATAAAAAACCTAGTCGCTTGAGGCTATCAAAACGAGTTAACAACAGCCATAAAAAGCCATAAAAATATCCTTGCAAACCCAAAAAAAAATAACCATAACAGTAAGCCAAAATTTATAGTAAGATTTCCCAAATTTAAAAAAAAAAAAAAAAACAGAGTCAGAATTCTATTTAAAGCAGCCTAGCTTGTTCCCTTCTATGTTGAAGACCTGCAAAGAGCAAAGTCAAGTTAGGATTATGGACTTCTGCCACTGTAGCAAAAGAGTGCTGCATAGAGTTTCAAGAACAACCAAACATCCATTCATGAGGTTCAAGCAAGATATGTGAGAATTAAAAATGCTTCAATGGATGCAATTATTTTGAATGGGTTAACATGCCTCATCCAATAAAATTGAGGAGTGAATGGCGTGGTGATGACTAACAGCAAAATGAAAATGGAATAGGACATGCTCAATTTGAAGAAGAAGATTTAATATCAAAGCCTTATAATCATTTTACTAATTAGCATTGTTGTTGGATTGAGTGTGTGGGGGTGTACCTTCGTAGTCTTGTAATTTTTTCAGTTAAAGTAGTTGCTGCAGAATTACGGGTTCTCCTTTTAGCTTGTATTTGTTGCTGCAATGATTATGTACTGAATTAATTTAATTGAATGAATCCCAATCGTAGTCCAAATAGTGTCCCAAGAGTGCCGCCCGGCCAAAGAGGCTGGCGCCCGGAGGCGCGCCCGGACGGGCGAGGGAAGCAAGGCTGGCGCCCGAACTCGCGCCCAGCCGAGCGCGAGATTCATACTTGAGAGGAAAAAGGCGCGCCCGATCGGGCGGTGCCTCACCCGATCGGGCGCGTGTTATTATTAAGAAATGATTAGCGTCGTTTAAGTTTGTTTTAGTTTAGGATTCTCGCTTAGTATAAATACTTCTCCGTTAAGCGAGTTTAGTATCTTCTTTTTTTACTCTTTCTTAATTCTTTTTTAGATTTTCTCTCTCTACTTAGCTTTTAGATTAGTTTCTCTCTCATATACTTTGTTCTTAACTCTATTCTTAATTCCAGATTTCTTTGGTAACGATTTCTCTTCTCTTAATCTTAGTTATTTATTTTATTTTATTCTTTTGATCATGTCTTGTTTTGTTGCCTTGATTAGTTTAGTTTTTATTATGTGTGAGTAGTTTTATTTCTAGGGTTTGTGGGGATCCATAAATAATATGAAAGGGTAATTTATTGTTGTTGATTATCAATGCTAGATTAATTTCCTATTGATTGATTTAATGTTCTGTGACTAGATTTGCGCAGATCTTTTATGGATGTGTTTGACAATATTGATTCGAGATTCGACAGATGAGAATTAATGTTTAGGTCTAGTTTCAATAGGCAGGTTAATTTATAAATGGTTAGGTCGAGATTCGAGAGATGAGATTTAATACCGGTAAATTAATTGTGTGATTGTAATACGTAGCGAAAGCCCTTTATGATCTGATTAATGTATGCATTAATGATTGATTATTATGTTTTACCCTGGAATATTATTTATTGGCGAACCTATACCCTAGGTCTTTTATTCATTGTTTTCCTTCCTACTTTTATTTTTTCCCACTTTTACTCTTCGTAGTTTAGTTTCCTTCGATCATTATATTTGGTTACTTTATAATCTAGATTATATTAATTAATTAGGAATAGAAAGACTCGTTTCTTTGTGGATTCGACCCTACTTCCTTATCTACATTAGTTAGAGGATTTAGGAATTACTTTTGATTAGGGGATATGACTTTACCCTGTCAAAATTTGGCGTCGTTGCCGGGGAAACGATTTTATTTTTATTTCTGATTATTTCTGTAGTCTAGGTTATTTCTTTTTTTTTGTCTCAGAGAAAGTTAGTTCTTTGAGGCAAGTCTCATATTTGCTTTTAGTTTTTTTTTGTTTATGCCCAGGTGTTCCAGATCAGGTTACATCCCATTCGATCCTGAGATCGAACGATCCTTCCATGGACAGAAGAATTTCTACAAGCAAATTCTGGCGGATTCTGGTGATAATAATAATCACCGAGATCCTCCAACTGATTCTAGCGATTCAGAGGTATCTTCAGATCCAGAATCAGAGATGACGGCTCCAAAGAAGCTTAATGATTACTCACAACCAAAGCTTACAGATTTTCCACACCTTACTCCCACTCCGGCTCTTGATGGGGTACAGTTTGAGATTAAACCCCAATTTATAACGATGATAGAAAGGAAGCAATTTAGTGGAGCTAAGGGTGAAGACCCAAATCTTCATATTGCAGACTACTGTCAGTACTATAATACCATCAGGCAAGCTGGGGTCACACAAGACCAAATAAGGGAGATTCTCTTTCCTTTCTCTTTAACTAGAAAAGCCAAATTATGGTTTAATGGTTTAAATAGAACTGCACTTGGTATAACTTACTGGGAAACTCTTGTTTTGAATTTTTATAACAAATATTATCCTGTAGAGAAAACAGCCGTACTTCGGAGTGCAATTCTGAACTTTGCCCAAGAAGCCGATGAAACTTTATATGAGGCTTGGGAGAGATTCAAGGACCTACAAAGAGAATGCCCCCACCATAATTTGGCACAATGGCAGTTAATCCAAGCCTTTTACAATGGCATTGGAAATTCATCTAGAATAATTTTAGATTCTGCAGCTAGTGGGAGGTTTATGAATCTTAATGTTGATGATGCAGGTCAGGTTATTGAAGATATGGCGATATATAATTCCCAATATGGGAATCCTAGAGGCTTTGCTAACAAGGGGAAGCATAGTGTTGACTCTGTATCCTTTTTGCAAGCTCAATTAACCTCTATCTACCAGAAATTAGATAATCTTAGCACTGTTAATGTAGCTAATATTTTTGCAATTAATAATAATGCTAATGAGGCTTTCTGTGAAAATTGTGGAAGTTTAGGTCATTGGGAGCAAGATTGTAGGAGTTCCGTGGAGAAAGTTAATGCCTTTCAAGCTTATAGGCAGAATAACCCATACTCCAACACCTACAATCCTGGGTACCGGAATCATCCGTACCTTTCCTAACGGAGCACTAATGTTCAAAATCCACCACCACCACAAGAACCACAGGCGCCACAACAGCAACAGCAGAAATATTACCACCCCAATGCTGGCTAGAAGAACCAACCACAACAACCCTCCTCATCTTCCGACCCTGCTTTGGTAGAAATTAGAGCGATGCTGATTAATATGCAGAAGCACATGGAGAGTAGAGATGCACAAATTGATTCAATTCTAGCACACAATAAAATTGTAGACAATCAAATTGCGCAACTTTCCGCTACTCTACAAGCCCGCCAACAGGGAGCTCTGCCAGCACAGCCGACCAGGCCTACGGATCAAGCCTATGCAATTACTCTAAGCAGTGGTTCAAACTATTAAGGGCACCCTATGCCCAGAGTTGATGAACCTGTTTTAATAAAAAATGCTAATCTTGATTCCGTTAAACCAGACAATGTAGCTAATATCCCTGCAGGGCTAAATCATAGTACTAATATATCTAATTCTACATTGCAGGGTACGACTCCAGAGAAGTTTGCCACTCCAGATAAGAGCAATAATGCTCCAAATCCAGTTATCAAACTTCCATTCCCCAATCGTCACTTGAAAACAAATTTGGATAAGCAGTTTGGTAAGTTCCTAGAGATGGTAAAAGATTTGAAGGTAACAGTTCCCTTCACTGAACTAATCACACAAATTCCTACATATGCTAAATTTATGAAGGAAATATTGACAAGAAAAAGGTCTATTAGTGAGGCAGAGACAGTAGCTTTCACTGCAGAGTGTAGTGCCGTACTTCAAAATAAATCTCCACCTAAACTAAAAGATCCGGGTAGTTTTTCTATCCCTTGTCACATTGGCAATCTAATGATTGATAATGCATTGTGTGATTTGGGTGCTAGCGTTAGTGTTATGCCATTATCTGTGTGTTCCAAGTTGAATATGGGTAAATTAAAAGCTAATAATATTACTCTACAAATGGCCGACCGTTCTTTCAAATACCCCTTAGGTGTTTTAGAGGATGTTCCTGTTTGAGTAGGTAAATTTTATATACTTGTTGATTTTGTTTTTCTTGATATGGCTGAGGATATGCAAACCCCAATCATTTTGGGTAGACCATTCCTTAACACTGCAGGAGCAATTATAGATGTGAGAAGTGGCAAATTAACACTATCAGTAGGGGACGACAAAATTATTTATAATCTTAATAATACCCCTAAAAGCCCCATGACGGAGGAGAAGTGCTTTAGTGTTAATGTGGTTCATAATTATTCTAACAAGCCCCAAGCTCTTGTAAAAGATCCCTTGGAGGCAGTGTCTTGTGTTGCATCCCTTTCAGATGAGATAGACAAATGGCAGAAGAAAGTAGATGCAATAGAAAGAGCCCTTTACACTGTCGGTCTTGGCTTTGAGGATGAAAAGGTGGAACCAATCAAGCAAGTTGTGGAAATTGAGCCTACGGTGAATGTTCCGCCAGATCGAGTTGCAAGTGCTAAATACAGTAACAGTTTGAAGCAACCCTCGATCGAAGAGGGATCTTTAGTGCGTAGCATTGAAGAGCCCCCAATCCAAGTCAAGGAGGATCCACCAGATAAGGTGAATTGGCGTCCCACATGGTATGTCAGGAAGCCGCGTCGTCGCCTAAACACCGCTCGATCAGGTGAGAAACCACCCGACCAAGCGTTAGGCCAAGGGTCCTAGTTCTTGTACTTGGTGAGAAGGTCGTGCGGGACCTAGATAAACCAGCGCTTTGCGGGAGGCAACCCGTATTTTAATGCTTTTTAGACTAGTATTTCTTTCTTTTTCTTATGAGAGGAGAGAAGAGGGAATTTAATGAGTTTTATGAGTTTTTATATAGGTTTGAAGGAAAAGAGTTAGCCAAAAATTGAAGAAAAGAAGAAAACAGATTACTCGTCCATTTAGCCTCGGGCCCGATCGGGCGAAGCTCGCCCGACCGGGCGCGAGAGCAAGGGTTGAAAAAGTTCAATTTTCGCCCGAACGGGCACGAGATTTGATGTATACGGACATATTTTTCCGCCCGATCGGGCGTATGCCGCCCGGCCGGGCGCGAGAGATAAGTAATTTTTGGGCGTAAGATCGCCCGACCGGGGGAAGGGTGCCCGACCGGGCATGAGAGTAGAAGAAAATCGGGCATTTAGATCGCCCGATCGAGCGAATGCTGCCCGACCCGGCGCGAGAGCAACAACTTAATTCATACCCAGATCGCCCGATCGGGCAACAGGCCGCCCGACCGGGCGCGAGGTGCCCGCCCACCCTTTTCTTCTTCTTTCTTCTTTCATTTCTCTTTTCCTCCATAACTTTCTCTCTTTAAAACTCTAATTTTCTCTACCTTCTGTCTAAGTTTCCTCCTTCATTCTTTACCCAAATCCAAATATTTTTACGTATCCTTAATCCTCTCTTCATTTTCTACAATTCTACATAAAAATCTTCAAGTTCCATTCAAATAATTTTTAGACCCATTGTCAAAAATGGCAGCAAAGAGGGCAAGAACACTTCTAGGGGGAAGCTCGAGCCCAAGTCTGCAATATGACCCGGCGTTGCAACTACCACATTGGCCGACGATCAAGATAGCAACCCCGGAACAGAAGGAAAAGCTTGAGCAACTCTACGGGCGTGAGGTAATTCCTTCACGGTGGTTACACCGCCCTACTCTAGAAGCATTAGGACTATATGATTATGTTAGGAGATTTTTGAACGATATTGGTATGAGGAAATTTGTTGATATGCATTATGCCACTTATCGTGAATTAACCTGTGAATTTCTTTCCTCTTTGCATGTTCATAACCAAAAAACTGGGCCAAAATTGATTTTTAGGTTAAATAATAGAAATATTACTTTAACTTTTGTTAATTTTTGTAAATTGTTTGATTTGGAATCTGATTTGCCTCACCAATGGCATGCTGAATACAAAATGGATGATATTTATACTGGTTTGACTGGTTTGCCGGCGCCTAACGCTCAACATGCTAGTGCTAAACCAATCCATCACCCCTTTCCCAAAATATGGCAAAGATTTGCGGGTGTTAGCTTTTTAGGTCGGAACGAGCCCCATAACTGTCAGACCAATGAACTTGCTGTTATTGGCCATCATGTGTTCGGATTCGGGAAGCTTAACATAGCTAGGTATATCATCCATCACTTAGCTAGGCAAGCCGCGGCTAGTAACGCCGCTAGTACCCCCACCCGTCTAGGTGGCCTTATCACTAGGATAGCTATTAAGAAGGCTGGTTTTGTAGAGAATAGACCCCACCAGATGACCAACTGTGGACCTGATACCTACATGACCACTAGGTACCTAGAGGAGTTGGGTTGGGTACGATCGGATGGTGAGCAGACATCCCACTGGTGTATTAGGACTGGGATCGAGCAGCCTTTGACCATATTTTCCCTACCTAGTCCTAACTTGACCGCTTTTCCCCCCGGGCAAGCATCCTACACGTATGACCTTTAGTTGCCAACGCTAGGGGGCAAGCACCACCAGTACCACCACCAGTTCCACCACCCCAGCCTCAGCCCGAGGTAGCGTTTTCTCCACCTCGCATGTCTCACTCCGTCCCCCATGTTGACTCTGACCCAGTTTGGGACCTTCAGAGTATAGGTCAGGCTTTAGGACGTATCGAGCATTCCCACACTGACCTTAGGAGGATGGTAGGCTCCATTGACCAGAGGTTAGGGTACCTTGAGAGGAACCAGGGTAGAGCTCTCTACCCTATGTACGATGATTATGCTCGTCGGGGCAACATTCCCGACGATGCTATCTACCCTGACTGGTTTTATCCTCCACCCCAGGGATACGATAGGGATCCCACTGCCATGGCATTTATACTGACTATTCTGCCTTCTATGGGTACGACCAGGACATTCCTTTCGGGGGACCGGCGGGGGGGGGGGAGTTTTCATGCTGATTATTTTGGTGGTAGCTCTTCTAGTGCAGGTGGTGCAGGTGGCAGTGGAGGTGCAGGGTTCGGCTCCATGGATGAGGATGATGAGGACTAGCTATGCTGGGCTAGTTCCCGAGCCAATGAGGACATTGTCTGATTCTGGCTTGGGGGAGATTTTGGATTTGGTATCTTTCTTTTATTTTTGGTGTGTTTTCTTAATTTAGATTTATTGCTTTCTAGGTTAGTTTTATTGCTTTCATATATATGAATAATACAAAAAAAAAAAAAATTTGAAAAATAAAAAAAATTCCAAAAATACATTCCGATGAATTGTAAATCATGCTTCCCTGTGCCCCTTACTTGAGAAAATTGTTTTGATTCTTGGTATATGATGATAAGCATTGTGGATTAGTTGATCATGATTTGATGTTTGATTGTCTTGAAACCTTAACATGAGTCAATTTTGTCCAACTATTTGTGAATATAATACTTGACTAGTTGATTTGGTTAGGAATGTGTGATAGTTCCTGGTATGTCAATGAATTTGAGTATTGATTTGCAACTATAAGTAATGTTTATATGATTCATTATTATGCACATTGAGGAGGACGAAGGCGTTCATACTTTTACGTAGCCTTCAGATGATTGTAGATACATTTGTTCCCTTCTTGCTACCCATGTTGTTGCCTAGACTTTTTGTTGTTTATTAGCCATTATAAGCCTATTTTGCCCCATTGGTTACTAGTCCCAAGCTTGGCTTGGGGGAACTATTAGTGAGTGAGGTGAGGGAGTTTGTAGTGTGCTTATTATTTGCACAATTTGGGTAGGTTTTGAGAAGTTATTTTATTCTTGATCATGTTTATTTTTGATGAGTTTGAAAGTTATAATTTCTTGAAAAAAAATAAAGCATGATGTTATGAAAAAAAAGAGAGAAGTTCAAGAAAAAAAAGTGAAAAAAATGAGTGAACTTCAATAGAAAAAAATTCAAAAAGAAAAAAAATTGTTCAATGTTCAAATGTTCTAGTTGGAGGTTGATCAAAAGGAAGAAAAAAATTGAGCTTCAATGAAAAATTCAAGTTTGGAAATAAAGTTTGTTTATTCACTCCAGTTCTTCATTATTATATCTTATGAGTGAAATTGTAAGAGTTGGGATTATTTATATTGTTTGGAGTATATTTGGTGGATGTTAGAGTTGGTTATGTAGGAGATGTTGATCATTATTTATTTTGATCATGGGTTTTACTAGGATTTTCTCCCTTAAGCATAGCTTTTCTCTAACTTGTTCCCAAACGATTCCTACCCTTTACCCTAGCCTTACATTACAAGCTTTAAAGACCTTCCGACCTTTGTGCATAGAGTTGTATGAATGTGAAAGTGTTGTTTATCAATGCAAGTTATGATTTGACATATTTCGAGTCGACTAGTAGGTTGAGTGTACATCTTTTCATACACACGAGAGTGTGAGTTGGGAGGGCATTGTTCACAATGAAGGGGTTGGTTGGAGAGCGATCGAGTACATCTTTTACCCGCCACATAAATGAGAGTTGAGTGTGTGAGCACTAGTCTTGAATTCTATATGCTCTTGTGCTTGATTTTTACTTTTTGGGGTGAAGCATATTTATTTATTCATTGATGAGATCTTTGCTTAGGGACAAGCAAAGGTTTGGCTTGGGGGAGTTTGATGTGTCTATTTTATATAGTATTTTACCCCCGTCCCTTGGTCATAATTAGTATTGTTTTTGGCTCTTTATAGCCACTTTTATTACTAATTGGTGTTTCACTACTAGAAATAGGCTAAATAGCGACGGAATTGTTGCGACAAACCCCGTTTTCCGTCGCAAAGTTCACATTTTTCGACGGAATATGTTTCGTCGCAATTTAGCGACGGAAAAGTTGAGTTACGATGCTGTATCCGTCGTAAATTTTCCGACGGAAAAAAATTCCGTCGTAAAAATAAATTTCCGACGGAATATTCCGTCGTAAAGTAATTTCCGACGGAATAGTCCGTCGGAAGGTTATTTTTACGACGGAATTTAGTTCCGTCGCAAGTTATGCGTTTTTTTTTTTGAAAATTAATAGATCTGGCTCGACCTAAAAAAAAAGGGGGAAAACGCAATTGAAGCAGCAGAGAGAGAAAGAGAAGGAGAGAGAAAAAGAGAAGGAGAGAGAGAAATAGGGCGGCGCGTTAACTCCAGCGACAGTGACCGGCGACGGTGACGCCTCCGTCGACGCAAACCCGCCGCCGAGAACGAAAGAGAGAAAGAAGGGTGAAAGAAAGAGAGAGGAGAAAGAGAACGAGAAAGAGAAAGAGAAAGAGAAGGAGGAAGAGAGAGCTTTCGAGGAAGTGTTTCCGCCGATTGACGGCCGTGGTTGTTTCCGGCGACGCAACTGCCGCGTCTAGGTAAGTGTTGCCCTCTAAGTTTTGGTTTTTTTTTTTTAATTTTAATTTTGCAAAAAAACCACTACCGGCTAACGTTTAACCACCACAACGCAGCCTCTGCGCCGCACCTCCGTCCCCTCGCCGTGACTGAACCACCTGGCCGTGGTTGTTTCCGGCGACGCAACTGCCGCGTCTAGGTAAGTGTTGCCCTCTAAGTTTTGTTTTTTTTTTAATTTTGCCAAAAAACCACCACCGGCTAACCTTTAACCACCACAACGCAGCCTCTGCGCCGCTCCTCCATCCCCTCGCCGTGACTGAAGCACCTACATTGATATTGGCTGAAAATTCAGTAAGTTGTCCTTTGCTTCCCCCCTTTTTTTCAATTTAATTTTGTTTACTTATAAACCCTTACTTATTTTATTTATTTTTAATTTTTTGTAGGATTTGTACAATTTTGTTGGTTTAATTGTTAAAAAGAAGTGCAGATCTAAAGGTTAGTTACATTACAATGTGTTTTAGTTTAATTTTTTTAGAATTATGTTAATATAAAGTATCTTAATTTAGTTTAGTTTTTTTAGAATTATGTTAGTTTAATTTAATATATAAAACGGTAGTTTGGTTTGGTTTAGTTTAATATGATATATTAGTTTACTTTGGTTTGGTTTGATTTGGTTTATATTAATAGTATGGTGTTATGATATGTTTCTCTTGTTTAGTTTAATCTTGATATATTTGTTTAATATTATGTATGTTAGTTAAGTATATATTTTTTTAAAATTAATCTTATAATTAATTAATTGCTCCCTTGATCTTTAAAAAAAAACAATGTTAGTTTGGTTTAGTTTAGTTTAACATAATGTAGTTTAGTTAATATTATGTTAATATAATGTGTTTTAGTTTAATTTATTTTAATATAAAGTATCTTAATTTAGTTTAGTTTTTTTAGAAATATGTTAGTTTAATTTAATATATAAAACGGTAGTTTGGTTTGGTTTAGTTTAATATGATATATTAGTTTACTTTGGTTTGGTTTGATTTGTTTCTCTTGTTTAGTTTAATCTTGATATATTTGTTTAATATTATGTATGTTAGTTAAGTATATATATTTTTTAAAAAAATCATTTGCATAATCATATGTCTAGATACCCGTTCAAGGCATACACATTAGGAGTATGTCTTGAATAGTCCCCGGTTGGGACTGTCCTTGTACGTTTATTCTCACTTAGGTGGTGAATGTATTCCTTTGTTTTAATTCTAAGGAAGATCCTTGCTTGTCATTTCTCTACAATGTTCTCTAGGTACATATATAGGTGTTTCTAATCGCTTATATTGTGTACTCGGGGAACTGTAGGGAGATGCTGCCGGATTTTCCATAGAATTGAAATTCTGGCATACATTCACTAGTGAGATTGAACGTACAAGGATGGGTTAGGTTGGAGTGATAAGGACCCTTGGAAATCATTTCTCTTCTCATTTGCATTTCCATAACAGTTTGATCTATAATGAATATATATTGTGCTTTATGACTAATGTGATTAATGGCATATGTGTTAGTTGTGTAGAACTTGTAATCATGAAACGAAAAGAACGTAGCTGGATGTACGAAAGGAAGGTTGGGAATTCTATTAATCCTGAGTTCTTGAAGGGGGTAGATGAATTCCTTAAATATGTGGAAGATCATCCCGAGAGTAGCAACCCGAATGAAGTTAGGTGTCCATGTTTTAAATGCAAAAACAAACGTCTCTGGGATCCAGATACGGTCAAACTTCATTTGTATCGCAGCGGTTTTTTACCTAATTACTACGAGTGGATGTGTCATGGGGAAGGGTTTCCAGGAACTCGTAGAAGGGAGTCAAATGAATATCGTGAAATGGTTTTGGATGCCTTTGGTCAGTCTCAAGATCAAGGCCATTCCGAAGAGCCATCTGTTTCATTAGAGGAGGAGCCTAATGCACAAGCCAAGCCATTTTTTGATTTGTTAAGGGCTTCTGAACAACCGTTATACGAAGGGAGTTCATTGTCTGTGTTAGAGATGGCTTCTAGAATCACTAGCCTAAAGTGTGAGTATAATTTGCCGCACAGATGTGTTGATGGATTTGCTTCTTTGGTTAATGAAGCGATTCCTAACAACAACCACATGGCCGAGACATTCTATGAGGTCAAGAAAATGATTAAGGGGTTAGAGCTGCCCCATGAAAAGATTCATGCATGCCCGAAAGGATGTATGTTGTTTTGGAAAGATGATGCTCAATTATCTACATGTAGGGAGTGTGGCAGCGACCGATACGAGAAGACTTCTAAAGGTAGCTTAGTGCCTTTGAATGTTCTATTTTATTTCCCTATCACACCTAGGTTGCAAAGGCTTTTTGCAACTAAAAACATTTCTGAGGAAATGACATGGAATGCTAAAAATCCTCGAGTTCAAGGCACAATGGCACACCCTAGCGATAGTGAAGCGTGGAAACACCTAGATAGTTGCTTTCCTGAGTTTGCCTCTGAACCTCGTAATGTTCGACTTGGCCTATGTACGGATGGATTTTCTCCACATGGTCAGTTTGGGGGACAATATTCATGCTGGCCTGTCATTTTGACCCCTTATAACTTGCCTCCGTCAATGTGTATGAAAAGACAGTTCATGTTTCTTTCGTTACTCGTTCCTGGTCCTAAAAACCCTAAGGGAAACTTGGATGTTTACATGCAGCCGCTCATACACGAGTTGAAACAGTTGCGGGAAGTTGGGGCAAATACTTACGATATTTAGAGAAAACAAAATTTCAATCTTCGAGCAGCCATCCTATGGACCGTTAGTGACTTCCCGGCTTATGGTATGTTATCTGGTTGGATCACAACCGGTAAGAAGGCTTTTCCATATTGCATGGAGAAAAGCAAAGCATTTTGGCTCGAAAATGGTGGTAAGGTTTCTTGGTTTGACTGCCATCGTCAATTCCTTCCGACAAATCATCCTTTTCGAAATAGTAAAAATGCATTTTGTAAAAACAAAGTCGAAAAAGGTTCACCACCTCACATCATGTCAGGAGAGGAACTTTGGGAATGTGTGAAAAACCTCCTGAAAGCAACAGATGGCCCCGAGGCACTGAAACGTCTCAAGAATGCAAAAAAAAGGGTGGTTCAAGCAAAGCACTCTATGGGACCTTCCATATTGGAAACATCTGCTTGTTCGTCACAACTTAGATGTCATGCACGTTGAAAAAAACTTTTTTGATCAGTTGATTCACACTATAATGGACGTGAAAAAGCTATCTTGTGACACGCCATCAGCTCGGAATGACATTGCTAAATACTGTAAACGACCCCAGCTACATCTTCAAGAGGATGATAGAGGAAAAGAATTCATGCCAAAGGCTCCATTTTCTCTTGACAAGGCTCAGAGAAAGGTTTTATGTGAGTGGGTCAAACAGCTGCGGTTTCCTGATGGTTATGCTTCCAATTTGAGCCGATGCGTTGATTTGCAATCAGGTAAGTTACATGGAATGAAAAGTCATGATTGTCACGTGTTCATGGAGAGGTTGTTGCCCACTGCTTTGAGAGAATTGCTCCCTACCCATATATGGAATGCAATTACAGAGATAAGCCAATTCTTTCGCGATTTATGTTGCTACACAATTACAGTTAGCGACATGGAGCGATTGGAAAAAAACATAGCTGAGATCTTGTGCAAGCTTGAGAAGGTTTTCCCCCCATCTTTCTTCAACTCCATGGAGCATTTACCAATTCATTTGCCATATGAGGGCAAGTTATGTGGACCTGTTCAATATCGGTGGATGTATCCTTTCGAAAGGTAAATCAAAGGTCCTTTCTCAACTCTTACTTTCATCTCTTTCATTGATTTCCGTTACTTATACTTCTACGGCTACATAAACATAATTACAGGTTCCTCAATCACCTGAAACGAAAAATTGGTAATAAGGCTCATGTTGAAGGTTCCATATGCAACGCTTATCTAACTGAAGAGATATCAAACTTCTGCTCTAATTACTTTCAGCCCTCAGTTCACACAAAAACACGAGATCTAGGTCGAAATGTGAATGCTGATGTGGAATCCCCGGCTGACAACGATGAAATCCTAGAGCTGTTCACGGTGGATAAGGGCCGTGTGTCAAATTTGGGTAAAACTCGGTATTTAGATGACAAGGAACTCGAACGTGCTCATTTGTACGTTTTAAGAAATACCGGCATTCTTGGTGAATACGAAAGGTATATATGTTTACGATAAACTTTTGAAAATCCCTTAAATTTAATATAATTGCTGCAATGATTAACCATGTGTCATTAATCTATTAGGCATTTTGAGGACTACATTCTTAGTACTCGAACTTATTTGCGTCGAGAAGATGTCATGGAGAAATGCGAAAGTGAATTCCCTGATTGGTTTCATCACAAGGTGATAATACTTTTCGAACATGGCATCTCGATTAATTTGTGATGATATAATATAATATATTTCATTTCAATTAGTGTGACGCTTGTATTCGTAACGGTTATAGGTGGGAGAACAAAAACCAAGTTCCGATGTGTTGCGAGCATTGTCTATGAGGCCTTTCAAGCGTGTTCGAACTTGGAACCAGATATTTGTCGGTGGCTTTAATTTCCACACACAGTCCTATGGCAAACACAAATCTACGATGAATTACGGGGTGTGTGTCTCAAGTGAGGACGGTGGAGAGTACTTTGGCATTTTAAACGACATAATTGAACTTGTCTACACCGGTCCCGAAAAAGAGTACAAGACTATTTTGTTTAGTTGTAGTTAGGGTTGAAAATTGACATATGTGCTTAATTCTCTTAATTTCTATCCTTAGGCACTTAAAAGCAATTAATATTGGAATGTTAGAAGAAAGAACGAGTCCATTTGCTTGAAAACTTAGAAAATATGCATGGTTTTAGCCATATAGGCCAAATTTGGATGATTTTGGATGAGTTAGGGTTGAAAATTGACTTATGTGCTTATTTCTCTTAATTTCTATCCTTAGGAACTTAAAAGAAATTGATATTGGAATGTTAGAAGAAAGAACGAGTCCATTTGCTTGAAAACTTAGAAAATAGGCATGGTTTTAGCCATATAGGCCAAATTTGGATGATTTTGGATGAGTTAGGGTTGAAAATTGACTTATGTGCTTATTTCTCTTAATTTCTATCCTTAGGCACTTAAAATCAATTGATATTGGAATGTTAGAAGAAAGAAACCTTACATTTGCTTGAAAACTTGGAAAATAGGCATGGTTTTAGCCATATAGGCCAAAGTTGGATGATTTTGGATGAGTTAGGGTCGATATTTGACATATGTGCTTATTTCTCTTAATTTCTATCCTTAGGCACTTAAAAGCAATTGATATTGGAATGTTAGAAGAAAGAACGAGTCCATTTGCTTGAAAACATAGAAAATAGGCATGGTTTTAGCCATATAGGCCAAATTTGGATGATTTTGGATGAGTTAGGGTTGAAAATTGACTTATGTGCTTATTTCTCTTAATTTCTATCCTTAGGCACTTAAAAGAAATTGATATTGGAATGTTAGAAGAAAGAAATCTTACATTTGCTTGAAAACTTAGAAAATAGGCATGGTTTTAGCCATATAGGCCAAATTTGGATGATTTTGGATGAGTTAGGGTTGAAAATTGACTTATGTGCTTATTTCTCTTAATTTCTATCCTTAGGAACTTAAAAGCAATTGATATTGGAATGTTAGAAGAAAGAACGAGTCCATTTGCTTGAAAACTTAGAAAATAGGCATGGTTTTAGCCATATAGGTCAAATTTGGATGATTTTGGATGAGTTAGGGTTGAAAATTGACTTATGTGCTTATTTCTATTAATTTCTATCCTTAGGCACTTAAAAGCAATTGATATTGGAATTTTAGAAGAAAGAAACCTTACATTTGCTTGAAAACTTAGAAAATAGGCATGGTTTTAGCCATATAGGCCAAATTTGGATGATTTTGGATGAGTTAGGGTTGAAAATTGACTTATGTGCTTATTTCTCTTAATTTATATCCTTAGGCACTTAAAAGCAATTGATATTGGAATGTTAGAAGAAAGAAACCTTACCTTATATTGTTGGTTGTTTTTTTAACAATATTTTTTTTTATCTTCAATATTTTGTAGGACACCTACCAGAAGAAGCTCGAAGAAACAAGGAGTCAGGGGATTCAGAAGAGTCCCAATGAGTTGTACTGGGAGTCGGTGGGTGGGCGCAATAAGAAGGGGCGTGTGAAGGGACTTGGCCAAAGTGTAAAGCTCTACTATGGCAAACAGGGTCGAGGTTCCCGTTCTTCACAGCAATACACGCCGTCTGTCATTTCTCAAATGCAAGACCAGATGGAACACAGGGTGAAAACTCTCCAAACTCAAATGGAAGCCCGAATGGCTGAAATGGAGAGGAGATACAAGGAGAGTTTCGATGAGATGATGAGTCGTCTCACCAACAATGACTCATGTTCCACCATTCATCCTCAGCATCGAGACCCTAAGAACGACCCGGGTGGTAGTGGAGCAGGCCAGGGTTTCCAGGCGATTGTGTAGCTTAGCTTTAGTCTAGCATAGAATCACTCTAACCTAGCTTTTGTTTGGTATAGATACCAAAATGTGGACTATCTTTTGTACTAGGACATAATTATTATATATATATGTACATAACCCTAATTTCGTAGGTCGGTAATTAATTTTTTTTAAAACAACAATTTTAGGACTCAATATTTAGTTTTTTTTTTGTCGATTTATCATTAAAAAAATTCAGGTTTGAAAATGCAGAAAATTACAAAAAATTGTTTTGGGCTGGAAATACAATTTGCGACGGAATAATTCGTTGTAAATGTACATATTTGCGACGGAAATTTCTGTCGTAAAATATAATTTGCGACGGAAAGTTCTGTCGCAAAATATTATTTGCGACGGAATTTTCCGTCGTAGAATATAATTTACGACGAACTTTTCCGTCGCAAATATATACATTGCGACGAATTATTCCGTCGTAAATAATAACTTACGACGGAATGTCCGTCGTAAATAATATTTTGCGAGGGACTTTTCCGTCGTAAATAATATTTTGCGACAGAAAATTCCGTCGTAAATTATATTCTACGACGGAAAATTCCGTCGTAATCTAAGGTCTGCGACGGAACCTTTTCCGTTGGAAGTTTGCGACGGATCTTCAGCAAAGGCCAATTCCAAGTCCGACGATATTATTTCCGTCGTAAATTCCGTCGTAAAGATGGTTTACGACGGAAATTCCGTCGTAAAATGGCCATTTTCCTACAAAGGGTTTTCCGACAACCATTTACGACAGAATTCCGTCGTAAACCATCTTTACGACGGAATTTACGTAGTTTACGACGAACTTTTTCCGTCGCAATTTTGCTGTTTTCTTGTAGTGTTTTCTAGTGTTTTCGTAGATTTGGTTGACTTTTGCAGGGATTTGCACTTTTGGAGCATTTTCCCGAGATATTATGGAGCAATTACAAGCATTGGAGAAGGACGACCAGTTTCTATAGCCCAGGGCCGGTTAGAGCCATCGAACCGGTGATCAAGGGCTCGTATATGTGATACCGGGGCATTTAGAACGAGTATTCAAGACCCGAAGAGGAAACTCAGATTGGCCTGAAGAATTGGAGCCCAATCGTAGTCCAAATAGTGGCCTAAGAGTGTCGCCCGGCCAAAGAGGCTGGCGCTCGGAGGCGCGCCCGGCCGGGCGAGGGAAGCAAGGCTGGCGCCCGAACTCGCACCCAGCCGGGCGCGAGATTCATACTTGAGAGGAAAAAGGCGCGCCCGATCAGGCGGTGCCTTGCCCGATCGGGCGTGTGTTATTATTAAGAGACGATTAGCGTCATTTAAGTTTATTTTAGTTTAGGATTTTCGCTTAGTATAAATACTTCTCCGTTAAGCGAGTTTAGTATCTTCTTTTTTTACTCTTTCTTGATTCTTTCTTAGATTTTCTCTCTCTACTTAGCTTTTAGATTAGTTTATCTCTCATATACTTTGTTCTTAACTCTATTCTTAATTCCAGATTTCTTTGGTAACGATTTCTCTTCTCTTAATCTTAGTTATTTATTTTATTTTATTCTTTTGATCATGTCTTGTTTTGTTGCCTTGATTAGTTACTTTTTATTATGTGTGAGTAGTTCTATTTCTAGGGTTTATGGGGATCCATAAATAATATGAAGGGGTAATTTATTATTGTTGATTATCAATGCTAGATTAATTTCCTATTGATTGATTTAATGCTCTGTGACTAGATTTGCGCAGATCTTTTATGGATGAGTTTGACAATATTGATTCGAGATTCGACAGATGAGAATTAATGTTTAGGTCTAGTTTCAATAGGCAGGTTAATTTATAAATGGTTAAGTCGAGATTCGAGAGATGAGATTTAATACCGGTAAATTAATTGTGTGATGGTAATACGTAGAGAAAGCCCTTTATGATCTGATTAATGTATGCATTGATGATTGATTATTATGTTTTACCCTGGAATATTATTTATTGGTGAACCTATGCCCTAGGCCTTTTATTCATTGTTTTCCCTCCTACTTTTATTCTTTTCCACTTTTACTCTTCGTAGTTTAGTTTCCTTCGATCATTATATTTTGGTTATTTTATAATCTAGATTATATTAATTAATTAGGAATAGAAAGAATCGTTTCTCTGTGGATTCGACCCTACTTCCCTATCTACATTAGTTAGAGGATTTAGGAATTACTTTTGATTAGGATTTAGGACCCTACTTCCCTATCATCTTTTTGTGCATCATCTCCATCAAACCTTCTCTTATGTCTTCAAGCATAGTAATCATTGGTTTATGTCTTGATGAAAAAATATATAATTATGCATTAAACACCTCATTCATATTGTTGCCTATGTTGTCACACTGTGACTGTGGTGTGTAGAACGCTCTCACCCGCATCACATAGTTCCTTTTCCTCAAGTTCTTGGCAGCCTTGACATTGATTTCAGAGAAGAGCTCCATGTTTGCCTCAAATTCATGAGTAAATTCATGTTAATCAGCCTGATATACCAATTTGGTATATCAAGGAGTATATATGTCATTTTACCCATTAAATTAGGGATAGATTTATACATTTATTTCTTCCTCCCTTCTCCCTCCTCCATCAATAAGCTGCACCACTACACCAATTGACCTCCACACAAGCAAAGGACACCACTAAACCACCACCACCGTAGTGGTTAAAATTGATGCCGTGACGGAAATACTTACCCTTAAGGGTTGATATGGCCCTACTTGACACTCTTTGCTACTAGGGTGTCGTTTTGTTTTTGCCGCAAAGCGGCGTTGTGGTCTCAAAGATGGTGGCAGTGGTTGAGATGATGACGGGAAGACAACGACAAAGATGCGAAGACGAAGATTGTGGTGGTGGCGAGGATTTTATATTGATCGAAGATGGTGGTTGTTATGGTGGAAGAGGCCATTTTAGATCTGTTTTTTTTTATTTATTTATTAAAAGGAAAAATAATTCTTCTGTCACAGCTAACGTTCCAAACATTATAAAAAGTAATTCTTCTGTCACATCATGGCCCACATTCAAGGTTGATTGACAAATTTAAGTAAATCAGCCTGATCAATGGGGGCGCCCCTCAAATTCATTAGCTGTTGTGCTCTTTATAATCTTCCAAAATCCTCTCCTATACAACAAACGATCCAGGAGATCGTTAACTCCAATAGGTCTGGAACCAAGACTGGGAATTCGGGGATGAAGGTACAAATCCAATCTAAAATGGAAAGAACTCGCCCTAATAATAGGCCTCTACTTTATTCTGCTCGTATTCATGTGCACTTTCTAACTAACATGCAATCAATAGGTTAACTCTAAACCTGTTTAATCTATTTTGGTTGAATATTAATGCACAAATAAAATATTATTCGCGATCACTTGAATTATAATTAGATTAACCCTAAACAAGATTATTAATTATCTTATTAAACGTGATTACAAGTAGAAATTCCCTTTAAACATGAATATAAGGCGTGATCAAGCAATAACAATAATATACATCAAGCAACATAATAACAATATCATAATAATAATAAAAATTATCATAATCATGTTAAAGCATAATAATAATAGCAAGATCCTAGGCATGATACTAACAAGATTAATAACAAACCCTAGCACGTCACTAAACATCAAAAATCAAAGCTTTTGCCCTAACATGATACTAACATGCTATTAGGAAAGAAAATAGGAAGCATCATAGAAATCATAATTGATATTAGAAACTTATTCATTACCCTAAACATGATACTAAGAAAAGCATCCTATTATGATACTAGGAATCAAAATAACAACCTAAACATGATTTCTATATATCAAAAATATTAATTAAACAATTAAAGTACATACTTGGATGCCTCGTATCTCATTCTTTCACGTTTAGGGCGAAGGCAACTTCGAACTTGGCTAGGTGTGTCTAGTGCTAATGTATGAGGAATTTTGTTTGTAAAAGGTTAGGCTAGAAAGAGGGATAGAGAAAATAAGCTTTAGCTTAGAAAGAGAGAAGAATTAGAAAATTCTAGTTGTTGAAAAACGGAGGTCCAAAGACTCTATTTATAATAAAATAGTCTGGAATTGATAGAAAATAATCAGATTTCGAAAAGGAATAAAAACGCCTCTGTCGCCAACAACAGGATATGTCGCCAGGCGACAAGGTCTGTCGTTTGGCGCAACAAGACAGTTTTTGCGGATTTTATTTTTATCATATCTTTTTATTCAGAAGTCCAAATGACTCATATAATATGTTGTTGGAAAGCTCTTGAAGTCTACTTTCCAGCCCAATAAGAATCAGATTAAAATCTTTTGTATATAAAAAGATATGGCTGAAATAGTGGAAGGGTGTTAGTTTTGGATAGAGTTTTATATTCCATTCATATCTTTTTCGTTATAGCTCGGATATAATATTATAATATACGGCTATTTTACCAAATGCCACTGCGTACTTACAAAATTTACCAAATTCCATTAAATTTTTCAAAATTCACCAAATGCCACTGACAAACAATACAATGACACCTCATGCCACTTATAGCATATGGACGTTAGTTTTCCGTTAATGCAATTATTATTTCATCAAATGCCATTACTTTGGAAAATTATTTCACCAAATGCCATTACTTTTTAAATTAATACACAATAATTATTTATTTTAATGAATAAAAATAATACTTTTTTCTTTT
Source organism: Chenopodium quinoa (assembly GCF_001683475.1). Classification (NCBI taxonomy): domain Eukaryota; kingdom Viridiplantae; phylum Streptophyta; class Magnoliopsida; order Caryophyllales; family Amaranthaceae; genus Chenopodium; species Chenopodium quinoa. Next base: position 747,940 of record NW_018745324.1, read on the forward strand.
TATTTTCGTGACGAATATTGTTCAGGTAAGGTTTTGGGGGTCATTTTGACCCTTTATGGATACAAATTAAATTTGAGATTGGCTTAAAAAAACATAAATACCCCGTTTTGCATTTTTTTCCGAAAAAAAAATTACAATATCAACATACAAAACGGGGCATATATGTTATTTTTAGTCCATTCCGAGCTTAATTTGTTACCATAAAGGATCAAAATGACCCCAAAACCTTACCCGATCAATTTTTACAGTTAAAAAATAACAACACACTAATCAAAATATTTTTCATCACACAAAACGGAGCATTTACGTTATTTATTTGTCAATTTTGAGCTTAATTTATACCCATAAAGGGTCAAATTGACCCTCAAAACCTTACCCGATCAATTTTGACGGTTAAAAAATAACGACACGCTAATCAAAATATTTTTCAACACACAAAACAAAGCATTTACGTTATTTTTTTTGTTAATTCCGAGCTTATATTGTTGCCATAAAAGGTCAAAATAACCCCCAAAACTATACCCGAGTAATTTTTGCCACAAAAATGAAGAAAAAAATATTGTTTTTATTATTTAAAATAAATAATTAAAATGAACCAATCATATTATGACACATGTCAAGATTTAATCTTAATAACTAACTGAGTTAACGGCCATTAGTCATTAATGACATTTGGTGAATTTTTTAAAAGCTCGATGGCATTTGGTGAATTTTGAAAACCTTGATGGCAGTTGGTGAATTTTGTAAGTACTCAGTGACATTTGATGAATTAGCCGTATAATATATCATTGGAAAGATAATTTCAAGATCTATCCAACCATATAAGATTTGGATAAAGATTATGAGGCACAAAAATAAAATCTGAATATATTCCATCTCGTACAAAACAAGGATTCTCAAAAGGAGTAGTTTTATTCAATTTCAAACTCTTTGAAACATAATTATCAATCCATACTCCATTAGGATTTAAGAGAACCTTTTAGAGTATTCTAGAAGACTATAATCCATCCTAATAGCTTTAGGAATGATAATTAAATTTAGGCCCTCCTCTAGATCATTGGGCCGCATATAAGAACCAAACCGGGCCCAGTTTAGTATTTTGGCCATAAATTCCTCATTATTCATCGGAATTGGTCTTATAATATATCGTTGGAAAGGTCTTTTCAAGCCCCATATACTACACTATTATTGGACCCTTGTCATGGACTAAACTAAACTGGAATGCACGTTTTTCATAAATAGGGTAAGAAAAGAAATATTTTCATAAACAGAAAGAGATATTTTAATAAAAACTTCCTCATCACTAGACTTTTCACACTTTCACCTCGTTCGATAATCAAATGATATGAAAGGTATTCATCACTGGGTTTGATTTTGGGGAACACATTTGGGTGTCTACAGTATGAAAATCAGTTTGTGGATAGCTCTTAAAGCTAGAAGGAAAGCTCAACAATTGATTATAGGTGAATATGAGGAGCAATAATCTTTGTTGCACATGTATGCAGCTGAAATCTTAAGGTTAAATCCTAAGAATACAGTGAAGTTCAAAATGAGGCTTGGTGTGTTTGAAAGAATGTATCTGTGTTTTGATGCTATCAAAATTGGTTTTCTAGTAGGGTTCACACCTTATTTCGGGATTGATGGATGTTTTTTGAAAAGTCCGTTTGGTGGCCAGCTATTGGTTGCTGTAGGTAGAGATGAAAATAATCAAATGTTTCCCATTGCTTGGGCATTGGTGGAGGTTAAGGACACATACACTTAGGGTTGGTTTTCGAAAATCTTGGCAGCATACTTGGGCACTATAGATGGTTTTGGATACACCATAATGTTTGACCAACATAACGGTCTGTTAAAGGTTGTTTCACTTGTCTTTTATAGGGCTAAAACCAGATCTTGTGCAAGGCATGTGTACAACAACTTTTTAGTAGTGTTTAAGCTAGAGCAAAAGAAGCAACTTTTTAACCTTATATGACTTATACATACCCCTAACTATCTCTGAAATCCATTTGGGTAGGTGTAAACACAAATTCCCTTGTTATGCATAGGTACATAAGCTTGTGATTCTTATGTTGGGACATGCTGCCTTGGTGTCTAGGAACATCCTTGTGCAGTTTGACTTTGCTGAGTTTGTGTAGGGACATTCTGCCTTGGTGTTTATGTTTTTGTTCTCCTCTAGTTAGGCTACTTTGGTGGCTTGATACTTGTTGTGTTTCCATGCCCAGCTTCTCCATAATTGCTGCATTTGTGAACCACACCTTTTTTGCCCAACTTAATAATCTCTGTTTCTCCTATGAAAGGCCTTCTCTTAGTGGTAGGTCTTTGGTTTACTTTTTTTCAGCACAGATGGTATGATTGGTACCTATGATGTAAGAGGCCATTCATCTAGGGCATTAATGTGTCTATTTTATATAGTATTTTACCCCCGTCCCTTGGTCATAATTAGTAGTGTTTTTGGATCTTTAGAGCCACTTTTATTACTAATTGGTGTTTTCTAGTGTTTTCGTAGATTTGGTTGACTTTTGCAGGGATTTGCACTTTTGGAGCATTTTCCCGAGATATTATGGAGCAATTACGAGCATTGGAGAAGCACGACCAGTTTCTATAGCCCAGGGCCGGTTAGAGCCATCGAACCGATGATTAAGGGCTCGGTATATGTGATACCGGGGCATTTGGACCGAGTATTCAAGACCCGAAGAGGAAACTCAGATTGGCGCGAAGAATTGGAGCAAAAGTTGGGCAAGCTTGGCAAAATTCTTGAAATATTCCCTACAGTTTTTGGCGACTCCACTGGGGAGGATTTCTATTTTAATTCCTAAAATTTATTTTGGCAATTATTTAGAATGAGTGGATGAGACTCGAAAAGTTCTAAGTATTTCATGTGCGTAATTTTGATTAAACTTATTGTCATATGCATAAAAAAGGTTCTCATTGGAAAGACCATCCGTAATGAGTCAAAAACATAGGATTTTTACACGTAGGGAATCTGAGAAATATCTTTCACAACTATAATCGAAATAATACCGCGAAAACTGGAAAATTATAAGAACACAGAAAGTTGCTGAGGCATGTAGGAACTAGCGTCTAGAAAACAGAGTCTGACGTTAATGATATGGCTCCGTCGCCTGGCGACAACATTTTCGTCTGGCGACAGGGTTATATCCTGCGACGGACTCTGTTGTCTGGCGTCGTGTTCTTCCAATACCGAGCCAGAAATATGCCTTCTTGTTTTGACTAGTTCTAACACTGTTTGCTCGATTCTACTTCCTGATTGAGTTTTTCTCTCTTTTTTTTTTTTTTTTTTTTTTTTTTTTTTTTTTTTTTTCTGAAACCCATATGTGTTCTACATATGGACATAACCCTCTGGGAATTCATGCTCCATCTACGTGATTGAACGCTCTGAGCAACAAAGGGTACATCCGAGAATGTTGAATTCACCAAACCATGGAAGCAAGTTTAACTCGCGGGGTCCCATCCACACGCGCCAACCCTTCCAAAGGTAAGGCTTTCACGCAGTGCATCCGGAATCATAATCATGGACCCTCTTTGACTAACCCATATCCCAAACTTTAGAGAACTAGAGCCATGGTTAGGTTGCAAACTCATTGTATCATGTTGTGACTACTTGACTACTTGTGCATCTCTTACTTGTGCATACTTATTATGTGACTAAACTAACCGTTTGTTTTGAATTGTGTTTGTAAATAAGTCTTAATAAACTAACCAATGACTAAAGGACTTTGTTTAATTAATTTATTAATTAATTTGAATTAATAAAAATACCTTAAATCGAGTCATAGTTCTTTTAAGTCAACCCGGATTTTTATTCCCATATACTGCACAAGCGTCAACTTATTTTGGTCATAGCCGGAGTTGTAGTAAGAACTACGAGTCTTACAACCTATGGATCTGTAGCCCCGAGTTTTATCTTTAATTTGGCGGTGGTTCTGACCCAATCAGAGTCACAGATAAAAAGTTATGACTAAAATACCACATCATGTTCAGTTTCATGCATATATGTGAGGTCTTTACTTAGTCTTTGCTTGAGTCTAGTCACATAGTCTAGCCATACGGTTATGAAATGGGTATTAACATGTCACCTACACTCACTAGTCTTAGCACACACACTTTTTATATGTCACCATGACCATGTCTTAGTGATAAATCACATTTATATAGGATTTATAGCCACGTTTATGCTAAGTTTATAGTAGCTTTTTAGGTCTTTTGTTGCTTTTAGGACACAAATGCATAAGTTGTTTGTTTGTTCTCTATTATGCCCCGTTTGTGTTTGTCTTGATGTTTCAGGTGATTTTATAGTCATTTGGACGCTTTCGAAGTGTTTGGAGTTGATTCGGATGATATTTAGATGGAAGCCGACGAATCGAGCTTATTAATCGCAGATACAATGTTCTTGAATGTTGATTTTGAGTTTTATATGCATGAGGAATGAATATAGAATTCACAAGGGTCGCTATGCATCTTTCAGAAATGAATTTGAGTTCAAAACGAAGTTAAACGATATTTTACAAAGTGACAAAACTGACCTTTGTCCACTCTTTTGATCATAACTTGTGTTCTACAGATCGGATTGATGCGATTCAAATTGTGTTGGAAACTAGACTTGAAGATATTTCCAATGATAGGTCACATGGCCCAATAAGCCTCCTATAAAAGAAGTTATGGCCGTTTTAACCCGAGCAAGGTAGCCTACGACCATACCCCGCGCCCAATCGAGGCTCCGTAGCTACTGCCAGGGCGCGGGGCTGACCTGCGCCCGCAGGATTTGGCGAGTGCACGACCAGCCCACGACCACGAGGTTTCGTTGCTATGCACATCACTCGTCCCTCGTTTCCGTCGATATTATTCGTGCCACGTCACCTTCTATCATCCAATAATATTGCAACTTATGTATATATTATTTTCATATTTCTTTTCTTTAATTATTTTTAGATTAGATTTAGGAAGTTTATAAATATTCCAAGGGATTAATATTTTCCCTTATGCCTTTTATATCTTTTATTAATTTACGTTCTTTTTAATTTTCTCTCGAACCCTAGTTTCCATGACATCTCCATGGATTCTTCCATGGATGATTCTTGGGTTTATTATTTCAATTCATTGAGGTATTTTATTTCTATTTCTTATTTTAAATTATGTTTCATTCCTTATATTTAGTTTTAATTATTTATTTCATGCTTGAGTAGTTTATTTCTAGGGTTTGGGAATCCATGTTTATACTTTAATTCTTGATTGATATTATTTATGATTTGATTATTGATATCTCTAATTAATAGTGTTTTATTGTTAATCTTGCAACCTGATCAATTGTTTGATTAATTATTGTTAATAAGAGTTTGAATTGAAATATCTTACTTTTAGAGGCTTCCCTACAATTAGCAATTCTGATTATGTTAGCGATTGTACTGCATATGTTGAATTGAGAGTGTTAAGACCCGACCGTAGTCTTAGCAATTGCTCTAGATAATTGATTGATTGAATTGTTATTGATACTTGATAGATTTTGAACTATAAACATGGGGAACCTAACCCTAGGTCTTTTTATTAATTGTTTTATTCCTATTTTAATTTAGACAATTTTCTACCCCAATTTCGTGACATAGTTTAGTTTCTCCATACCTTGAAAGCTAGATTAAATAGTCATCTCTCTATGGATTCGACCCTACTTACCCTACTACATTATTAGTTGGTTTTGTTAGGAAATTATTTTTGACAGGTGTACGACAACCTATCAAATTTTGGCGCCGTTGTCGGGCAGACGGCTTAATTTTATTTAGCTTCTTATTTGGTGAGACTAATATATATATATATATATATATATATATATATATATATATATATATTTTCTTTTTTTTTCTCTACTTATTCTTGTGTTTGCAGGTGCTCTTGCTCTTTTGTGGATTTATTTTAATGGCTATTTTTTATTTTCCACAATTTGAGAATGAGGTATTTTGGAGATATTATTATAGGCTTGGTGACTTTGTTGGCCCTAAACATGGAATTGAAGAATGGGATATGTGCTTAGTGATTTATGAGGGTCTAAATGAAGAAACTAGGTATATTGTTGAGTCTATATGTAGTGAAGAATCTTTTGGTTGGGATTTTATTGAGTGGTTTGCTAGAGATACATATGAGTGGGAAATGACATTGTATGCTGAACTAACTCAAGAAAATTTCTTCTCCTTCATTTCTTTGACCAATACTCCATCCCCTTATTATTGTTCTCACTGTCATTCATATGATCATGATGACTCCTCATGTCCTTACAATAATTCTTTCATGCATGTTCCAAACCCCTCTCCCAAGTATGAAGCGCATTCTATTGTAAAATCTAGTGCCTTACCATACATTTATGATGACGATGAAGGGTGGATTAAGAATGAAAATTTTCATGAGAACGTGTATGAATTAATAGATGTTCATGATGAAAACAAAGTGGATATGCTATATATTTTTGAGGATGATGAACCGTTATATGATGAATACATGGTTGAGGAATCATTGGGTATGAAAATTCAAGCTACGGACTCTTGTGCAGACATGCTTATAGAAGAGGGTGCGATTAATAATGGTAAATTCATGGATGTTAAGCCAACTCTACCTTCCCTTTATATCCCATGTGTAGAGAGTCTTAAACTTGTGAATTCATCCTCTATGCTTTATTGCTCTAACTTTCTCAGAATATATCCATTGCATGACAGTGGCAAAGTGGACCTTGATGTTTATTCAAAGAGGTTTATATTGCCCAAAGAACAAGTAGAGAGAAGTTGTAAATTCTTTCCCTTTTCTTTTTATTTTGATTTTTCTTTCTCTTCTTACTCTTCATTTTCTTTTAATTTCTCTTATGATTTTTTTTAACCCCCTGTATTTCAAGATTTTTTGCTTGTTTTCGACCTATATGTGGTTCTCAATGATAAGTTACTCAAGGCATTGGATTCTTCTGATTGACGAATTGGGTAGGGTCGTGCGGGGCCTTAAAAACCAGCGCTAAGTGGGAGGCAACCCAATTTTCTTTTTGTGTGTTTTTTTTTTCTATTTCCTTGTTTATTTCTTATTTTCGTTATTTAAATAATAATGCTAATGTGTGTTCTAATGATGACATCTTTTGCTAGGTACAAACATAGCTAAGTTCCTTGGCTATGTCGGCTACTCAATTACAACTACCAATTGTGGTGGAGGTGTCTATACCTTTGACGCTCCCTTTGCTTACCCACCCCTTTGTGAGTTATGCCTCTCCTTTTTTTATGCTTTAGTTCCTCTTTGTTCACATTGAGGACAATGTGATGTTTAGCTTGGGGGATCGGAGGATGATTGTCATTGTCACTTTATGCATGTTAGTTGTGTTTAGTTTATTTTTATTGCTTTGTAGGTGTTGTATGGTTTGTACCATTCGTTAGGATTGGGAGTTTACATATAACGAAAGAGAATGTATTGCTTTCTTAGGGTTTTAAGTTATTTTTAGTTGTTTTTTTTGCTAGTGCATACTTGTGTCTATCTTTTATATTTTGACTTCGAACCGTGTGCGGATTAGATTTGACTCTCTTGAGATTCTTTTGATCTTAGTTATAATTCTAAAATTTGATCGGTCTGTGCTATACATTGCTAACTGCTTGGCATTGTGTGAATCAATTGAATGGTTTGTGGAAGGATTGGTTGTCCTATATCAAGTATAGCTAGCCAATTCTCTTGTTAGGTCACCTTACTTTGTGTTTGTGTGATTGATGCAATTTGTTATTTCAATGACTTTGGCTTTAGATTTATTAGTAATTTGATTATGATTCACGCATGCCGCACATGATAAAGGCCATGTTCTTTAGGTAACCTTCAGATGATATTTAGATACATTTGTTCTCATTTTGCTCACCCATGTTGTTGCCTTGTCCATTCATTGATATTTAACTACATTACAAGCCTCTTTAGCCCCATTGGTTACTATTCCCAAGTCTAGCTAGCTTGGGGAGCTTATTGATGCGGTGTCGTTGTTTGTCATAGTCAAGCTTCATTTTATGAGAAACATGGTGGAATGAATATTGAAGGAAAAAAATGTATTTATAGTTGAAAAGTGTTACTTGAAGATGTTAAAAAAAAGAAAGAAAATAAAAATAAAAATTTTGTTTATGTGTACTTCATTGAAAAAGCCAAAGAATTGAAAGAAAAATGCAAAGAAAAAAGGAAAAAGAAAGAAAAAAAAATTATTCATGACGATGTATAGTTGATTTCAATCTTGGTTTTTTTTTATGTTTGGAGAAAGTTGACGATGTCAATTGGAGTTGGATCATTATTTGATCGCGTTTATGTGTTTGCTCCCCAAGTTGGCTTTTTACTCACATTTTCCTAAATATTATCCTACCCCTTTACCTTAGCCCCATTACAAGCTTGTAAAGTCCTTTTAATCGGCATATGTGTTTTGTGACTGAGTGAACATTATCTCTTGCTATCGTCAAGTTACTCTTTGTTGCATCAAATATTTATATACTACAAGGTGTGCGGCGAAGACTAGCTTGATTGGGAAATTGTTTGTGGCCATGTTTGGTTTCAATTGTGGATCATGATGTTGAGTGGTTCTATTTGTATTCGAACTAGATTTTGGTCTTAATAACTTTGGTTTGATTGTTTGCTCGAGAGTCATGTCGGTCTTATTCTGGTTCCCTAGAAGTCTTATTTGTCTTGTTTCTCCATCTTGGTTTAGTGTTGCTTGGGGACAAGCAACGGTTTAGCTTGGGGGAATTTGATAAATCACATTTATATAGGATTTATAGGCACGTTTATGCTAAGTTTATAGTAGCTTTTTAGGTATTTTGTTGCTTTTAGGACGCAAATGCATAAGTTGTTTGTTTTGTTCTCTATTACGCCTAGTTTGTGTTTGTCTTGATGTTTCAGATGATTTTATAGCCATTTGGACGCTTTCGAAGTGTTTGGAGTTGATTCGGATGATATTTAGATGGAAGCCGACAAATCGAGCTTATTAATCGTAGATACCATGTTCGTGAATGTTTATTTTGAGATTTATATGCATGAGGAATGAATATAGCATTCACAAGGGTCGCTATACATCTTTCAGAAATGAATTTGAGTTAGAAACGAAGTTAAACGATATTTTACAAAGTGGCAAAACTGACCCTTGTCCACTCTTTTGATCATAACTAGAGTTCTATAGATCAGATTGATTCGATTCAAATTGCGTTGGAAACTAGACTTGAAGAGATTTCCAATGACAGGTCACATGGCCCAATAAACCTAATATAACAGAAGTTATGGCCGTTTTAATCCGAGCTAGGTAGCCTGCGACCATACCTCGCGCCCAATCGAGGCTCCGTAGCTACTGCCAGGGCGCGGGGCTGACTTGCGCCCGCAGGATTTGGCGAGTGCACGACCAGCCCACGACCACGAGGTTTCGTTGCTGCACATCACTCGTCCCTCGTTTCCGTTGATATTATTCGTGCCACGTCACCTTCTATCATCCAATAATATTGCAAACTTATGTATATATTATTTTCATATTTCTTTTCTTTAATTATTTTTAGATTAGATTTAGGAAGTTTATAAATATTCCAAGTGATTAATATTTTCCCTTATGTCTTTTATATCTTTTATTATTTTATGTTCTTTTTAGTTTTCTCTCGAACCCTAGTTCTCATGGCATCTCCATGGATTCTTCCATGGATGATTCTTGGGTTTATTATTTCAATTCATTGAGGTATTTTATTTTTATTTCTTGTTTTTAATTATGTTTTATTCCTTAGATTTAGTTTTAATTATTTATTTCATGCTTGAGTAGTTTATTTCTAGGGTTGGGAATCCATGTTTATACTTTAATTCTTGATTGATATTATTTATGATTTGATTATTGATATCTCTAATTGATAGTGTTTTATTGTTAATCTTACAACCTGATCAATTGTTTGATTAATTATTGTTAATAAGAGTTTGAATCGAAAGATCTTACTTTTAGAGGCTTCCCTACAATTAGCAATTCTAATTATGTTACCGACCATACTACATAGGTTGAATTGAGAGCGTTAAGACCCGACCGTAAGCTTAGCAATTGCTCTAGATAACTGATTGATTGAATTGTTATTGATACTTGATAAATTTCAAACTATAAACATGGTGAATCATAACCCTAGGTCTTTTATTAATTGTTTTATTTTGTTGAGTGATTAAGTTTTGATGATTGTAAACTAATGATGATTATCTATCTAATGTGTTTGTTAAGTTGTGCATAGAAAGCACAAGTTATACTTGGAACAAGATACAAGGAACCTGAGCAATGACAAGTATGTATATAAGGAACTTAAGAAATGTATGATAAGCAATAGAAGAACAAGAACAATGATGAGTGTTATGGTTGATAAGCATGATGATGGCTAAGGAACTATGAAGGTAACTATGTAAATAGGTGTTTGCATATGTTAGCTTCATGAGGTAAGTACTCTATACATACGTGAGTCGTATATGTGTAGGAGTATTTACATAAGCTTTAAGTTTAATTAGTTCTCTCACTTGAAGTTTTTTTATGACAAACAAACTTCAATCTAATGTTTCTCTTAAGTGTTCATGTGAAGACAGTAGGTGAAGTCAATGGGTTGGAACAAAGAAGACTTCAAGAGAAACAAGAGGGAATGAATGAACCTAAAGCAGGTTCTCCCACAAGAACCAAACTACGAAGGAACCAGAAGATATTCTCTAACGAGATGCAGAAGGAACCTTTGGCAGGCTTTCCCACGAGAGCCGGAGCATGTTCCCCAACAGGTACATGAAGAGTTCCCTAACAGGAACTTAACGTTGCCCCGAGAACTAGAATACATCAATACTACAAGATTCCAGAACAAGAGTTTCAAAGAAACAACATGAAGACGAAGAAATCGAAGTATATCGCTCTAGGATTCATGTAAGTATGTTGGACATAAAAGTCAGTCTGGAACAAGTCTAAAGAACCAAGGTGAAATCATGATAGTCAATGAAATTAGAGTTACTGACTTGTCAGGAACTCAGAGACCGTCAGAGTTCCGAAACCTAATCGGAACTTACGTCTGCACGTCGTTAAAGGCCGCAGGTCGAATTTAATGATATATATTTATCTGCCACGTGCATATTTTTTAAGGATTTGGTTTTACAGAATAAAGATATTTATTTTCTAATAAATCGTTGTGGAAAAAGATAAGTTATTTTTGGAAAATATTTTCAGCAAAATAAGTTTTAAATAAAATCTAATTTTATGGCAAGTATATCTTTTGTACAAAGATATGGTAATTATATCTTTTGTAAAAAAATATGGTAAGATATATTAGTATATTTGGAAAACATAAGATTTAGATAAAATCTGATTTTATGGTAAATATATCTTATTATTATTGATTGAATATATTCTTAGTAAAAGATATATTTTTGGAAAACTTATTTTTGGAAAATATCTTTTATTTCTATCTTTTAATAAAACTTATCTTTTACGAAAAGAATAATTTGGGTGTACTATAAATATGCTCATATGTATTCATTCAAAGTAGAGGTTGACGAAGTGCAGTGGTCGTGCTTAATGGTTTCATCCTTCACCACGAAGCTAAATCAAACCTCCAGGTCGAGTTCCAGTCAGGTTCCGGTTACAGTTCGTCCAGTAAGTTCCAAACAGATCTCGAGCGTCCAGCATATTAGTTTTATCTCTTTATTCATTGGTATGTATTTAGAGTTATTCTTTGAGAGCTTGTAATTGGGAAAAAGGGTTTTGAGTGTTTTATGTATTGGGGTGTGAGAGTTCGTGAGAATTCTCGTTTTTATAATATTGTATTGTAAGAGTGCAATGTGTGAGCTTCTACAGTGAAGCCGAATGAGCTTCTAGTGAGAGGCCGAGTGTAGGCACTTTGGGAGTGCTGAGTGAATCTAAGTTTGGGACTTAGATTGGGTAAGATAGGGTCTTATCGTGTAGCAAGTTTAGTCAGGAACTTGTGAGTAAAGGTCTGTCACTTAATAGGTTTGTAACTTGGTGTTTGCCTTATTATAGTGGATTGGTTTGGCTTGAAATCCCTTGGAGGGTCGAGGTTTTACTTCCAGTTGGGCCCTGGATGGTTTCCTCGTAAAATCCGCTTTGCATTGTCTAAGTTCCTAACTGCAATCAGTTTTATATTCCGCGAAAACTAGGCACTAGGAACATACTACAATTCACCCCCCCTCTTGTAGTATGTCATCCGAATTAACAATTGGTATCAGAGCCAATGCTCTAGATAAAACCTAGTAACCCCGAGGAGCAAGTTCCAGGCTAGGATGTATATCTACGAGAAATGCAGCAATTGGAACTCAACCCAAGAATGTTCCCAACTCCACATTAAGACCAAAATCTTCTTGTAAAGCAGAAGTAATTAAAAGATTAACATCTTTGAGGTAAGTGTTTCGTCTTTGAATTCTTTGTTATATGCATGTTATTGTGTGTGCGAGTTCCTTGCGGTATTTTTAGTTAAATTGTTGATTTTATTATTAATGTTTTTAAATCAATTTTGTGTAACCTCAAATCTGATTTGAGTGTATTTAAAAATCATTTTTTTCAGATTTATAAATTGATTTATTAATAAAGAATCTGTTTACTGGAAATAGTTTAAGGAACTTATTGTTTAGAATTATGCATATTTGATCTTTTGGAACCTGGACTACCCTTGAATGGAAACTTAATTCTTTAGGCAAGGTAATAAACGAATATTTTGAATATTTGCCAAAGAATGACCTTATCATGTGTTTTTATTATTTAGAATATTTATTATGTAGACACATGATGTTTATTGTTAGTAAAGATAGTTGGCTTAATTGTCGTTGTTTTAATTATGGATTATTGATGACTATTACTAACAAGAAGGTATCCAATATATATTGGGTAACCAAAGCCAAAAGGTGAATGATTTTGCAGGCTATGTGAGTGGAGACAACCTATTAATAATGATGATACTTTGGTTTTTTGTATATAAGGAATTATGTGCAAGTTCCTCTCAGTAGAGAGCCTTTATAAGAGGTTTGTAGTAGGTGAAGCGACAATATGGAAAAGTGTGTAAGTCGCCTATACTTCTCTATGTAAATATTGGTCATTTTCTTTTGGTATATATCTTAATCCTTCACAGATTCCTGTTGAAATTCAATTACATATTTCCAAGGTGGTATTTGTGAATGGATGTAAAAGAGAAGTTGTTTTAAAGCTTATAGCATATATCATGACAAACTAACTTCTCTTCTAGTTTGGTACTGGTTGTTAATGATTGTTTTGTAGGTTTGTCCATTGAGATAAATCGGTGCATAAAAGTTTGTTCCGTTAGGAACTTGGTGCTTAACTAGTTGGAACTTGATGAACTTGAATTGATAAAATAGATTTAGGATATAGGAATAACAAAGCTTCTATATCAAGGTGCTATAGGAGTTAGTGTACAAGTTCCTGTTCAGCTTCTTATGCAAGTTCCAGTCAAGTTCCTATTGTTCAAAGTTCTTTGGAACCAAGCATAAATTCCTGTAACAGATTCTTATGAAGGATGATGAGATAAGATGATTATCTTTGTCTACGTGTTGGAGATCCATAATTTCGTTTATGGAACGACATCCAAAAGGGAGTATTTTTACTGGAACTTTATGTTTTAATACTTTTATGCTTTAGGTTTTATCTATCTCTCTTGACTAACCTACTAACCTTTTGAAAGCACAAAAGAATTCTCTTGGGTTTTGATTTTTCAGGTTATATCTTCAGAATGAATATTTGAGGAACTTTGAAAAGGTGTTGAAGAACTTGAGATTAAACCAACACGTTCCTTTACCCAAGATACAATGGTCAAAAGGACCAGAAGGGCATGTTCCAACCTGATATCAATAGGAACATGAACAGTTGCAGGTGCATAGTAGGAAGGAACTCGTAGTATCTCGACAGCGAGGTTCCAAAGGGATGATGATTGTCAAATCAAGATATTTCTTGATATTAACCTACAATGGAAGAACTTTGAATTATAAGACTAACACATAAGGTAAAATTGTTGCATAACAGGTGGTTAGTAAGTCAAGTTCCTATACCATTGTGAACATTTTTTTTTTGTCGAGTTTTTGATGCACATTTTGGTGTTTTAAATGCTTGGAACTCTAGATGTTTTACGAAATAATTCTATGCTTCAAACTGCAAACATGTTAATCTTTTTATGCTTGATAAACCTAGTAGGAACTCGATAATAGGTATATGTATACGTAAGTTCCAAACAGGTAAAGATTGAGAAGCATGAGGATTAAAATATGTTATATTCTCTTTCAACATCGGGTAGATGGTAAGCAACACTAATCCGTTGGATCTTAGTGATATGGATTTGTTTATCATGTGATATTTAGAGACTAATTGAAAGATATGTCTTGTTTATAAGTAATGAATGCAAATGGACACTTGGTTACTTTTCTTAATAGAAGAGATGATGAACTGTTTGTTGAAAGTCTTTTCTATCACAGGGTTTGTTGCTAAATGTTCATTATTTATGAAGTTATGGATCTAACAATGGAACCTAGTTCCAGTCATGTTTGATGTTTGTAGTAGGAACACAGGATTGACAATAAGTTTCCAACTTTGAATCATGAAAGACATGAAGAGAACAAAGTTATATGTTAATGGTCTTTGCAGGTTATTTGGAATAGTTTTCAATGTCTCTTACTACATCATCAACACTGAAGCAATAGATCTTTGATTAACAAGACACCCTATGTTCCACTTAGGGATGTTTGATGATAGAAGTGCTAAGGCGATTTACCCATAAACGCCTAGATCAGTAAAACAAAAAGAGTTTACACTATCATGTTTGATGTGCAAAAAGTGAACATATTTTGAGACTAACAGGTTTGTTCTCATCAAGAAGGTTATAAAATATGAACTCACAAATTCTTGTAGAACTAACTGAGTTCCTAGTAAAGAAATATGTCACTAAGGATAACAACAAGGGCTAGCTACACATGTTGAGGAACTTTTAGATGTTAAGTTCCAGCTCATGCAGCAAAGTTCAATGAACTCAATATAAGAAAGCAAGTTCCGACGAAGTTCCAGAGTTGAGATAATATTTGTTCCAACCAGCAAAATCTCAAAAAACTATGGAGCTACAGTGTCTTATATGCATATGTAACTAAGGCCGAGCCTCAAGATATTGAAGCATTTGGGATGGAGCTTGAAGGTTTGATGTGTAACAAGAACTCAATGAGCTTAAAAGGAAGAAGGTGTTTGTTACATCCTGAACATATTCTAGAACACCTAAAAAGGGTCGGAGATTAAAAGGGGTGTTTTGGAAAAAGCTTGTTGAATAAGGCACGTGATTGGAACAAGGCCATGTTGGTTCTTATAGGAAACAACCAATACAAAGGTATGTATTGTTTTCCAGGAACTTGTTGCTCGTATAGCTAGACTTGAAGGTAATTGAATATTATTTTATCTTGCTGTTTATATGGGATTAGAGTTGTACCACATGGATGTCATGGATGTCTTTTGTATAACTTTCTGTTATATGTCTATGTGGAACATACTCTAGGATAAATTGCTATCCAAGTTCCTTCTTGAAAATTGAGCTTTAAAATTGTCAATTTTTATTTTCAAGATGGACTAAGGTTTTAGTTGTACTTATTTACATTGATTATATTTTTTGGTACAACTAACGAGCCATTGTGCATTGGTTTTTGATGAATATATGATGAGAAAATATATTTATAAGCATTAACCATTGACAATGGAACTTGAGTTAGAAGTGGAAGTTCATATTAGATTTGAGATCATCAAGGAACAAAACAACCACTTCAAGAACTCCAAGGTAAGCCATCATGTCAACCAATGTTTTAAAAGTTATATTTTTACTGGTTATAAACTACATAAGATATAAGTTCCTTTTCACATGTCGGCATTAGATGAATTGAATTGATATATTTTTGGTATGAATGCAATATGTGAATTTGTGAATGGATTCTCTTATGGTTTTGTCTTGACTTGTCATATTCTTGTATATTGCTTAATGGAACAAGACTTGATGAAACATAACCTGAGTATAAAGTATTTTTCCCTTAAGTTATGTCAAGTTGGGGTTCCTATGCTTGTTAAACTTGAAGTAAAGAATGTGCGCTTATTGTTTATGTGTCACACTTAGTTCTGATGTTGTAAAATACATACTAACTTGCCTAAGAGTATTAGAGGTCTCATAATAGAACTATGGGTGCTGTCAAACACGAAGTTCCTAAGTTGCCAAAGGAAAAATGGAAGAAACTTTGATGGAACAAGACAGGTAAGTTCCTAGACCGTTTGTACCTCATTTGTTTAAATTTCAGAGGAAACTAACCTATCTTTTAGCCAACTTTCAAGCATCCACACCATATTTCTTCGAATGCAACATTATTCTACAACTTTTAGTTGTGTGTCCGTGTTGCGCTATACTTATTTCATATTTTCATATATTCGAAGATTCTATCGACCCTATTTCCTTATCTTTTCATATAGCCATACTTCTTATTCTTAATTCCCATGTTCTCTAAGTTTGTTCATCATTTATGGATCAATGAAACGTGAAGAATGGTGATTACATATTGAGGGGGAAGTTGAAGAAAAAGAAAAGAAGTAAGCACTTGAAAAGGAAAAAGAATGGTAAGGAACTCAGGGGGAATAAGGTAGGAACCAAGAAATCAAAATGGTTCAAAGCTGGTTGTGGAACTCAAGTGTATGAGTAAGTATTATCTTCATTGATTTAAAATGTGTTATTCTAGGAAAGCACGCAAAACCTGTGTAATGACACCTTATGTTATAAAAAAAAAAAAAAGAAGGGTGATCCAGTATTTAATTTCCTAGATATCTAAATATGAAGAATATTGACTATGTTGATGTCGTGTACTCGTATACTTGGTAAGCTAGCTAGTGAAGGAGCAACATTAAACGTTGAAGGAACTTGACTATGAAGCTGAAATCTGTTTAAGTTCCAGTAAGCAGAATGTTTCTCAAAGAAGTTGGTAGTTGAATTAAGGGAACTTGGTTATTAATTAGCAAGATAAATATGTGTTGTGTTTAGTAGGAGGTTCAAGAGTATGAAATGAAGAACAAATGTGGTGAATCTTATCATCTCAAAAGGTCTAAACGAAGAGCACAAATTCCACTTCATGTTCCCTCTACTTATTTTGTTCCATATGCTTCTTTATATATCCTTTGAGCTTGCGCTTTCATTTGCCCATTCATACAATCCATTTCTAAATTTTTAGCTTTGATCTTTACTTGATTTTTAACTTCTTATTTGTCAAGTTCAATTAAGGGTTTTTAAGTTGGGCCTTTGGATTGTGAGTTGGAAATTAGTTTGGAAATAGTATCCAGTTTGAAAAGTGAGTACCTTGAGGCTTTTAGGAACAACAAGTGTTTAACCATTATATATTTACTTATTATATGGTGGTAGGTGTGACATATGACTTTATGTGTGTGTAATTTACGGAAAACAAACTTGTGGAACAATACCCTTTTTGATAATGACAAAAGGAGGAAGAATATGTATGATGCTTATGGTATATAGTAGTTAATGTCTAAAGTTCTTACATCATGATTGTTGAAAGTATATATATATATATATATATATTGATAATTGATAATGATGTTATGGTATATAGTAGTTAATGTCTAAAGTTCTTACATCATGATCGTTGAAAGTATATATATATATTGATAATGATGTGTACAACTAAGTTTCTAACTGTGTGAAGTTCCTATGTATGTTCCTAACTTGTTCTAAATGTTATTTCCTTAAAGAACTATGGGGGAATAAATGTACAACGATTATTTATCCTTTAATGTGTGATAAGCATCATTAGTTTGTCATCATCAAAAAGGGGGAAATTGTTGAGTGATTAAGTTTTGATGATTGTAAACTAATGATGATTATCTATCTAATGTGTTTGTTAAGTTGTGCATAGAAAGAACAAGTTATACTTGGAACAGGATACAAGGAACCTGAGCAATGACAAGTATGTATATAAGGAACTTAAGCAATATATGATAAGCAATAGAAGAACAAGAACAATGATGAGTGTTATGGTTGATAAGCATGATGATGGCTAAGGAACTATGAAGGTAACTATGTAAATAGGTGTTTGCATATGTTAGCTTCATGAGGTAAGTACTCTATACATACGTGAGTCGTATATGTGTAGGAGTATTTACATAAGCTTTAAGTTTAATTAGTTCTCTCACTTGAAGTTTGTTTATGACAAACAAACTTCAATCTAATGTTTCTCTTAAGTGTTCATGTGAAGACAGTAGGTGAAGTCAATGGGTTGGAACATAGAAGGCTTCAAGAGGAACAAGAGGGAATGAATGAACCTAAAGCAGGTTCTCCCACAAGAACCAAACCACGAAGGAACCAGAAGATATTCTCTAACGAGATGCAGAAGGAACCTTTGGCAGGCTTTCCCACGAGAGCCGGAGCATGTTCCCCAACAGGTACATGAAGAGTTCCCTAACAGGAACGTTCCCTAACAGGAACTTAACGTTGCCTCGAGAAATAGAATACATCAATACTACAAGATTCCAGAACAAGAGTTTCAAAGAAACAACATGAAGACGAAGAAATCGAAGTATATCGCTCTAGGATTCATGGAAGTATGTTTCATAAAAGTCAGTCTGGAACAAGTCTGAAGAACCAAGGTGAACTCATGATAGTCAATGAAATTAGAGTTACTGACTTGTTAGGAACTCAGAGACCGTCAGAGTTCCGAAACCTAATCGGAACTTACGTCTGCACGTCGTTAAAGGTCGCAGGTCGAATTTAATGATATATATTTATCTACCACGTGCATATTTTTTAAGGATTTGGTTTTACAGAATAAAGATATTTATTTTCTAATAAATCCTTGTGGAAAAAGATAAGTTATTTTTGGAAAATATTTTCAGCAAAATAAGTTTAAAATAAAATCTAATTTTATGGCAAGTATATCTTTTGTAAAAAGATATGGTAATTATATCTTTTGTAAAAAAATATGGTAAGATATATTAGTATATTTGGAAAACATAAGATGGAGATAAAATCTGATTTTATGGTAAATATATCTTATTATTATTGATTGAATATATTCTTAACAAAAGATATATTTTTGAAAAACTTATTTTTGGAAAATATCTTTTATTTCTATCTTTTAATAAAACTTATCTTTTACAAAAAGAATAATTTGGGTGTACTATAAATATGCTCATATGTATTCATTCAAAGTAGAGGTTGACGAAGTGCAGTGGTCGTGCTTAATGGTTTCATCCTTCACCACGAAGCTAAGTCAAACCTCCAGGTCGAAGTTCCAGTCAGGTTCCGGTTACAGTTCGTCCAGTAAGTTCCAGACAGATCTCGAGCGTCCAGCATATTAGTTTTATCTCTCTATTCATTGGTATGTATTTAGAGTTATTCTTTGAGAGCTTGTAATTGGGAAAAAGGGTTTTGAGTGTTTTATGTATTGGGGTGTGAGAGTTCGTGAGAATTCTCGTTTTTATAATATTGTATTGTAAGAGTGCAATGTGTGAGCTTCTAGAGTGAAGCCGAATGAGCTTCTAGTGAGAGGCCGAGTGTAGGCACTTTGGGAGTGCTGAGTGAATCTAATTTGTGGACTTAGATTGGGTAAGATAGGGTCTTATCGTGTAGCAAGTTTAGTCAGGAACTTGTGAGTAAAGGTCTGTCACTTAATAGGTTTGTAACTTGGTGTTTGCCCTATTATAGTGGATTGGTTTGGCTTGAAATCCCTTGGAGGGTCGAGGTTTTACTTCCAGTTGGGCCCTGGATGGTTTCCTCGTAAAATCCGCTTTGCATTGTCTAAGTTCCTAACAGCAATCAGTTTTATATTCCGCGAAAACTAGGCACTAGGAACATACTACAATTCACCCCCCTCTTGTAGTAAATCATCCGAATTAACATATTCCTATTTTAATTTAGACAATTTTCTACCCCAATTTCGTGACATAGTTTAGTTTCTCCTTACCTTGAAAGCTAGATTAAATAGTCATCTCTCTGTAGATTCGACCCTACTTACCCTACTACATTGTTAGTTGGTTTTGTTAGGAAATTATTTTTGACAGGTGTACGAAAACCTATCACTTAGGTTCATGCATGAGTCGTTTTTCCGTCATTTGAGTTAAGGGTCCATTCCATTTCTATTCTCTTCCATATCCTCTTTCAATCTATTGCATGTTCACTTGAGCTTGAGCCAAAAATAAATAATAAAAAACTTATCCCTAATTTCCCTTTCTACAGTACTTGGTCAAGGAAAGAAGGGTGATTAATCAAGGACAACACCTTTATTCAAGTTCAACTTTTTGATAAACCGATAAGTCAAAAGAGAAAAGCTAAGAAGATAATGGCAAGTCAAGAAGAAGTCAATGAGCTTAAGAAGCAAATGGTTGACGGGACTGAGGTGTTGAAGGCTTTAACCCTTCAAATCAATGACCCAGTGAAAGAACAACAAATGGAGCTCATGCAAGAAAGCTTGAGAAAAATATCCAATGACTATAGATTCCAGGGCATTAGCTCACAAGGGGTCTCAGTGGACAAGGAGCTTCTTCCGCAGAAGTTCAATGCCAATGACATCCCTAAGTTTAAGCCAACTGACAATCCTTACTTTCATTTAAGGTCCTTTGAAACTGTAAATGAACATTAAAGGGATTCATAAGAACATTTTTCACTCTTTATTCTCGCTCTCTTAAATCCATTTGTCAACATTGGTTCTTCTCCCTTGATAAAGAGAAGACCTCTACCTGAGATGGAATAAAAAATGCTTTCATTGATAGATATAAGTGTAATATTCAAATTGAAACCAACCATAGACAACTTGAGATGCTAAAACAAAAAGGAAACGAAGGGTTCACCTCCTTATTCAACAAGTGGAGGGAAACTTCCGCTAACATGATCGAATTCCCTACTGAAAAAGAATCCGTGAGGATGTTCATAAAAAATTTACAAGAAAAGTATTCAAAGCACTTAAAATATCAACATAACTTGAATACTTTCAAGGCCGTCTATGACATAGGCATCGAGATCGAAGATGACCTCGCAAAGAAAAAAGCTACTAACAATAGTTACCACAGTGGCCGGAAAGGAAAAAAGAACGACAATCCTTCTTCTTCCGAAAACGCCCACTCTAGTAACAATGTTAGTACCTTTGATCTCAGTGAAGTTTTAGCCATGGATAACCAAGGATCTAATAAGCAACTAAGGAAAGACTTCAACCCCATTGGAATGAGCTATGATGCTGCCTTCGTTCGACTCCATACTAAGGGACTCATTACTCCCATTGGACCTATTCAAGATCCTGCACCTAAAAAGAGATTGCCTAGTTGGAATCCAGATGCACATTGCAAGTACCATCAAGGTAGGGGTCATACTACTGAGAGCTGTTGGAAGCTAAAAGAGGCTATCCAACATTTTATCGATAATAACAAGCTTCCCATACCTCCAGCTAGCAATAAGAATGAGTGATGATAAAGCAAACGACACAAGGCGAACTTCAACGACAAGATTTTGTGACCTCTCTTTTTCTATTTCTTTTTCATTCTTCCTTTCCCCAATAAGTCTAGCATAGGCACCTTTATTTTTCCTTAGATTTACTTTGTAGGTTTTTCTTTCAATAAAATGATCATTTTATTTCTTGCATATGATCATTGCATCGCATTAAAAAAAATAAAAAAATAACGTCGAACTGAGTACAAGGTATATCAATGATTTGAGGCACCTCTTGTAGCCATGTCATATCTCCTTTCACCTTTCAAATATACAATCCTTTTTTGATAAACCACTTTGAGCCTCATCTAACGATAGACCTTTCTTTCTTCAACCCACATCTACATAACCTTGTGATGGGATGGTGTGTAACTTATGCAATTTTCAAAAAAAAAAAAAACAAAAGCTTGAGTGTATCAAAGACTAAAATAGCAAAAATATAAATAATAAAAAGTTTACAAAAGGGCAAGTGTTACAATGTCTTTGACATGAACATGTCTTTGATATGAACACGTCTCAGATTGCGTCTCTTATCGAGTTCTCGGTACCGTGCCTGAGAAACATGAATGCCAAGTGAGTGATATAACGCATGATCGGGATTTCCCACACTTATAAAAATAAAATAAATTATAAAGCAAAAGAGAGAGCAAAATATAAACAAAAAAAAAGAGAAAAGAGACCTAAAAAAGAGTTAAAAGCCTCAAGCATAAAAATATAAAGATTCAAAAGCAAGGTTGCACACCTTGGGGGCTTATCTAGGGTCTTGAGCTTTTATCCTTTTCTTCTTCAACCTTTAGCCTAACCACGTTACAACCCCTAAAAAGACCTTTTTGAGGTATACACACACTTGTGCGAGGTTCGGCTAAAGCTACATTCGGCCTGATTCCTAACGGATACGTAGGCAACCTCACATTGAGGTGCGGCCGTAACAAAAATGCATTCATATTCACATTCACACACTCATACCATGATCATATCAAGGGATCCCCTATGCTCATCCCTATCTACTTAGAGCTAGACTTGGGGGCTTGATCCCTACATTATTAGCTTACCTAGCCTAAAGAGTCACCATTATTTGACTATTCTAAAAATAATATGTTTTTCAACACACTTAACCTCTGCGGCCTAACTTTAGTGTCACTTTCACACACTGCACAGATACATGACCAAATAGTCTTCCCCTTAGGAACCCTTTGTCATGAAGTCTTAACACAACATTGAAGCATAATTCGTCATAAAAAAATCACTCATCACTCATCATTGCATCACAAAGTACGAAGTGCTTAGCCTCCGTGCCTAAGTTGCCCAAATACTTTCATCATTGAGTCAACAATTGAGATAGCCTAGGATGAATTAATCCTTGCACCTTGAAAAATAGTATCAAACAACATTTGACTAAGCTCATTCAACATGCACCATAAAAAACTTCTTCCTTTTATGTCTTTCTATTTCGGAAGAAAGTCGGTACCCTCCACAAAAAAAATGACGGAAATTTTTTGCATTTTTCGAGTCGTGCGATCACACTATAATGCACACACGAGTCATGTCGTGTCATATCATCTTGAATTTAGTCTAACACATGTGTAAAACACTTTGAGTCAAGTCATGACAAGTCATATGTGAGTAAAAATAAGCCTTAGGTCAACCCTAAGATAATTAAAGAGATGAGCAAAGTCCTATAGTCAAAAAATATAAATACAGGTACATTCCAAAGAGCAAACGAGTAAGAATATTCCCGGATTTTTTCGAAAGAAACCGCGAATATAAATGCATAAGATTCTTCTAAGAATAAGAGGAGGTTAAGCAAAACTTACAAATTGGAGATGAAGAGCTTTAATTTAAGAAGATTTGGTTGAAAGGAAATAACCAAGTTAAAGGTTCGGAGTGAAACTGGGCAATAAACAACAGCGGCATAAGGAGACGGGTTTAATCAAAAACCCTGATTTCAGCGCCAGATGACGAAATTGCCGCCAGGAGACAAGTAGAAAGAGCGGCAACAGCGTCTTCCAGCAGGCGCTGGTGCGGCAACAAAACGTGTGGCCCCTTAATGTGCTTATTGTGACCTCGTGTAGCAATTTGGGTTCCTTGGTGCGCCAGTTAGCCCCTATAAGCAATTTGACATGATTTAGTAATTGGCTCGATTACAATCACATAAAGTGATCGACCTGATAAAAGATCGTCTCACTTAGCTTAAAGCGCCTAAACATTGGCTCATAGCAAAGCACCGACATAATGGTTTACAAGTAGTAAAAAGCACCGACGTAATGGTTCACAAACAGCAAAAATGTGCCGACGTATTGGCACCGCGGAAATTACAGCGAAAAAATTACAACAACAAAGTTCAAGGGAGCTTTAAAGATCGACAAGCATTGGTCTTTAGTAATTTTCTTAGGAACATTATCGTAACAACTAAGGATGACTTCAAGCGAAGGTATCTTCGACAGCGTTCCCTAGGATATGGAAGGTTGTCAGAAAGCTGAGGATAGCTTCAAGAGAATTTATCTTCGACGACGTTCGCTAAGATTGTGGGGGTTATCATTAAGATTTGAGAAGATAACATGAGATGGGCGGTCTTCGACAGTATTCGCTAAGATTGTGGAGGTTGTCACCCAGATTTGAGAAGATAGCACAAGGTGGGCAGTCTTCGACAGCATTCGCTAAGATTGTGGAGGTTGTCACCAAGATTTGAGAAGATAGCACGAGATGGGCTGTCTTCGACGGCATTCTCTAAGATTGTGGTGGTTGTCACCAAGATTTGAGAAGGGCGGTTCGTGATGAGGCGGTCTTCGACGACTTTTTCTATGATTGGGAAGGTTGTCATTATGATTCAGGAAAAAGGCTCGATATGTAGCAGCATTGATCGATGGCGTTCCCTATCTTGTGGAGGGTTGTCACAAACAACTAGAGGTGATTTCAAGCGAAGTTATCTTCGATCGTATTCCCTGGCTTGCGGAAGATGGTCACAAGGCGGTAGAAGATTGTTTCAAGCGAAGTAGTTTTTGATAGGATTCTCTGGCTTGCAGAAGACTATCACAGCGA
Organism: Chenopodium quinoa; assembly: GCF_001683475.1. Lineage (NCBI taxonomy): Eukaryota > Viridiplantae > Streptophyta > Magnoliopsida > Caryophyllales > Amaranthaceae > Chenopodium > Chenopodium quinoa. Next base: position 772,470 of record NW_018745324.1, read on the forward strand.
AAATTGGAGGCAGCTACAAGCGTAGTAGTTTTCAAGAGGTATCCCCTAGCTTGAGGAAGATCGTCACAACAAATCGGTTACTCCTAGAGACGTGTGCTCGACGGTGCAAGATACACGTTTCTTAACTCTTTTATTTGTTTTAACTAACGCTAGTTTGCAGGTATCAGCGTTACAAGAATGGTTTAGGATCGTAGAACGTTCTGAATCATTCTCCGTCCCTATCGCAACTTTGACTTTTGTTTTCGAAACATAAGTTTCTCCAAACTCAGTTAAAGTGGGGGCTTCTATAGACACCCAAATGTGTCTCCCCAAAACCAAACCCAGTGATGAATACCTTTCATGTCATTTGATTATCGAACGAGGTAAAAGTGTGAAAAGTCTAGTGATGAGGATGTTTTTATTAAAATATCTCTTTCTGTTTTTGAAAATATTTCTTTTCTTACCCTATTTATGAAAAACGTGCATTCCAGTTTAGTTTGGTTCATTATAAGGGTCCAATAATAGTGTAGATAGATGGGCCTTTCCAACGATACATTATAAGCCCAATTCCGATGAATAATGAGGAAGTTATGGCCAAAATACTAAACTGGGCCCGGTTTGGTTCTTATATGCGGCCCAATGATCTAGAGGAGGGCCTATATTTAATTATCATTCCTAAATCTATTAGGAATTATTATAGTTTCTATAATTCTCTAGAAGGTTCTCTTAAATCCTAATGGAATTAGGATTGATAATTATGTTTCAAAGAGTTTGAAATTGAATAAAACTACTCCTTTTGAGAATCCTTGTTTTGTACGAGATAGAATATATTCAGATTTTATTTTTGTGCCTCATAATCTTTATCAAAATATTATATGATTGAATAGAGCTTGAAATTATCTTTCCAATGATATATTATAATATTAAATCCGAGCTATAACGAAAAAGATATGAATGGAATATGAAACTCTATCCAAAACTGACACCCTTCCATTATTTCGGCCATATATTTTTAAATACAAAATATTTTAATATAATTTTAATTGGGTTGGAAATTATACTTCAAGAGCTTTCCAAAGACATATTATATGACAGATTTGGACTTCTGGATCAAAACATATGATAAAAAAGAATCCGCAAAAACTGTCTTGCAGCGCCAAACGACAGACCCTGTCGCCTGGCGACAAACCCTGTCGCCTAGCGACAGATTCTGTCGTTGATGACAGAAGCGTGTTTTATTCCTTTCGAACTCTGATTCTTTTCTATCGATTCCGGACTATTTTATTATTAATAGGGTCCCTGGACCTTCGTTTTTCAACAACTAGAATTCTCTAATTCTTCTCTCTCTCTCTCTAAGCTAAAGCTTATTTTCTCTCTCCCTCTTTCTAGCCTAACCTTTTACAAACAAAATTCCTCATACATTAGCACTAGACACACCTAGACAAGTTCGAAGTTGCCTTTTCCCTAGACGTGAAAGAAAGAGATACGAGGCATCCAAGTAAGTACTTTAATTGTTTAATTAATATTTTTGATATAGAAACATGTTTAAGTTGTTATTATGGTTTATAGTATCATAATTGACATGGTAAAGTCGTATCCCCTAATCAAAAGTATTACCTAAGTCCTCTAATTAATGCAGATAGGGAAGTAGGGTTGAATCCACAGAGAAACGAGTCTTTCTATTCCTTATTAATTAAAGTATTCTAAATTATAAAGTAACCAATATGTAAATTTGGATATGAAACTAAATTACGAAGATTAAGAATAAGGAGAAAACAATGAATAAAAGGATCTAGGGCATAGGTTCACCAATAAATAATAGGAAAATTGTAAACTAATAATCCCACCTTTAGTGAGTCTTCTATAAACAATCCCACCTTTTGAAATTCCAGAAACAATCCCACCTTTGGTAGGGATCTTCCATTAACGATCCCTTTGACCTATAACCTGTTAAGCAGGTTAATTTTTTTTAAATTTTTTTCAAAGTCACATGTGACTTGATGATTGGACAAAATAGTAAAAGTTAACAAAAAAAAAGGGTAAAAAAATAAAAATAAAAAACAAAAAGAACCCCACCAGCCACCCCCACAGCCACCAGCCACCCCCCAACCACCGAGAAACACCTACCCCATACCCTAGGCCCAACTAAAAACGGCCGGAAAACACTACCCAGCCGCCGAAAACCCTTATGATCGCCGAATACCGCCATCCCAGCCCCGATAAACCCCTACTTATGAAAACCCTTACGACATTTTTGACAGCTTCTGACGCCAAACAGGCTTGCTTCTTCCTCTTCCTCCTCCCTGCATCATTCCGCGCAGCCTCTCATCTGCATCAGCTATACCTGCACTGCTCAACCCTGTTCGTATGCCTTCAAAATTAGCCTCCGAGTGAATCAACGGGTCTCTCAAAAGATCAGATGCTGCAGATCTGTCATGTGGAAGTGCCAGACAGACATCAATGAACTCCCTAATCTCAGGATCTGTCACTTTTTCAAACGCAGCAGGCCTTACACCCCTCTGAACACGCGACTGAATCTCATCGCGATTCTTGCATTCGCTGTAAATCTTTTCTTTACTCATCATCTGAACCACGCACATCCCGAAAGAATACATGTCAGCCCGCTGATCATAGTCCAACAGAAAAACCTCTGGTGCCATGTACTCTGGTGCATCAGGATAGTCCTGTAAATCAGCACCCTCTTCAAGCCTTCTCGCGGCACCAAACTCTCCTAGCTTAACCTCGCCTGTATTCCCATTAATAAAGATGTTCTCGAGGTTAACATCACGGTGCATAATCGGTGGGGTTTGACTGTGCAGATCTGTCATGTGGTGCCTGTATTTTTTTTTTTTGGCTTTTTTTTTTTAATTATTCAAAAAATAAAATGAACCTATAAAAAATTGACACATGGCATATAACCTAAGAAATCCGGTAACTAAAATAATCAAATCGGTCAGGGATTGTTAATGGAAGATCCCTACCATAGGTGGGATTATTTCTGGAATTTCGAAAGGTGGGATTGTTTATGGAAGACGCACTAAAGGTGGGATTATTAGTTTACAATTTTCCTAAATAATATTCCAGGGTAAAACACAATAATCAATCATCAATGCATACATTAATCAGATCATAAAGGGCTTTCGCTACGTATTACAATCACACAATTAATTTACCGGTATTAAATCTCATCTCTCGAATCTCGACTTAACCATTTATAAATTAACCTGCCTATTGAAACTAGACCTAAACATCAATTCTCATCTGTTGAATCTCGAATCAATATTGTTAAACTCATGCATAAAAGATCTGCGCAAATCTAGTCACAGAGCATTAAATCAATCAATAGGAAATTAATCTAGCATTGACAATTAACAACCATAAATTACCCTTTCATATTATTTATAGATCCCCATAAACCCTAGAAATAGAACTACTCACACATAATAAAAACTAAACTAATCAAAGCAATAAAACAAGACATGATCAAAGGAATAAAAATAAATAACTAAGATTAAGAGAAGAGAAATTGTTACCAGAGAAAAGCTGGAATTAAGAATAGAGTTAAGAACAAAGTATAAGAGAGAAAACTAACCTAAGAGCTAAGTAGAGAAAGAAAATCTAAAACAGAAGGTGATTAAAATTCGTACCAAAAATCGTACTTAAACCTCCCTAAAACAAATCCTAATTGAAAACTAATCAGATCCTTAGAAAACACGCGCCCGATCGGGCGAAGGGCCGCCCGGTCGAGCCCGCCTTTTTTTACTACGCCCTTGCTGGTGTGCTGCGCCCGATCAAGCCTACGCTCACCAGATCGGGCGCGGCTTCTTCCTTGATGTTGCTTTGTGCGCCGCCCGCCCGATCGGGCGTATGCTTGCCCGATCAGGCCTGGCTTCTTCTTCGAGGCTTGGATTTCGATTGGGCTCAATTCCTTGGCCCAATCCGGATTTCCTCAACGGGTCTTGATTACTTGATCCAATTGCCCCGGTATCACATACCGAGCCCTTAATCACCGGCTTGATGACTCTAACCGGCCTTGAGCTTCAAAGATGGTCGTGTTCCTCTAATTTCTGTAGTTGATCCATGAAAACCCGGGAAAATGCTCCAAAAGTGCAATTTCCTGCAAAACTCAACCAAAACTACAAAAACACTAGAAAACACTTATTAGTAATAAAAGTGGCTATAAAGAGCCAAAAACACTACTCATTATAACCATGGGACGGGGGTAAAACACTATATAAAATAGACATATCAAACTCCCCAAGCCAAACCTTTGCTTGTCCCTAAGCAAAGATCTCATCAATGAATAAATAAATATGCTTCACCCCAAAAAGTAAAAATCAAGAACAAACGATTCAGGGTAAATTAAACAAACATGCTTCAAAATAAACCAATCAAATCCATTTAATTATCCTTCCTCCCTAACAATTGTCAAATAGAGAAAACCACAAGAGCATATAGAATTCAAGACTAGTGCTCACACACTCAACTCTCATTTATGTGGTGAGTAAAAGATGTACTCGATCGCTCTCCAACCAACCCCTTTAATGTGAACAATTCCCTCCCAACTCACACTCTCGTGTGTTTAAAAAGATGTACGCTCAACCTACTAGTCGACTCGAAATATGTCAAATCATAACTTGCATTGATAAACAACACTTTCACATTTATACAACTCTATGCACAAAGGTCGAAAGGTCTTTAAAGCTTGTAATGTAAGGCTGGGGTAAAGGGTAGGAATCATTTTGGAACAAGTGAGAGAAAAGCTATGCTTAAGGGAGAAAATCCTAATAAAACCCGTGATCAAAATAAATAATGACCAAACATCTCCAACATAACCAACTCTAACAAAAATCCACCAAATACAACTCCAAACAATATAAACAATCCCAACTCTTACAATTTCACTCATAAGATATAATAATGAAGAAGTGGAGTGAATAAACATATTTTATTTTCCAAACTTGAATTTTCATTGAAGCTCGATTTTTTTTTCTTTTGATCAACCTCCAACTAGAACATTTGAACATTGAACAATTTTTTTCTTTTTGCTTTTTATTGAAGTTCACTTATTATTTTCACTTTTTTTTCTTGAACTTCTCTCTTTTTTTTCATAACATCATACTTTATTTTTTTCAAGAAAATATAACTTTCAAACTCATCAAAAATAAACATGATCAAGAACAAAATAACTTCTCAAAACCCACCCAAATTGTGCAAATAATAAGCACGCTACAAACTCCCTCACCTCACTCACTAATAGCTCCCCCAAGCCAAGCTTGGGACTAGTAACCAATGGGGCAAAATAGTCTTATAATGTGGCTAATAAACAACAAAAAGTCAAGGCAACAACATGGGTAGCAAGAAGGGAACAAATGTATCTACAATCATCTGGAGGCTACCTAAAAGAATGAACGCCTTCGTCCTCCTCAATGTGCATAATAATGAATCATATAAACATTAATTATAGTTGCAAACCAATACTCAAATTCATTGACATACCAGGAACTATCACACATTCCTAACCCAATCAACTAGTCAAGCACTATATTCACAAATAGTTGGCAAAATTGACTCATGTTAAGGTTTCAAGGCAATCAAACATCAAATCATGATCAACTAATCCACAATGTTTATCATCATATACCAAGAATCAAAACAATTTTCCTCAAGTATGGGGCACAGGGAAGCATAATTTATAATTCATTGGAACGTATTTTTGGAATTTAATTTTTCAATCTTTTTGTATTTTTCATATATAAGAAAGCAATTAAACTAATCTAGAAAGCAATAAATCTAACCTAAGAAAACACACCAAAAATAAAAGAAGAGAGAAAAAGAAAGATACCAAATCCAAAATCTCCCCCAAGCCAGAATCAGACAATGTCCTCATTGGCTCGGGAACTAGCCTAGCATAGCTAGTCCTGATCATCCTCATCCATCCTCGAATAGCCTCCTCCATGGCTCGAACAACCACCTCCGTAACCCGAACCACCTGTAAAATAGTTAGGGTCTACATTCCCCCCAAGCCCACCAAAAGGAGCATCGGTCCCATAACCGTGGAGCGAAGAGTAGTCCACATAGGTAACAAAGGCACTTGGGTCCGAATATCCTCCTTGGGGATATTGAAACCAATCGAGAACAAGTGAGTCGGGGGGAATAGCCCCCCCGACGTGCGTAGTCATCATACATGGGGTATAAACCCCTCCCAAGTTTTCTCTCCACATGCCCCACCCTCCTATCTAGAGACCCTACTCTCGTATCCAAGTTTTGCACCATACTCTCCACTCTCCCTTGCCCCATCTCAATCCTATCTAGTTGGCTCCTAAAAGCCAAGAAGTCATAAGTGGAGTTTAATTGGGTCAATGTTATAGTTCGTGGAAGAAGTGGGGATGTCATAAGTGTAGGGATGGGGTGGTGGTTGAGGGTGAAATTGAGGTTGTGGTGAAGGTGGTGCTTGGTGAGCCGCTTGAGCCTCACCTTGGTTGCCTAAAATAAAGGTGTAAGAAGGTTGACCCTTCTCAAACTTAGTCAAAACGGGGTTAGGCAACGTAAAGGGATTGTCCCTTCTACCCGACTCCCTTTGGATGACCCACCAAGTTTCACCCCCTATGACATTGATCCAGTTGAGGCTACCTAAGTAGGGTAAGTCCATATGAGTTGGGTCTGCTACCTTCTTAAAGTCGTTAGGAACAAAGTTAAGGTGCTTGACCGCTATGTGGGTGATTAAACCGCCAAAATAAATAGGGGCCCTAGACCTACCACTCTCGGCCGCATTGGCCGCCCGTTGAAAGTGTTGGGCTATCCTATGAGGTGTGTTTAGCTTGTCACTCCTAGGGATCGTGTAAGACCCTAACAACTCTAGTTCGTCCCTCCTTACATTGGCAGGTTCATGCCTCCCAAAGATAGTGGGGCCAACAGACCGTTGCCAAAATTTTGGCACGGGATGTTGTATCCAAGTCCCCTTGGCATGTTGGAGGTTTAGATTAGCATCCCCCATGAGGGATTGATAGACAACAGCAATGTTGTCTTGGGGTGGTTCAATAGGCCTACCCGATTTTAACTAAAATAATTTACCAAATTCTTTCAAAGTCAATCTCACATCATTATTAAGCAAACGGAATTGAACATGAGTAATTAAAGCATTAGATATTATCACATTAAAACTAGAAATAAATTCAAAAGTTAAATAGTCACAAGTATCATAATGCAATTGAAATAAACCACTCATTCCAATACCCTTAAACAATTTTTCTACCGGCTTATCGATTCCTATCCTAGAAAGCGTAGAATGATGAACAAAACGTGTAGGAATTACCTACCTCAAGATAAGGTTGAGCATCATTTGTCGTTGTTCTTGTGAGGCTATCACCACCTCGCTCCATCCCGGAATTTGCAGCTCCGGGTCAACCAATGGTGGTTGTTGTTGCCTTGAGCTTTCACCCCTTGTGGTTCTAGATCTTTTGGATGCCATTTTTGTGAGAAATGGTGGAATTTGAAGCTTTCTCTCTCTTAGGGTTTTGGAGAAATTTGATAGAAAGTGGTAGAAATTTAGTGTAGATCGAAAGGAAAGATGAGGGGATTGAGAATATGTAAAAAAATTTGAGTTTGGATGGAAGAATTTGAGGAGATCTTGGAAAAAATGTGAGGTTGAAGGTTTGAAAATGGAGGTTTTAGAGAGAGAAAGTGTGAATAAAGAATAAGAAGTAAGAAAGAAAAGGACAAGAAAGGGGGAGAAGGAGGAATTAATCCTCCGGATTTTAGGCGTGCCCGATCGGGCGAATATAGGTGCTTCTGGAATGTGAAGTACGCGCCCGATCAGGCGAACTCCGCCCGATATTTCTTTTCGTGGCACTCGATTTCTCCAAATTTCCGCTCGATCGGGCGAAGTTTCCCTTGATTTTCCTCCTCACTTGCGCGCCCGATCGGGCGATTATATGCTCCGATAAAATCCATATTTCGCGCCCGATCAGGACTCCTTGCCCGATCGGGCGAAATTATGCTCAATTCTGACCCTTAGGTGCGCGCCCGATCGGGCGAGCTTCGCCCGATCGGGCCCGTACCCAATCTGGAGTTTCTCTTTTCTTTGCCTTTGTCTCTTGAAAACTCCGTACTTTGTGATCTAAAACCTGTACAAAACACTCACGAAAGGTAAAATTTCACTCTCCTCACCTCTCTAAGAAAAGGAATAAAAAAATAACGAAAAACTAGTCTAGAAAGCAAGAAATACGGGTTGCCTCTCGCAAAGCGCTAGTTTATCTAGGTCCCGCACGACCTTCTTACCAAGAAAAAGAATTAGGACCCTTAGCCTAACGCTTGGTCGGGTGGTTTCTCACCTGGTCGAGCGATGTTTAGGCTATGACGCGGCTTCCTGACATACCCTGTGGGACGCCAATTCACTTTATCTGGTGGATCCTCCTTGACTTGGACTGAGGGTTCTTCAATGCTACGCACTAAAGATCCTTCTTCGATCGAGGGTTGCTTCAATTTGTCTTTGCATTTAGCACTTGCAACTCGATTTGGGGGAACACTCACCGTGGGCTCAATTTTCACAACTTGCTTGATTGATTCCACCTTTTCATCCTCAAAGCCAAGACCGACAGTGTAGAGGGCTCTTTCTATCGCATTAACTTCCTTCTGCCATTTGTTTATCTCATCTGAAAGGGATGCAACACAAGATATCGCCTCCAAGGGATCTTTTACAAGAGCTTGGGGCTTGTTAGAATAATTTTGAACCACGTTAACACTAAAGCACTTCTCCTCTGTCATGGGGCTTTTAGGGGTATTATTAAGATTAAAAATAATTTTATCGTCCCCTACTGATAGTGTTAATTTGCCACTTCTCACATCTATAACTGCTCCTGCAGTGTTAAGGAATGGTCTACCCAAAATGATTGGGGTTTGCATATCCTCAGCCATATCAAGAACAGCAAAATCAACAGGTATATAAAATTTACCTACTCTAATGGGAACATCCTCTAAAACACCTAAGGGGTATTTGAAAGAACGGTCGGCCATTTGTAGAGTAATATTAGTAGCTTTTAATTTACCCATATTCAACCTGGAACACACAGATAATGGCATAACACTAACGCTAGCACCCAAATCACACAATGCATTATCAATCATTAGATTGCCAATATGACAAGGGATAGAAAAACTACCCAGATATTTTAATTTAGGTGGAGATTTATTTTGAAGTACGGCACTACACTCTGTAGTGAAAGCTACTGTCTCTACCTCACTAATAGACCTTTTTCTTGTCAATATTTCTTTCATAAATTTTGCATATGCAGGAATCTGTGTGATTAATTCAGTGAAGGGAACTGATACCTACAAATCTTTTACCATCTCCAGAAACTTACCAAACTGCTTATCCAAATTTGTTTTCAAGTGACGATTGGGGAATGGAAGTTTGATAACTAACTTTGGAGAATTATTGCTCTTATCTGGGGTGGCCACCTTCTCTGGAGTCGTACCCTGCAATGTAGAATTAGATATATTAGTACTATGCTTTAGCCCTACAGGGTTATTAGCTACATTGTCTGGTTTAACGGATAGATTCAAGATTAGCATTATTTATTAAAACAGGTTCATCAACTCTGGGCATGGGGGGGCCCTTCATAGTTTGAACCACTCCTTAGAGTAATTGCATAGGCTTGATCCGTAGGCCTGGTCGGCTGTGCTGGCAGAGCTCCCTGTTGTGGGCTTGTAGAGTAGCGAAAAGTTGCGCAATTTGATTATCTACAATTTTATTATGTGCTAGAATTGAATCAATTTGTGCATATCTACTCTCCATGTGCTTCTGCATATTAACTAGCATCACTCTAATTTCTACCAAAGCAAGGTCGGAAGATGAGGAGGGTTGTTGTGGTTGGTTCTTCTGGCCAGCATTGGGGTGGTAATATTTCTGATGTTGTTGTTGTGGAGCCTGTGGTTCTTGTGGTGGTGGATTCTAAACATTAGTACTCCGGTAGGAAAGGTACGGATGATTCTGGTACCCAGGATTGTAGGTGTTGGAGTATGGGTTGTTTTTCCTATAAGCATGAAAGGCATTAACTTGCTCCACGGAACTCCTGCAATCTTGTTCCCGATGACCTAAAATTCCACAATTTTCACAGAAAGCCTCATTAGCATTATTATTAATTGCAGAAACATTAGCTACATGAGCAGTGCTAAGATTATCTAATTTTTGGCAGATAGAGGTTAATTGAGCTTGCAAAAAGGGTACAGAGTCAACACTATGCTTCCCCTTGTTAGCAAAGCCTCTAGGATTCCCATATTGGGAATTATGTATCGCCATATCTTCAATAACCTGACCTGCATCATCAGCATTAAGATTCATAAACCTCCCACTAGCTGCAGAATCTAAAATTATTCTAGATGAATTTCCAATGCCATTGTAAAAGTCTTGGATTAACTGCCATTGTGCCAAATTATGGTGGGGGTATTCTCTTTGTAGGTCCTTAAACCTCTCCCAAGCCTTATATAAAGTTTCATCGGCTTCTTGGGAAAAGTTCTGAATTGCACGCTGTAGTACGGCTGTTCTCTCTGCAGGATAATACTTGTTATAAAAATTCAAAACAAGAGTTTCCCAGTCAGTTATACCAAGTGCAGTTCTATTTAAACCATTAAACCATAATTTGGCTTTTCCAGCTAAAGAGAAAGGAAAGAGAATCTCCCTAATTTGTCTTGTGTGACCCCGGCTTGCCTAATGGTATTGCAATACTGACAATAGTCTGCAATGTGAAAATTTGGGTCTTCACCCTTAGCTCCACTAAATTGCTTTCTCTCTATCATCGTTATAAATTGGGGTTTAATCTCAAACAGTACCCCATCAAGAGCCGGAGTGGGAGTGAGGTGTGGAAAATCTGTAAGCTTTGGTGGTGAGTAATCACTAAGCTTCTTTGGAGTCGTCATCTCTAATTCTGGATCTGATGATACCTCTGAATCGCTAGAATCAGCTGGAGGGTCTCAGTGATTATTGTTATCACCAGAATCCGCCAGAATTTGCTTGTAAAAATTCTTCTGTCTATGGAAGGATTGTTCGATCTCGGGGTCGACTGGGAAGTAACCTGATCTGGAACACCTGGGCATAAACAAAAAAACTAAAAGCAAATATGAGACTTGCCTCAAAGAACTAACATTCTTTGAGACAAAAAGAAATAACCTAGACTACAAAAATAATTAGAAACAAAAATAAAACCGTTTCCCCGTAAACGGCGCCAAATTTTGACAGGGTAAAGTCGTATCCCCTAATCAAAAGTATTATCTAAGTCCTCTAATTAATGCAAATAGGGAAGTAGGGTCGAATCCACAGAGAAACGAGTCTTTCTATTCCTAATTAATTAAAGTAATCTAAATTATAAAGTAACCAATATGTAAATTTGGATATGAAACTAAACTACGAAGATTAAGAATAAGGAGATAACAATGAATAAAAGGATCTAGGGCATAGGTTCACCAATAAATAATATTCCAGGGTAAAACACAATAATCAATCATCAATGCATACATTAATCAGATCATAAAGGGCTTTCGCTACGTATAACAATCACACAATTAATTTACCGGTATTAAATCTCATCTCTCGAATCTCGACTTAACCATTTATAAATTAACCTGCCTATTGAAACTAGACCTAAACATCAATTCTCATCTGTTGAATCTCAAATCAATATTGTTAAACTCATGCATAAAAGATCTGCGCAAATCTAGTCACAGAGCATTAAATCAATCAATAGGAAATTAATCTAGCATTGACAATTAACAACCATAAATTACCCTTTCATATTATTTACGGATCCCCATAAACCCTAGAAATAGAGCTACTCGCACATAATAAAAACTAAACTAATCAAAGCAATAAAACAAGACATGATCAAAGGAATAAAAATAAATAACTAAGATTAAGAGGAGAAACTGTTACTAAAGAAAATCTAGAATTAAGAATAGAGTTAAGAACAAAGTATAAGAGAGAAAACTAACCTAAGAGCTAAGTAGAGAGAGAAAATCTAAAAGAGAAGGTGATTAAAATTCGTACCAAAAATCGTACTTAAACCTCCCTAATACAAATCCTAATTGAAAACTAATCAGATCCTTAGAAAAACACGCGCCCGATCGGGCTAAGGGCCGCCTGATCGGGCCCGCCTTTTTTACTACGCCCTTGCTGGTGTGCTGCGCCTGATCGAGCCTACGCTCACCCGATCGGGCGCGGCTTCTTCCTTGATGCTGCTTTGCGCGCGCCTGCCCGATCTGGCCCGGCTTCTTCTTCGAGGCTTGGATTTCGATTGGGCTCGATTCCTCGGCCCAATCCGGATTTCTTCAACGAGTCTTGATTACTTGATCCAATTGCCCCGGTATCACATACCGAGCCCTTAATCACAGGCTTGATGACTCTAACCGGCCTTGGGCTTCAAAGATGGTCGTGCTCCTCTAATTTCCGTAGTTGATCCATGAAAACCCGGGAAAATGCTCCAAAAGTGCAATTTCTTGCAAAACTCAACCAAAACTACGAAAACACTAGAAAACACTATTTAGTAATAAAAGTGGTTATAAAGAGCCAAAAAACTACTAATTATGACCATGGGACGGGTGTAAAACACTATATAAAATAGACACATCAATAATAGGATGCTTTTCTTAGTATCATGTTTAGGGTAATGAATATGTTTCTAATATCAATTATGATTTCTATGATGATTCCTATTTTCTTTCCTAATAGCCTGTTAGTATCATGTTAGGGATAAAGCTTTGATTTTTTATGTTTAGTGACATGCTAGCATTTGTTATTAATCTTGTTAGTATCATGCCTAGGATTTTGCTATTATTATTATGCTTTAACATGATTATGATAATTTTGATTATTATTTTGATTATTATTATGATATTGTTATTATGTTGCTTGATGTATATTATTGTTATCGCTTGATCACGCCTTATATTCATGTTTAAAGGGAATTTGTACTTGTAATCACGCTTAATAAGATGATTAATAATCTTGTTTAGGGTTAATATGATTATAATTCAAGTGATCGCCAATAATAGTTTATTTGTGCATTAATATTCAACCAACATAGATTAAACAGGTTTAGGGTTAACCTATTGATTGCATGTTAGTCAGAAAGCGCACATGAATACGAGCAAAATAAAGTAGAGGCATATTATTAGGGCGAGTTCTTTCTCTTTTAGATTGGATTTGTACCTTCATCCCCGAATTTCCACTCTTGGTTCCAGACCTATTGGAGTTAACGATCTCCTGGATCGTTAAGGGGTGTAACCTTCACCTCGTGAACGGTTTACAAGTAACTAAAACTTGTTGGCGACTCTTTTGCTCTAGCTTCCTTCCCTTTGGACGCCACCATGTTTAAGTGTAGGATCACAGTGGGTTCAAGCTTGGGGTAATGCTTGAAATATTCCCTACACATGCCTGATTAGCGTCATTTATGGCGCTCAAAAGAATAAGATTTAGGTTCTTTTCCTATATTTTCTTTCTTTATTTTCTTATAATTTTCTTAGTTTTCTTTAGTTTTCCATATTAATAACTCATTTCGGTTTTCGATTAGTTATTATGAGTTTTTCATATTTTTAGTTCTTAATCCGTGGTTTTAGTTTAGTTGTTTTTTCCCCCTCTTGATTGGTGTCTTATGTAAGTGTTTGTTCGAGGTCAAAATGTGTGTTTCAAGTCCATTTGCAATTTTAAGTTTTCCACGCTCTCATTGATTTTGGTGATGAACACGCAAATTTTGTGAAATTAGAGCTGCCTTGCTTGTGGGCATCACATGAGCCCGACGGTCGAGAGTGCAAACGAGCCGCACCACAACAGTTAACAGAAACAAGTAACTTCCCCTGCTCCCGCAACAACTGCACCAATTAGGGATGGCAGTGGGTCGGGTTAAATGGGAGACACGCCCCTCCCCGCCCAAGTGGGGCGGGGATGGAGGGAGATTTGGCGGGTGATGGGGCGATGATGGGTATAATATGTGTACCCGCCATGGGTGATGGGGCGGGTATGGATTTTAGAGTAGACCCGCCCCATATCCGCCCCGCCCCTTACCTATCTTATACCCACACCATATTTCTTTTAAAACATTTTATAATTTATGAAACTTGATACCCTCTAAGACTCAATAAGCTTGAATAATGAAAGTCCCAATTTTCTTAACCTAATTTGATATAATTGTCATTAATGTGATACAATAGAGCATCATGGCAATGGGTTTGTGACGATTTTGGGGCGCGTATGAGCTGGGCATGAATATCCAAGTGGGTGATGGGGCGGGGATGGATCCTATCTTGTACCCGATGGGGCGGGTATGGATGTGGATATTGTACCCTCCACGAGTGGTGGGGCGGGGATGGGTATAAGATTTTTAGACAGGTATGGGTATGGAGGTATCATCATCCGCGTCCGACCCGCTCCATTGCCATCCCTAGCACCAATAGAGCCACCAATTCACAATCCGATTACACGCCATATCAGACATGCCACCAGACCACCAAACCTGCCACCATCACCACGCACCACCAAACAGCAGCAAGCCACCGCAATCGCCCATCAATCGAGCCCCCAAATTCACATAGTTGCTACCCCTGCTCCATCCCTAGCACCGAAACACCGACCAGCCACAACCATTAATCAGCCACGCAATTTAACAACCCAAGCCATCTAATTTCTCCAATCCGCGACCTTCCCCTGTTTTCCTCCGCAAGCCACACACCCCACCGACTTCACCACCCTCATCTCGCAACAAAAAACGCCCAAGTAGCAGCAATTTAGCCAGCCACCACAACTCACCTCCTAGCGCAACACCAGCCGCAACTGGCACCTTCAACTAATTCACCACCGATTTGCCTCTAATAACAGCAATTCGAAAGCAGAAACATCAATATTGAACTCCAATTGAAGACCCATATGTGCGCTCATCATGAGGGTGGTCAACCCCTTTGTGCGTGCGCACAAGCTGGGTTTGGTTTGAGCCGTTGATTTTGATGGAACTTGGCGATCAAACGGCGATGATGAATGTTTGTGATGGTGTGATGCATGAGATTATTTCCCATTTACATGAGCTGCGAAATATCGAAGTCCACTTACTTCATTTTCCATTTTTATTTTTGTTTTGTTTTTCTTTTATTTTTCTCTTTTATTTTTTTTGACGGGTTTTTTCTTTTAACGGTTTTTTCACCAAATGCCTTTGAACTATTCAAAAATTCACCAAATACCCTCAAGTTTTTCAAAATTCACCAAATGTCACTGACTTTTGTTAATATTCACACCGTGACCTCAAAATACTTCTGGCGTTAAAGTTCTGTTAGAAATAAAATTTAATTCACCAAATGCCCTAACTTTGTTAAATAATTACACAAAATACCCTTATTTTTGGAAGTACAAGTGTACAACGTCTAGTTTGAAATTAAAGGAAACAAGCAATTAGTTTTTATTTTCACGCTTTATTTGCATAAATACTCTATACATAGCATCCTCTTTTTTTCTTAACCACAAATTTTAACTCCTTGAGAAATAAATCTAAATCATCCTCTTCAATGTATGAAAACTTTTGTGTAAGAGTTGAAAACTAATCTTATTGTAGTAGGAGAAAATTTACAGTAAGAACTTCTGAGTCCGCTAGCTAGTCTGCGGACAAGCCCAGACTGTTTACTATGGTGGGTATAGACTAATTTCCAAGCCGCACAAAAGGGGCTTGAGTTTGCTATATTAAGTCCGTTAGACAAAATATGAACTATAGCCCGAACCGTTTTCCGTCCAAGCCCGTAAGTAATCACCTCTATTTCATTTGGCCCTCTTTTTCTCTGTTTGCGAGGTCTCCGACACTTCTTTTTTATGAATAGAATATGTTTGCAACTCTTACACAAAAGCACTCGTACATTGAGGAGGATTACTTAGATTGATAACTCATGTTGTTAAAAATTTGTGGTTAAGCAAATAAGAGAGATGTTATGTATCGAGTATTTATGCAAAAAAAAAGGCAAAAATCAAAACTAACGACTAGTTTCCTTAAATTTCAAACTAGACATTATACTTCAAAAAATAAGCGTATTTTGTGTAATTAGGAAAATTTGGATTTTGGTACCTCGAATATGGGGCTAATTGAATTTTCATACCCGTTTAAAATTTATTTTTAAATTGGTACCTCCAAAAACACATAGCTGTAGATTTAAGTACCTCCGTCAAGTTCCGTTAAGATTTGCGTTAGTGGGCCCATTATCTAATTATTTAATAATTTAATTTATTAAAAAAAAGAAAAAACAATTTATAAAAATAAAAAAACTTAAAAATAAAATAAAATAAAAAATCAGCCACTGCCACCAGCGCCGAAGCCGGCTTCCTGCTATTGGTGGTTGAATTCCCCTGGCACCGGCACCGGCCACTGCTTCCCTTTCCCTCCCTGTTTTCCCCTTCCCCGAAACCCTAGCGCAACCACCACCATCTTCCCTCCCTTCCTCGTTCTTGGCCGCCGCACCCCACCCCTTCCCTTTCCCTTTCCCTCCCTGTTTTCCCCTTCCCCGAAACCCTAGCGCAACCATCCACCGTCTACCCTCCCTCCCTCGTTCCTGGCTGCGGCGATGTGGTGATTTTCAGATAAGGTGGTTCGTTTTGTGGTGAAAGGTGGTTCGTTTGGGGGTTACGGGGTTCGTGGGTGCTGGGTTTCTGGGTTCGTGGGTTGTCGGTGGTGGGTTTCAGGGTTCGTGGGTGGTGGGGTTGTGGGGTTGTGGGTTTCGGGGGTTCGTGGGTGGTGGGGTGTGGTGGGTTTCTAGGTTCGTGGGTGGTGGGTTTATGGGAACCCCTGCCTGGCCGCGGCGGCAGCTGCTGTGGTTGGGCTTCGTGCCTGGTCGCGGCTGCAGTTGATGTGGCTTGGTGGTCGCCGTTGGCCAGTATAAGGAGGGAAGCATGGCTGGTGGTTTTTTTAATTTTTTAAGTTTTTTTTTTATTTTTTTAATTTAAAAATGTTTTGGGTTTTTCTAAGCTATACCCCTAAGGTAGTCGAGTTTCTAAGGTGTACCAATGCTTTTTCAAATTTCTAAGTTGTGCCCCTCAACTCACTACCATTAATGAATGGTACCCTCCTTAGGACTTCCACGTCACCTAAAGTTAACTATAAATTTAATAAAACAATGATAAAAGGTAAGGAAATGATACGAGAAAGAAATCCTAACCACAACCACCCTAATAACGAAAACTAAAGCCACGAAACACTCTCAATTAACTTATAAATAACTAATAAGGGTACATTTTAGTATTGATAGGAAGTTGAAGGGCACGGCTTAGAAACTTGAAAAAGCATGGGTACACCTTAGAAACTCAACTACCTTAGGGGTATAGCTTAGAAAAACCAAAATGTTTTTTTCTTTTTTTTTAATAATTTAAATTATTAAATAATTAGATAATGGACCCCACTAACGGAAAACTTAATGGAACATGGACGGAGGTACTGAAAGCTACAATTATGTGTTTTTGGAGGTACCAATTTTAAAATAAATTTTAAACGGGTACGAAAATTCAATTAGCCCCATATTCGAGGTACCAAAATTCAAATTTTCCGTGTAATTATTTAACAAAGATAAGGAATTTGGTGAATTAAATTTTATTACTAACGGAACTTTAACGCCAGAGGTCACAATGTGAATATTAACAAACATTAGTGGCATTTGGTGAATTTTGAAAAACTTGAGGGTATTTGGTGAATTTTTGAAAAGTTCAAGGGCATTTGGTGAAAAAACCGTTCTTTTAATTTCTTTTAGTTTCCTTTAATTATTACTAGATGAAACCCGTGCGATGTAGAGTTTTTGAATTTTAAAACTAATTTTTTTTAGATATATATTTATGTGCTAAAATTTGTTATATATTTAGATAAAATCCCTGATATCAAAAGATAATATTTTATATTTAATTAAATTAAACTGTGAAATCTCATTCGCCAATTTTGCTTACGTGTCATTTAAATTATTTAATTCTAAAAAAAATTAATAAGCTCGTATTTAATTGGCTACCACTAAAATATATTATCCTACATGGCGCGCTGAAAAAATTAAATCCTACGTGGCTCTCTACAAACTCGGGAAAAAACTCATATATATATATATATTAGATTTTTCTTTTTCTTTTCTTTTCCTTTCTTATTTCTTTTATTTTTATTTCCTATTCTTTTGTTTTCTTTTCTCTTTATTTTCTTATATCCTTGCAATTATAAATAACCATTTTGGGTGAAAAAATTAGAGAGAATTAGAATCCAATTTTAGATCATATATTTTAACTTAGGTTGAGAGCTTCTCTCTCTAGTTTTAGGGTTAGTTTTAGGAGTAAATTTAGAGAGAGAAAGTGAGGAATTTCACTGGGGATTTGAGAGATTGAAGATTCAAGGTGACAATTGTATTGAAGATCTCCATAATCAATCAATGAGGATTTCTAACTCCATCTCATTTTATTGCTTTGTTTAATTTCATGCTTGTTTGATTTGATATTGATGTTTGATCTTCATTAGTGTAATTGTTCTCCATTTTTTGTTAATTCTTGATTTCTTTAGTTGCTTGTTGATCAGATGATGATGATTCTTGAGTAGTTGTTTGGCTAGGGATTGGGTGAAACTTGTATGATTAATGATTGATTGTGATTAATTTGGGAATTGTGTTGATTGATAATTGAGATTAAAGTGATTAATGAAAGTTTGCATGTGTGTAGTTTGATTAGGCCTTGAGAATTATGCTAGATTGCATTGTGATTGCTAATGACACGACCAATTGATTTAGGAATTGCAATTATCGATTGGTTTGGACTGTGATTTTCCTTGTTAGTCATTCATAGTGAACCCTAGCTTGACTTATAGGAGATAGTATAGCTCTTTGATTCCAATTGATAGCTCTTGCATTAGTCTTCACAACCATTAATTGGCATGTTCTTCCCTACTTGTTGCAATTGTCATGATTACTTGTTGATCCCCATTCGCTAGTGTTTCATTTGTTTGTTTATTTTTTTAGTAGTTGTTTAGTGTTACCTCTTTACCGTTGACTTTGACCTAGCTTAGACATAGATTGGAAATACTTGTACATAAACGTTCCTAGTGGTTCGACTCTTGACTTACCTCTATACTCGTATTTAGGTTTGTTAAGTGATTATAAATTTGTTTGGCTCTAGGGAAGATTAGATAACGACCTACTTTTCCCTACGTCAACACCCACTAAGTCCATATATGTAATACCTCATATTTCTATACGTATTTTAATTAAAATCAGTATTTCATACAATATTTAAATAATTCGAAATAAATTATTTATGGTATTCTCTTAATTTAAAAAGGTTTATTTTAATTGAAGGTCCATTTTTATTTATTTTTAATTGTTTTGAAAATATTTCATTTCATGATTTAGAAACTTTAAGCATATGATTTTATAAAAGGAAGTTTAAACTCAATGGAATTTAAGTCAAATGACTAGTTTGAATAGGAGAAGATATCATTAAGGGTAGAAAGGGGATTTAAGCTTAGAAGGGTTTTAGAGAGGGGGGGTATAAATACCCATCTTATGAGCAAGTTAGATCTTGCTCAAGGTGGAGAATACCCAAAGGTAAACTCTCTCTCATCTTATTTTCTTTGTCCTTTAATTTTCCCCCTCCCCTTTTGTTTTTACACTCACACGCACACACCCAACGTGGATGACCGCCACCACAACCTTCCACCGGCCGGCCACCGCACCAACAACCGCCAGCAACAACAGCTGTCGGCGTAGAGGGCGGCAACAACCCCCCTCCCCGTCCATGCGGTTGTGCAGCTCTACTAAAAAAAACTTTTTTTTTGTTATAATTCTAATCTACCCTTAATTCAATTATTATTTTGGGTTGTGTGATGATTTTTATGATGTTTGATTATAATTATTATGTATATAATTTTCACATTTAATTTTTAAATTAAAAATCCCCAAAAAACCTAGGTTTCTAAATTAATGTATAGGAAAAATACACTTTAATAATCCTAACTATTGCCGATTTACTTCTAATAATCCCAACTAAGGTTTATTTTTTAATAATCCTATCTAATAGGTGAGTTTTCCTCAACAGTCCCAGCTGGTCATCAACCTAATATAATAGGTTGCTTTGACACGTGGCAGCAATTGAGTGGTTCGAAAAAAATTAAAAAACTTGAAAAAAACAACCCTCTCCTCCCTACTAGGCTACCAGCCACCCATATCCCCTTAGCCAGCCGGATTCCGCCACCACGTTCCTGGGAACCTCCCCTTTCCCCTTCCACTCCACCGAAAACAACCACCTCCCTCTATTCCTTCCCACCATGTCGAAAACCTTCCCTTACCCCCTTTAATTTCATTTTCCGGTACATGGAGGAGAGAGAAAGAAAGAGGAGTTGCGTTTTTAGTGATTTTGGGGGTGGGATAAGTGATTTCGAGGGCTGGGGTTACTGTTACGAGTGGTTTCGAGGCGAGGGGGAGGGGAGGTGGACGGTTTCTAGGTTTGGGATCTTGGTTAGGGCGGCGGTTTCGAGAGAGGCTTTTGGCTATGGATGATTTAGGGGCGGTTTCGCAAGTTTCGGGAAGTTTTGCAGGCAACCGACAGCTTCGAAGGAGTGAGAATTGAAGGTAATTTCAAGGGCTGGTAGTTTCTTGGTTTTGTTCGAGGGAAAGAGGAAGGAGTTTTGTGGGCGGTCGTGAACATCAGTGTGGGGGTGGTTGGAGGGGAAAGGTGATCTGGGCGATGGTGGGGGCGGCAGAGCCGCGGTGTTGGGCGAAGAAAAAAGGTAGTGTTGTCGTGGCCTAGGGTTTTCATGGTGGGTTTCATGGTGGCTGAAAGGAGGAGGGGGTGGCTGGGCTGATTTTTTTTATTTTTTATTATTTTCAAACTAAGCCAATCATGTGCTGACATGTGGCATTTACAAACAAAAAAAAAAGTTTACCTTTTCAGCAGGTAACCGGTTTTTGGGACTGTTGGAGGAAAAATCATGACATAGTTAGGATTATTACAAAAACAAACCTTAGTTGGGATTATTAAAGTGTATTTTTCCTAATGTATATTGATGAAATTTGATTGTAGATGATTAATATTATTGAAATAGGTGTCTTAAAACATAATTGCAGCAAGTTTACATGTTTTTATAAAGTTTGAATTTAAAGGTTAGAATTGTGTTTCGTGAGAGGATTTTTAATTACCCGTTAATTGGGAATTAAAAAGTAAGGGTTTTTAATTAAATTTCAGCTTGTTTTTAGAGGGTTTATAAGTGATGTAAAGAGTGTATATATTGCTGAAAATTTATATTGAATAGGTATTAGTGTCTCCTTGTAAATTTGGGTTGTAGGAGATTTCCGTCTTGGTGCTAGCTACTTAGACATTTTGGACTGCGCAACTTTGTATTCTTTTGCCGTTTTAATTATTTTAATTAATTATTTTGGTTTTATTTATTTTAATTAAATTTTGAGGCTAGGCCTCGGTTTTAAGCGGCGTTGGCAAAATTTTATTTTGGCAAAATTTTGGGTTTACCGACTTAATGAATTGGATTAATTGAGTTGGATGTGGAATTTAGTGGTAGCTTCAAATTTAATTGCGCTAAATTACACAATCGATTAAACAACTTTGACTAGTTTTAATTATGCATATTAATTGGATTAACGACCTAAATTAGTTACTAGTTTACGCGTGTTTGTGCATTGTTACTTGTTTATCATTGTAAAATGCATTGGTCATTCACAAATAGTGAATGGATGAATGGAATGTATATTCTCCCGCAAGTTTTATAAAAATGGAAACTAGTGGGCCCGATTAGGATAAAAAATATGGATTGTGTTCCGTTATGTATTTTTGTAAATCTAAATATGGTCTGTGAACCGTTGAGTATTTTTGTACCTTAATATTTAGATTAGTCCTAATCAAAGATACTAGTATTTGCATAATTATGGTCATGTCTTGAAGACGGAGGTTCTTGGAAGACGAAGCCATGAAGTTGCAAAAGACGTCCCCTGAAAACTTGAAGACTCAAGGGGTCATGCTAGTTGAAAAATGCATCTTTATTTATGTTTTCGATATATATTTATGGTTGTATATATATGAATTATATGTTTGATGCATGTTTAAGATTTCGAATGTTGCGATGATTAATAACCAACATAGAAACCCTAGGTCCCTAAAATATTGAGTAAAATTGTCATTCCAAAACAACACTTATCGACCTATTGAGAGTAGTGATGAGTTACGCCAAATTCAGGCATCACTATTACTCCCTAGGATACGTAAAGCATACCGGGTATGCAAGTTGGTTTTGGTTATACTCAACGATATGAGTGATGGAGTCCTAACATGTCATGGAAAAGTGGATAAGTTGTTGAGAGAGCATTAGATGCGATGATTTATCCAACCAAGAGTGGCTTGGAGCCATTATCAAAGAGTTTCTTACCTTAGAAGATTAAGTGTTAAGACAAGCCAAAGCATGCTTAACCTTTATTATTTCTTTGGATCTTGGAATCGACTTATTCTCACCAAATGAGGACAATTTTATGTGTGAATATAAGACGTTTAAATAATTTTGATTAAAATGCATGATTTTAATCTTATTTAAGTATTATGAATTACTTTTCATTTAAATTCTTTCAATTGTAGAATCATGTCTGCAAATAACTTAAACAACCAATTCTCGTTACGCTCAATTCTCGACAAGGAGAAGTTGAGTGGGCCAAATTTTCTTGATTGGCAAAGGAACTTGCATATAGTTCTCATGCAAGAGCAAAAGGAATATGTTCTTGATGAGGAAATGCCTGAGACTCCCAATGAGGAGGTGACTTAGGCTGCCCTAAACCGTTGGCCACAATATCTCTCGAGCTTAAAAAAACTTTCCTTGAGAAGGAAACAGCTTTTGAGATAAATTATGAGCTGTTGAACATGTTCCAAGAGCAGGCCCGAATTGAAAGGTTTAAAACCCACAGGCGGATCCTTGAGAGCAAGCTCAAGAAAGGAGAGCCAATCAGCCCACATGTACTCAAAATGATAGGATTATTTGAGAACATGGGAAGGCGTGATGTGGGGGTATTCAATCGAGATGGCAATTGACATCATTCTCCACTTGCTACAAAAAGGCTATAATCAGTTCAATATGAACTATAATATGCACAACATGGAGAAAACCCCCACCGAGGTTCATGGTATGTTGAAGCAAGCCGAGAAAACGCTTAAGGATGAGGGGAAGCATGCTATGCTCATGATAAAAAGGGCAAGTCGTTCAAATTCTCAATCAAGAAGAAAAAAAGGCTTTAAGGGGAAGGGTAAGAAGAAGACCTTTCCGCCTAAGCCTAAAGCTTCCAAGGATAACAAGGAGAAGAAGGTAACATCTTCTAAATCTGATTCTGAATGCTTCTATTGTAAGAAGAAGGGACATTAGAAGAGAGAATACCTCAAACTCAAGGATGATAAGAAGAACGGAATTGTTGCTTCTGGATCAGGTATATTCGTTATAGACTTAAACTTTACTAGCTCAACATCATGGGTATAAGATATCGGATATGGCTCACACCTTTGTTCCATTTCTCAGGGACTAAGGAACATTAGGAAGCTAGTGAAGGGAGAGATTGAACTCTGGGTCGGCAATGGAGCCAGAACTGTCGTCGTATCCGTAGGAACTCTTAGTTTGTCTTTGCCCTTGGGGCTTGTTTTGAACTTGAAAACTGTTTTTATGTTCCCAAAATTACCAAAAACATTATGTCAATTTCAGCATTGGACGCCAAAGGTTTTAAATTTTGAGTAAAGGACAATGAATGTTCGTTTTATCTCGATAATGCTTATATGGTATTGCATATTCTAAAAATGGTCTTTATGTGCTTTCCTTAGAAAAACAAGTTTATAATGTGAATAATACCGCCAAAAAGGCTAAGACCATGGAGTCAAATCACACGTACTTATGGCATTGTCATCTTGGCCACATTAACATCAAACACATCAAGAAACTTGTATATGAAGGTGTTTTTAACTCATTCGATTCGCAATCGTTTGAGAATTGCGAAGGATGTTTATTAGGCAAGATGATTAAGCAGCCATTCTCCAAGTTAAGAGAAAGGGCAGGAAGGGGAAGCTAGTAAGTATGCTTTCCTTTTGGTGTGGACAAGTGTCACAAGGAGAGGAAGGAGTGGGGAGCAAGTATGGTCCCCTCCTCTCCAAGTGGTCTATACTCCTCTTTACATATGACTAGGACACTTGTTGATTTATTACTTGCTTATATATTTAATTTAATTTAGCTTTAAATTAATTTGTGGAATTTCATGAATCCCACATTGATGGGATAGAAATTCCCACTCATACTTTCCTCTATAAACACCAACCTTGGGATTTGGAGTAAAGTGCTTGAGTGGGAGTTAGAAAGAGCATTCCATATTTTGGAAAAACTCTTAAACTCCATTAACACTTGGGTTTTGGTCGGACCTTGCTAACTCCAAGGTCACGGACCTAAAAAGTCGTGTTCGTCCTTTGTGGGTGGATACCGTTGGAGGCACGGCATTTGCGGTGCTCAAGGCTTTCAAGTAAGAGCCCGTTTTGAGAGGGCGAAGCTCGCTTCAAGGGTATGATTCGTTCTTCCTTTTCTTGTGTTTACTTATTTATGCTTTATGGTTTTATTAATTACGAGTGGTTCCTTGAGTCGGGGTTGTTTCCGCGGTGAGTCGGACTCACCAAACCCCAACAGCGGTATTGGAGCCCCGCTCGTTTATTTTTATAATCATGTTTTTCAAGGTTTATTTTGGCTTATTTTTCTGGTTTAAGTTGCTAATTAGATTAGTAGCTCGGTTTTATTTATTTTAATCCCGTTTTAATGTCGATTTTGGCCCAGAACCCAGATTTTCGCCCAAGACTAGTGAATTTTGGGTGGAAAACGTGTTTTGGAAAGATTTTTATCCTTAAGGGCCTGTGATTTTAGCCAAATTCTGACCAGAAATGCCTTTTTCGAGGGGTTTTTCGTTTTTGACGAAAAGTTTTAAGTCTTTTCTAACCTTGAAATTAATGGCATAACTTGTTGATTATGTGGTTGATTATTTGTATTATTTTCTGCATTTTTAAGTCCCCTTAAAGCACACTTACTTGGTAGTATTTGATGCTTAAAGGTTGATTTATTTTCACATAATTGCAAACTAATTGCCTTTTAGTGTGAAAAATTTTGTTTTGAGGCTTCCTAAGTGTTAAAGATTCAATCTTTATTTGTGATAAGTGATTGAAACTTTAAAAACCACTAAATTCCATGTTATTTTGTGTTAAACTTTGTTGTTTTAATCATTTAGAGTTGATTGGAAACATAAAGTTTCAATTTTTGTGATAGAAATTTGGTTATCTTCATGTTGGAAGATATAATTTTCAAGGATTCACAAAATTTAGATGTTGGAATTTTCATTTGAACATTAAAGTTCATATTTTTCCAACTTCCCCTTACTTTGTTAAATTCTCAAGTTTAATTTAAATTGATTGAATTAAAAGTGAGAAATTGCCTCAACTTTGTTATTGCACCAAGCTAAACCAATTTAATTAAGAATGGTTCTTGGAATTATTTTGGTTATTTGCACTTTGAAATTTTATTAAGTTAGACTTGTTTAAAATTTTATTTTTTACTCATTAAGTTAGTTCTAAAATTAATTTAGAATTAATTAATTATGTCTCGCGAAATGGGATCAAATCCCGAGGCCATGGCACGTAAAACGAGGCAAAGAACCACCCTTGGCTAGCCGGGCTGCATAGCAGCCCGCATGTGGCTGCCAAGGTGGCTGCCCCGCCTTGCGTGCGGCCACACGCGCGGCAGCAGCATACGGCCGCAGCAGCCACGCACCAGCAACCATGGCTGTGCGTTTGCGTGCGTGCGGCAGTGGCAGCAGCCCATGGCTGCTTGCCGCGGGCCGTGTGTGCGGAGTTTTTTGTGTGTGCATATGCTTGGTGCGGTGAGGTGAATAGCCGTAGTATGCTTAGTGTGCATGAGCCGCGATTATTCGAGTTTCCTTGGCAAAACGCTTAAAGCGAAAGCCACTTGAAATGTGGTTGGCTTAATATTGCTTATTTTGCCGTTTTATTTATTTTAATTAATTTTGTTTATTTTAATCAAATTTTTGGGAGGCTAGGCCTCGGTTTTAAGCGGCATTGGCAAAATTTTATTTTGACAAGTTTGGGTGCTACCGACTTAATTAATTGGATTAATTAAGGGAAATGCGGAATTTAGTGGGAGCTTCAATTATTAATGACGTCAATTACATAATCGGTTAAACAACTTTGACTAGTTTTAATTAGGCGTGTTAATCGGATTAACCACCTAGATTAGTTACTAGTGCGCGCGTTGTTTAAATGCATTTTACTTGTTTGATATTGTAAATTGCATGGGCCATTCACAAATAGTGAATGGATGAATGGAATATATATTCTCTCTCACATCTTTTATGAAATGGCAACTAGTGGGACCCGATTAGGATAGAAAATACGGACTACGTGCCGTTATGTATTTTTGTATATCTAAATACGGTCTGCGCACCGTTAAGTATTTTTGTACCTTAATATTTAGATTATTCCTAGTTGATATGTCTATTTTATATAGTGTTTTACCCCCGTCCCTTGGTCATAATTAGTAGTGTTTTTGGCCCTTTAGGGCCACTTTTGTTACTAATATGTGTTTTCTAGTGTTTTCGTAGTTTTGGTTAAGTTTTGCAGGGAATTGCACCTTTGGAGCATTTTCCCGGGATTTTTATGAAGCGACTATGAGCATTGGAAGAACACGACCACTTTTGGAGCCCAAGGCCGGCTAGAGCCATCGAGCCGGTGATTAAGGGCTCGGTTATTTGGATCACGAGGCAATTGGACCATGTATTCGAGACCCGAGAGGAAATATGGATTGGGCCGAGAAATCTAGCCCAATCGAAGTCCAAGCCTTGAAGATGAAGACCGGGCCCGATCGGGCAAGCATACGCCCGATCGGGCGGTTGCGCGCATGAAGGCTATCAAGGAAAGGCGCCCCCGATCGGGTGAGCGTAGGCTCGATCGGGCGCGGCACTTTAGACTGGGCATAGAAAAAAAGGCGGGCCCGATCGGGCGCCCCTTCGCCCGATCGAGCGCGTGTTTTTCCTAGTGTCTGATTTAGTTTAGTTAATTCTTGTTTTAGGAGAAGTATATATACGTTTTGTATGGATTATTTCTTACCTTCTTTCTCTTAGACTTTCTCTCTCTACTTAGTATTTTTCTCTCTCTTAAATTCTCTCTAACTCTTGTTCTTAATTCCTTCATTAATTCCAGATTTAGTTTGGTACAATTTCTTCCCTTTTTAATTTCAGCTATTTTAATTATTTTCTTGTTTATGTTTTTTTAATTATTTATTTGATTGGATTAGTTATGATGATTAGTGAGTAGTTTAATTCTAGGGTTTATGGGGATCCATAATTAATATGAAGGGATAGTTTGTTATTATTGATTATTGATATTGCATGATAATTTCCTATTGAATTGTTTTAATTCTTTGCAATTAGATTATGAATCGAGCAGATGTAATTTGATTGTGAATGTTTAGCAATATTGAATTGATGAATCGAGCAGATGTTGATTTAATATTAAAGGCTATTTTTAATAGGAACTTAGGTCTAATAAATTGCGAGAGCCTGTTAGATCTATGTTGGTTAATAAATTGCGAGAGCCTATTAATCATATTATCTATGCATTGTTAATTATTAATTACTTCGTTCTATCCCGGAATATTAATTATTGGTGAACCTGTGACCCTAGGTTTCCTTATTATTGATTCTTTTCTCCCTAAACTCATTCTTCGTAGTATAGAATTCACATTCAAAATATTGGTTACTTAGACAATTCAGATTATATTAATTAATTAGAATTAAAAAGACCTGTTTTCCTGTGGAGTTCGACCCTACTTCCCTATCTACCTTAGTTAGTGATTTAGGTAATTATTTTTTATTAGGGGATACGACTTTACCCTGTCAAAATTTGGCGCCGTTGCCGGGGAAACGGTTTTATTTTTATTTTCTGATTATACTTTTGTAGTCTAGATTATCCCCCTTTTGCCTCAAGAACATTAGTTCTTTGAGGCAAATCTCATATTTGTCTCTAGTTCTTTGTTTATGCCCAGGTGTTCTAGATCAGGGGACATCCCTTTTGATCCTGAGATCGAGCGTTCTTTTCATAGGCAAAGGAGACTCTATAGACAAATTCTGGCGGGTTCTGAGGAGGACAACGATCGAAGAGATTCTCCCACTGATTCTAGTGATACAAATATTCCTTCAGATTCAGAATCAGAGATGACGACCCAGAAGAAGCTCAGTGATTATTCGCAACCGAAGCTCACAGATTTCCCGCACCTTACTCCTACTCCGGCTCTAGATGGATTTCAATTTGAGATCAAGCCCCAATTTATCACTATGATAGAGAGGAAGCAGTTCAGCGGAGCTAAGGGTGAAGATCCTAATCTTCACATCGCAGATTTCTGCCAATATTGTAACACCATTAGACAAGCCGGGGTTACGTAGGATCAAATCAGGGAGATTCTTTTTCCCTTTTCTTTATGTGGCAAAGCAAAATTATGGTTTAATGGTTTGAATAGAATTGCACTTGGTATTACTGACTGGGAAACTCTTGCTTTGAATTTCTATAATAAATATTATCCTGCAAAGAGAACAGCGGTGCTAAGAAGTGCTATTCAGAACTTCGCTCAAGAGGCCGACGAAACATTATATGAGGCTTGGGAGAGGTTCAAGGATCTACAGAGAGAGTGCCCCCACCACAATCTAGCACAATGGCAATTGATCCAAGCATTCTATAATGGACTTGGAAATTCTTCTAGATCAGTACTAGATTCGGCAGCTAGTGGGAGGTTTATGAATTTAAATGTGGATGATGCAGGACAGGTTATCGAAGACATGGCAATACACAATTCCCAATATGGGAATCCGAGGGGGTTTGCAAATAAGGGAAAACATAATGTCGATTCCGTATCCTTTTTGCAAGCTCAATTAACATCTATTTGCCAAAATTAGATAATCTTACTGCTGCTCCTAACTCTGTAGCTAATGTTTCTGCTGTTGCTAACCATGAAGTTTTTTGTGAAAATTGTGGAATTGTAGGTCATTGGGAGCAAGATTGTAGGAGCTCTATGGAACAAGTTAATGCCTTCCAAACCTATAGGCAAAATAACCCCTATTCCAATTCCTACGACGCCGGTTATAAAAACCATCCTTATCTTTCGTACCGGAGTACCAATGTACAAAACCCTCCACCTCCACAACAACCACAACAGCAACCTCCACCACAGCAAAAATATTATCATCCTAATGCCGGCCAGAAAAGCCAAGCATCACCCTCATCATCTTCCGACCCTGCCATGACAGAAATTAGAGCGATGATAGCTAATATGCAAAAGCACATGGAGAGTAGGGATGCGCAAATTGATTCTATTCTAGCCCATAATAAAATCATGGACAATCAAATTGCACAACTTTCATCTACCCTACAATCCCGTCAGCAGGGAGCTCTACCATCACAACCTATCCATCCTACAGATCATGCTAATGCAATCACTCTAAGGAGTGGTTCATATTATGACGGACCTCCTACGCCAAAGGAAGATGGATCAGTTCCTGATCTAGATTCCTCTATATCAAACGGTAATCCTGCTAGCCCTACAGGGCTACAAAAAGATACTAACCCTACTAATGTTTCTGTGCAGGGTAAATTGCAGGATAAGGGAGGAGTTGTGCAGAGCCCAGTTATCAAGCTTCCATTCCCTAATAGACAACTGAAGAGTAAGCTTGATAAACAATTCGGTAAGTTTTTAGAGGTTGTGAAGAACCTGCAGGTAACAGTTCCTTTCACTGATTTAATCACTCAAGTACCTGCTTATGCTAAATTCATGAAAGACATTCTGACTAGGAAAAGGGCCTTTAATGAAGTAGAAACTGTATCTTTCACAGAGGAGTGTAGCGCTTATTTGCAAAATAAATCACCTCCTAAATTAAAGGATCCCGGCAGCTTTTCTATCCCTTGTCACATTGGGAATGTTTTTATTGATAAAGCTTTATGTGATCTGGGTGCTAGTGTCAGTGTCATGCCATCATCTATATGTGCTAAATTAAATATGGGGGAATTAAAAATTACTAATATAACTTTGCAAATGGCAGATCGTTCGGTAAAATATCCCTTAGGTATTTTAGAGGACGTACCTGTCAGAGTTGGTAAATTTTTTATTCCTGTTGATTTTGTTGTTTTAGATATGGCAGAGGACACACAAATACCTATTATATTAGGTAGGCCTTTCCTCCATACTGCAGGAGCTATTATTGATGTGAAAAATGGTAAACTAACCCTTTCTGTAGGTGACGATAACGTTACCTTTAATTTAGGGAAGGTTTTGAAAGGGCCTATGTTAGAGGAAAATTGTTGTTATATTGATACAATTGATATAATGGCGATATTTGTGTTGATAGCTTGCCACAGGTCCTTGCGAAGGATCCCTTGGAGGAAATTCTCTGCGGGAATTTATCTAGCGACAATGCAAGCATTTGGGGTAATGAGGTATAAAGTATTGAAAAAGCTCTTTCCTTAGAAGAGTTAAGCCCCAAGGAGACAATGAAGGATTCATCTAGAGGACAATTACAAGCCCAGCATTCAACCCCAACGAAGATTAAATCCAAACATGCAGGAAGTAGTCAAGAAAGAGGTGATAAAATTGCTCGATGCAGGTATCATCTATCCTATTTCTGACTCCAAGTGGGTAAGTCCTGTGCAGGTAGTACCGAAGAAGGGTGGGATGACTGTGATAACTAATGATAAAAATGAATTAATTCCCACTAGAACTGTAACAGGGTGGCGTATGTGCATAGACTATCGTAGACTAAATACCGCCACTAAAAAGGATCACTTCCCTCTCCCCTTTATTGACCAAATGCTTGAGAGGTTAGCTAATCACAAATTCTTTTGCTATTTGGACGGGTATTCGGGATTTTTCCAAATTCCGATTCACCCTGAAGATCAGGAAAAGACCACCTTTACATGCCCTTATGGCACGTTTATGTAATGCACCTGCTACCTTTCAACGTTGCATGATGAGCATTTTTTCTGATTTCATAGAGTCTATTATGGAGGTCTTTATGGATGATTTTAGCGTATATGGTTCTTCATTTGATTCATGCTTAATTAATCTCGCTAAAATTTTGAAAAGATGTGAGGAGTGCAACTTAGTACTTAATTGGGAGAAATGTCACTTTATGGTGACAGAGGGAGTAGTCCTTGGTCATATTATATCTGATAAGGGCATAGGCATGAGTGGTTTGTTTCAAATGTTCCATGATACTTATGATTATTTAACATTGGAATTTATATCAAGTTTTAATGTTATCAAAATGAATGCACTTATCACTCATGTCCAATTTCGATTGTTAAACAACAATGTGAGGCTAACTTTGAAAGAATTTGGTAAGTTGTTTGACTTGAAATCGGACAAGCCTATTGAACCCTCTCAAGACCACACCGCCGTGGTCTATAAGAGGTTAGCAGGGGAGGATTTGGTGAACCTCCAACATGCCAAAGGGACGTGGATTCAACATCCCGTCCCCAAACTTTGGCAAAGATTTGTCGGCCTCACCATTTTTGGGAGGCATGAACCGGCAAATGTTCGGAGGGATGAATTGGAATTATTGGCTTCCTATATAATTCCTAATGCTGAAAAATTAAATATACCCCATAGGATAGCCAACCATTTCCAAAGGGCGGCCAATGCGGCCGAGGCTAGTAGGTCTAGAGCGCCTATTTACTTTGGAGGGATAGTGACCCATATAGCTAGGAAACACTTAGGTTGGAACCCCGATGGCCATAGGAAAGTTGTGGGATCGAACCTAATGGACCTACCCTATTTAGGGAGCTTGAATTGGGTACAACCGGTGGGGAGTGATACTTGGTGGATTGTCCACCGACAATCGGGTAGGAGGGACCAAGCCTTTACCTTACCCAACCCCGCCTTGACCAAATTTGAGAGGGGGAAGCCCTCTTACACTTTCGAGTTAGATGGTCAAGGTGAGGTTCAACCACCTCACCCCTCACCACAACCTCACCAATCCCCCATTCACCACTCACCCCACTACCAACCACCCCCACCTTTCACCTACGGCATGCCCACTTCCTCGGTCGATTACAATGTCGACCCAAATGCCCCATATGACTTTTCGGCTTTTAGGAGCCAACTAGACCGCATTGAGACGGGGCAAGGAAGGGTAGAGGACATGATGCAAAACCTAGACTCTAGGTTAAGCACCCTAGATGGGAGGGTTGGTCTTATTGAGAGGAACCTTGGGAGGGGTCTTTACCCAATGTATGATGATTATGCCCGTCGGGGGGCTATTCCTCCCAATTCCCTTCCTCACGATTGGTTCCAATACCCCCAAGGAGGGTATTCTCACCCCGGTGCTTATGGTACTTATGTGGACTACTCTTCGGTCCACGGATATGGGGGTATGGGTGGGAATGTAGACCCTAACTACTATGCCGGTGGTTCGGGGTATGGTGGTGGTGGCTCTAGCCATGGAGGTGCTGGCTCTAGCCACGGTGGGGGGTACTCTAGGATGGATGAGGATGAAGAGTAGGCTACTCTCCCAAGTCAATGAGGGCATTGCTTGATTTGGCTTGGGGGGGGGGGTGTTCTTTCACTTGGAAATTCTCTTCCTTTTCTCTCTTTATTTGCTTTCTAGTATAGTTTTTATTTGCTTTCCTAGTGTAGTTTTTTTTATTGCTTTCTTATATTTGAAAATACAAAAAAATTGATAAAAATAAAAAATTCAAAAATACGTTCCAATGAATTGTAAATCATACTTCCCTGTGCCCCATACTTGGGAAAATTGTTTTGATTCTTGGTATTTGATGATGAATATTGTGGATTTGTTGGTCATGATTTGAAGTCTATTTGTTTGGATTCCTAAACATGCGTCAATTTTGTCCAACTACTTGTGAATATAGTGCTTGACTAGTTGATTTGGTAAGGAATGTGTGATAGTTCCATAGTTCTTGGTATGTCAATGAATTTGAGTATTGGTTTGCAACTATAAGTAATGTTTATATGATTCATTATTATGCACATTGTGGAGGACGAAGGCATTTGTTCTTTTAGGTAGCCTCCGGATCATTGTAGATACATTTGTTCCCTTCTTGCTACCCATGTTGTTGCCTTGACCTTTTGTTGTCTATTAGCCGCATTACAAGCCTATTTTACCCCATTGGTTACTAGTTCCAAGCTTGGCTTGGGGGAGCTATTAGTGAGTGAGGTGAGGGAGTTTGTAGTGTGCTTATTATTTGCGCAATATGGGTGGGATTTGAGAAGTTGTTTTGCTGTTGATCATGTTTATTTTTTTGATGAGTTTGAAAGTTATATTGTTTTGAAAAAATAAAGCATGATGTTATGAAAAAATAGAAGTTCAAAGAAAAAAAAATGTGAAAAAAAAGTGAACTTCAATAGAAAAAAAAGAAAAAAAAAAGTGTTCAAATGTTCTAGTTGGAGGTTGATCAAAAGAAAAATAATAGAGCTTCAATGAAAATTCAAGTTTGGAAAATAAAGGTTGTTTATTCACTCTATTACATCATTATTATATCTTATGAGTGAAATTGTAAGAGTTGGGTTTATTTATTATGATTGGAGTATATTTTGGTTGATGTTAGAGTTGGTTATGTAGGAGATGTTGATCACTATTTATTTTGATCATGGGTTTTATTAGAATATAGCTCCTTTAAGCATAGATTTTCTCTCACTCATTCCCAAATTTATCCTAACCTTTACCCTAGCCTTACATTACAAGCTTTAAAGACCTTCCGACCTTTGTGCGTAGAATTATATGAATGTGAAAGTGTTGTTTTTCAATGCAAGTTATGACTTGACATATTTTTGAGTCGACTAGTAGGATGAGCGTTTAATGTTTTTATACACACGAGAGTGTGAGTTGGGAGGGCATTGCTCACATTAAAGGGGTTGGGTGGAGAGCGATCGAGTACATTCTTTACTCGCCACATAAATGAGAGTCGAGTGTGTGAGCACTAGTCTTGAATTCTATATGCTCTTGTGGTTTGCTCTACTTGACAATTGTTGGGGAGGAAGGGTGATTAGATGAATAAGATTGATTGACGTTGAAGCATGTTTGTTTAATTTTACCTTGAATCATTGGCTTTTTATTTGTTGATTGGGGTGAAGTATGTTTTATATGTTCATTGATGAGCTCTTTTCTTAGGGACAAGCAAAGGTTTGGCTTGGAGGAGTTTTATATGTCTATTTTATATACTGTTTTACCCCCGTCCCTTGGTCATAATTAGTAGTGTTTTTGGCCCTTTAGGGCCACTTTTATTACTAATATGTGTTTTCTAGTGTTTTCGTAGTTTTGGTTAAGTTTTACAGGGAATTGCACCTTTGGAGCATTTTCTCGGAATTTTTTATGAAGCGACTACGAGCATTGGAGGAACACGACCACTTTTGGAGCCCAAGGCCGGCTAGAGCCATCGAGCCGGTGATTAAGGGCTCGGTTATTTTGATCACAAGGCAATTGGACCATGTATTTGAGACCCGAGAGGAAATATGGATTGGGCCGAGAAATCTAGCCCAATCGAAGTCCAAGCCTTGAAGATGAAGACCGGGCCCGATCGGGCAAGCATACGCCCGATCGGGCGGTTGCGCGCATGAAGGCTATCAAGGAAAGGCGCGCCCGATCGGGTGAGCGTAGGCTCGATCGGGCGCGGCACTTTAGACTGGGCATAGAAAAAAAGGCGGGCCCGATCGGGCGCGTGTTTTTCCTAGTGTCTGATTTAGTTTAGTTAATTCTTGTTTTAGGAGAAGTATATATACGTTTTGTACGGATTATTTACTTACCTTCTTTCTCTTAGACTTTCTCTCTCTACTTAGTATTTTTCTCTCTCTTAAATTCTCTCTAACTCTTGTTCTTAATTCCTTCATTAATTCCAGATTTAGTTTGGTACAATTTCTTCCCTTTTTAATTTCAGCTATTTTAATTATTTTCTTGGTTATGTTTTTTTAATTATTTATTTGATTGGATTAGTTATGATGATTAGTGAGTAGTTTAATTCTAGGGTTTATGGGGATCCATAATTAATATGAAGGGATAGTTTGTTATTATTGATTATTGATATTGCATGATAATTTCCTATTGAATTGTTTTAATTCTTTGCAATTAGATTATGAATCGAGCAGATGTAATTTGATTGTGAATGTTTAGCAATATTGAATTGATGAATCGAGCAGATGTTGATTTAATATTAAAGGCTATTTTTAATAGGAACTTAGGTCTAATAAATTGCGAGAGCCTGTTAGATCTATGTTGGTTAATAAATTGCGAGAGCCTATTAATCATATTATCTATGCATTGTTAATTATTAATTACTTCGTTCTATCCCGGAATATTAATTATTGGTGAACCTGTGACCCTAGGTTTCCTTATTATTGATTCTTTTCTCCCTAAAATCATTCTTCGTAGTATAGAATTCACATTCAAAATATTGGTTACTTAGATAATTTAGATTATATTAATTAATTAGAATTAAAAAGACTTGTTTCCCTGTGGAGTTCGACCCTACTTCCCTATCTACCTTAGTTAGTGATTTAGGTAATTATTTTTGATTCGGGGATACGACTTTACCCTGTCACTAGTCGTAGACACTAGTATTTGCATAGTTTGGTTAAGTCTTGAAGACGGCGTATCTTGGAAGACAAAGCCTTGAATTGCAAATGAAGACCTTTTGAAGATTTGAAGAATTCAAGGGGTCATGCTAGTTGCCAATATGCATCTATAATTTCGCTTTATATTTTATGCTTATATACATGTGAATTATTCGTTAGATGCATGTTTAGGTTTTCTTTATGTTGCGATGATTAGTTAAGTTCACTTAAATCAACCAACATAGAAATCCTAGGTCCCTAATAATATTGAGTCAAACTTGTCTTTCCAAAACAACACTTACCAACCGAACAAGGGTGATGGTAGGCTACGCCAAAGCGAGGTGCCGTCACTTCTCCAAGGCTCATAAGGCACACCGGGTGTGCACGTTGGTTTTGGTTTAACTCATCGGTATGAGTGAGGAGTCCTCACATACCGTGGCAAAAGAGATACATCGTCAAAGATGCATTAGATGCGACGATTGTCTAACCAAGAGTGGCTTAGAGCCATTAGCAAGGCAATGCTTACCCTAGAAGGTTGAGTGTTAAGACAAGCCAAAGCATGCTTAACCACTCTTTGTTTCTTCGGATCTTAGAATCGCCTTATTTTCACAAAATAGGGACAATTTTACGTGTAAATAAGACGCTAAATAAGTATTGAAAATTTGCATGAATAAAATTCAATCTTATTTAAGTAATTTTGAATGGTTTTTCGTTAAAATTCTTTCAATTGTAGAATCATGTCTTCAACCTCAAACAACCAGTTTTCATTACGCTCAATTCTCGACAAAGAGAAGTTGAGTGGTACCAATTTCCTTGATTGGCAAAGGAATTTGCGCACCGTTCTTATGCAAGAACAGAAAGAGTATGTCCTTGATGAGGAAATGCCCAAGGCTCCCAATGAGGAGGTAACTCAAGCATCCCTTAACCGATGGCAAGTAGCCGATCGGGATGTCAAGTGCGTAATGCTAGCCACTATGTCTCCTGAACTTCAGAAAACCTTCTTCGAGAAGGAATAGGCCTATGAGATCATTTCTGAGTTACAGAATATGTTTCAAGAACAGGCTCGAACTGAAAGGTTTGAAACCCACAGGCAGATCCTTGAGACTAAGCTCAAGAAAGGAGAGCCAGTCAGCCCACATGTGCTCAAAATGATCGGATTATTTGAGAACATGGGAAGTCTTGATGCGGGGTATTCAACTGAAATGGCTATTGACATCATTCTCCATTCCCTTCACAAAGGCTATGACCATTTGAAGATGAACTACAACATGCATAGCATGGAGAAAACCCTTACTGAGCTTCATGGGATGTTGAAGCAAGCTGAGCAAACGCTCAAGGATGAGGGAAGGCATGATATGCTAATGATTAATAAGGGCAAGCCATTCAAAAGGGCGGGTTTAGAATTATTAGAAAGCTAATATATTCAGTAAGGTCAAGTGATCGGAATGCCTGGGTGGAGGCCGCTTCCGATCAGTAATATTAATATAATTGATATTACAGCTTAATCTTGACTGAACCCTTCGGGTCACACCCAAGCAAAATATAAGAACCGACTCGGCGAATTAATTCGGAAGAAATTAATTCGTCGCCCGAGTGTTAAATATTTAGACGTTGGAAATTCGAGCTTAGAGCGTCGGAAGTCGAGTCAAAAATAATAAAAAGACGAGACGACAAATTAGTAATAAATCAACAATGACCAAAATACCCCTAGCATCGGAATCCCGAGTGCTAGGGGATTAGCCGAGCTAGCAGCCCGCACCATGTGCGAGACATGCTAACAAGGCGTGGCTAGCAGCCCGCACCATGTGCGAGGCATGCTAGCACAGCACGGCCAGCAGCCCGCAAGCAGTGTGTGGCGTGCTGGCATGCGCTTCTGCTAGCAGCCCGCACGTGTGCGTGGCTAGCTAGCAGCGCCCTCGGCATCAGCAGCCCGCACTGATGTGCGTGGGCGTGCTGGGCCGAGCTGGCAGTAGCTAGCAGCCCGCACGGTGCGAGGCTAGCTGGGTCGTGGGCCTAGGTCGGGTAGAAAGGGGAAGCTAGTAAGTATGCTTGCTTTTTCGTGTGGAAAAGTGTCAC
This sequence comes from Chenopodium quinoa, assembly GCF_001683475.1. NCBI lineage: Eukaryota > Viridiplantae > Streptophyta > Magnoliopsida > Caryophyllales > Amaranthaceae > Chenopodium > Chenopodium quinoa. The sequence continues at coordinate 810,182 of NW_018745324.1, forward strand.
AAGGAGAGGAAGGAGTGGGGAGCAAGTATGGTCCCCTCCACTCCAAGTGGTCCATACTCCTCTTTACGTATGACTAGGACACTTGTTGATTTATTATTTGCTTATATATTTAATTTAATTTAGCTTTAAATTAATTTGTGGAATTTCATGAATCCCACATCGATGGGATAGAAATTCCCACTCATACTTTCCTCTATAAATACCAACCTTGGGATTTGGAGTAAAGTGCTTGAGTGGGAGCTAGAAAGAGCATTCCATATTTTGGAAAAACTCTTAAACTCCATTAACACTTGGGTTTTGGTCGGACCTTGCTAACTCCAAGGTAACGGACCTAAAAAGTCGTGTTCGTCCTTTGTGGGTGGATACCGTTGGAGGCACGGCATTTGCGGTGCTCAAGGATTTCAAGTAAGAGCCCGTTTTGAGAGGGCGAAGCTCGCTTCAAGGGTATGATTCGTTCTTCCTTTTCTTGTGTTTACTTATTTATGCTTTATGGTTTTATTAATTACGAGTGGTTCCTTGGGTCGGGGTTGTTTCCGCGGTGAGTCGGACTCATCAAACCCCAACATATGTCTACCTTATGTCGCATAAATCTGAGTCGTTTGAAAATCTCAAAGAATTATAGAGTGAAGTTGAAAATCATCTTAGCAAGAAAATCAAATCCCTTCGATCGGATCGAGGTGGTAAATACTTGAGTCAAGAATTCGATGAGCATCTGAAAGAAAAAGGTATACTTTCATAATTGACACCTCCAGGAACTCCACAATGGAACGGAGTGTCCGAAAGAAAAAATTGAACCTTGTTGGACATGGTATACGATCAACAATGGGTCTTAGTGATATTCCTATCTCTTTTCGAGGACAAGCAATTCTAACTGCGACACTAACACTGAACTGTGCTCCATCAAAAGCTGTAAAAAAGACTCCATACGAGTTATGGACGAAGAAACCCCCCGGATTGTCTTTTCTAAAGATATGGAGATGCAAAGTATATGTCAAGAAATTGATTTCTAACAAACTTCATCCCAAATCTGACAAGGTTTGCTTTGTGGGCTACCCAAAAGAAACCAAAGGGTATTACTTCTACAATAAATCCGAGAACAAAGTGTTTGTTGCTTGCTATGGTGTCTTTTTGGAGAGGAGTACTTTTCCTAAATGACAAGTGGGAGGAAAATTGAACTCGATGAAGTTCGAGAGGGACGATCAATAAAATCAGATTGACAGTTAAAATGCTTAAGCAGCATTTGTTGACGCTGGTCAAAATGTGCAAAGTCAAACTGACAATGCATGATCAGTCCGTTACCCTGCGTAGGTCTCAGAGGCCTAGATCTCAACCTGATAGATATCTTGGTATTGTATTAACCGAGAATCAGGACATCCTAGTGATGGATGGAGACAAACCGACAACCTACAAGCAAGCGATGGCAAGCACCGACTCTACTAAATGGCATGAGGCCATGAGATCTGAAATGGATTCCATGTTTGAAAATCAAGTCTGGGACTTGGTTGACCTACTCGAGGGTTACACACCTATCGGATGTAAGTGGATTTTCAAATTGAAAACCGACAAAGATGGAAATGTATTCATTTACAAAGCTAGATTGGTCGCAAAAGGTTACAGGCAAATTCATGGTATTGATTACGATGAAACCTTTTCTCCATTCGCAATTCTTAAATCCGTTCGGAGCGATTGCTGCATATTACAACTATAAAATATGTAAGATGGACGTTAAAACCGCCTTCCTTAACGGGATTTTGGAAGAAACTATGTACATGACACAGCCTGAAGGTTTTGTTGACCAAAATAATGCTGGGAAATTGTGCAAGCTTAAAAAGTCCATCTATGGGCTAAAGCAAGCTAGCAGAAGTTGGAATCTGCAATTCAATGAAGTCATCAGTAAGTTTGGCTTTATCGAGAATCCAGATGAATCTTGTGTTTACAAGAAGGTCAGTGGGAGTGACATCACCTTCCTAGTCCTATATGTCGATGACATATTGCTCATTGGAAACAGCATTCCTATGTTAGAGTCTGTAAGGGTCTGGCTTGGAAAGTTTTTTCAATTAAAGACTTGGGAGAGGCTCTGTACAAATTGGGTATCAAGATCTATAGGGATAGATCAAAAAGGATGATTAGATTGAGCCAAAGTGCTTATATTGATAAGGTATTTGGATGATTCAACATGCAAGAGGCCAAGAGAGGTCACCTACCTATGTCACATGGCATAACCTTAAGCAAGAAGCAGTGTCCACAGACACCTGATGAGCGGGAAAGGATGATACAGATTCCATATGCTTCGCTAATTGGATCGATCATGTATGCCATGATATATGTACTAGGCTAGATGTATCGTATGCCTTAAGTGCTATGAGCCGATACCAATCAGACCCAGAAGAGGCACATTGGACTGCAACTAAGAATATCCTAAAGTACTTGAAAAGGAACAAGGATAAATTCCTGGTGTATGGTGGCTCAGAAGAATTAGTTGTTAAAGCTTATACCGATGCAAGCTTCTAGACAGACAAAGACGATTTCCAATCGCAATCTGGATATGTGTTCAGTCTAAATGGAGGAGCGTTTAGTTGGAAGAGTGTCAAGAAGAGCACAGCTGCAGATTCTACAACTGAAGCCGAATACTTGGCAGCAGCTGAAGCGGCTCAGGAGGCTGTTTGGATTCGTAAATTCGTTAGTGAACTTAATTTAGTACCCTCTATCAAGGGTCCAATAGCCCTCGATTGTGACAATACTGGAGCTATTTCTCATGCTAGAGAGCCAAGGGAACATCAAAAGGTCAAACATGTCAAGCAGCAATTTCACATGATACGAGAATGGAAATTAGAGGATGAAATCAGAATTTGTAAAGTTGGAACGGTTGACAATGTAGCCGATCCATCACTTACTAAACCTTTGCCTCAAGTGAAGCACAACAAGCATGTTGAGGCAATGGGAATCAAGCACGTTGGAGATTGGCTTTGATTCCCTATTTAGTGTTTTAATTAATTTTAAACATTTTAATGTAAGACACTAAGAAGAACCATTCAGGTTTTAGAGTAATTTAAATTTCATGAAATTTTATCACTCGTTTGCTATTTAATTGTGGTTTAGGATTAAATAATGAGTCCATTCGATTACGAGAATATTCAAAATAGGGTATCAAGACCAGTATTGATAAGGAAACATCTATTAAGTGAACATTAAATATTATGATTGAAAAGTATCCCTAATTGAGGTCATTTAAATGATGGACGATTAATGACCACTTGATATTAGTGTGTAGTTTGATTTATAGCACCTTATCTTGTGCTACACGGACATGATTGTCATAAATCATTTGCACAGGTATTGGTTTAGATACATACTGGATTGACTTATGAGAATACTTTAATAGATTTAAACATCGTCATAAGTATACTTCTCATTATGGCTATCGGAACCGATTTCCTCGACCATGAGTATTGTGGGTTTTCTTGGTTTGAGTACTAGTCCGTTTTAATGTTAGTCAAACGTCTGTCGTAAAAGGGGATTATAACGGCAACACTCGGGCGGCTAGGTCCTCTTAGTAAGAGAATCTACATTACAAGACTGGGAATGTCCCCCTACTAAAAATAGAGAAGATGTCTTTTTTGTTTACAAGGCCTCTCGAAGAGCGAGACTGTGAAAATGAATGGTCGTGCTCGGATGGATGTTAAAAATCATCTTTTTATTGAGAGTCAGACTCGGATATCGAGAAACACTTCCGGACGTAATAAGGATGACGAATAAATCTTACCTTATAGTTCATGAAGAGACATTAAGCCACATAGGAAAAAGGCTATACACTAAAAGCTCACTTGTCTGGAAGGACAAGTGGGAGATTGATAGGAATGGTGTCCTTCGAACAAGTGTATTATTCCGATAGAGGGTTCGGAATTATTAGAAAGCTAATTATCCAGTGAGATCAAGTGATCGAAATGCCTAGGTGGAGGCCGCTTCCGATCAGTAATATTAATGAGTAATTAATATTACAACTTAATCTTGACTGAACCCTTCGGGTCACACCCAAGCAACTAACGAACCGACACAACGAATTAATTCAAAAGGAATGAATGAGTCACTCGAGTAATTAATATTTAGACGTCGGAAATTCGAGCTTGGAGCGTCGAAATCGAGTTGAAATAATAAAAGACGAGACAATAAAATCACTAATTAATCAACAATTTACCGAAATACCCCTAGCATTGGAATGCCCCGTGCAAACCGAAGCCTAGGGGCATTGGTATAGCCAAGGTGGCTTGCAAGCGCACCAAGCTGAGCCTAGGCTAACTGGTGCGTGCTAGCGCACCAAGGCTAGCATGGTGCTAGCAGCGCTTGCTAGGCTGAGGCAGCAGCCCACCCCGGCTGCTTTGGTGCCCAATTGAGGGTGCCACATGGCAGCGCCTCATTGGTGTTTGGTTAGCATAGGTGGCCGGCTATAAAGGGGTGCTTGGGGATCAAGTTTGGTCCCCTCCCTTTCTTGTGGTCTTACCTAACCCTTCTCCTAAATGTGCCACTTGTTGATTAATTAATTGTTGGATATTTAATTTTATTTTTGATTTAATAATAAAGAAAGAATATTGATTTTACCAACTCTCCCACATTGATGAGAGAGAGGATTTCACTCATGATTTTCCCTATAAATACCCAAGTTGGGGTATGGGAAAAATCACTTGAGTAAGAGTTAGAAAAGGCATCTCCATTGAGAAAACCTTTAAACACATAATTACTCGAGTATTGGGTGGGGCTTAGCTAACCTCTAAGCAATAGACCTAGTCATCAGGGTCGAGTTGCGGGTGGATACTGTAGGAGATTTTTTCTAGTGTGAGACTTAAAAGCTTTTTCAAGTAAGAGCTCGTGGTATGAGCGAAGCACGCGTTAAAAGGTAATTAAGTCTTTCCTTAATTCTTGTTAATTATGTCTTTTGATTAAATTAATTGTGAGTGTGATCTAGGCTCAAGTTTTATACTGCGATGAGTCGGACTCATCAAAACCCAACATAAGCATGGTGGCGTCCAAAGGGAATGAAGGTAGAGAAAAAGAGTCGCCAACAAGTTTTAGGAACTTGTAAACCATTCACGATCATAGAGATCGCTAACTCCATAGTGATCCTGAACCATGACTAGATATTCGGGGATGAAGATACAAATCCAACCATCTAAGATTTGGATAAAAATTATGAGGCACAAAAATAATATCTGACTTTCTTTGAACATCTTTCCATTCGAATAGAATTAAGACTTTCAAAAAGAGAAGTTTTATTCAATTTCAAACTCTTTAATCATATCTTTTCAAAAAGGATGATTAAGATCTTTTAGAAACTTATAGAATCTTCTAATTAATCCTAATTGGTTTAAGAATATAATTAAGATTAATGGACCCTCCACATGTGTAGGGAATATTTCAAGCATTACCCCAAACTTGAACCCCACTGTGATCATACACTTAAGCATGGTGGCGTCCAAAGGGAAAGAAGCTAGAGCAAAAGAGTCGCCAACAAGTTTTAGGAACTTGTAAACCGTTCACAGGGTGAAGGTTACACCCCTTAACGATCCAGGAGATCGTTAACTCCAATAGGTCTAGAACCAAGAATGGAAGATCGGGGATGAAGGTACGAATTCAATCTAAAAGAGAAAGAATCTGCCCTAATAATAGACCTCTACTTTATTCTTCTCGTATTCATCTGCGCTTTCTGACTAACATGCAATCAATAGGTTACCCTAAACCTGTTTATCTATGTTGGTTGAATATTAATGCACAAATAAATCTATTATTGGCGATCACTTGAATTATAATCAAATTAACCCTAAACAAGATTATTAATTATCTTATTAAGCGTGATTACAAGTATAAATTCCCTTTAAACATGCATAAAAGGCGTGATCAAGAAATAACAATAAATATCAAGCAACATAATAATAATAATCAATTAAAATAATAATAATAATCATGTAAAGCATAATAATAGCAAGATCCTAGGCATGATACTAACAAGATTAATAACAAACCCTAGCATGTCACTAAGCAATAAAAATCAAAACTTTAGCCCTGACATGATACTAACATGCATATTAGGAAAGAAAATAGGAAGCATCATAGAAATCATAATTGACATTATATTCTTTACCCTAAACATCATATTAAAGAAAAGCATTCTAACATGACATTAGGGAAAACATCCTAACATGATACTAGAAATCAAAATAACAATCTAAGCACGATTTCTATATCAAAATATCAATGAAACAATTAAAGCACTTACTTGGATGCCTCGTACCTCTTTCTAATAACAAAATACACACGTTAGTAACTTCAAGGAATATAATAAAACAACAATTAAATCAAATAATTAAAAGAAATAATCTAAAGAAAGTTTAGAGTAGATTTGGGACCAAACCCTCAGAAATATCAAACCTTTCACGTCTAGTGCGAAGGCAACTTCAAACTTGACTAGGTGTGTCTAGTGCTAATGTATAAGGAATTTTGTTTGTGAAAAGGTTGGTTTAGAAAAAGAGAGGAGAGTATCAAGATTTTCTTGATGAGAGTTGGTGATTAAAAACAGAGGTCTTAGGAGGCTATTTATAACGAAAATCAGCCGGATTATGATTAAAAAAAAAAAAGAGTTTCGAAAAGAATAAAACACGACGCTGTCGCCAAACACGCCACTGTCGCCAAGCGACAGACGTGTCGCCGCGATGCGAGGCTTGTCGCCAGGTGACAACCTGCAGTGCGGCGCTGCAAACAATTTTTCCACGCGTTTTCTTATTTTGATAAAATTTAAGCGTACGAGGGGGTAAAACTGTAATTTCCTTAAAACACTTCTTTTATTCTAAATAAAACTCTTAAAACTCAATTATCAATGCTAATCACATTAGGATTCAAAAGAACCTTCTAGAAGATTCTAGAAGACTATAATCACTCCTAATTGCATTAGGAATGATAAATCATAATAGGCCCTCCTCTAAATCATTGGGCCGCATATAAAAATCAAATCGGACCCAGTTTAGTAATTTGGCCATAACTTCCTCATGATTCATTGGAATTGGGCTTATAATATATCGTTGGAAAGTTCTTTTTGAACCCGATCCAACTACACTATTATTGGACCCATATCATGGACCAAACTAAACTAGATTGGCTATTTTCATAAAATAGGTTTTCAAAAACTGAGAGAAAAAAAAAGAATTAAAAACCAACCGCAACACTAGACTTTCTACACTTTCACTTCATTCGATTATGACTCAACGTGAAAAGTATTCATCACCGGGTTTGGTTTTGGGGAGACACAAATGGGTGTCTAGATCATGATCATTGGGTCGTACATAAAACTCGTTTTAAGCTCGATTTAGTATTTTGGCCATAACTTCCTCTTTGTAACTCGGAATTGGGCTTATAATATATGGTTGGTAAGGTCTATTCAAACCCCATCCAACTACACAATTATTAGACCCGGATTATAGACCAAAATAAAATAGATTGGACGTTTTTCATAAATAGGACACGAAATAAATGATTTTTGAAATATGAAATGAATTATTTTAATTAAACATTTTATAAAACAAGGGAATTCACGAACTCTTCAACATTTCACCTTGTTAGATATTTAATGACGTGAAAGATACTCACACCTGGGTTTGGTTTTTGGGGAGACACAATCAAGTGTCTACAGAATCCCCCACTTTGACTGAGTTTGGAGAAGCATAAGTTTCGAAAACAAAAGTTAAAGTAGCGATAGGGACGAAGAATAATTCAGAACGTTCTGCGATCCTAAATCATTCTTGTAACACGGATACCTGCAAACTAGCGTTAGTTAAACACATAAAGGAGTTAGAAATGCGTATCTTGCACCGTCGAGTCTGTGGTAACTAATTTTCTTTGTTGCATTTTGTTTTGACAACCTCCACACTGCCTCGTTAATTCTATCGTGAACCACTACGCCTTTAAGCGATCCACTGGATGATGATTTTCCACCCCAATAATTCTCTCTTTAAACCTGTAAGGACCCTGAACAATTCCAAGAGAATTATTGGCGTGCTACCGCCACGTGTTCAAACGTTAAGGCTTTATCAGAAAATAGCAGCGGAAAAAACTAACTCAGTTATAAATAAGTTTCAAAACCAATAACCAAAACAAATTAAATCTTACAACTTGGAACCATTAAGGCTCTTATTCAAAACCCCACAAAAGTAGTAAATAAATAAAACCAGAGTTTAAATAAATTCAAACTTATGAAAAGAAATAAACTGCGAACAATAACCAACTCTCCACTCAAAATCACACAACCCTGATGAGAATGCTGCATGTGTAAGAACCTGTGGTTAATCTGCTCCCTAATATTACAAATGTAAAAATTGGATCGTCACAGGGTCATTGAAAGGCGAAGGCCATGACCAAAGAAAGACACATAAAGCACGCAATCAGCAAAGCTGAGTACGTACAAGCTGCAAAACGTAAAAAAAATCCCTAACATGCTACTAATAATCAAGCATAATCATCATTGAATTATAGACTCAACATATGACTCAATTATCAAATTTATTAAGACCTCACTAGTTGATATTAACTAAGTCATTTATTTATTTCATTGGATTTAGCAATAGACAAGGTTGTCCAACTCATGTCCCATTTGGAACATCAATAAAAGAAAAACCCCATGCCTCCATTTGGAAACATCAATAAACATCCAACGACCACGGGCGCGACTCCGTGACCATAGTTAGTATGAGACTCACCTAACTCCTAGTTTAAAAAAATATTTGAAATAGGAGACTCGTATATCAGACGACCTCGATAAAAGTACACGGCTAATACCCCGTGTACCCCAACCCCTGATTGTCATTACTCCAAAAGTGCACCAATCCAGAGTTTTATTGCTCATCCATCTTGCACTTTACGTGATTTACAGGTTTAGACTTGGTGATGACTCATATGCAAACAATACAATCAATCCAATATCAATTCAATCAAGTAAAACAACTTTCCAATTTCAACTCTTGATTTATTACTGACAAGCAACATTTATTATTTATTCCTTTAACTACCTCGGTGTATAAACACCTTGAGTGTATAAGGCACCCCAAAAACCTTAACCTCGTCTTATAAGACTTAAATTCTTCCTTTACTCATTTTGCTTGCATAATCATGAATGAGTAATAAATTAATCGTTACACCAATCATATACCTTTGCCTCTAAGCGCACCTTGCATAATTAGAGCACAAAAAATACTTGCAATATAAAATAGTGCACATCATACGAAATTCACAATGTATAACCAAACAATTTAACTCAGTCATCCCTATACATGATACTAAGTTCTCGATCCGTCCTTAAACATGCACCTACAAGAAAGGTTTCGTAACTTGTACTTACCTTGTGCAAACGAATTGGTATGCCACTTTACTAACTAGAAATCACCTTCAATAAACTCCTCTCCTAAACCAAATAATAACATCTCAATCAATACCCAATCAATCAAATTTACAGCAATACTAACTTACTTTAAAACCTTCAAAATCCAAATCAAACATCACTTTAAAACCTTCCCTTTAGTTAAAATTAAAGTCTTATATATAGTTCTTTAAATTTTCTTCATAAAAACCTTAAAATACACTCTTATACATGAAATTACAGCAAGTTCAAAGTCTAATAAAAATCTGAAAATTATTTAAAAACCCCTAATAATCTCCCTTTTTAATGGGTGATTAAACCCTCTTTATAAAACATCAAAAGTAGTACTTAGAAACTATTTCCAACACTTAAAAATTCAATAAAAACATATATCTATGCTTAATTAAATTTAAACATAATTAATTTTATTAATCAAACTCAAGGATAATATTTTAAGTATAAAAAAAAACTTCGTTAAAATCAAAAACTGCCCGAAAATCATATTTAGAGGCTGAATTTGGCCACGAGAGGGTAATAAGTCTTTCTTAAAACGTTGTTTCCACATGAAAAACACTACTTTTTTGTCAAAATCGAATGAGTTCAGAACCTGATCGGGATTAAAACGGGATTAATATTAACGAACGGAAATCTAAAAATTGAAATACGAATTTACGTTTTCAAAATAATCTGGAATTAAGTTAAAATAATCAGTAGTTATAATCACCAAAATTTCAAAACATCATTACTATAAAAGCCCTAAATCAATTGTTCATAAAAACCCTAAAATCATGATTTTCAATAATTAAAAACCCTAGGTTATAAAATTTACAAAATCTGAAAATTATGACATTTATAAAATCTGAAATTATAAAGTTTAATCATCAAAATACTACTTGATACTAATTAAATTAATTTCAAACAATAAAATCAAAACCCATAAATCAATAATTATAATTATACAAACTAATAAAACAAAGGAGAACATAAGACTAACCTTTTTGTGTGGGAAAATTTTGGGGATTAATGGGGTATTTATAGGGGAGAATGTTGTAGGGTAAGTAGAAAGATTAGGCCTCATAAAAATAATGGGTCAATTAAGTAAACAAATGGGTTAGGCTTGTTTGATTGGACATAAATTATAGAATAAAGGTGCATAAAATAATTTGTTCAAATAATTTTCGACCCAGATTAATAATTTGAAACTTTTGAAATTAAATTTCGGAAAAATAAAAAATAAATATTATAAATAAAATAAAATTTCATTTATAAAATATTTAAAAAATACGGGGGATTACAGAAAGTGACACCAAAGGTAGGTCGCATGGGATAAGTGTGTGGAAAAGAATTTTGAGAAGAGTCAAATGATGGTGACTCTTAGGCTAGGTAGGTTAATGATGTAAGGACGGATCAAGCCCCCAAGTCTAGTTCTAAATGAATAGGGACGAGCATTGGAGATCCCTTGATATGATCGTGCATGAATGTGAATATGAATGTGAATGCATTTTTATTACGGCCTACGTATCCGTTAGGAATCAGACCGAACTTAGTTGTAGCCGAAACTCGCACAAGTATGTGTATACCTCAACGAGGTCTTTTGAAGGGTTGTAACAGGGTTAGACTAAAGGTTGAAGAAGAAATGATAAAAGCTCAAGACCTAATATAACCCCCAAGATATGCAACCTTGCTTTTGAATCTTGCTATTTTTATGCTTGAGGTTTCTCACTTTTGAACTCTTTTGTTTATTATTTTTTGCTCTCTTTTTTCTTTTTCTTTCATTTTTTCAAATTCAAATCCTTTTTTATAAGTGTGGGCAATCCAAATCATGCGGTCTATCACTCACTTGGCATTCATGTTTCTCAGGCACGGTACCCATAACTCGATAAGAGACGCAATCTGAGACGTGTTCTTATGAAAGATATGTTCATATCAAAGACAATGGAACACTTGCCCTTTTGTACACTTTTATTGCTTTTTGCTTTTTCGAATTTTTGAGATCTAGGAAAAATAATATTACTCAAGCTTTTGTATTTAAAACTTGCATAAGTTGCACAATATCCCATCCCAAGGTTAGGTAGATGTGGGTTGAAAAAAGAAAGGTTTATCGTTAAATGAGGCTCAAAGTGGTTTATCAAGAAAGGAATTATATATTTGAAAGGGTGAAGACCGGTGATATGATGTGGCTACAAGAGGTGCCTCAAATCATTGGTGTACCTTGTGCTTAGTCCGGCGCGTTTTTTTTTTCTTAAATGCAATGCAATGATTATACGTACGAAAATAAATGCTCATTTTATTAAAAAGTGAAGGGTAATATTCAAACTCTAAGAAATAAATCTAAATAAAAGATGGAAGGTGCCTATGCTAGACTCATTGGGGAAGGGGAAACAAAAGAAAAAGAAATAGAAAAAGGTTATGAAGCCTTGTTGTTGAATCCCGCCTCGTGTCTTAAACTTTATCATCACTCAGTTTTCTTGCCCGCTAGACGAATGGGAAGTGTAACACCCCCGATTTACTAACTAATAATAAACAATAAATAGAGGAAAAATCGACAACCTTTAAATAAAATTGCGGAAGCATAAACCTAAATCAGAGGTATTACCGCCACACTCGACAACCTGTCAAGTGTTAAGGCTTACAAAATCCCAATAATTACAACCCAATAAATCTAAGTGAGCTATTTGTACAACTTTATAAACTCGTTTAACAAACTAATTGATACACTTGAGCTCCTTTAGCTACGACCACTTGATCAACCTGCTTAGAAAATCTTGACTGCTCACCATTAAGGACAAATTCCAAAATAGATCGTCGCAGGGCCACCATAAGAAAAAGACATGGCCGCAAACACAAATAGCACAATAAAACAACACACTCGTCAGCAAAAGCTGAGTAATCGCCACATATCACAATATAGAGTATAATATAATAATTAACATTACTAGATCAATTAAACAATGTAGTTCGAAACTACATTACACATTGTACTCTGAAAATAACCTTTGACAAATAAACCTCGAATAATAATACGAACCTTTACTCAGTATATCCCATAAGTGTGCCATGCTCATTGTTCTATACATAACCTTGGACATGGGTAATTCGAATAAAACCAACAAGTATAAAAACTTGAATACTCCCAATAACTAGAAAACACCTTGAACCAGACCACATACGGGTCAATTCCCACTGTAGGGGATCATAGAAAAATAGATAATAAAGATTGTACCTCATTCTTAACTCATGATTATTACCCTCTTACCAACAAGCCAAGGACTAAGTTATATAACGCCGAGCCTCAAACTAAGAACAAAATAATAATTCTCAACCATATGATCTCATACATCGATCAAATAACCATTCACATGATAATAAATAATATCTCAATATTGGCACAGGTTCCCAATTCATATATGACGACATATTCGGTTTATAAATATCTCAACTCTTATTAGGCTAATACTAGTACCCAAAATTAATTAATTATCAACCCAAAGTAATACTCTGCATTAATAACTCTAAAACCTCAAGAACTATACTCCCTATAGCAACAACATTAAAAACCCCTAGAAATAACACAATCAATCAATGCAACAATTAAATCATATAATACCAACACACTAATCATATACATATAAATCATGATCATATATAATTCACAAATTATAAAATTTAGACATAACAATACGGAGTACAATTAATTCTAACAATTTATAATCAAACAAATCAAAAAAATTAATTACGGTAGTGTGATTACATAAAATAAATAATACAATCAAATTATAAACAAACGATCTAATTAAGGGTTGATAGTGTGATTACCTTAGGATAAATTACAACAGGATCAATAAAATATCGAGCGACATTGAAATGCACAACGTTTGATCATTATACAAAACATATTATGGTGGGGCTTCTTTATAAAATAATAAAAATAATGGAGATTAGAGAATAAAAACTAAACTTTTTACAAGAATGTGGGTTTGATTAATAAATCCCACGCAGAAGAAATAGGAACAATGGCTCTTTTTTTTTCTTTTTTTATTTATATATATATATAAAGTTAAATATTTATATATACATATAAAAATCTAATTTATCATATAAAGATTCCAACGAAAAAGTAGGATTTTATAGTTTGACAAATTTATCAAATAAAAGTACAACTCAAATTTTATCTTTTATTAAATCATAAAATACATGGGTATTACAGGAAGCTTGTTATTATCGATCAAACATTGGACCTCTTTTAGCTTTCAACAACTCTCAGAGCTACTTTTGGCCTCCTGTCCCGACAGGAAGTGCAATGACGATAAATAAAACCATTTTCGTGTTGGATCGAAGTGAAGAATGCTTATGGATAACTGGTTTTAGGGAATAATTTCAAGCGTTAATCCCCTAACTTGAACCCCACTGTGATCATACACTAAAGTACGATGGCGTCCAAAAGGGAAAGAAGATAGAGCAAAAGAGTCGCCAACAAGTTTTAGGAACTTGTAAACCGTTCACAGGGTGAAGGTTACACCCCTTAACGATCCAAGTGATCGTCAACTTCATAAGGTCTTGAACCAAATAAGGGTTCGGGGATGAAGGTACAAATCCAACCTAAAAGAGATTGAACCTGCCCTAATAATAGGCCTCTACTTTATTCTGATCGTATTCATGTGCGCTTTCTGACTAACATGCAATCAATAGGTTTACCCTAAACCTGTTTATCTATGTTGGTTGAATATTAATGCACAAATAAAACTATTATTGGCGATCACTTGAAATTATAATCAAATTAACCCTAAACAAGATTAATAATTATCTTATTAAGCGTGATTACAAGTACAAATTCCCTTTAAACATGCATAAAAGGCGTGATCAAGCAATAACAATAAATATCAAGCAACATAATCATCATAATATTATAATCATCAAAACAATAATCATCATAATAACAATTATAATAACAAATTATAATTAAAATAATAATATTCATAATCATGTTAAAGCATAATAATAGCAAGATCCTAGGCATGATACTAACAAGATTAATAACAAACCCTAGCATGTCACTAAGCAATAAAAATCAAATCTTTAGCTCTAACATGATACTAACAATCATAAATATTAGGAAGAACATAGGAAGCATCATACCAATCATACTTAATATTAAAATTACCCTAGACATGATACTAGGAATTAAAATAACAATCTAAGCATGATTTCTACATCATAACATCAATGAAAACCATTAAAGTACTTACTTTGATGTCTCGTACCTCTTTCTAATAACAAAATACACGCGTTAGTAACTTCAAGGAAAATAATAAACAAAACAATTAAATTAAATAATCGAAAGAGAGATTTGGGACCAAACCCTCAGAAATTAAACCTTTCACGTCTAGGGCGAAGACAACTTCGAATATGGCTAGGTGTATCTAGATCTAATGAATGTGGAATTTTGTATGTAAAAAACTAGTTTAGAAAAAGAGAGAGAGAAAGAGTAATCAAGAAAATCTTGATGAGAATTGGTGAATACTGGTTATCAAAAATGGAGTTTTTAATACGTTATTTATAGAGAAAATCATCCAAAAAGATAAAATATCAAAACAGAGTCTGGCGCAGAAAAAACTGAACCAGCGCCAACGCTGGCTGTTGGCGCCAGGCGCAAACAACTGCGCTAGGCGCCAACAACAGCGCCAGGCGCCAAGCGCTACAGTTGGCGTTTGGCGCTGATTTAGAAAATCACGTGTTTTCTTAAAATCAAATAAAAATTACCGTACAGGAGGATAAAATCGTATTTTTCTCAAAAATGTTCTTTGATTTTAATTAAAACTCTGAGTCAACAAAAGTCAATTTATCAATGCTAATTGAATTAGGAATGAAAAGAACCTTCTAGAAGAATCTAGAAGACTAAAACCATTCCTAATTGCATTAGGAATGATAAATCATATTAGGCCCTCCCCTAGATCATTGGGTCGTATATAAGGCTCAAACCGGGCCTAGTTCAGTAAATTGGCCATAACTTCCTCAATATTCATCGGAATTAGGCTTATAATATATCGTTGGAAAGCTCTTGTCAAGCCCTATCCAACTACACTACTATTGGTCCTATATCATGGACCAACCAAACTGGATTGGATGTTTTCTTAAAATAAGTTTTCAAAAACAGAAAGAAGAGAAAAGAAATTAAAACTATCCGCAACACTAAACTTTTTACACTTTCGCTTCATTCGATTATGATTCGACGTGAAAGGTACTCATCACTGGGTTTGGTTTTTGGGGAGACACAAATGGGTGTCTACACTGGTTAAACCACAAAACACAAAAGACTAGCCCAAACCAAGAAACAAAGCCAAATAGAGTCCAATTAATTAAATCTGATCATAATTAGGCTTAAGCCCGTACTTAAAACCCAATAATGACGGATTTAGGAGTGCCTAGGTCAAAATAAGCGCTGCCGCAGAAAATATCGCGTGCATCTCAAAGAGTCGCGCTGGCAGGCGCGTGCAACTAATTCAGTTGCGCGTGACACTCAGCGCAACTGCCAAATTTGCACTCGTGAAAGATTCAGAATTTCAGAAAATTGGAAAATCGAATCTTGCCATAAAGCCGCGTGCAAGACAATTAGTTGCGCTGCCTATAGCAGCGCAGCTCAATCACTTGCGATTTTTTTTTTCTTTTTTTTTCCTCTAATATGGTTCGGTGCAGTTTGTAAATCTCAAAATCGAATTAATATGGTTTGGTTTCGGTTTTAAGATTTGAAAAATCAAAAACTGCAATCCAAATCAAATTATGGCCCATATCCAATTTAAAGTATAGCCCAATACTAATTTCTATCCTACATATATAAAGCCAAAAAATAATAAAACCTGTATTTTTTTATGTCTTAAAATGTCAACCAATATGGGCAATGTTGGTGTGAATGACCAGTTAGATGGAGCAAAAAGGAAGAAGATGAAAAATTTCGGTATGGTTTGATTTTCTTTTGAAAAACCGAATTTAAAACGATGTGGTTTGGTTCGGTTTCAATAGTTTTGGTGCGATCTGGTTTGAAAAATCCCAAAATCGAATCAATGTGGTTTGATTTCGGTTTGGGCTTTAAATCACACCACAAACCGAACTTTCACCCCTAGTGTTTAGGAAGCTTTCTCAAACGTTAAAGATAGTAGCGTTTAAGGGTAGCGGGTTGCGTTTGTTAATTTTTGCTTACTTTTTTTTTTTAAAAATATATATTTATTTTAGTATTGCAACCGCTACTTTTGTTTAATACTCATACTATCAACCGTTACTTTAACAACTAACCTTTGTCCAATACTAGGTGACTACTACTCACTATCCTAACAGCTACCCGCTACTCGACCGCTAAAAGCTACCCAAAACTATTGGTTTTTCCAAATAGGGCCTAACATGAGCCGGATTGACCTTTAAGGAGTTTCAGCCGGAAAAACCTTTCATTTTAGTTACTTTTTACTGCACCTACCAAAAAAAAAAAAAAAAAAAAAAGGGACATACAAAAGCTAAAAAGAAAAGAAAATAAGGATACACACGGGTGACATTAATATCCAAACCAAAACATCCTTTGTGTTCAAAGATCGTAGTGCGAAGAAATTGCCTAAATAAAAATTAAAAATATAAGGCCGTTCAAATTTCCCTAGATCTGTGGTTGAATATTTGGTACCTAGAAAAATACGATTAGTCAGTTTTTTTTTCTCTCTTTTTTTTTTTTTTTTTTTCATTTTCAAAATTATTTACCATAAATGAATTCTTCGATCTCAACGACAAAAACCCTAAATTCTCTACTCATTAACATCAATCATGCTGTTGCTTGAACTTCAGAGTATCATCCATTGACAACAGAACAATCGATTGTTATTATTTTGGTTTCATTGTTTGATTGCTCTGTGAGATAGGATCCTGTAATGGCGGATGCATTGACCATAGTTCCGGCTGCTGTGCTTCGTAATCTTGCCGATAAGTTGTATGAAAAGCGGAAGAATGCTGCTCTTGAGGTTGTTTGAATTTGAATTTGTTAATTTTTGGTGAATTTCAATTGATTTTTGTAAATTGGGTGTTGCTGGGGAGTAATTTTAGTTTTTGATTGGTTTTGTAAAGGTTGAAGGGATTGTGAAGCAATTGGCTGCGGCTGGAGATCATGAGAAAATAACTGCTGTGATCAATTTGTTGACTGATGAATTCACATTTTCGCCGCAGGCTAATCATCGAAAGGTACGAGCTCTTTGTTTCGATAATTGTTTACAATGTGCTGGGTATTGTGAACAGTTTGTGAAATTGTAGCATGAGTTGAGTTGAGTTGAATTGAATTTTGGTTGCTTGTTCATTTTGGCAGGGTGGATTAATTGGATTAGCTGCGGCAACTGTTGGTTTGACCTCCGAGGCCGCTCAGCATCTCGAGGTTAGAATTAATTTTTGCTTCCATTACACATTAATGATTATTTTCTGTGATTAGGGATTCATATGTATTGGGCTGTAGTAAAAAAGCATTTTGTTGTTATTTAGAACAGTTTTTTTAGTGGGCATGCTGTCCTACTTAGGCCTTGAAGATTGCACTATTACTTCTCTTGAAAATTAGCATATAATCTCGTAATAACTAAGAATACCAGTGGACAATCTCGCCTCTATGGTGTTATTGACAGATACAAGTGATAAGCTTTGATGTTATTATTTCTTGAAAAATTGTCAGATAGAGCATATTCCAGGATAATCTGTATAATTCTATTGCTATGCTCATTGGTACAACTAGGGTTCATATGGGAGTTACTTGTACGACGGTCAAGATAATCTTGCTTCCATAACTATGAGGGTTTGTGGCTATCTCTCATTCTATCTTATATCTCTTTCTAATTAGCAACAATTTATAGTTATTCATCTTATGCATAGCCTTTGTCTTTATGCAAGTAAGGGGAAACCCTTAGAAGTTATGTTAATTTTTGATGTTGTGTGCAAACTTCTTCTTTGAGACTTTGTCTAATATTTCCTTATCGAATCTATTTTTTTGTTTAATTATGATTATAGTCCATGTTTTTTTTGTTGATTCTTTGTCTTATTATTGAAGCATAATTTGGATTGAATTATAGCTAATTTGTCGTGGTGAAAATCTAATGTAAGAAATCTTAAATTTATCATCTTTATGACAAAGATTTTGTAATGCGAGTAATCATCTGATGCAAGTGATCTCTTATAGGTCATCATAGAAATTTATAGTTCTTTAAAGTGATTTTGGCATTGCATTTCTTTTCCTATTGACATGCATCTTTTGGTGGAAAAAAAGATGTAGTTTTCTTTTTATATTACTGTAGAAGGGAGAAACTTTAAAATCATGTTTTGGGAGGAAAGTTCTTAGGCACGCCCTTGTGAATTTTTTTTACACACGTAAGGATGCATGGAAAGATTAAATGCCATTATTGGACCCCTTGGCCATTGATTTGAAGTCTTGTGCTTTCGAAACTAGCATCTTTAGGTGTTAGCCTTTGTTTGGAGCTGGCTTAAGAGGCTATATGGAAAACATTCTTACAAAATATGTTGGTCTTAGTTTAGGAAATCTTTTTCAAATACCAAAAAGCGTGTATCAAGATTTATTCTTCTACTTGATTATTTCTTGTGAACTTTAGGGAAGTTGTACGGCTCTTTAATTTTGAAATTAATTATGGTTTTGAGTTCAAAGGCCAAGATTCCTTTTAATGTGAGAGGTATTGTTTGGATGATATTTTTGGAAAGTCTAACATAAGTGATTTTGGGATGAGACAACTTAAGCTTTTGACTATATCTAATTGATAATGTACAAGGGATCCATGCTAACTTGTAGATACTTTTTTCTCCTCCTTCTCCCCCCCTTCCACAACCATGGTTCAAAAATGCGGTTTTGGTCGCAATCACGATCACGATGGTTCAATAACGGAATTGATACGTTGATTGCGGACCACATCATGGTTGGTGCGCACAATTTTTTCAAGTTTTGTTGTTTTTTTTTTTTTTTGAAAAATTAATAAGAATAATCCAAATATTGTCTCCCTTCTTATTTTAATCCCAACTATGGTTTAAAGCAGAATAAAACCAATTATAAGGGTTCCTTCACAAATTAGTTTTAGACTTTTGTTAACCTCTTAATCAGGTTAAATAAGCAAAGTGTCAACATATTATTAGTTTAATTATTTAACATTATTTAAAAAAAGAAACACCACCTGGTCTTAAACCCACACTCCAACCACCACGGCACCACCCTCTCACCCTCTCACCACCTACCCAACCAAGCCTATCCACTAAAACCACCTTTACATCCATTCTTTCCAGCTAAACCAATCCACCGAAACCACCCTAGCCTTAAATCGCCATCAACCACCTTCTAACACCAACAAACACGTAAAATGGCATTGCAAACTTTGAGCACAAACCATGGCTGCCACTTCAGCAGTATAATCTCTCAAACAAGCACACAAATGAGCAACTTCAGTTGCGCAATCGGTGTGCAATTTAACGGTAGATCCCAGATTAAACTATATAATTGGGTATGGGATGTAGGTGGGGTCATGGGGTGGAGGTGAGGGAGTGGTGGGGTGTGGAGTTGTAGTACATGGGGGAGGGAGATGAGGTGGTGATGATGAGGTGGTGGATGGGGTTGTTGTTAGTGGTCGTGAGTTTTGGGGTGGTGGTTATGGTTATGGAAACGGCTGAGGTTATAGGTGAACGGTGGATGATAATTTATAAATCAAATTAATAAATAAAAAGTTGATTCTCTTAAATAATTTTAAAAAAAAAAAAACTTAACCAGTATTACAAGTTGTAGGTAAGAGAGACTAATTTGAGAAGGGATCACCTATAGGCTATAGTTTGGATTATTTTAATTTAAGCAATAGTTTGGATTGAAATGAGAAGGGAGTCAATAATTTGGATTATTCTTGTTAATTTTTCCTTTTTTTTTAATCATAATCTTTAAAAATCTTATTTTCTTCGTACTAGCAAGTACTACAACCCTTTTTTTTTTATTTTAATTTTTTTATTACTAAAGGAGTAACTAATAAAGCATTAGTCCCAAAATGATTTAGGGCTGGCTAACATGAATCATCATAAAGAACCGTATGATCTTAAGAAAGAGAGATAACAAGATAATCACTTAAGGTGAGCAAAGTAAGCAAACGAAAGAGCATCCAAGAAAAATGAAGGGATTTAAAAGAGAACAAAGAATATATATCAAGAATGTTTTAAAGGAGTGATTAAAATGTTAGACTAAAAAAAACATAAAGGTTTGAGAAAACATTAGGAAATTAAAACAATGCAGTCCTTAAAACATTAGTGAGATTAAATAATAAAATTAAATATGAAAATAAGTTAAGAAAGTATATATATAATTAGGACATGTCATTGACGTGAATATTCTCCCTCCACACAACCCTATCCAACACCATATTTTCCTCAATCCCCAAAGCACTCATGTCACTCTCAATCACCCTCTTCAAAGTTTTGTTAGGTCTTCCCTTACCTCTCACGATCCTAACACTTTGCAATTCTTCAAGCCTCCTTTTCAGACCGTCACTTGATCTCCTTCTTACATGGACAAACCATGTTAAGTGATTTTTCCTCATCTTGGACTCAATCAATGTAAACCCTACTTTCTTCATTATTATCTCATTCCTCAACCGATCCTTTCTCTTATGGCCACACATCCATCTGCGAAATTCTTCTTATGCACGTGGCAATGCTTTATGACCCATCATTATGTACCATATAACAAAGTAGGCCTTAACTTATTGCCGTTTAGTAGAATTTTCCCTTTAATTTATGGGTTATGCTGGGATTACATTATAAACACGTCGGACTATTCCACTTTTACCAACACGCTTTGATCCCTATGAGCTACATCTCCATCTAATTCTCCATTCTTTGGAATAATAGATCCTTGATATTGAAAGCTTGGTTTTAGCTAGTCAGTCACCTACGGAAGGCGCGCGCCTCAAAG
Organism: Chenopodium quinoa; assembly: GCF_001683475.1. NCBI lineage: Eukaryota > Viridiplantae > Streptophyta > Magnoliopsida > Caryophyllales > Amaranthaceae > Chenopodium > Chenopodium quinoa. Next base: position 831,532 of record NW_018745324.1, read on the forward strand.
CGCCTTTGGTAGGCGCAATAATAACTAAGATTTAAGTTATAAACTGAAGTATGATGGACATTTTTTCAAATTCAGACAACCTTAGCTTTACATATATCATTATTTAATTTATTATGAATCTTTTTAATTGGTATTAAGTACAATCAAAGTAAAAAATAATTTGAAATAAATATATAAATACACGCGCCTTGCATACAAAAGGCACGCGCCTTCGCCTTGCGCCTCACGCCTAGGCTGAAGGACGCCTTACGCCTTTTAAAACCAAGATTGAAAGACCTCACGACCTTAGAAGCCCTACCTCACTATTTCTCACACCGCTAAACTTACATTCCAAATACTCCGTCTTACTTTTGCTCACTTTCAAGACACGAGGATCCAAAGTCCGTCTCCACAATTCCAACTTACTTTTCACACACGTTCTTTCGTATCATCAATCAACACAATATCGTTAGCAAACATCATGCACCATGGTATATCATCTTGGATCAAGTAATTGAAAAAGAGGGTTAATTAAAGTTAATTGGAAAGGTGTAAATAAGGGGTGGGGACTATTGGTCATGTGGGAAATGGAAAAAAAAAAAAAGAAGAGGGAATAGAAAAGGTTGTGGGTTAGCTAGTCGGGTTAATTTCAAAGTAAAAATTAAAGTGGTAACTTCCAACAGTCATAAAGTCATACCTATCCATCCCATTATTATTATTTTTTTTAAAAAATCCTCATTGCAAACAAAACTGTGGTAAGTTTTGGTGAAGGTTGTTCCCTTACCCCTTCTTTTAGTTTAATTGGTTGCTCCCATCTTTGTCTTCCTTGATACAGAATAAACTACTTCATCTTGCTTTTACCTCATTTTTCACCACTCTAGCCTCATATTGATTGTATAAAGAGCTTGACTATGACCTAATGTAGTAAAAAGAAAAGAATGTGAGAGAAGTTTTATTATCAATGGTAAAAAAGATGGAAGAGGAGAACATTAAGAAACACAATAGTAAGTATGGTATAATAGATAGAATAATCTCAAGGTCATGGACTCATGGTTGCAATGATGGAGTGTACTTTTCAAATGTGAGTTTATGTTGTGATTGCTTTTAAACATGATATAACACTTGTTTAATGCGCAAAACGAGTATGAATTCACAATGCTTTATGTAGGAGTAATTCATAAACTTATAAAACAATATGAATAATACACCCTAATAAATTTAAAGATATCTTTTTTTTTTAAAAAAAAAAAATTTGGTAGAAATCATGTAGGGGAGGTGAGTATTAGGTATTTTTTTCAAAATAATCAAATTGAACACCCCCAAGAGAAGGAAAGCCTCTATGGTGTTAGGGTGAAGTATTGGAGACAAATAAACAAGCCCCACCCTTGTTGATCAATTCTTACTATCCACCCCCGTTGTTAAATTTTATCTCTCATATCATAATATGCAGTATTGAGTATTGGAGTGAAAGTATTATATAATACAAAATTGGGTGAGGAGGGGTTGGGGGAGTATTAGTTAACCCCTGGTTTTAGTAATCAATCCCATCTTATTGTTTTGTTTTGTTTTGTTTAGCCAATGAATGCAATTTCATTCAATCTCTTTTAGTTTGTTGGTTGCTATATCTTATTAGTCATTTTATTCAATTTCTGTGCAAAATTACGTAATACGGTGTTTGTAAAAACAATTTTCTATTCAGTACATATGTGTTTGAAGTCCTCTTTTCCAACCATTTTTACTCTATTTGACAAGCCATCTTTTCAATTCATAATAAGTTGTTTGATTAAGTTTTCATGTATTATTTTTCCAATTCAACACGTCCTTCATATGATTGAGTGAGATGTATAGGGTACTAGTAGTCTTAGAGATTTGAATTATTGAATTAAGCTTAGTATGGGGCATGTATAGGGTCCTAATGGTTTATTAGTCTTTAGAAATTGTGGTACTAGTTCTTTTCTCATTTCTCTTTTCTTTCTCGTATCTCATATGTGCCTTCTCGCTAACATGTGTAGCTTACATGGCTTTAAGGCTAATGTTATCTGTCATATTCTTGGTATAAAAGTGTAGAAAGTAACAAAGTTCTTAGATAATTGTTAACTTACAACTCACCAATAATTTTGGGGTCAAAGTTCTTATCACTAGGCTTAGTTTTTTATCCATAACAAATCAATTTAGTTTTGGAATTGTCTATGATAATTATGAGATTTTTTTTTAAAAAAATTATCTTAAGTTAAATTATCATGAATCTCAAATAGACATTTCCACATTTATCAAAGAATGGCCCATAATACCCATTTTCATTGTTTTTTGTATACAAAATAAAGTGTCCCATTTTTTTTAGGATGATAACTTTTGAGAAAAGTTATCAAATTGGATGATTGCTATCATTATTGCTGACTCATCTAAGGGGGGCGGGGCATCGTTTTGACAACATTCTGTCTTCTGTTGAGCGTTCATGTGATTCCAGTTGTCTGGTAAAGAAATGGCTACAAAAATACAAATTATCGTCTGGTAATTTGGTCAGAAATCTAGCTTTGCTGATAATTAGTTGCAGAAATTGATGATTAGTGTCATTTTTGCTGGGCTAAGAGATTGTTAGAAACTGGATCCAGTTGTGGGTGCCTAAAGATTAGAGAGAGAACCTATATAGAGGTTTGTAATCTATGGAAGAGTTACTCTTTAGTAGTTTAGTTTCTTGAAGATTTGAAATGACTTGTTTCAAGGCATTGTATTTTTTGTGTGATGCTTTTGTGGGATGATGCTGATAATGGTGAAGACAATGATGATAACCATCAATTATGCATTACGGACTCAAAGGCAATAGTATTTTTTGTTTTTATTTAAAGATGTGAATGAGCATGGAGACCTTTGATGGCACTCACATTGATTTTCCTTCAGCACTTTTTGATTGCTTTTGCCCAGTATATTAATTGAATGAAAGAAGTTTTAAGGTGCTAAATGTGTTGGGATAAGGCAGGAAATGGATTGTGGGATGGGACCATGGTATAAAAATGCGGCCGTTACATCGCGAACCGGCCGGTTTGTAACGGATTTTGAACTTACCGATCCGATATTTACCGTTTTAGCAAGGAGTTTTTCAAAAGGCCGAGATTTTGGCCGATAAAGCCGATACAAAATGAATCTCGCCCGCATCGAACGTTATTGACTCAAAATTTGGTTAATTTTCAGAAGAATTACTCAGTTTGTAGACAAAAAGAAACGGAAAAAAGAATAAAAATGGAAAAATTCCATTAAAACCGATGAGTTTCTTATATCAGAACCAAAGGAAGAGAGAAAGTAAATAGTGGGACAGCTGTAACAAGGTAATCACGTGTAAGTTGAATTGGGTTTGGTAGGCTTTATTTATTTATTTTATTTTATGACAGGTGGCCATTTATGTTTGGTATTTGTGTTTTAAATTGTTGTCAATGGGTAAACAAAAAACAAACAATGTTAGGAGTAATACGGACTTATGGTATTGGTTTAAAGGTCATAAAGTATAATAATTTAATTCAAAACCCATATAAAAATAAATTAAATATCCTAAATTATAATATTTGGATTAATAAATTTTAAATAAAATTCTACCGCTACAACCGCGACCCGGTCCGCGATCAACGCATCAATACCGTTACCGTGATACCGCAACCGTTCCCGAGATCGCGACTGAGACCGCATTTTTATACTATGGATGGGACCTAGGATAGGCAAGGAGATGAGAGATTGGTCAGTAGTGGTGCTGTGGTTGTGATGAAGCTATACTCATATGAGTCATACTAGCAATCTTTGTGAGTTTGTGACTGTAAAACATATTTAGTATTTTTGTTTATTATATGAATTACTTTTAGAGTAGTTTATCATTCAATAATGTTGAAATTTTATTAGCAAACTGATTTAGCTTGATGGTGAGATGTTCTTTTATTGTCTACTGTGCATTGTGACTGATTTACGTTGCAATTTTATAGCATTTATTTCCTTGATCTGTTTTTTAATTACTTGTCCTCCGAACTTTCAGCAAATTGTTCCGCCTGTGCTCAAATCCTTTTCTGATCAAGATAGCAGAGTTCGTTATTATGCATGTGAAGCTTTGTACAACATTGCAAAGGTGAGAGTGTAGTACTTGTTTGTATTTTATAATTTTACGGGATTTAGATCTCATGCATTTTTTTCTCTTTTTGCAGGTTGTAAGAGGAGATTTCATTATATTTTTTAATCAGATATTTGATGCTTTGTGCAAGCTATCTGCAGATTCCGATGCTAATGTGCAGAGTGCTGCTCATCTTTTAGATAGGCTTGTAAAGGTGACCTCATTCTGTTTTTTTAATTTTAATACAATCTCTAGAAGTTTTATATCATAATTAACCTTAAGCTTCTATTTGGGATAGGATATTGTGACAGAAAGTGATCAATTCAGGTAATCTATTTGATTCTTTCTCTATTTGGGATAGGATGTTCTTGAAGTAGAGTTCTATTTATACCGATTTATTTCATGGAGTATATTGTAATTGGTTTTCTTGTGTTTTACAAAGCATCGAAGAATTCATACCGTTGCTGAGGGAACGCATGAATGTATTAAATCCCTATGTTCGTCAATTTCTGGTTGGATGGATCACTGTCTTGGACAGTGTTCCTGATATTGATATGCTGGGTTTTCTTCCTGATTTCCTCGACGGTAATTGTTCATATATGATTCTCGCATTTTGACTAGTTCAGAAGTGTATGATGCATGACATGTACTTAGAACAATAAATATGATAACTATTAGTAATTTCTTAACATATCATATACCCCCTCATTTTCATATTGATGTTTGTAGTTGGAAGCCAAGCTAGTGAGAAACCAATTCAGTCATCATGTGCTACTTTTTTTTCCCCATAGAAACTCTATTTTTAATTATTTTGAAAAAGTAACTGTACCTGCTATAATCTCTTCTAATAAAGAATGGTAGTGGTCCTTTGAACGGGACTTATGGGGATAGACTTGACAACAAAGTTTTGAAAATTAATTTGCCAAAAGAAGCAAAGATTCACAATAGTATCATCTTTTTGAAACACTAAGGAAACCAGGAACTCCAATATGAACTAGTGGGAGTAGTAGTTTATTTGTTTAGTGTGACAATTTAAAACAATTTTCCAAAATGTACATCAACTGGAGTAGTTGGAAACTACTTTTCCAAGATGTTATTAGATGTCCATCTATATTATGATTGCAGAGTCATTTTTATAACATTTCACCAAAATCCTCCAAAACCCCAATATACTCAAACCATATGCACTTCACTTTCTTTTCTTTCTTTTTTTTTAAAAAATTAAAATAAAGGATTTTTTTGAAAATAATACCACAAATTTTATAAAAAATGGATTATAACACCACAAATTCTCAAACTTTAATTATAACACCATAAAAAAATCCAAAAATTGGATTTCACCACCATGTAACGGATTCTTGGATGGAATCCGTTAGTGGGGTCCGTACAAGACAAGTGGCTAGTGGTTTAAATAAATATTAAAAAAAACCTAACCTAGTCATCCCACCACCTCTGCACCACCTGCCTCAACCGCCAACCGCCGCCGACATCCACTACCCCAACAAAATCCGACGAAACCGAAGCCTTTGACCGCCGATCAACCACTTCACCCCCTCTCCCTCCCCGAAAACCACCTTAAGCCCTCCAAACCATCGCAAAAACCATCCCTAACCGCCGCAAAATCCACCCCCATTTCCCGATCTGCTGCGAAATCCACACCCATTTCCCAAGTTTTGCGAAATCGGCGGCCGAAATCGACCAATTGAGGGCTGTCATGGTCGATTTCGGCCGTTTTGAGGGTGAAATGTAAGGGTTTTCGTGGTTGGTGTTTGCTAGGTGGTTAATTGCGGTGGGTATGCGGTGATTTATGGCGATTAAGCAAGGTTGTGGTGGTTTTGGGGAGGGGGAAGAAGGGAAGGGGAATTTCGCCGGGTTTCAGGGGTGCAGGTGACGGCTTGGGTTAGGCGTTGGCGCGGCCGGAGATGGTGGTGCTGGTGGTGGGGTTGGCTGGGTTTAGGTTAGGTTTTTTTTAATTTTTTTTTTAAAAACTAATGTCTTATCGACACGTGTCCATCGTGGGTCCCTTTAACGGATTCCATCCAAAAATCAGTTAGATGGTGGTGAAATCAATTTTTTTGATTTTTTTGTGGTGTTATGATAAAAATTCGAAAAATTGTGGTGTTATAATCCGTTTTTTGTAAAATTTGTGGTGTTATTTTCAAAAAAATCCAAAAATAAAATAAAATAAAATAAAATAAAACTACCAATAATTACCTATCCACTAATCTTCCTATTTTTTTTTTGGGTTTTTCTAAGCTATACCCCTAAGGTATTCGAGTTTCTAAGGTGTACCCAAGCTTTTTCAAGTTTCTAAGTTGTGCCCCTCAACTCATTACCATTACTGAATGGTACCCTCCTTGGGACTTCCACGTCACCTAAAGTTAACTATAAATTTAATAGAAAGATGATAAAAAGGTAAGGAAATGGTAGGAGAAAGAAATCTTAGCCACCGCAACCCTATTAATGAAAAATGGTGCCACGAAATCACACTCTCGAATAACTTTGAAACAACTAATAAGGGTACATTTTAGTATTGATAAGGAGTTGAAGGGCACAACTTAGAAACTTGAAAAAGCATGGGTATACCTTAGAAACTCGAATACCTTAGGGGTATAGCTTAGAAAAACCCTTTTTTTTTCAAGGGACTCTAATAACTACCAATGTTTCACTTTGTGTTGTTTTCTTTTGCAAATAACATATCCCATGCATTAGCACATGTACGCTCTAGTTATATGATGTAATTTTTACAGATTTAGGGCATGCTAAGATTGAACATAATGCATTAAGGGGTAATAGAAGTTGAATAAAAGAAAATGTAATTTAGGTATTTTTGAAGGAGATGATGTAATGGACAGGTGATGAGAAATGAGGGTGGGATTATATAAAGAGTAATAGTTATCTTCGGGGTGGTGTTAGGTAACTATCAATCCCACTATGAGAGTAATATTTCCTGTCATTTTTCGCTCCTGCTTCTTCTTCATACTAACACTACCTTATTTCCCTTCACCACAACCTCATCCCATTAATTACCGTGTACATTTTCATTTTTTGATAGTTTGACTTTTACTACCTTTACTGCATTTGCCTCAATACAAGCATGCCCTTAGGAGAAATTTGTATGAAGAAACTGCCAAATATACAGTTGTGTTTTAACTTTAGTATTTTGTATTTTAATTTCCTCATTAGGCCTTTTCAATCATATAGCTTGTGCATTTTGTTCTTGGTTTCAGGTTTATTTAATATGCTAAGTGATTCCAGCCATGAAATACGACAACAGGCTGACTCAGCACTATCAGAATTTCTCCAAGAGATAAAAAATTCTCCAGTAAATTTTCTACTTCTGATAATAATTTATGCTTATTTGATTTGCTCTTTTATTTCCGGAACTATATTGAACTACTGCAGCAAGAAATGGCATCTTTTTTATTATTATTTTTTTTGTGACTCCCTTTCAGCTTTTTATATATCTGATTATGGTGTTACTGTTTTAAAGTCTGTAGACTATGGTCGCATGGCTCAAATTTTGGTGGAAAGGGCGAAGTCTGGTGATGCATTTACTCGTCAGACTTCTATTACTTGGGTATGCTTTTTAAAGAGTTAAACTAATGTTCCTTACATTATTTTGTATATAATTCCAATTTTAATATGTAATTCTGCATTTACCATTATTTCATTTTCGTGTTTGTTTGTTACTTAACCAATCCAATGTGGAATTTAACTTTGCAGATGAATGAATTTGTCAAATTAGGGGGGGATCAGCTTTTACCTTATTATGCTGCTATTCTGGAGGCCATATTGCCTTGTATTTCAGACAAAGAGGAGAAGATTAGAGTTGTAAGTTGCTTTTTATGTTGATTTTGTTCTTAATATCTTCATCCTATGTTTCCAAAAAATTGCAACACCTTGACTAACATGCTTACCATTGTACAACTATTACCATATCTATCTTTATGTATGATCTCTTCATCTCTAACACCTTTATTTAATTATTTATTTTTTTAAAATATACATCTCCGTTAGTGGATAATTGCTTGCATATTGCCCCATTTCTCTACTAATGGGTTGCTTGAACATTGAGACTCTTGAATGTTATACTTTTTTAAAAAAATTGTATGCCCTAAAAATATTGATTAACTTCCTATAACAATGGGTATTTTTTTTTAAAAAGTGATTTAAAGCTTGTGATCTTATTCGTTATTCATTAACTATTACTACATATGTAGCTGTTGAATTTTTTTATTTTTATTTATCATAAAATAAAACGAAAATCTGTTCTCATTATCATATATTAAGGTAAAATCCTAATAAAAAAATTATTATTTTTATTAATTTAAACTCATTTGTTAGTTTTGGTTATATATTTATTAGATTTTTTTAGTTCTAAATTTAAATTGTTATTCTTTTATTTTTTATTTTTATTTTTTATCATTAGTTTAATTTTAATAGTATCCAATGTGGCGTTCTATATGCTCTCGAAAAAAAGTCTCCGTTATTAAAGTTATATATTTCCTTTTATCCCTATTTAGTTTAGTTGACAATTTAATGCACTTTAACTTTTACATAATTTTGACCTATGTTACTTGGACTCGGATGAAGTGTCCAATTAGACACGGGTGTCCAAGTATCGGACTCGCCCATTTTCTTGAAAAAAAATTGTGTTTTTAGTTAAAAATGAAGTGTCCAAGTGTCGGTGTCCGACACGAGTCGTGTCGGACACGTGAGGTAAATGAAAGAGTCCAAGTAACATAGATTTTGACCATTATTTTTTGCTAATATTTAAAAATAAATGTTAGTTCGACCTTATTTTTGAATAATCTTTACGAATTTCAATTTTTTTTTATAGAATTGTTTTTTTTTTTTTTTTTTTTTTCCCGATTAAAACTTATTTTTATTGTTGTTCTATTATATTTGTTTTTTTAAAGTTACTAATTAAAATTTATTCTTACTGAATTGAAATTATTTTTGCTGAATACTACTTCCTCCATTTCCCTAATATTGCAACAAGGGGGTAGGCACGATTTAAGATGAGAGAGAGAAATAAGGATAAGGACCCATGTGATGAGAATAGAGATAGAGAGAAAACACGAGCATATATAGTAATGTTGCAATTTGTGAATTTTCCTAAAATGGTAATTGTTGCAATATTAGGGTAATGGAGGAGTATTATTTTAGGAAAAATTAGCAAAAATAATCCAAACTGTTGGCTTCCTTCTCATTTTAATCCCAACTATGTTTTAATAAAAATAATCCCTACTATAAGGGGTCCGTTCTCAAATTAGACTCAAACTTTTGTTAACCTGTTAATCAGGTAAAATAAACAATGTGTCAATATGCTATTGGTTTGATTATAAACATAATTATAAAATAAACCACCAGCTTTAAACTCCCACTGTACCACCACCTTTAAACTCCCACCGTACCACCACCTTCTGATCTCACCACCTATTAACCACTAAAACCGCCTTTACATCCACCCCGAGCCATCCAAAGTATCTTGCCAGCCAAACCCATCCACCTAAACCACCCTTTCGGCCACCCAAGTAGAATCACCATCAAGCACCACCAACCACCACCGACAACAATCACACCAACGTCTGTAGAGGGAGATCAAGGAGAGAGGAGAGAAGAGAGAGGAACCGGGGCGGTCGGAGAAGTAGGAGATGAAATGGGTGGCGTTGAAGGTGGACGTAAGATGCGAAATGGGGTATAGGTGGGGTCACGGGGGTGAGTTGGGGACGCCATAGGTGGGTGATAAAGAGGTGGCGGAGGGGTTGTTGTGGTGGTGGTGGTGGTGTGGCAGTGAGGAGGTGGTGTGTTCATGTTGGTTTGAGAAGAGAGAGATAAGGAGTGTGTGATGGAATGAACCAGAATTCCATAAAGGACCAACTCTTTGATACGAAGAATTGATGGTGGTCTAGTGTAGACCTGGCAATCCTAACCCAGACCCGAATGACCCGACCCATGACCCGAAATCGACCCGAAACCAGTGACCCGAAATTGACCCAAAACCCGAATTAACCCGACCCGAAGTGGAACTGACCCGACCTTGACCCGAAACCTGAAATGACCCAACCCGAAACGACCCGAACGGAGATGACCCGACCCAAAGTTGACCCGAGATCCGAAACAACCCGACCCGAAGTTGACCCGAGACCCGAAGTTGACCCGACCCGAAAATGACCCGACCTTTAACTTCTTTTAGTAAATAATTATATAAGTTATAAAAAGTTTGTATTAGGAAATTATTCATTAAAATAGACCCCAACAACATCTTACATGACTACATTGTCTTTCATATAATAGCTAAAAAAGATGGTCAAAGTGAGATGTGTGAAAAATGCAAAATGTCAAATCGTTAAGAGTAATTTGGGATGGAGGGAGTATAAGAATAATTCAAAGAAATTATTACAACAATGACAATGATAATAAGATTACGTATTAAAACTAAGATCAATAAGAGAGTGAGGTATAACTCAATTAGTTAGAGCATCCCTCTTAGTTTCAGGAGATCCTGAAAATGATTCTCAGTCAAAAGTTCTAAACACACATAAAAAAAAAAAAGGGTTAATAAAAGTCAAACAATTACTATAATCCATGAAAAAGCCTTAATAAATATAGTGAATTTTTCGTTAAAAATATATATATATATATATATACAGAGTTGAATTTAACCCAATGAATCACCCGAATATGACTTGACTAGAAGTTGACCCGACCCAAAGTTGACCCGAAAATTGACCTGACCTGAACTGACCCGACCCGAAAATTGACCTAACCCAAACTGACCTGACCCAAACTTGACCCGACCCGAACTCGACCCAAAGTGTTGACCCGATACCCGACCCGATTATCAATCGACCCAAAATCAATCCAAAACTCGAAATCACCCGACCCGACCCGAACTTGACCCGATAATCTTTTGACCCGAACTGGACCCGACCTAAAACGACCCGACCCATACCCGACCCGAATGACCCATTTGCCAGGTCTAGTCTAGTGTGATATGATTATGGTATGAAAGCTCCAATTTAGTTTAGATGTTGAAATTTCTAGGAGGTGTGATGATGATTGATGAGGTGGTGGAGGGGGTTAGCTGTTAGTGGTCGTGTGTTTTGTGGGTGCTGGTTGTTTCTATGGGAGAGGCTGAGGTTGTAGGTGAATGGTGGGTGAGAAATAAATTAAATAAATGAATGAGAATTTAATCCAAAAAAAAAACAAGAAAAAAAAACAAACTATAACCAATATCACAAGTTATAGGTAAAATAGACTAATTTGAGAAGGACCCCCTATAGTTGGGATTATTTTAATTTAAATCATAGTTGGGATTAAAATGAGAAGAAAGTCAATAGTTTGGATTATTTTTGTTAATTTTTCCATTATTTTAAGGTGAAAAAAACAAGGCCGTAGTAAGATGTTGGATTATCTTAAAGTATGTTATCAATATATTAGTTTTTTATATTTATTACCAAATATATGATTATTGATATTAAAAGTCAAAGTTAGTTTAAAATATAAAAACTTGGTACTCTTTCCATCCTAATTTAATTGTATTATAAAGGTTTGGTGGGAAAGATAATGGAAGATTGTTTCAGTTAGTAAAATATAGTGGAAGATTATTTTAATTGAACAAGAGGGAGTCCTACACCCTTAGGTAGTGTGGAGAGGTAATAAAATATTAGTGGATCTATCCTATAATAAGAAGTATAACAAAAAAATTGGAATTGGTGAAAATGAAAAGTGTGATGATTAAATTAGTAAAATTAATTTAACAACATATTACTTGAACATTTGCTTTCAATAAGTTTAGTATGTGAATAGTATATGAATAGTTTAAAACAATTATTTTGCATTATTTTGAAATAGAGGTCGTGTATATTTTTATTCTAATGAGACTAATGGCATTATATTGTTTCTTGACTAAATGTCTAATTAGGTTGCTCGAGAAACGAATGAAGAACTTCGCTCATTCAAGGCGGCTCCAGGTGAAGGATTTAATGTAGGAGCAATCCTTGCTGTTGCAAAGAGGTACTCTTTCTTATTTTTTTTTGTCAACAACTACCATTTAAATGACCATTTTTGAAAACAACTACCCTTTAATATAATTTTTTTGGAAAAAACTACTACAAAAACGCAAAAGCATTGAGTAGCACTGGCAAGAATTTCCGTTTTTAGGGCCTATTCTGTAAAATTTTCATCTAAAAAAACCCATATGTTGTACATTAACCCTAACCCTATATTAGGTAATACACTTCAATTGCCCCAGTCCTCCAATTTCGTAAAACCCTAAATTCATTTTTTGACCAAGAACCCTATTTTTGAAATTTAAATGATAAATTGAATCAACTACAATGCGAAATTAAAGACAATTTACCTGTAGCTTGTTTAACTACTGAAATTCCCTTATTTTCTCTATTGCAATTAATCTATAATCTATAATATTATTAAAATTCATGGGGACAACATGCTAACGACATGTGTCACTCATATGCCACATATGCACTACATGTCATCCTATGTATTATCCCTATTCTCTCACTATATTGAATTATATTAATGTTTAGTCTCTTTAACAAAAACTCTTCATTGGTCTAACTTTAATGCTATATAATACAATAGTGTTTAATTTAATTGTAAAACTTTTCATATTGACCTCCTATTACATTTTCATTTAGTTATTAATATTGTTCAACATCAACTCTTATAAATTAATTTAATCAAACTTATAATTTATGATGATGCGGGGCATCGCCCGGGTCAATAACTAGTTGGAATTTTATAAAGTAAGGTTGTTCAACCGGAGATTGTTGCTGGAAAATGAACTCTAATAGTGCTACTTAAAGTTTTTATGTTTTTGTGGTAGTTTTTTAAAAAAAATAAATAAAAATAAAGGTAGTTGTTTTTAAAAGTGGTCATTTAAATGGAAGTTGTTAATGAAATTTCTTTTTTTTTTATTTATTATTTTTTATTTAATTTTTTTTAATTTTAATTTTGGTAATGAGAATTCCGCAGCTTATTAGAAGAATTTGAGTATTTGCAACTGCTTTTGCTTTGTAGACATGAAAGGCTTGCTCTTAGGTTTCTTAATGTTGCATATGTTTTTACAGAAGTGTCGATGCTTGTTTAGTGTCAACAAAAATTGGGGAAAGTGCAAATTCATGAAAATTTGATAGATTATCTGTTTGGTTGACACTTTAAAGTTAACATGAAAGGAAGTGGGAATTCTTGGGAAGGGGGAAATAAATTACCTAGTCGTCCCTTGGTTATTAACATGGAAATGTCAACTTTCTAGGCTGTCAATTAAACTTAAGGAATTTCCTTATATTTAGGGTGTGTTATATTCGCCTAAAAAAATAATAAGTTGGGAGTACAATCAATGGTAAACATAAAATGAAATATGAGTTGTTTAGGTCCAATCAGATGAAGGGATTCCATCATAAGTTAGCAAAATTTTTCTACGAAATATTCTTATGGGATATAAGTATATAACCTCCCCATGTCAACCAAGAAGCACTGAGTTTTTCATGTTAATCATTTCTAAGAGGTCAGGTATAATGTGCCCCTTCTTTTGCAGACATTTATCCAGTGAATGGGAAGCTACTCGTATTGAAGCACTGCATTGGATTTCAGCCCTTTTGGATAAGCATCGTGGTGAGGTACCTCCAGAATTTCTCTACCTGAAACTATTTACTGAAAAATTGTCCAATCTTTTTTCCCCTTACATATATATATATATATATATATATATATATATATATATATATATATATATATATATATATATATATATATATAACTGTCCAATAGGAGTTTTAAAAACTGTTTTTAGTTACCTGATATAGAATGAGAGAGTATTTATCTTAATTGCCATCGTCTTTTGAGTTATACTCTTTGTATGGCCTTTTATTAAGTAAAACTTGGTATTTAATGATACTTAGTTTGGATTTATTAGCTCTTCTATAATTCTGTTTGACTGATCACATTGTGCTTCCACAGATGTACCTGTAATTCAAACTTGGTATTTAGGAAATGGACCTGTGCTTTTATTTTGAATTTGGGATTTTTTTTTAAACAGTAAATCCTTTTGCACCTCTTTATGCCTACTGTTGGCTTTAAATGCCTTTCTACAACATTCCTGAAGCTTCAAGCTTGTCCAGCTATTCTCTCTTATTTGTGTGTATTGGATTGTACTGATAGTTTGAGAAAATGTCTATTGCAATTTTTGTAAATGGGAACTTGTGATGAATTAAGTACACAAGAATTGCTCTTTGTTCTCAGCTGTTTGTAATATATGATAAAACATCTCTTTACTTTTGATTTATCTGCCTAGCTTTCTCTCTCTCTCTAGATATATCATTTACATATGCTCTTGCCCATATCTGATATCATGGCTGCTCACTTAGGCTTTGCTCTTTTATCCTTGTGTCCTTTTTTTTGAACTTATCTAAAGTTAGTGGTTCTTATCAGAAGTTACTCCTAATTGTAAGATGAAGTTGGGTGCCCTTATCTAAATTTATTGGTCTTGAACTTATATTAACAGTTACTTATCTATATTATTTTCCATGTGGTGCAAAGAACAAAATTCTATCACGATATTTGCGAAGTGATCTGATAGTTGTCTCTCTGCTTGTCAATTCTTTTTTTCTTGTACTATATTGAAGAATTCCTTTCTTGTTGACTTATTATTAATTTAAACTCTGGACAGGTTTTATCTTTTTTAAGCGATATAGTTGATACACTTCTCAAAGCACTCTCTGATTCTTCGGATGAGGTAACTTTCTGTTCTACTTGGACTTTTGTTGATTTATTTCTCCAAATCTCATACTACCTCCGTTTTTTTTAGTTGACCCATATTCCTTTTAAGGAAGTTTTTTTTTTTTTTTTTTAAATTTTTTTTTTTTTACTGACTCGTATTCCTTTTTGGGAAGTCCCCCACTACAAACTTGATTAAATAAGCTAAGCACATGGTCTACCCACTTGCTTTAGCATTCTCGCTCCTGTCCTTAAAGTGTGTGCCTAAATTGTACGTGTCATCTAAAAACAAACGGTGGAAGTAATTTTTAATTCTATCTTCGCTCACATTGTATGGAAGGTTTAGGCCCTGTTTGGGAGAAAGCTGATTGAGTTAGCTGATTTTGACTAGCTGATTTTATTAACTGATTTGACTAACTTATTGTATTAACTAATTATATAAAAGTGTTTGGTAAATAGCTGATAGCTTAAATGTGATTGAGTATGTGAAATGACCAATAAGCTAATTGCGGGGTAGGTAGTTTAGATAGGATTTTAAATTAAATGAGGTTATAAGTGTCATTTCATAATAATTAATGAATAAGCTAATTGAAAAAGCTCCTAAAATGAGCTTTTTCAAAAAGAGCTTATTTAGTGGAATAAGCTCTTTCAATAAGCTTACTACCAAACACTTGTATTAGCTTGTTTGACTAGTCAATCAGCTAAAGTTAGTCAAATAAGCTAATATACCCCCAATAAGCTTACTACCAAACAGGGCCTTAGTATTTATGACACAATTTTTCTAGCTTTCAAGCTTAAATGCAGATTTAATTTTATTATTATTATTATTATTTTTTTTTGCGGGGGGAGTGGGTTGTTTTGGTAAGTTAATTATCTCATTTGTGGTACACTTAGAAAGCTTTTTGGAAAAAATATGATGACTTATTGACATATTTCTTGGGCGTGGAAAGTTTATTCGTCTAATAGTTCTACATGGCAATATTAATTAAACAACTGAAGCGCAAATTTACATAAGCAGCTTAAGGCCCAAAGCTCAGTTTGGCTTGAGACGCATGACCTTTAAAATTGAAGCTTGGTTCAACGACTCCTTTGTTCATATTTTAGTAAATGTCCCTGTTTTAGCCAATAGCCATTACTCCTTCCATCCGGATAGTTGCACCACCTTGCTTGTGAAGTCGTCCTAGAATACTTGCAAGTTGCAACACATCTATGAAAGGAAATGACCTAATATTTCTTTATTATTTCTCACTTACTGTAGAATGACAATTGGGAACTTTATTCAGGGACATATCTGTGAGAAATTTGAATTTTATTTGGGGATGAATGAGTACTAAGTACTCATTTCTGCCTAAACTTAACTATTCATGACTCGAGTGTCAACATATCAATTTCACACAAACATCGTAAAAAATTCTAAACATAAGCTTTTCTCTTAAAAGCTGATTATCTCCAACTGAAGATACACATCACTATTCATTTACCATGTTTTAGTTTCTGTAGTTTCCATCAAAATTTCTGTCATCTTTCATTCAGGCTTCCTGATTCTTACATCACATACCATATTATATATCTTTAGCTGACATATTCACTACTGAAATTGTTGTTAAATGGGGGTTGGGATAATTATGGGGTGAACTTATGGTTTAAATCCTTTACAGTGGTTGCAATGTGGTAATGTGGCAGAGATTTAATACCATGGATTAGATTCTCTTGTGGCTTCTAATCCATGTCAGGCAGGGATTGGGTGGGTGATTTTGAGAATCCTTGGGCAGTAGGCTCGCACAGGGATAAAGAGTGTGAAAGGGTGGAAGACGGCAGCTAAATTGTACAAGTAATCTAAAGACATCAAATTACAGACGTGTTCGTATTTATACAGGAGTTAAGGATTAATCTCAGATTCTCAGTTGGACCCTTTCTCTATTCATAAAGTTTGTCTCTGTAGGTATGATAGACAGAAACAAGTGAATATATGAGGGTAATGTGCTTCCATGCTAGCTACAAAATCAGAAAGTAACTAACTTTAGGAATAGTGTGTGTTTTCTTTTTTTTTTTTATTTTTTTTTTATTTTTATTATTATTTTTTTTTTAAAAAATTTTTGGGAGGGGGGTGGGGGTGGGGGTGGTGAAAGGAGGTGTATTAGGAAATTATGTAATTTGGTATGGAAAGGCTGAAAGGTGATTGATTCCTATGGAGTTTTGATGAGGCTTAGTTGTTTGTCGGTAACAAGTGCACATGTAATGCAGAAGTGAATTACACGTATTCAAATATGTTTTGCTTGTAGCCTTGTACTGATGAAGAGACTATATGTGTAGATAGAAGTTTTCAAATCTAACATGGTCCTTTGGTTGGATGTAGATGGATTTTCTTAGATGTGTAAAATTTTCATTTGCTTGGCTGTATAGAATTATTGTTGGTGAGAAAATATGCATGATGACACTCTGGTTTGTGATTTGTCAGCTTAGTAGGTGATTGAAATGTGTATAGACCTAAGAGCATTGTGACTTGGGCAGTTACGATGACACATTATGATTATTGATATAAGTTGACCTAGATTCAGTTAGTGCTCTTTAACACGTGTCTTAGAGCTGAATAACTTGTTTCTACTTCATCGGTTCGCTTAATATGTCTTTGAACTAATTTAATTTTGCACTTTCTGCAGCTTGTTATAAAGTTTGGCTGAGTAGACCAATGCAATGATGCTTTACTAGTATTTATCTACCAATTACTATTTGCAATTTTTTTTTTTATGCTTGATGTTTAATATTCAGAGTTATGGTACTTGTATAAAGTTATTCACTTATTCGTACCCGTAATTCATTAAGAAGTAGCTGGCAGCTAATACTTTTTTTTTTTTTTTTTTAAAATTTATTTATTTATTATTATTAATAGTTGATATGAAACAGTATATCTTCATAGGGTAAGGCTGCATACATTAGAGACAATGAAGTAGCAATATTGTTAACAGGTTTATTTAGAGAGTTTTAAAGTTTTTTTTTTTTACATCTTTTTGGATGACAGAAGTCTTTGCATCTGCATGTTTCTTAGGTAGTGCTCTTGGTGCTTGAGGTGCATGCATGCATAGCCAAAGACACAGAGCACTTTCGCAATCTTCTGGTTCATTTGCTTCTTAACTTTCAGAACGACAATTCTCTATTAGAAAAGTAAATTTTCTACTCTGTGTTTGCTAATTTTTTTGTGCCCAAATTAAATTTGCCAATTATGCTACATCCTTCTGTCTAACTTCGAATGACTTGTATGATTTTCTTTTATACTCAGACGGGGTGCATTGATAATTCGGCGTCTCTGTGTACTCCTTGGTGCTCAGACAGTATATCGTGAGCTTTCCATTATCCTTCAGAAGGAACCTGATCTTGATTTTGCTTCTATCATGGTTCAGGTAATGGAATGCATCTATTTTAGTCTTGTTTGTCACCATCCAGCTATATTGCATTTGTTCATTTTTGTAAAATCCTTTTTTTTCCCCTGTTGTATTTGGAATATTCCATGCTTTACTTGTATATGTATCTTTATGTCAATGAGTTGGATTGCGAAACTGTTAACCTACAAGGCATTCTGTTCTTTATATGCATAGCAAATTTATGACATTCAACTATGCCATTTAACATTAGCTGCATGCCATGGAATTTTCATACTACTGTCTCCTTAGACTAAAACTGATCCTGATTAATTTTACATCATTAAAGCTTGTGTCTCATCAATTTCTTTGATGGACCAGGCTCCCGTAGTAATCAAATATAGTTTTCATTACAAAAGTAAATATTTGTCAATCACTGTTTTGATTTTCCTTCGTTGGCAAATGCTAGTTACTGTGTTTACTGACTGTTAAAGTAATAATGAATTATTATTCTTTTCTTATACTCATTATGGATTTATTTATTTTAATATTCAGTAATATGCTGAATTAAATCAGTCACATAAGTATATCCACATGGACTAAATTGCATTATTATGTGAACTCTCTCATCAGCATAACATCACTTAATATCAATTTGGCTTGAAGAATTTTTGCTAGAAATCATTTAGAGCTAATCTACATGGTCCTTGCCCACTGGCCACCCTATGCCACCTTGACATTCTTTCAAAAACTGGTTTGCATGATTTCATGACAATCTAGTTATGTGCACATTTATTGAGTAAGGCAGAGAGAAGAATTAGAAGGGAAAGACTGTTCTGGTTTAGGGCTAGTCACTAATGCTATAAGCAAAGTAGATTCTAGATAATATCTGATACTCCATTTGCCCCAAAATTAAAGCCCATTTATCCCAAAATTCTTCCTAAACAAAAGCCTCATTTCCCATTTGGGTGGGCTCCATTACCCATTCCCTTTTTTTTACAGTTGACCAACAAAAATTTCTCTAACCCTCCTATGTTCTCTCTCTCTCTCTCTCTCTCTCTCTCTCTCTCTCTCTTTTCCTAAGAACAATAAACTATTTTCACTTCCTTTTTTTATTCAACTTTCTTCAACAATAACCCATTGCCCTACCTTAATATTATGTCTTTAAAAGAAATGAATCTTTTATTCAGGGACTGATGGAGAATTTTGTGTGATTTTAATTCATTAAGTATCTATTTGTGAGTTATTTTTATTGACTTTGTTCAGAATATTTGTATCTAAGTTCACTAGTCAAATGAAAAAGATAGAGCTGAATCAGCTGATTATATCATGTGTATAAATTGTACTACGGCCTAAATCTTGGTTGATCTTAATTTAATATTTGCTTTCTACAGTGTATATGTACGTTTTAATTGAGATGTTCTCACCTTCAGGCATTAAACTTAATTTTACTCACATCTGCTGAGTTATCGGAACTGCGGGAGCTACTGAAGCATTCTCTTGTCAACAGTGCTGGGAAAGACTTGTTTCATGCTTTATATGCTTCTTGGTGCCATTCTCCAATGGCAATCATTAGTTTGTGCTTATTAGCTCAGGTAATTGTTTGTCATGACAGTCCACGATTGTGAAATCATTGTCTTTTTGCTAAAAATTCATGTTATTGTTTTTAATAGACATACCAGCATGCCAGCACTGTTATACAGTCTCTGGTTGAAGAGGATATCAACATTAAATTTTTGGTCCAGCTTGACAAATTGATTCGGTTACTTGAGACTCCAACATTTGCTTATCTGAGATTGCAGGTATATATCTTTATGCAGTCTGCCTTTGCAAATGGAGATTCGCGTTATAATTGAACTTGCATTGATGAGCTAGGTAGTTGGGGTTTATAAGATATTGGAGTGTTAATTGTTATTTGCTTCATGGTCACTTTGCTTTAAATGCAGATCCAGCCCCCAACCTCCTAGAAAGGAATTGAGTGTCCTCAGTACGAACATGTTAATAATATATACTACCTTTGTTTCAAATTATTTGCAACGATTTGACATAAAGTGTGAGTAAAATAAAATTAAGCCGTTGCAATTAATTTGAAACTGAGGTAGTGTATAAATTATAAAGTGATACGAAATATATATTGATATTCGAAACTAAAAAAATTACAAATCAATTTGGATCAAATAAAATTTTAATTTTAAAAAATCATCATCATTGTGGATGAGATCTGAAATTTGTGTCTACCCTCTTTTATATCGTTGTTTGATACACCCTTTGACGAGGGGGTCTTCCAATTTGTTGTAGTTTTGAAATTATTGAAATCTGTAATAAATCTGATGCAATTGAGTGTAGATGTAGAACTGACATCTTCTGTGTGACAACTCATTCTTCATTAACATATCCCTAAACTCACAAGTATTGAGATAAAACCCAATTTATGTGTAGAACTCGTCCAATTATTTGGAAGAACAACTTTCAAATAAAAAAAGATAAAGTTATATTGTAAACATGAATTAAACACTGGTTCAATGCAAAAATAGAGGAGCTTACCATCATCAGCAATGAAGTTGGTGGTAGTCCTTAGATGAACATAGAAGATCAGCGTTTTGAATATGGAGAGAGAAGGGAAAACAAGAGGAGGGAGTTGGCTTGCAAGGAGATGCCAGCTCAAAGCTATTGTGTCATCAACCAGTCTCCAAAAAATAAGTTTGTATGCTTATGTCATTATCTAAAAAAATTGTGGTGAATAACAATGCTTTGGTGTTTTGGTTGGTGCAGCTTCTGGAGCCTGGAAGGTATACATGGTTGTTGAAAGCCCTTTATGGCCTGCTTATGCTACTTCCCCAGGTAACTTCTCATTGTTAAAGACAAAACAGCATATTTATACTTTATTGTTAATAGATAGTATTATCTAATACTTTTTACTTCGTATATCATAATGAGGATCGTACAATATGTGTACAACATGAATTCTATTTATGTATTTTCCTATTATAAAAGAGGGTTTGTTTGTATTCAAAAGATATCAACTTTTGTAAAACTAAATTTTACGTGAATATTTTTTTTGGAAAAAATGTTCTATGCTTCTTTTTCTTTTTTGTCATCAAATATAAATTCCTCAAAAAGTAATATATGTATGTTCAATTTTATCGAATTAGAAAAAAGGTGCACTTGCATTCTTCTCCTCATTTTAGAATCTTTTCACGGGATCTTATTAGTTGGTGGTGAAATTTAAATATGTTACAATGGGTGAAATGTTTTTGAATGCTGCTTGTAATTTTATTAGTATACATATGTGCAACAGCTCCAAGGATGGTTATAAATATATATCAATAGTGTTAACATGTGCAACAGTGCTAAGTAAAGTATTGGCTCATGACTTATTATGGATGTGTGTGAAACTCTTGTTTTGTTTAACAGCTTTTTTGGAATTACAAGTTAATAGACTTGTTATGACTTCTACATTATGAAATACACTTTACTTTATACTATGCTGTGTAGTCCAACCTGTTTATCACAGAAGACATATTACTAATGTTGTCTTTGATTAATTCATTGACCTTTGGGTATAGCCGTATATAGAAACTACGTTAATGTGAAATTTCAAAAATGGGGCTTTAATGCCTAATAGTTTTGTTTCAGGGATTCCTTGATGTCTTGAATTCAAATATAACAATCTTTTTTTTGCAGCAAAGTGCAGCCTTCAAAATATTGCGTACTCGATTGAAAACTGTTCCCCCATACTCCTTTAGCAGTGAGCAACATCGGAATTCATTTCCAGAAGCCTCACACTCAAAGGTTGCAAATCACATGGATAGGGGACCAGACTGTAACCAAGATGGTATCATACAAGATGTGGAGACTATGAGCAATGGAATCAATTTTGCTTCAAGACTGCAGCAGTTTCAGAAAATGCAGCAGGAGCATCGCGCACAAGCTAAATCACAAGCACGGGTTAAAAAGGCTTCAGCCAAGACAAAGGTAGAAAATGAGCTGCTCCTTAAGTGTTAGCTTTATATTTTGTTCTTATAGTCCTTTTAGGATTTTCATCCTATAAATCAGAACATTTTGGACCTAGTTATACTTAACATCAATTTTGTTGTTTGGACGTGGGACATTTACCTTTGGTGTATAGGATATAGAGTTTGTGAGGAGTAGTTGTATACTTTCTCCGTTTTTTAATAGTTGCAACACACTTTTCATGGTATTTAAAGAAAAGTGGGTTACATGGTTTAATATACTTTAAAATGGGGTGAGAGGTTGTTAGAAATATAATTTAGTGGGTCATGTACATTTATTTTTTGGACTAAGTGGGCCATGTACATTAAATAAGGGGAATAGTACAACTTTTCCTCAAAATAATTTTCATATCATAGTGTGTTGGAAGTATTGTGACATTTCCACTTTAGGGAAGTGTTGCAAATATTAAAAAATGGAGGAAGTGTATATTATGTGCATATTTTTTGTACTAATTTGCCAAAAAAAAAAAAAAAAACCATAAATTTTAAACATAATGTGCACAACATTTTTTTTTTACCTAAAATTTGAAAATTTGTTGTGAGCTCAAAAATCAAATTTACATAATTAGCTGTTCACTTTACCTTATTTTTGTTAAACTGAAATTATTTTAACTGAATTGAAATTATTTTTGTTGAATTTGAATTATTTGTATGAACTAAAATTCTTATTGGTGAAAGTAAATTATTTTGTTTAAACTAAAATTATATTTGCTTAACTGAAATTATTTTTACAATTACCTATTTTTAGAACATGTGAGTAAAAACTTAGAACAAAAGAATGTGTTCTCACATAAAGGAGGTATTCTCACAAGAGCCTTCTTGGTCCAACAATAGGAAAGGGAAACATTAATAAACAGTGGGACATTAATAGCTATTTTACTTGGAGGTGTTCATGTCAGAGGTGGGTACGTGTCTAAGGGTATCACTTTTTTGAAATATTTTCCAGGGTTTTAGCTTAAAATGAAATGTTAGCCCGCCACCCATGTTAGGTAGTGAATCTAACAAGGGTAGTCAAGGTAAAATGAAGAATCCAAATATTTTCCAGGGTTTTAGCTTAAAATGAAATGTTAGCCCACCACCCATGTTAGGTAGTAAATCTAACAAGGGTAGTCAAGGTAAAATGAAGAATCCAAATAACATAGATTCATAGAATGGTATATTATGTGGTATAGAGGGAGTAAGTGTTATCTTATTAGGCCTAGCAAAAGTGATCTAATCTTCAAACCCTAACCCTAATTTGAGCTGTATTTGGGATTTGGGATTTTGGGTCTTATTTAATCAAACTCAACCTAAATTGAACTTCTTGGTTAAAAAAATGATTAAGGTTCAACTGATCAGGGTGCCTTATATATATATATATATATATATATATATATATATATATATATATATATATATATATATATATATATATATATATATAAGGGCATAGAAAAATTTATCAAGGTTGCAAAATTGATTAAAGGCGGGGCTAAGTCTCACACCAAAATAATGACTCAATAGCTCTTTTTTTTTTTTTTTTAGTAAAAAGAAAACGAAGAAGAAGCTCCAGGCTTAAGTTTGATCAGTTTTAGGGTGCGTGGGTGCTCGAAAGTGCAAAGGTCTTTGCAGCTAAGGTACAAGGTGGACTTGTGCATCATGTATGCAAGGCACACTTTTTGTAGAGATTTCTTTAACCAATTTACTTATATAACTTAAATTAGGAAAATATGTGAATTGCAGCCATTTAAAGTTTGTGTTTTGCAAATTGCACTTAAAAAAAAAATTGCAAATTGCAGTCTAAAATTTCTTATAAATTGTAAATTGCAGCATGTATCAACTTTTTCATCGGTTTACGTGTTGAAAAATATTTGGTTTAGGTTTTAGGGGCCATTTTAGTTTCTAGGGGTACGATTTGAACTCGGAATGAGCAAAAAAATAACGTAAGTGCCTCGTTTTGCGTAACAAAAATGTATTGATTTGTGGGCAACTATATTTTGCTTTAAAAACAAGGCACTTATGTTATTTTTTTTGCTAATTCTGAGCTTATTTCGGATCCTTAAATACTGAAATGGCCCCTAAGACCTTAATCGAATATTTTTCGACACGTAAACGGATGAAAAAGTTGATATGGGCCACAATTTACAATTTATAAGAACTTTTGGGCTGCAATTTGCAATTTTTTTTTTAACTGGCTACAATTTGCAAACTACAAACTTTAAATGGTTGTAATTTGCAAATTTTCCCTAAAATTAATTTAATACCTTTAAAAGGGACAGACTATTGGCATGCTTGTTGCTAAGTTCTCAATGCTGCGTGGCACAACAATCTGTTTACTGAGTGCACTATGTGTGTGTGTTATTCATTAGAAATACAAATTCTAGCTGCAGCATTATGTTTTTAGGCAAACATTTGTTTCATCAAGTGTTTGACTAGTTGTGAGCGAGCCAGGTAAAGTGTCTTATGTCTGGTATGCAATGTAACATTCTTGAACCTGTTATCTGTGGTTCGGACCTTCTTTTTACCATTGAAGATCTATTTTCTTAAAATTTACTGGTATTCATTCTGGCTATCTTTCTATTTTCTTTGAAAAGAAAGCCACTGAGGAACTTATGCCTTTTAAACCTCCCATGTATTCTTACATTTACAATCATGTTGCTCTTGAATATTGATATATGTAGGAGACACAGAGACCTGAAGAAAACAGGGAGCAATCATCTACGTCTGACACAAACCAGCCTACCAATCCATCAAGAATGGGTCCAGGGCAGTTGCAATTGTAATTAGGTAATCTCATTTATTTTGGCATGGCTGCTCACTCCTTCTGCCCAGATCTCTTCATCGAAGCCATGGTCGGATCTGATATTATTTGTAAAATTGTATATTTCTAGCCTTTTGATTAGGGGAGATTTGGTTAAAGAAAGAAAAAAGAGATCTATTCTTGGTTACTTTTTTTTGGTTGTTTTGTGGGTGGGGGGTTTGGGGAGATGGGGTGATGTGGGTTAAAGAATGGCGCTTTGCCCATGTGGTTCCTGTTTTATTATAAACCACGGGGGGATGAAGGGAGCATATATTCTACTTTGCAAAGGCTGTCGATTGTTGTTCATCTATTGCAAAATAAACTAAGCAGGCGTATAATTTGTGAATATACTTGGCCTCTGGCTAGATTGAATTTATAGCATTTGTGATTCGTGAATTTCTGTATTTAAGCTGTGCAACATCACCGATTAGCTAATTGATTTCGTAATAATTTGTTCTGCCTTGTTTATAGTTGTACAATGACAATGACACTAATGAGGCTATTGGGTGATCAGTTTGTAATGGCAGATAGCGTACTAAATGAGTTGAGGAAATTGGAAACTTATTAGAAGTTCCATTTTTCTTTGTGTTTTGTGCTTCTTTTGGTTTACAATAAATTTGTTACGGCTTTTGTCCTCAATTGTTTGCCCCATAGTTATATTTATTTTATTAGGAAAATTTGTCATAAAAATCTTTTAAAAGCACCTTTTTGCGAATTTTTTTTAAAAGCTTTTTGGTTAAAAAAACCGCCGTGTTAATTTTTTTTTTCGAAAGGAAACCCGTTTCCTTAATTTTTTCTAATTAACTAATTATACTCTAATTTCCTTCCATTTCTTCTAATTAATCTACAACCTACCCAATTACTTAATAACTAGATTTAATTTATATATGAAAAATCCACCACAAACCAACCACTCTCTTCCCCCCTCCTCTTGCAGCAACCCGTTCCCCCACCGGACCAGCTGCCTAGATTCCCCTACCTCCGACAATCTACCTTCACGGACGGTTGACCCTCCTTTTCCCCCTTATCCCTGTTGGCAACCACAACCTCCCTTCGATTTTTTGGCTCTTATTTACTCAAACAAGCTCAAATCAAATTCAAATTAATTGCAATTTGCTTCTAAATAACCCTAGCATTACATACATACATAATCAAAGCCAAAACAAACATTAATTGCAAGCAAGATGCACAAAATTAAAAAAGTCCCCAAATTGATTTTCTAGAGTTTTCAAAATCAAGGAGGTGGTTGTCGTCGGTGGAGATAAGGGGGAAGGGAGGATCGTTCGACGGTGAAGGAGGTCGCTGGAGGTGGGGGGATAGGGCAGCGAGTCCAGTAGGAGAGGGGGTTTTCGTAAGGGGAGGGGGAATGGGAGGAGGTGATGGTTTTTTATATACTACCTCCGTTAAATGTTATGTGCAAGTTTGGGGTATTATTTGTAAGATATAAAATATTTCAAAAATGCATATAACATTTAACGAAGATATTATATAAACTAAATCTAATTATTTAGTAAGATTAATTAGAAAAAATGAGAGGAAAATTAGAGTCTCATTAAGTTAATTAGAGGGTAATTAAGAAAATAGGTTTTCTCTCGCAAAAAAAAAGTGAGATTTTTTTTTTGTTTTTTTTATTATTTTTTTTAACAAAAAAAATTTTAACAGGTTTTTTATTCATAAAATGGTGCTTTTAAAAGGTTTTTTTTAAGGAAAAACTAGTGAGTAGCCCGGGCGTTGCCCCAGGTTGCTACTGTTGTAGACGTGCAATAGGTAAATTTCAAAAAAGATTTTTCAAAATTGAAATTGTCATTATTAAACCAAAATTGAGTTTTTTTAATTTTTTTTTCTATTGAAT
Source organism: Chenopodium quinoa (assembly GCF_001683475.1). Lineage (NCBI taxonomy): Eukaryota > Viridiplantae > Streptophyta > Magnoliopsida > Caryophyllales > Amaranthaceae > Chenopodium > Chenopodium quinoa. Next base: position 858,347 of record NW_018745324.1, read on the forward strand.
ATTATGGTTTGCACATATATAGTTTTCTTTACATTTGAATAACATAGTTGATATTTGTCTTAGATGGTTAAATAACCAATTTAGTTATAAGAGGTTGAGGTTTCAAGTCTCCTTATCCATATGTTTTTATATGGATGACAAGACGGAATACAAAAGGGAATACGTGGCACATTGAAGTTAACAGAAACGCATTTTAATATATTAGTATAGATTACTTTAAATAATCCAACCTTAGCCTCATTCTCCCAAAATGATCCAACCTTTGAATAATTCCAAAATGATCCAACCTTTATACCCATCCTCCCATTATCAACCCAACAGGTCACCAAGTCGATATAATAGGTTGCCTTGCCTACGTGTCATTTTCTAATTGGTGTAATTTTTAATTTACATTCTTAAAAAAAAAAACCCACCCACTTCTCTCTCTCCATGAGCCACCTCCTTCACCCTTCCTCCATGGCCACCTCCTTCACTACCACCTTATTACCTCCCCTCCCACTTTTCCACCAACATCACTACAACCCACAAACTACCACCACGAAATTGGCCCTAATCCACACCCACATTCATTTTCGTCACCCCCACCACGTACAAACCCTACTGAAATGTCCTCCCACCTTCATTTTCGTCACCCTCGAACGCTCTGACCACCACCAACACCAAAATCAACCACCACGTTCTCCCTTTAACCATCACCCCACCACAAACTGCTACCCACCCACCAAAACCACAAACCCCAAACCATCCATGGCCACCATTAAAACAACCACCACCTTCTCTTGTGTATTCTCTGCTCACTCTTTCCTACTCTCCTTTCTTTAAGTTGAAGCTAATTATTTAAGTACCTAGAAATGTTGTATGTAATTATGCATGTTTATTGAATTAATTCATTCATTTTGTTGAATTTGGATCTTTCATAATTATTTTTCACCTGATTTTGAATTAATGTTGGTTTGGTTGAATTCAGAATTAATTTTGGTGATGGGGAGAGGGGGGTAGTAATCTAGTGGTGGCTATGGTGGTTCGTTGTGGCGGTATATTAGAGGTGGTGGCCTAGTGGGATATTGTTGTGGGTGTTATTTACAGTGGTAGTGTTCGGTGGTAATGGAGGGATGGAGGAGAAAGAAAAGGATGATATGTTGTTTAGGTAACCTGTCATTTTGGTTCATTATGGGAAGAAGAGGTATAAACTATAACCAGTTGAAGATGGAGAACGATACAAATTTGCAAAACCACATCAATAGTTTTACTCAGTTATTGTGCCAGTTGCAGAATGCCGATGAGAAAATTTCGGATCAAGAGCAAGCCCTCTTGTTATTAGCTTCACTACCGAAATCCTACAGTCCGATTGTGCAGACATTACTTGTGGAAAGGGAGAAGATTATTCTAGATGAAGCAATAACAATTGTGAGGGAGAACGAGCGTATGACGACACAAATTGATGGAGGTGTCTCATGCAACCATGATCAAGCACTAGCTGATGAGGGTTCTGAGAGAGGGAGGAACAAGTCAAGGAGAGATGACCAAAGGAGTAGATCGAAATATTGACCGAGATATTATAGCAATGTTGAGTGCTATTATTGTCATGAGAAGGATAATTTACAATTTAATTAATTGTCCAAAGGTGAAGGAAGATTTGAAGACCTTGAGGCAGTTTTAAGGGAAGATTGGAAAAACGAAGGTGGATGATGAAGGTGGTTCCTCTAATGTTGTATGTGGTGATTGTGATGATGAGTTGTTATTGATTCATCGTGATAAGGAAAGTGTGAGTCATGATAAGTGGGTACTAGATTCGGCCGCTTCGATACATGTGTGTCGAGACAAGGCGATGTTTGACACCTTACAACAAAAAGGTGAGTTTGGGAACATCAACATGGGACATAACCTCAAAGTTGAAGGCATGGGTAGTGTGCGGTTGAGGTTCCATGATGGTGTTGTTCGGACCATTCAAAATGTGAGGTTTGTACCTAGTGCACGTGCTAACTTGATATTGTTAGGAGAGTTGACAAAGCATGGGCATAGGTATGTTGGTAGTGGAAGGTGGTGTAAGGTGTACCGAGGCAACCGCTTGGTGTTGCAAGGTAAGAAGGCCAATAACAATATTTGTTATTTGGAGGGTCGAGTAGTTCAAGACCACAAAAACAAGACCGTGACACATTTCGAGAAGAAGGTCTGTTTTTGTGATGCAGTAGAAATGTTAGGTGATTTGGGTCGAGGGAGGAATTTGTTGGGTTAATCTCCCTAAATCACAATTAGTTAGGTGGTATTATTATTATTATAAGTAATAATAATAATAGTGTAAGAAAAAAAAAAGGGTGAATGCATGCATGTAGTTGGGATGGAGTTGTAGTGACTTTGTGGACTTAAAAGTCCAACTAGTAACTTTGTGGACTTAAAAGTCCAACTTGGCAGAGAGCTTCTTTATGAGGTCATTCACTTCGCTTCTTAGCATTTACTCCCAAGTAGGTGGGAATTGCTTGAAGCTTGCTAAGGAAGTTGATTTGGCTTTTGCTATATATGTTGTAGCATATTGCCGTGTGAAGTGAAGTGAAGCAAAAAGAAGTAGAAGCATACTAGCAAAAAAGTAGCTCATAACTATAGTAGTGAGGGAAAAAGTGACGGAGAGACAAACACAATATTAGTGTAAGGGGTATTTTAGGATTAGTATAAGTACCAACGTTAAAGGGTACTTAGTGTAGACTATTCTAAAATACATTGTGTCTAATATTGTAATTGTAGTAGTGGTCATTGTACTCCCAATATTATTGCTAGTAAAGTTGTTTTAGTCCGTGGAGATCCGGACCGTGATTTTTCCCCTTATTGAGGAGGGATTTTTCACGTAAAAATATTTTGTGTTGTTTTCTTGTTGTTCTGTATTTTATTATTCTTACCGATATTGTGTTTATTTGTTGCTCCGTCTCTAACAAGTGGTATCAGAGCCGACGGTTCGACTGGGACAAATCGGGCGTTGTGTGGGACAGTTCCCTCAAATGTGTGTCCTTGCGATTGTGGTGTCTTGCGTCGAAAATCCTCCTGATATTGTGGCTCAGGCGCCGTGTCCCGTGGTGATAACGTCGGTGCAAAAATAGTTTCGCTGGAGGGGAGGCCATGAGTTATGTGGTCCTTGGTCTGAGGGGAGGTTTGTTGGGGTGTTCATCCCAAGTCCCACATGGAAATATTAAGTAAGTGATAAGCTCCTTATAAGTAGAAGCACACTCCAAATAGTATGAGGCCTTTTGGGAAGGTGCCCAAAAATAAATCCGTGCGTAGGGGTGTCCATAATTCGGATAAAAACCGAAATCCAATCCAATCCAAACCGAATTATCAATTCAGATCGGATCCGAACTTTAAATCGGATCGGATCGGATTGAGATTTTTTGGAAATTCGGATTTTCGGATTGGATCGGATTGACCCTAATTGGATCCAATCCAAACCGAAAACCGAATTGTAAAATTAAGCTTGTATAAATATGGATTTCTGTATATTTTGAAGTTTAGCTCAAATACTTAATACTACATAAAATAAATTAGAGAGACTTTGTATTAATTAATTAATGACTTGACGTTGAACTATGTATTTTAATCATGATTTTGAAGACTTTTATTTATAGTAAAGCTTTATTTTTATAATTGTATTAGGCGCTAAAAAAATAATGTATTATAATTTGGATTTTCGGATCGGATCCAAATAACCGAATTTTAATTCAGATTGGATCGGATTGGATCAAGAGAGAAATTCGGATCGGATCGGATTGGAAAATTGAAAACCGAATTGTATTTCGGATTGGATCGGATTTGGACTAAATCCAAACCGAAAACCGAACGGACACCCCTATCCGTGCGGGCTAGGCCCGGAGCGGACAATAACATACTAATGTGGATTGGAGTGTGCGTGTGACCCGTTAAGGTGGGTGACCCGAGCCCAGATTATTCTGGAATAATCCAAAAGTTGATTAATTTTGGGAGAACGGGGCAAAGGTTAGATTATTTAAAGTAATTTTTTTTTTAAACATATTTTCCATTTTATTATTAAATTTTGATTGTGTGGAATTGATGTGAGGGAAAAGTGGTGATCCTAAAAATTTTAAAAACTACCTTCGTTACATATTATTTGCAACGATTAGACATTTTTTCTCTTTACTTTATGTCGAATCGTTGCAAATAATATGTAACGGAGGTAGTACATTGTATTATATGTAAGTAAAGTTGTGTTTCCTTGTATATTTGACAATCTTATAGAGATACCCTAAAAAAGATATTGCCACAAAATTTAAGAGACAGAGTTTGATTCATGTGTTGAAGAGTAAGAACTAATAAGCTCAACTCAAAAATTAAAACTAGCCTCGAAATACTAGGTTTTGATCAGCATTTGTGACTTTAATTTTGTTTCTTATAAACTCGATAATATTTGTAGCCATAGGTTTTGATATTAAAATTACTGCTTGTTTTAGAAAAAAATTGTCATCATTGACCGTTTTGACAATACCATGGAAGTGGTAAACTACACTCACTATGATCTATGATAGCATTGAATTTGTTAATATGTCAGTAAAACGTTAAAAAAATGGCTCTTATTGGGTTATAGTTTTTAATTTTTTCCTTACAACACGGTACCAAAACCTTAAACACAATCTAACGTTGTTAGAGAAGACTTCTTCCTTGGATGGATGGAGAGATCCGTAGCGGGGGAACAACACACTTGCTTTTTTCGCCAGTGTGATACATGCACCTTAAACCATGGTTGGAAGGGGAGGAGCAATCACCGTTGTGATGTGTTGAACTTCTTCTCTAGAGGCTTCTCGCTTTACGTTAGGACTTGACAATGGAATTTTAGCACTCTAGATAATATAGTTGCTTCTCGCATCTTAACTTCATCTTGAATCTGTACCTCTTCTTAAACCTTTGCTTCTTTTGCACTAGTGTGCCTACCTAATATGTTTGGACAAGTGATATGTCCAATTTATATAGTGTTTTACCCCCATTCCTTGGTCATAATTAGTAGTGTTTTTGGCTCTTTAGAGCCACTTTTATTACTAATTAGTGTTTTCTAGTGTTTTTGTAGTTTTGCTTGAATTTTGTAGGAAATTGCACATTTGGAACGTTTTCCGGGTTTTTCATGAAACAACTACGAGCATTAGGAGGACACGACCGTCTTTGAAGCCCAGGATCGGTTAGAGTCAGTGATTAAGGGCTCGGTGTGTGATACCGGGGCATTTGGACCGAGTATTTAAGACTCGAAGAGGAAATTCGGATTGGGCCGAAGAATCGAGCCCAATCGAAGTCCAAGTCTCGAAGAAGAAGCCGGGCCCGATCGGGCAAGTATGCGCCCGATCGGGCGGGCGCGCACAAGGATGCACCAGCAAGAAGGCGCGCCCGATCGGGTGAGCGTAAGCTCGATCGGGCGCGGCTGCCCAAGAAGAGCGAGGGGAAAAAGGCGGGCGCGATCGGGCGACCCTTCACCCGATCGGGCGCGTGTTTTTAGAGGACTTGATTGTCGAGATTTTTAGTTTTCAATTAGGATTTGTTTTAGGGATGTTTAAGTACGATTTTTGTTCGTAATTTTGATTACCTTCTTTTTTAGAATTTCTCTCTCTACTTAGGATATTTTCTCTCTCTTAAATTCTCTTAACTTTGTTCTTAATTCCATTCCTTAATCCAGATTTCTTTTGGTAACAATTTCTTCTCTTTTAATTTAAGTTATTTTCTTTAATTCTTTCATGATGTCATGTTTTATTATTTTGAGTTGTTTAGATTTAATTATGCTTGAGTAGTTTTATTTCTAGGGTTTATGGGGATCTAATAAATAATTTGAATGGGTAAATTTGTGATTGTTGATTATCAATGCTTGATTAATTTCCTATTGATTGATTTAATGCTATGAAATTAGGTTTGGTCAGATTTAATTGTATGAGTTTAGCAATATTAATTCGAGATTCGACAGATGAGAATTGATGTTTAGGCTTAGTTTCAATAGGCGGACTAATTTATAAATGGTTAAGTCGAGATTCGACAGATGAGATTTAATACCGGTAAATTAACTCTGTGATTGTAATACGTAGCGAAAGCCCTTTATAATCGGATTAATTGATGCTTGATGATTGCTTATTATGATTTGCCCTGGAATATTGTTTATTAGTAAACCTATGCCCTAGGTTTTCCCTTCATTGATTTACATCCTCTTTTTATTCCCTTCCTACTTTTACCTTTAGTAGTTTAATTACTCTTTTACAACAAATTTGGCTACTTGATAATTTAGATTGCTTCTAATTAATTAGGAATAAATTGACCTGTTTCCCTGTGGTTCGACCCTTCTTCCCTATCTACATAGTTAGTGGATTTAGGTTTTATTTTTGATTAGGTGAATACGACTTGAGCCTGTCAAATTTTGGCGTCGTTGCCAGGGAAACGGTTTTATTTTTATTTTCTGATTATTTTTGTAGTCTAGATTATCTCCTTTTGTCTCAGAGAACGTTAGTTGTTTGAGGCAATTCTCATATTTGTCTTTAAGTTCCTTTTTTATGCCCAGGTGTTCCAGATCAGGTTACATTCCATTCAATCCTGAGATCGAGCGCTCTTTCCATAGGCAAAGGAATCTTTATAGACAAATCTTGGCGGGTTCTGAGGAAGACAATAATCGAAGAGACCCTCCATCCGATTCTTGTGACGCATAAATTCCTTCAGATACAGAATCAGAGATGACGGCCTAAAAGAAGCTCAGTGACTACTCGCTGCCGAAGCTCACAGATTTCCCGCACCTTACTCCCACTCCGGCTCTAGATGGAGTACAATTTGAAATTAAGCCCCAATTTATCACTATGATAGAGAGGAAGAAATTAAGCGGAGCTAAGGGTGAAGACCCCAATATTCACATTGCAGACTTCAGCCAATATTGTAACACCATTAGACAAGCCGGGGTCACGCAGGAGCAAATCAGGGAGATTCTTTTTCCCTTTTCATTATGTGGCAAAGCTAAGTTATGGTTTAATGGTTTGAATAGAACTGCACTTGGTATTACTGACTAGAAAACTCTTGCCTTGAATTTCTATAATAAATATTACCCTACAGAGAGAACAACTGTACTAAGGAGTGCTATTCAGAACTTTGCTCAAGAGGCCGATGAAACTCTAAATGAGGCTTGGGAGAGGTTCAAGGATCTACAGAGAGAATGCCCCCACCACAATCTAGCACAATGGCAATTGATCCAAGCATTCTACAATGGACTTGGAAATTCATCTAGATCAGTTCTAGATTCTGCAGCTAGTGGGAGATTCATGAACTTAAATGTGGACGATGCCGGACAGGTTATCGAAGATATGACAATACACAATTCCCAATATGGGAATCCGAGAGGGTTTGCAAATAAAGGAAAACATAATGTCGATTCAGTATCCTTTTTGCAAGCTTAACTAACATCTATTTGTCAAAAATTAGATAATCTTACTGTTACTCCTAACTCTGTAGCTAATGTTTCTGTTGTTGCTAACAATGAAGCTTTTTGTGAAAATTGTGGAATTGTAGGGAATTGGGAGCAAGATTGTAGGAGTTCCATGGAACAAGTTAATGCCTTCTAAACCTATAGGCAAAATAACCCATGTTCCAACTCTTTTAATCCTTGCTACCAGAATCATCCATATCTTTAGTACCGGAGCACCAATGTACAAAACCCTCTACCTCCACAACAACCACAATAGCAACCTCCACCACAGCAGAAATATTACCATCCAAATTCTGGCCAGAAAAGCCAAGCACAACCCTCATCATCTTCTGACCCTGCTATGATATAAATTAGAGCAATAATGCTTACTAACATGCAAAAGCATATGGAGAGTAGGGATGCACAAATTGATTCTATTTTAGCCCACAATAAAATCATGGATAATCAAATTGCACAACTTTCATCTACCCTACAAACCCGTCAGCTGGGAGCATTACCATCGCAACCTATCCATCCCACAGATCATGCCAATGCGATCACTCTTAGGAGTGGTTCACATTATGATGGACCTCCTATGCCAAAAGAAGATGGACCAGTTCCTGATCCAGATTCCTCTATACCAAATGCTAATCCTGCTAACCTTGCAAGGCTACAAACAGATACTAACCCTTCTAATGTTTCTTTGCAGGGTAAATCTCAGGATAAGGGAGGAGATGTGCAGAGCCCAGTTATCAAACTACCGTTCCCTAATAGACAATTGAAGAGTAAGTTTGATAAAAAATTCGGTAAGTTCTTAGAGGTTGTGAAGAACCTGCAGGTAACAGTTTGATAAGTGACTTTTATGTCACTTTTAGGGTATTTTTATGCTTATTTTCCGGTTTAATTTCTAATATTTTCCCTAGTTTTATACTTAATTTTGCTTATTTTCTTATTTTTCTTATTCGTTCTCTATTTTGAGTATTTTTGCATTTTTATTAGTTTTTAGTTTATTTTTGTAGTTTTAGTTAATAATTTCCCACTTCTCTCGTTTTATTTAATTTCTTTTAGTTTCTAGTTTGTTTTATTTTATTTTTTATATTTCATTTAATTATATTATTTCTTTAGTTTTAGCATTTTATTTTACTTTATTTATCTTATTTTATTTTATTTTATCTTTTGATAATCCCCTCGTGTTGTTTTTGGTTGTAGGTGTTTTCGGGTACTTGGTCGATCGAGTTCAAGGTTGATGTGTCTATTTTATATAGTATTTTACCCCCGTCGCTTGGTAATAATTAGTAGTGTTTTTGGCTCTTTAGAGCCACTTTTATTACTAATTGGTGTTTTATAGCGTTTTCGTAGATTCGGTTGACTTTTGTAGGGATTCACACTTTTGGAGTATTTTCCCGAGATATTTTGGAGCAATCACGAGCATTAGAGAAGCACAACCAGATTTTATAGCCCAGGGCCGGTTAGAGCCATCGAACCGGTGATTAAGGGCTCGGTATAGGTGATACCGGGGCATTTGGACCGAGTATTCAAGACCGAAAGAGGAAACCCAGATTGGCCTGAAGAATTGGAGCCCAATTGTAGTCCAATTAGTGGCCAAAGAGAGCCGCCCGGCCAAAGAGGCTGGCGCCCGGAGGCGCGTCCGGCCGGGCGGGAGAAGCTAAGGTCGGCGCCCGATGACGCGCTCGGCCGGGCGCGAGAAGCGTATTGAAGAGCAAAAAGGCGCGCCCGATCGGGCATTGCCTCGCCCGATCGGGCGCGTGTATTTTTAAGGAGACGATTAGCGTCGTTTTAGTTTGTTTTAATTTAGGATTTGTACGGAGTATAAATACTCCTCCGTAATACGATTTTAACGCTCTCTCTCTTCTTCTTCTTCGCTTTTACTCTTTCTTTACTCTCTTAATTGTTTTCTTAGATTCTCTCCTTCTTAAACCTTTGTTCTTAATCCATTCTTAATTCCAGATTTGTTTGGTAACTATTTCTCCTCTCTTAATCTTAGTTATTTATTCTATTCCTTTAATTATGTCTTACTTTATTGCTTTGATTAGTTTAGTTTCTATTATATGTGAGTAGTTTTATTTCTAGGGTTTATGGGGATCCTTAAATAATATGAAGGGGTAATTTATTGTTGTTAATTATCAATGCTAGATTAATTTCCTATTGATTGATTTAATGCTCTGTGACTAGATTAGGCCTGATCTTTTATGCATGAGTTTGACAATATTGATTCGAGATTCGACAGATGAGAATTGGTGTTTAGGTTTAGTTTCAATAGGCAGATTAATTTATAAATGGTTAAGTCGAGATTCGAGAGATGAGATTTAATACCGGTAGATTAATTCTGTGATTGTAATACGTAGCGAAAGCCCTTTATGATCTGGTTAATTGATGCATTGATAATTGACTATTATTGATTTTTGATATTGCATGATAATTTCTTATTGAATTGTTTTAACGCTTTACAATTATGGCTTGTAAAAGTATAGCAATATTGAATTGATGAATCGAGCAGATGTTAATTTGATATTAAAGGCTATTTTCAATAGGAACTTAGATCTAGTAAATTGCGAGAGCCTGTTAGATCTATGTTGATTAATAAATTGCGAGAGCCTGTTAATCATGTTATTTATGCAATGTCAATGATTGATTATTATGTTTTACCCTGGAGTATTATTTATTGGTGAACCTATGCCCTAGATCCTTTTATATATTATTTTCCCCTTATTCTTTATCTCCGTAGTTTAGTTTTTTATTCAAATATAAATATTGGTTACATCATAATCTAGATTATAATAGTTAATTAGGAATAGAACGATCCGTTCTCTGTGGATTCGACCCTACTTCCCTATCTATTAGTTAGAGGACTTAGGTATTTACTTTTGATTAGGGGATACGACTTTACCCTGTCAAAATTTGGCGCTGTTGTCGGGGAAACGGTTCTATTTTTATTTCTGATTATTTTTGTAGTCTAGGTTATTTTCTTTTTGTCTTAGAGAACATTAGTTCTCTGAGGCAAATCTCATATTTGCTTCTAGTTTTTTTTTGTTTATGCCCAGGTGTTCCAGATCAGGGTACATCCCATTCGATCCTGAGATCGAACGATCTTTTCATAGACAGAATAATCTCTACAAGCAAATCCTGGCGGATTCTGGTGATAATAACAATAATCACCGAGACCCTTGATGTGTCTATTTTATATAGTATTTTACCCCCGTCCCTTGGTAATAATTAGTGTTTTTGGCTCTTTAGAGCCACTTTTATTACTAATTGGTGTTTTCTAGTGTTTTCGTAGATTTGGTTGACTTTTGCAGGGATTTATGCTTTTGGAGTATTTTTCCGAGATATTTTGGAGCAATCACGAACATTGGAGAAGCACGACTAGATTTTATAGCCCAGGGCCGGTTAGAGCCATCGAACCGGTGATTAAGGGCTCGGTATAGGTGATACCAGGGCATTTGGACCAATTATTCAAGACCGGAAGAGGAAACCCAGATTGGCCCGAAGAATTGGAGCCCAATCGTAGTCCAAATAGTGGCCCAAGTGAGCCGCCCGGCCGGGCGGGAGAAGTTAAGGCTGGCGCCCGGTGACGCGCCCGGCCGGGCGCGAGATTAGTATTAGGGATAAAAAGGCGCGCCCGATCGGGCGGTGCCTCGCCCGATCGGGCGCGTGTATTTCTTAGGAGACGATTAGCGTCGTTTTAATTTGTTTTAGTTTAGGATTTTGTACGGAGTATAAATACCCCTCCGTAATACGATTTTAAGATCTCTCTCTTTCCCATCTCTCTCTTTTTACTCTTTCTTTACTCTCTTAATTGTTCTCTTAGATTTATTTCTCCTATACCTTTGTTCTTAATCTACTCTTAATTCCATATTTATTTTGGTAACGATTTCTCTTCTCTTAATCTTAATTATTTATTTTACTCCTTCCATCATGACTTATTTTATTGCTTTGATTAGTTTAGTTTTTAATATGTGCGAGTAGTTTTATTTCTAGGGTTTATGGGGATCCATAAATAATATGAAGGGGTAATTTATTGTTGTTGTTTATCAATGCTAGATTAATTTCCTATTGATTTATTTAATGCTCTGTGACTAGATTACGCCTATCTTTTATGCATGAGTTTGACAACATTGATTCGAGATTCGAGAGATGAGAGTTGATGTTTAGGTCTAGTTTCAATAGGCAGATTAATTTGTAAATGGTTAAGTCGAGATTCGAGAGATGAGATTTAATACCGGTAAATTAATTGTGTGATTGTAATATGTAGTGAAATCCCTTTACAATCTGGTTAATTGATGCATTGATGATTGACTATTATTGATTATTGGTATTGCATGATAATTTCTTATTGAATTGTTTTAACGTTTTACAATTGCGGCTTGTAAAAGTATAGCAATATTGAATTGATGAATCGAGCAGATGTTAATTTGATATTAAAGGCTATTTTCAATAGGAACTTAGATCTAGTAAATTGCGAGAGTCTGTTAGATCTATGTTGATTAGTAAATTGCGAGAGCCTGTTAATCATGTTATTTATGCAATGTCAACGATTGATTACTATGTTTTACCCTAGAGTATTATTTATTGGTGAACCTATGCCCTAGATCCTTTTATATATTGTTTTCTCCCTATTCTCAATCTTAGTATTTTAGTTTCTTATTCAAATATAAATATTGGTTACTTAGATAATTTAGATTATAATAATTAATTAGGAGTAAAAAGACTTGTTTCCCTTTGGAGATCGACCTTACTTCCCTATCTGCTTTAGTTAGAGGACTTAGGAATTATTTTTGATTAGGGGATACGACTTTACCCTATCAAAATTTGGCGCCGTTACCGGGGAAACGGTTTTATTTTTATTTCTGATTGTTTTTGTAGTCTAGATTATTTCCCTTTTGTCTCAGAGAGCGTTAGTTCTATGAGACAAATCTCACATTTGCTTCTAATTTTTGTTTATGCCCAGGTGTTCCAGATCAGGTTACATCCTATTCGATCCTGAGATCGAACGTTCCTTCCATAGACAGAAAAATCTCTACAAGCAAATCCTGGCGGATTCTGGTGATAATAACAATAATCACCGAGATCCTCCAACTGGTTCTAGCGATTCAGAGGTATCATCAGACGCAGAATCAGAGATGACGGCTCCAAAGAAGCTTAGTGATTATTCACAACCAAAGCTTATGGATTTTCCACATCTCACCCCCACTCCGGCTCTTGATGGGGTTCAATTTGAAATTAAACCTCAATTTATAACGATGATAGAGAGGAAGCAATTCAGTGGAGCAAAGGGTGAAGACCCGAATCTTCACATTGCCGACTATTGTCAATATTGTAACACCATCAGGCAAGCCGGGGTCACTCAAGACCAAATCAGGGAGATTCTCTTTCCTTTATCTTTAACTGGAAAAGCTAAATTGTGGTTTAATGGCTTAAATAGAACTACACTTGGTATTATTGACTGGGAAACTCTTGTTTTGAATTTCTATAACAAGTTTTATCCTGCAGAGAGAACAACCGTACTACATAGTGCGATTCAGAACTTTGCTCAAGAAGCCGAAGAGTCTTTATATGAGGCTTGGGAGAGGTTCAAGGACTTACAAAGAGAATGCCCTCACCATAATTTAGCGCAATGGCAGTTAATCCAAGCCTTTTATAACGACATTGGAAATTCCTCTAGAATAATTTTAGATTCTGCAGCTAGTGGGAGATTTATGAATCTTAATGTTGATGATGCAGGTCAGGTTATTGAAGACATGGTGATACACAATTCCCAATATGGGAACCCTAGAGGATTTGCTAACAAGGGGAAGCATAGTGTCGACTCTGTATCCTTTTTGCAAGCTCAACTGACCTCTATTTGCCAAAAATTAGATAATCTGAGCACTGCTAATGTAGCTAATGTTTCTGCGATTAATAATAATTAGGGTTTTTCTAAGCTATGCCCCTAAGGTATTCGAGTTTCTAAGGTGTACCCATGCTTTTTCAAGTTTCTAAGTTGTGCCCTTCAACTCCTTATGAATACTAAAATGTACCCTTATTAGTTGTTTAAATGTTATTTGAGAGTGTGATTTCGTGGCTTCAGTTTTCATTATTAGGGTTGCGGTGGCTAAGATTTCTTTCTCCTACCATTTTCCTACCTTTTATCATCTTTCTATTAAATTTATAGTTAACTTTAGGTGACGTGGAAGTCCCAAGGTGGGTACCATTCATCAATGGTAGTAAGTTGAGGGGCACAACTTAGAAACTTGAAAAAGCATGGGTACACCTTAGAAACTCGAATACCTTAGGGGTATAGCTTAGAAAAACCCTAATAATTATAATGAGGCTTTCTCTGAAAATTGTGGTATTGTAGGTTATTGGGAGCAGGATTGCAGGAGTTCCGTGGAGAAAGTTAACGCCTTTCAAGCCTATAGGCAAAATAACCCATACTCCAACACCTACAATCCTGGGTATCGGAATCATCCGTACCTTTTCTACCGGAGCACTAATGTTCAAAATCCACCACCACAAGAACCATAGACGCCACAGCAACAGCAGCAGAAATATTATCATCCCAATACTAGCCAGAAGAACCAACCACAACAACCCTCCTCATCTTCTGACCCTTCTCTAGTGGAAATTAGAGCAATGTTGGCTAATATGCAAAAGCACATGGAGAGTAGAGATGCGACAACTGATCAAATTCTAGCGCATAATAAAATTGTAGATAATCAAATTGCGCAACTCTCTGCTACACTTCAAGCCCGCCAACAGGGAGCTCTGCCGGCACAGCCGACTAGGCATACGAATAAGGCATTTTCAATTACTCTTAGGAGTGGTTCAAACTATGAAGGGCCCTCTATGCCCAGAGTTGATGAACTTGTTTTATTAAATAATGCTAATCTTGATTCTGTTAAACCAAATAATGTAGTTGATAGCCCTGCAGGGCTAAAGGATAGTACTAACATATCTAATTCTACATTGCAGGGTACGACTCCAGAGAAGGTGGCTACTCCATACAAGAGTAATAATGCTCCAAAGCCAATTATCAAACTTCCATTCCCCAATCGTCAATTGAAGACAAACTTGGATAAGCAGTAAGTTCCTGGAGGTGGTAAAAGATTTGAAGGTAATAGTTCCCTTTACTGAATTAATCACACAAATCCCCTCGTATGCAAAATTTATGAAAGAAATATTGACGAGGAAAAGGTCTATTAGTGAGGTAGAGACAATAACTTTCACTGCAGAGTGTAGTGTCGTACTTCAAAATAAATCTCCACCTAAATTAAAAGATCCGGGTAGTTTTTCTATCCCTTGTCATATTGGTAATCTCTTGATTGACAATGCATTATGTGATTTGGGTGCTAGTGTTAGCGTCATGCCACTATCTGTGTGTTCTAAGTTGAATATGGGTAAATTAAAAGCTACCAATATAACTTTACAAATGGCTGACTGTTCTTTCAAATACCCCTTAGGTGGTTTAGAGGATGTCCCCGTTAGAGTAGGTAAATTTTATATACCTGTAGATTTTGTTGTTCTTGATATGGCTGAGGATATGCAAACCCCAATTATTTTGGGTAGACCATTCCTTAACACTGCAGGAGCAGTCATAGATGTAAGAAGTGGTAAGTTAACATAATCAGTAGGGGATGATAAAGTTGTTTTTAATCTGAATAATGCCCTTAAGCCCCAAGCTCTTGAAAAAGGTCCCTTGGAGGCGGTATCTTGTGTTGCATCCTTTTCAGATGAGATAGACAAATGGCAGAAGGAAGTCGATGCAATAGAAAGAGCGCTTTACACTGTTGGTCTTGGTTTCGAGGATGAACAGGTGGAACCGATCGAGCAAGTTGTGCGAATCGAGCCCACGGTAAGTGTTCCGTCAGATCGAGTTGCAAGTGTTGAACGCAATCACAATTTGAATCAACCTTCGATCGAAGAAGGATTTTTAGTGCGTAGCATTGAAGATCCCCCAGTCCAAGTTAAGGAGGATCCACCAGATAAGGTGATTTGGCGTCCCCACAGGGTATGTCAGAAAGCCGCATCGCAACCTAAACACCGCTTGACCAGGTGAGAAACCACCCGATCAAGCGTTAGGCCAAGGGTCCTAGTTATTGTACTTGGTAAAAAGGTCGTGCGGGACCTACATAAACCAGTGCTTTGCGGGAGGCAACCTGTATTTCTTGCTTTTTAGACTAGTTTTCCTTTTTCTTTATTTTTATTTTTATTTTTTTATTTTAGAGAGGCGAGGAGAGTGAAATTTCACCGTTTATAAGTGTTTTTGTACAGGTATAGGTTTAAGAGGTCAAAAGACTTAGAAAAATTTGAAGACGAAGAAAAATCTATGGAAATCTGACTGGGCACGGGCACGATCGGGCGAATCTCGCCTGATCGGGCACGCAACCAAGGGAAATCTCAGCTTTAATTTCGCCCGATCGGGCGTGGCTGCCTGATCGAGCGCGAAAGGAGAGCTGGAGGTCAAGGAAATTTCGCCCGATCGAGTGAGGTTGCCCGATCGGGCGCGCAAGTGCAGTCAGAAACTCGAGAAAATTTCGCCCGATCGGGCGCAAGAGTGAAGGAAAAAAAATGTCGGGCGAAGCTCGCCCGATCGGGCGAGTGAAAGGGCGAAATTTTGTTCGTGTTCGCGCCCGATCGGGCGGAGCTCGCCCGATCGGGCGCGAAACTTAGGTTCTGGATGTCAGCATTATCCGCCCGATCGGGCGCGCCTATTTGGCCGTCCTCTTTTAATTCTTTTGTCTTCTTTCTTTCCTCACTTTCTTCTTCTTTCATCTTTTTCACCATTACTTTCTCTCTCTAAAACTTCCATTTTCATAACTTCAACTACACTTTCAATCCAAGATCTCCTCAAATCCATCCATCAAAACCTCAAAATTCTTACATATTCTTAATCCTCACATCTTCCTCTACATTTCCCACCTATTTTCTCCCACTTTCTCTCATACTTCCTTCAAACCCTTAGAGAGAGAAAGCTCCAAACATCAAATTTTTCCACATATAATGGCCTCAAAACGTTCAAGGACACAAAGGGGTGAGAGTTCAAGGGCACCACAGCCATCGGTCAACCCGGACCTTCAAATTCCGGGATGGGAGGAGGTTGTCATCACCTCGGAAGAGCAACGGGCTAGGATGATGAACCTCATCGATCGCCAGGTAATCTCTACCCTTTTTATCCATCATCTCTAGCTAGGTTAGGCTTAGACAAATATGTGGAAAAATTGTTCAAAGGTATAAGCATGAGTGGTTTCTTTCAAATGTGCCATGATACGTATGACTATTTAACATTAGAATTTATTTCAAGTTTTAATGTTATTAAAATGAATGCACTAATTACTCATGTACAATTCCGATTATTAAACAACGATGTGAGACTAACTCTTAAAGAATTCGGAAAGTTGTTTGATTTGAAATCGGATAAACCGATTGAACCCTCTCAAGACCACACCACCGTGGTCTATAAGAGGCTAACTGGGGAGGATTTAGTTAACCTCCAGCATGCCAAAGGGACGTGGATTCAACATCCCATCCAAAAATTTTGGCAAAGATTTGCCGGCCTCACTATTTTTTGGAGGCATGAACCGGCGAATGTTAGGAGAGATGAATCGGAACTTTTAACATCCTATGTAATTCCTACCGCCGAAAAATTGAACATACCTCATAGGATAGCCAATCATTTCCAAAGGGAAGCCAATGCGGCCGAGGCTAGTAGGTCTAGGGCACCTATTTATTTTGGGGGGTTAGTGACCCACATTGCTAAAAAGCACCTAGATTGGAACCCGGATGGGCATAGGAAAGTTGTAGGATCAAACCTCATGGACCTAACCTATTTAGGGAGTTTGAACTGGGTGCAACCCGTGGGAGGTGACACTTGGTGGATAGTCCACCGACAATCGGGTAGGAGGGACCAAGCCTTCACCTTACCCAACCCCGCCTTGACCAAATTTGAGAAGGGGAAGCCTTCTTATACTTTTGAGTTTAACGGTCAAGGTGAGGGTCAACCACCTCACCCTTCACCACAACCCCACCAATCTCCCCTAGACCATTCCCCCACTCACCATTCACCACACTTCCCACCACCTCCACCCTTCACCTATGGTATACCCACTTCCTCGGTCGACTATAACGTCGACCCCAATGCCCCTTATGACTTTTCGGCTTTTAGGAGCCAATTAGACCGTATTGAGATGGGGCAAGGGAGAGTTGAGGGTATGATGCAAAACCTAGATTCTAGGTTAAGCACCTTGGATGGGCGGGTAGGACACATAGAGAGGAACCTCGGGAGGGGCCTATACCCTATGTATGATGATTATGCCCGTCGGGGGGGTATTCCCCCCGATTCACTTACTCCCGATTGGTTCCAATACCCCCAAGGAGGGTATTCTCACCCCGGTGCGTATGGTACTCATGTGGACTACTCTTCAGTCCATGGTTATTGAGGCGATGCTCCTTTTGGGGGTATGGGGGAGAATGTGGACCCTAACTACTTTGCAGGTGGTTCGGGTTATGGTGGTGCTGGACCGAGCTAGGGTGGTGCCAGCTCGAATCATGGAGGAGGATATGAGAGGATGGATGACGATGAGGAGTAGCTCCTCCTAGCTACCCTCCCAAGTCAATGAGGACATTGCTTGATTTGGCTTGGGGGGAGATTTCTTGTATATATGGTAACTTTCTTTCTCTTCTCTCTATTTATTTCTTTTCTAGGTTAGGTTAGTTTTTATTGCTTTCTTATATGTGAAAAAAATACAAAAAAATTGAAAAAAAAAATCAAAAATATGTTCCAATGAATTGTAAATTATACTTCCCTGTGCCCCTTACTTGAGAAAATTGTTTTGATTCTTGGTATTTGATGATAAGCATTGTGGATTAGTTGATCATGATTTGATGTTTGATTGCCTTGAAACCTTAACATGCACCAATTTTGTCCAACTACTTGTGAATATAATGCTTGACTAGTTGATTTGGTTAGGAATGTGTGATAGTTCCATAGTTCCTGGTATGTCAATGAATTTGAGTATTGGTTTGCAACTATCAGTAATATTTATATGATTCATTATTATGCACATTAAGGAGGACGAAGGCATTTGTTTTTTTAGGTAGCCTCCAGATGATTTTAGATACATTTGTTCCTTTCTTGCTACCCATGTTGTTGCCTTGACTTTTTGTTGTTTATTAGCCACATTACAAGCCTATTTTTCCCCATTGGTTACTAGTCCCAAGCTTGGCTTGGGGGGGAGCTATTAGTGAGTGAGGTGAGGGAGTTTGTAGTGTGCTTATTATTTGCACAATTTGGGTGGGTTTTGAGAAGTTATTTTGTTTTTTATCATGTTTATTTTTTATGAGTTTGAAAGGTATATTTTCTTGAGAAAATAAAGTATGATATTGTGAAAAAAAAAGAGAGGTTCAAAGAAAAAAAAATGTGAAAGAAATTAGTGAACTTCAAAAGAAAAGAAAAAAAAAAGTGTTCAATGTTCTAGTTGGAGGTTGATCAAAGAAAAATTATAAAGCTTCAATGAAAAAAATATTCAAGTTTGGAAATAAAGTTTGTTTATTCACTCTACTTCTTCATTATTATATCTTATGAGTGAAATTGTAAGAGTTGGGATTATTTATTATGATTAGAGTATATTTGGTTGATGTTAGAGTTGGTTATGTAGGAGATGTATGATCATTATTTATTTTGATCATGGGTTTTATTAGGATTTGCTCCGTTAAGCATAACTTTTCTCTCACTTATTCCCAAATTTATCCTACCCTTGACCCTAGCCTTACATTAAAAGCTTTAAAGACCTTCCGACCTTTGTGCATAGAATTGTACGAATGTGAAAGTGTTGTTTATCAATGCAAGTTATAATTTGACATATTTCGAGTCGACTAGTAGGATTGAGCGTTCATTGTTTTATACACACGAGAGTGTGAGTTGGGAGGGCATTGTTCACATAAAGGGGTTGGATGGAGAGCGATCGAGTACATCTTTTACTCGCCACAAAAATGAGAGTTGAGTGCGTGAGCACTAGTCTTGAATTCTATATGCTCTTGTGGTTTGCTCTGTTTGACAATTGTTAGGGAAGATTGGTAATTAGATGGATTTTATTGGTTGACTTTGAAGCATGTTTATTTGATTTACCCTGGATCGTTTATACTTGATTTTCACTTTTGGGGTGAAGCATATTTATTGATTCATTGATGAGATCTTTGCTTAGGGACAAGCAAAGGTTTGGCTTGGGGGAGTTTGATGTGTCTATTTTATATAGTATTTTACCCCCGTCCCTTGGTCATAATTAGTAGTGTTTTTGGCTCTTTAGAGCCACTTTTATAACTAATTGGTGTTTTCTAGTGTTTTCGTAGATTCGGTTGACTTTTTTAGGGATTTACACTTTTGGAGTATTTTCCCGAGATATTTTGGAGCAATCTCGAGCATTGGAGAAGCACGACCAGATTTTATAGCCCAGGGCCGGTTAGAGCCATCGAACCGGTGATTAAGGGCTCGGTATAGGTGATACCGGGGCATTTGGACAGAGTATTCAAGACCAAAAGAGGAAACCCAGATTGGCCCGAAGAATTGGAGCCCAATCGTAGTCCAAATAGTGGCCCAAGAGAGCCGCTCGGCCAAAGAGGCTGGCGCCCGGAGGCGCGCCCGGCCGGGCGGGAGAAGTTAAGGCTGGCGCCCGGTGACGCGCCCGATCGGGCGGTGCCTCGCCCGATCGGGCGCGTGTATTTCTTAGGAGACGATTAGCGTCGTTTTAATTTGTTTTAGTTTAGGATTTTGTACGGAGTATAAATACCCCTCCGTAATACGATTTTACGATCTCTCTCTTTCCCATCTCTCACTTTTTACTCTTTCTTTACTCTCTTAATTGTTCTCTTAGATTTCTTTCTCCTATACCTTTGTTCTTAATCTACTCTTAATTCCATATTTATTTTGGTAACGATTTCTCTTTTCTTAATCTTAATTATTTATTTTACTCCTTCCATCATGACTTATTTTATTGCTTTGATTAGTTTAGTTTTTAATATGTGCGAGTAGTTTTATTTCTAGGGTTTATGGGGATCCATAAATAATATGAAGGGGTAATTTATTGTTGTTGTTTATCAATGCTAGATTAATTTCCTATTGATTGATTTAATGCTCTGTGACTAGATTACGCCTATCTTTTATGCATGAGTTTGACAACATTGATTCGAGATTCGAGAGATGAGAGTTGATGTTTAGGTCTAGTTTCAATAGGCAGATTAATTTGTAAATGGTTAAGTCGAGATTCGAGAGATGAGATTTAATACCGGTAAATTAATTGTGTGATTGTAATACGTAGTGAAAGCCCTTTACAATCTGGTTAATTGATGCATTGATGATTGACTATTATTGATTATTGGTATTGCATGATAATTTCTTATTGAATTGTTTTAACGTTTTACAATTGCGGCTTGTAAAAGTATAGCAATATTGAATTGATGAATCGAGCAGATGTTAATTTGATATTAAAGGCTTTTTTCAATAGGAACTTAGATCTAGTAAATTGCGAGAGTCTGTTAGATCTATGTTGATTAGTAAATTGCAAGAGCCTGTTAATCATGTTATTTATGCAATGTCAACGATTGATTACTATGTTTTACCCTAGAGTATTATTTATTGGTGAACCTATGCCCTAGATCCTTTTATATATTGTTTTCTCCCTATTCTCAATATTAGTATTTTAGTTTCTTATTCGAATATAAATATTGGTTACTTAGATAATTTAGATTATAATAATTAATTAGGAGTAAAAAGACTTGTTTCCCTGTGGAGATCGACCCTACTTCCCTATCTGCTTTAGTTAGAGGACTTAGGAATTATTTTTGATTAGGGGATACGACTTTACCCTGTCAACCCTCCAACTGGTTCTAGCGATTCAGAGGTATCATCAGATCCAGAATCAGAAATGACGACTCTAAAGAAGCTTAGTGATTACTCACAACCAAAGCTTACAGATTTTCCACATCTCACCCCTACTCCGGCTCTTGATGGGTTTCAATTCGAAATTAAACCTCAATTTATAACGATGATAGAGAGGAAGCAATTCAGTGGAGCTAAGGGTGAAGACCCGAATCTTCACATTGCCGACTATTGTCAATATTGCAATACCATCAGGCAAGTCGGGGTCACTCAAGACCAAATTAGGGAGATTCTCTTTCCCTTCTCTTTAACTGGAAAAGCTACATTGTGGTTTAATGGCTTAAATAGAACTATACTTGGTATAACTGACTGGGAAACTCTGGTTTTAAATTTTTATAACAAGTATTATCCAGTAGAGAGAACAGCCGTACTACGGAGTGCGATTCAGAACTTTGCCCAAAAAGCCGATGAATCTTTATATGAGGCTTGGGAGAGGTTCAAGGACCTACAAAGAGAATGCCCTCACCATAATTTAGCACAATGGCAGTTAATCCAAGCCTTTTATAATGGCATTGGAAATTCCTCTAGAATAATTTTAGATTCTGCAGCTAGTGGGAGATTTATGAATCTTAATGTTGATGATGCAGGTCAGGTTATTGAAGATATGGCGATACACAATTCCCAATATGGGAATCCTAGAGGATTTTCTAACAAGGGGAAACATAGTGTTGACTCTGTATCCTTTTTGCAAGCTCAATTGACCTCTATATGCCAAAAATTAGTTAATCTTAGCACTGCCAATGTAGCTAATGTTTCTGCAATTAATAATAATTCTAATGAGGCTTTCTGTGAAAATTGTGGTATTATAGGTCATTGGGAACAAGATTGCAGGAATTCCGTGGAGCAAGTTAATGTCTTTCAAGCTTATAGGCAGAATAACCCATACTCCAACACCTACAATCTTGGGTATCGTAATCATCCGTACCTTTCCTACCGGAGTACTAATGTTCAAAATCCACCACCACAAGAACCACAGGCGCCACAGCAACAACAGCAAAAATATTATCATCCCAATGCTGGCCAGAAGAACCAACAACAACAACCCTCCTCATCTTCTGACCCCTCTCTGGTGGAAATTAGAGCAATGTTGGTTAATATGCAAAAGCACATGGAGAGTAGAGATGCGACAATTGATCAAATTCTAGCACACAATAAAATTGTAGATAATCAAATTGCGCAACTTTCCGCTACTCTACAAGCCCGCCAACAGGGAGCTCTACTGGCACAGCCGACCAGGCCTACGGGTCAAGCATATGCAATTACTCTAAGGAGTGGTTCAAACTATGAAGGGCCCTCTATGCCCAGAGTTGATGAACCTGTTTTTATTAAATAATGCTAATCTTGATTCCGTTAAACCAAACAATGTAGTTAATAGCCCTGCAGGGCTAAA
Organism: Chenopodium quinoa; assembly: GCF_001683475.1. NCBI lineage: Eukaryota > Viridiplantae > Streptophyta > Magnoliopsida > Caryophyllales > Amaranthaceae > Chenopodium > Chenopodium quinoa. The sequence goes on from NW_018745324.1 coordinate 881,081, forward strand.
GGATAATACTAACATATCTAATTCTACATTGTAGGGTACGACTCCAGAGAAGGTGGCTACTCCAGACAAGAGCAACAATGCTCCAAAGCCGATTATCAAACTTCCATTCCCCAATCGTCAATTAAAGACAAACTTGGATAAGCAGTTTGGTAAGTTCCTAGAGATGGTAAAAGATTTGAAGGTAACAGTTCCCTTCACTGAATTAACCACACAAATTCCTTCATATGCAAAGTTTATGAAAGAAATATTGACAAGGAAAAGGTCTATTAGTGAGGTAGAGACAATAGCTTTCACTGCAGAGTATAGTGCCGTACTTCAAAATAAGTCTCCACCTAAATTAAAAGATCCGGGTAGTTTTTCTATCCCTTGTCATATAGGAAATCTAATGATTGATAATGCATTGTGTGATTTGGGAGCTAGATTTAGTGTCATGCCATTATCTGTGTGTTCCAAACTGAATATGGGTAAATTAAAAGCTACTAATATTACTCTACAAATGACCGACCGTTCTTTTAAATACCCCTTAGGCGTTTTAGAGGATGTCCCCGTTAGAGTAGGTAAATTTTATATTCCTGTTGATTTTGTTGTTCTTGATATGGCTGAGGATGTGCAAACCCCAATTATTTTGGGTAGACCGTTCCTTAACACTGCAGGAGCAATCATCTATGTGAGAAGTGGTAAGTTAACACTATCAGTAGGGGAAGATAAAGTTATTTTTAATCTTAATAATGCCCCTAAAAGCTCCATGACTGAGGAGAAATGTTTTAGCGTTAATGTGGTTGAGAACTATTCTAACAAGCCCCAAGCTCTTGAAAAAGATCCCTTGGAGGCGGTATCTTGTGTTACATCCCTTTCAGATGAGATAGACAAATGGCAGAGGGAAGTCGATGCAATAGAAAGAGCACTTTACACTGATGGTCTTGGTTTCGAGGATGAAAAGGTGGAACCGATCAAGCAAGTTGTGCGATTTGAGCCTACGGTAAGTGTTCCGCCAGATCGAGTTGCAAGTAATGAATGCAATGACAATTTAAGGCAACCCTCGATCAAAGAAGGATCTTTAGTGCGTAGCATTGAAGACCTCCCAGTCCAAGTCAAGGAGGATCCACCAGATAAGGTGAATTGGCGTCCCATAGGGCATGTCAAGATGCCGCGTCGCAGCCGAAACACCGCTAGACCGGGTGAGAAACCACCCAATCAAGCGTTAGTCCATGGATCCTAGTTATTATACTTGGTAAGAAGGTCGTGCGGGACCTAGATAAACCAGCGCTTTGTGGGAGGCAACCCGTATATTTAATGCTTTTTAGACTAGTTTCTCTTTCCTTTTTCTTATGAGAGGAGAGATGAGGGAATTTAATGAGTTTTATGAGTGTTTGTACATGTTTGAAGGAAAAGAGTTAGCCAAATTTTGGAGAAAAGAAGAAAATAAAAATTCGACAATTTAGCCTTGGGCCCGACCGGGCGAAGCTCGCCGATCGGGTGCGAGAGCAAGGCTTCAAAATCAAGTAATTTCGCTCGACCGAGCGAGGGGCGCCCGACCGGGCGCGACACTCGTCGTATACGGACTAAATTGTCTGCCCGATCGGGCGAATCTCGCTCGACCGGGCGCGAGAAGAGGCGAAAATTATCTCATTAGATCGCCCGACCGGGCGAATGCCGCTCGACCGGGCGCGAGTGACCATCAGATTTGAGCGTTAGATTGCCCGACCGGGCGAAGGGCGCCCGACCGGGCGCGAGTGTTGAGGAAAATCGGGGAATCAGATGGCCCGACCGGGCAACCTACCGCCCGACCGGGCGCGCGTTCGTCCGCCTCATTTTCTTCTCTCTTTTCTTCTTTCTTCCTTAATTTCTTCTTTCCTCCATTACTTTCTTTCTCTAAAACTCAAATTCTCTCTACCTTCTCTCTAAGATTTCTTCTTTATTTCTCACCCAAATTCAAAACTTTTTACATTTTTGTAATCCCTTCTTCATCCTCTACATTTCCATAAAAAAATTTTCATATTTTATTCTAATAAATTTTCATACCCATTTTCTACCACGGCTTCAAAGAGGGCTAGGTCTATTTTCGGTAGGAGCTCCAGTTCGAGCGAGGAATACGACCCGGATTTGCAATTCCCGTACTGGCCGACGATCCGTATTGCTAGCTGAGAGCAAAAGGAGCGGCTAGAACACTTAATCGGGCGTGAGGTAATTCCTTCTCGGTGGTTACACCGCCCTACTCTAGAATCATTTGGTTTGTATGATTTTGTAAAACGATTTTTAGATGACATTGGCATGAGAAAGTTTGTTGATATGCACTATCCTACATTCCGAGAACTTACTTGTGAATTCTTGTCTTCTTTACAAGTTGTTAGTGGTAGAAATGGGCCGAATTTAATTTTTAGGTTGAACAATAGGAATATTAGTTTAACTTTTGTAGAATTTTGTAAATTATTTGAATTAAATTCTGAGTTACCTAACCAATGGCATGCGGACTATAAAATGGGTGACATTTATCATGCTTTGACTGGTTTGCCTACTCCCGACCCCCAACATTCTAGTACCAAACCTATTCACCACCCTGTCCCAAAAATCTGGCAAAGATTTGCGGGTTTGTGTTTTTAGGTAGGAACGAGCCCCATAATGCCCAAACTAACGAACTAGCTGTCATAGGACACTATGTGTATGGGTTCGGGAAATTGAACATAGGTAGGTTTATTATTCACCATTTGAGTAGGCATGCCACGACCAACACCACATCTCGCACCCCCATCCGTTTAGGAGGCCTTACCACTCGGATAGTAGTGAAAAAGGCCGATTTTGTAGTGGATGGACCCCACCAACTGACCAACTGTAGACCAGATACCTATATGACTGCTATGTATTTTGAGGAGTTGGGGTGGGTACGAACGGATAGCGAGCAAACACCTTTTTGGTGTATTAGGACTGAAAGCGAGCACCCTTTGCCCATCTTTCCCCTACCCAGTCCTGACTCGACTGCCTTTCCCCCAGGGCAACCATCTTACACATATGATACTTTAGTTGCCAACGCTAGGGGGAAAGCACCACCACCACTAGTTCCACCACCCCAGCCTCAGCCCGAGGTGGCATTCTCTCCGCCTCGCATGTCTCACTCCGTCCCTCATGTTGCCTCTGACCCAGTTTTGGACCTTCAGAGTATAGGTCAGGCCTTAGGACGTATCGAGCATTCCCATACTGACCTTAGGAGAATGGTAGGCTCCATAGACCAGAGGTTAGGGTACCTAGAGAGGAACCAGGGTGGAGCTCTCTACCCTATGTACGATGATTATGCTCGTCGGGGCAACATTCCCGATGACGCTATTCACCCTGACTGGTTTCAGCCTCCACCCTAGGGATACGATAGGGATCCCACTGCCCATGGTATTTATACTGACTATTCTTCCTTCCATGGGTATGGCCAGGACATTCCTTTTGGGGGGCCGGCGGGGGGAGTTTTTATGCTAATTATTTTGGTGGTAGTTCTTCTGGTGCAGGTGGTGCAGGTGGCAGTGGAGGTGCAGGTTTCGGCTCCATGGATGAGGATGATCAGGACTAGTTATGCTGGGCTAGTTCCCGAGCCAATGAGGACATTGACTTATTTTGGCTTGGGGGAGATTTTGGATTTGGTATATTTCTTTTTCTCTTTTCTTTTATTTTTGGTGTGTTTTCTTAGGCTAGATTTATTGCTTTCTAGGTTAGTTTTATTGCTTTCTTATATATGAAAAATAAAAAAAAATCCAAAAATACGTTCCAATGAATTGTAAATTATGCTTCCCTGTGCCCCTTACTTGAGAAAAATTGTTTTGATTCCTGGTTTTTGATGATAAGCATTGTGGATTAGTTTATCATGATTTGAAGTTTGATTTCCCTGAAACCTTAACATGCGTCAATTTTGTCCAACTACTTATGAATATAGTGCTTGACTAGTTAATTTGGTAAGGAATGTGTGATAGTTCCATAGTTCCTGGTATGTCAATGAATTTGAGTATTGGTTTGCAACTATAAGTAATGTTTATATGATTCATTATTATGCACTTTGTGGAGGACGAAGGCATTTGTTCTTTTAGGTAGCCTACATATGATTGTAGATACATTTGTTCCCTTCTTGCTACCCATGTTGTTGCCTTGACTTTTTTGTTGTTTATTAGCCAAATTACAAGCCTATTTTTCCCCATTGGTTACTAGTCCCAAACTTGGCTTGGAGGAGCTATTAGTGAGTGAGGTGAGGGAGTTTGTAGTGTGCTTATTATTTGCACAATTTGGGTGGGTTTTTGAGAAGTAGTTTTGTTTTTGATCATGTTTATTTTTGATGAGTTTGAGAGTTATATATTCTTGAAAAAAATAAAGCATGATGTTATGAAAAAAAAGAGAGAAGTTCAATAAAAAAAATGTAAAAAAATAAGTGAACTTCAAAAGAAAAAAATGTTCAATGTTCAAATGTTCTTGTTGGAGGTTGATCAAAAGGAAAAATAAGAGCTTCATTGAAAATTTCAAGTTTGAAAAATAAAGTTTGTTTATTCACTCTACTTCTTCATTATTATATCTTATGAGTGAAATTGTAAGTGTTGGGATTATTTATTATGATTGGAGTATTTTGGGTTGATATTAGAGTTGGTTATGTAGGAGATGTTGATCATTATTTGTTTTGATCATGGGCTTTATTAGGATTTGCTCCCTTTAGCATAGCTTTTCTCTCACATTTCCCCAAATGATTCCTACCCTTTACCCTAGCCTTACATTACAAGCTTTAAAGACCTTCCGACCTTTGTGCATAGAATTGTATGAATGTGAAAGTGTTGTTTATCAATACAAGTTATGATTTGACATATTTCGAGTCGACTAGTAGGTTGAGCGTTCATTGTTTTATACACACGAGAGTGTGAGTTGGGAGGGCATTGTTCACATAAAGGGGTTGGATGGAGAGCGATCGAGTACATCTTTTACTCGCCACAAAAATGAGAGTCGAGTGCGTGAGCACTAGTCTTGAATTCTATATGCTCTTGTGGTTTGCTCTGTTTGACAATTGTTAGGGAAGATTGGTAATTAGATGGATTTGATTGGTTGACTTTGAAGCATGTTTATTTGATTTACCCTGGATCGTTTGTGCTTGATTTTTACTTTTTATGGGTGAAGCATATTTATTGATTCATCGATGAGATCTTTGCTTAGGGACAAGCAAAGGTTTGGCTGGGGGAGTTTGATGTGTCTATTTTATATAGTATTTTACCCCCGTCCCTTGGTCATAATTAATAGTGTTTTTGGCTCTTTAGAGCCACTTTTATTACTAATTGGTGTTTTCTAGTGTTTTCGTAGATTCGGTTGAATTTTGTAGGGATATACACTTTTGGAGTATTTTCCCGAGATATTTTGGAGCAATCTCGAGCATTGGAGAAGCAAAACCAGATTTTATAGCCCAGGGCCGGTTAGAGCCATCGAACCGGTGATTAAGGGCTCAGTATAGGTGATATCGGGGCATTTGGACCGAGTATTCAAGACCGAAAGAGGAAACCCATATTGGCCTGAGAATTGGAGCCCAATCGTAGTCCAATTAGTGGCCCAAGAGAGCCGCCCGACCAAAGAGGCTGGCGCCCGGAGGCGCGCCCGGCCGGGCGAGAGAAGCTAAGGTCGGCGCCCGGTGACGCGTCTGGCCGGGCGTGAGAAGCGTATTGAAGAGCAAAAAGGCGCACCCGATCAGGCGGTGCCTTGCCCGATCGGGCGCGTGTATTTATTAGGAGACGATTAGCGTCGTTTTAGTTTGTTTTAATTTAGGATTTGTACGGAGTATAAATACTCCTCCGTAATACGATTTTAACGCTCTCTCTCTTCTTCTTCGCTTTTACTCTTTCTTTACTCTCTTAATTGTTTTCTTAGATTCTCTCCCTCTTAAACCTTTGTTCTTAATCCATTCTTAATTCCAGATTTGTTTGGTAACTATTTCTCCTCTCTTAATCTTAGTTATTTATTCTATTCCTTTAATTATGTCTTACTTTATTGCTTTGATTAGTTTAGTTTCTATTATGTGTGAGTAGTTTTATTTCTAAGGTTTATGGGGATCCTTAAATAATATGAAGGGGTAATTTATTGTTGTTAATTATCAATGCTAGATTAATTTCCTATTGATTGATTTAATGCTCTGTGACTAGATTAGGCCTGATCTTTTATGCATGAGTTTGACAATATTCATTCGAGATTCGACAGATGAGAATTGATGTTTAGGTTTAGTTTCAATAGGCAGATTAATTTATAAATGGTTAAGTCGAGATTTGAGAGATGAGATTTAATACCGGTAGATTAATTCTGTGATTGTAATACGTAGCAAAAGCCCTTTATGATCTGGTTAATTGCTGCATTGATGATTGGCTATTATTGATTTTTGATATTGCATGATAATTTCTTATTAAATTGTTTTAACGCTTTACAATTATGGCTTGTAAAAGTATAACAATATTGAATTGATGAATCGAGCAGATGTTAATTTGATATTAAAGGCTATTTTCAATAGGAACTTAGATCTAGTAAATTGCGAGAGCCTGTTAGATCTATGTTGATTAATAAATTGCGAAAGCCTGTTAATCATGTTATTTATGCAATGTCAATGATTGATTATTATGTTTTACCCTGGAGTATTATTTATTGGTGAACCTATGCCTTAGATCCTTTTATATATTATTTTCCCCTTATTCTTGATCTCCGTAGTTTAGTTTTTTATTCAAATATAAATATTGGTTACTTCATAATCTAGATTATAATAGTTAATTAGGAATAGAAAGATCCGTTTCTCTGTGGATTTGACCCTACTTCCCTGTCTACTTTAGTTAGAGGACTTAGGTATTTACTTTTGATTAGGGGATACGACTTTACCCCGTCAAAGGTCCGAGAATAGAGTCAAACAACATGCTCCAAGCTGTCCTAGCTGCTATCACCTAAACCATAACCACCCATTTCCCTATCCTACACCACACTGCCCTACTCCCTGCTTTCCCCTTACAACACCAACAGCAACAACAACAAACACAACACCATCAGCTCACCCATTTCATCCACCTCACGCAACCGCCAGGAACAAACACCAGCCACCGCATCCTCACAGCACACCACCTCTGCCACCATCTCCTCCACACAAAGCGACTCCAACCCGAGAGTAGCAGCCACCAAACCACCCCGCAACAATTACTACAGCCAAAACCCCCGCAACACCAATAGCATAAACAACACTAGCCCACAACTCCACCAGTTTCACTCCCCAGATTTCCCTCTCCTCTTCTCACCCTCACGCAACAACAACAACCACCCAAACCACCAGCAATCACAACCTCACCAATTAAACCACCTAACATCACCAGCACTCACAGCCCGAACTCACCTCCAATCTACCACCGTTAGCCGCCAATTGCCCGCAATTGCAGCAACAACAAAACTAAGCAGCGCCACCTACACCAGCAGCGAATTCCGGCCACCTCTCTCACCATTTGTAAACAATCAAGCCTCAATTTAGCTCCAATTTGATTGGATCTTCGCGGCCGCGCAGCCACGAAATGAAATTCGTTGGTCTGGTGGGAATATTGGGGGTTTTGGGGTTATTTTCCATTTCATTTTCTTTTATTTTAATTTATTTTAGTTTTATTTTTGAATTTAGTTTTAATTAGTTTTATTTATTTTATATTATTTAACTTGTATTATAAATACCCCCCCTTTGGGGTTATTTTCTCTTAACTAAAAACATTTTATTTTTTACCCTAGATTAGATTAGTTTTAGCCTCTTTTATTTTCTCTCTCTTAGGGTTAGATTAGGATTTTCTCTCTCTAGGTTAGGAGTAGTTTTAGAGAGAGAAAGCTTGGATTTCCATGGAGTTTTTGAGAGGTTGAAGAAGCAACTTTGTGGAATTTCTTCTCATCTATTCAATGAGCATTTTCTAACATTCTCTCATCTTTATTGCTTTGCTTAATTCTTAGTTTTTGCTTTTTGTTTGTTGATTTGAGTAGATTAATTAGTTTGTTTGTTTGATCTTGTTTTTATTCTTATTTTACCTTGTTTTCCATATCTATCTTCATTATGTTAGCTTAGGTCTTGTTCTAGGGAATTGGATGACGTTTATATTAATGAATTGAATGATTGATTGTGATTAGTATGAAATTGTTTCTTGATTATTGTGTATGGATGATGCTTTTATGGATTAGAATCTTTCTAGCTAATCGATTCTATGCTCTTAATTGTGCGAGAGTGAGTTGGTTGAGAGCCCTAAATTCTTCCATACCTTTGCTAGGCTAGTTGCACGAGAGTGAATTAGTTTAGTTGGATAATTAACATGATTAATTGTGGGAGAGTGAGTTAAATGTGTTGATGTTCCTAATCGAGGTCATTTTTATCTAATTGTATGATTTTGTTGAATGCATTGATGTAATTGGATTCCACTTTCCCTAGTTTTAGTTATTTCCTCTTAGTAGTGTTTGGTTTAATCTCTCTCTATCTCACAACCTTTCCTACAAGTCTAATTTGCAAAAATTGATACACTTAGTCTTCGTGGTTCGACCCTTTACTTGCCACTAACTAGTTTAGTGTAAGTTTAGGTATTATAAATTTTTAATTTGGTTAGGGTTAGTAGACTAACAACCTACCCTTACCCGCGATCAAATTTTGGCGCCATTGCCGGGGACTAAGGCGTTCATTAGTTTGTGTTGATTAGATTAGCTAGGTTCTTCTATATTATTTGATTTTTGTTTGCTTTTTTTGTTCTTTGTATAAAAATGGCATGCTTATCTTTTCCTCAATTTGATGGTGAACCCTTCTATGCTTACTTTGAAAGACTAGATGGTTTCCTTAGTTACCATGGGTGTTCTCTTAGTGATGCTTGTGGTATAGCTTATTGGGGCATGAATGAGTATACTAGGGGATTGGTTTAGGACATGAATAATGGTAGATTTTGTCATTTGTCTATGCATGATGCTTGAAATTTCTTCACATGGCTTGCTAGAGATTCTTATGATAGAGAATCTCATGTTTCTTGTTTTGATTCTGAATGTCAAGATTCTTTTAATTTTTGCATGAATTCTCTTGATACTTCTAATGTGCCTTGTGATGATCCAAATATGCAAGTTGACCCCTTTCCCTCTTATGCTCATTGTGATGAGGTTTGTGCTAATTTTGATGATATGCAATTTTATTTTGATCATGAACCTCAACCCAATAACATTGATGCCCAAATTCTCTCTCAAATGCAATATCTCACCCAACAACTCCAAGAGCTTCAAGAGGAACATAAATTGAGAGAAGTGAGGCTTGCCCAAGTGATGAATGCTATGATTGATTTAGATGGACGTGAGGCACCTCACTTGGAGTGTGAGAGTGTTGTTGAGGATGATGTGGGGCAAGGGTGTGAAGGTGAGGGAAGATTTTCATGTGATGAGAGGATTTTTGAGGATTTTGATCCTTTTCATTCCCCATTTGAGCTTGAATGCCATCCTTCCCCTTATTCACCCCCTTTGAGAGCTTCCCTTGGTGAGGGTGTGAGTGAGCCATCTTCATGTTTGAATGAGGGAGTTCATGAGGATGATGATGGTGAGTTTGAGAAATCAAGAGAGATTGAGAGTCCCTTGAGTGATGGTGGAAGAGTTGAATGAAGAAAATGTCGATTTTGAGGATTCCAAACCCCTTCCCCATCTTGATGAGTCTACCTTGCATGTTTGTGACCCTTCTATCCATGAGTCTTTGGACTCATTTGAGGTTATGGCTAGTATGTTCATTGAAGGTGTAACAAAACATTATAGCCTTTTTAGAGAGTTCATTGGCTATGCTTCATGGGAAAGGGATGAGTTTGAGAGAAACCTTTATCCTTCCATGCATGGTTTAAAGACTCTAGGCTTTGAGGATGTTGAGGGAGTTTTTGTTCATCGTTGTGATAGAGAGGAGGATGAGGTTATTTCTATTGGAAAGTTTTTATTTGAGGGAGATTTGAGTCATGAGTGTTCTTTTGAGGATTCTAAGCTATGATTGATTTTCATGCCCTCATTCGTGATGCGGGGCTTTATGAGACCCTTGTTTCTCCTCCCCTACCTCATGTCCCTTTCTCAAGGAAATTTGACCACATCTCCTACTATCCCATGTTCCTCCCTTCTTTTGTCAAAGAGCCTATTGAGGCCCCTCTCTTCTTTGATGAGACTCTTCCTTCTCATCCTCCCATTATTGAGGAAATGGGTGATTGTGCCACCCAAAAATAATTTGAGGAGAGTTTGCCTTATTTTTCTTCTTCTTTCTTTTTTTATTTTCTTGATTTTTCTTCTTTCTTTTGGCATCTTCCTCCTTACTTACGTGCAATAATCTTGTTGCACGTCCTCCTTCCTTCATTTGCCTACTTGTCATCCTATGAAATGTGTAGTAGTGCATTTGATAAGCTCTTGCGTTCGTTGCAATATTATTTACTAGGGCGGTCTCGCTTGGACGTTAAACAAGCCTTTCTCAGGAAGTAACCCGAGGTTTTTATTGCTTTCATTTTCTTTTCTTTTTAGATTAGATTTTCTCTCATGGAAATGTTTGTTTGCTTTTTTCTAGGTACATGACTTGATATACACTTATGCATTGGTTTGGATCGAGAATTAAGGAAGTTTAATGCCTATTTTTGCTAGCATATGGAAATCGAGATTCAATTCAAGAGGAAATCGGCTTTGAAAGGTTAAATTGGTTTATTTGCGGGTAATTACACCCACCAATATCTGGTAATATCTTTCCTAGCTCTTTCTCTAATGGTTGGTGACTCGTTGGACTTGTGCTGGTTTGTTGGATTGATTTCTTTCTTTTCCCCTCCCATGGATTATTTGGTTTATATTTGAGTATATTGTCTCATTCAAGCTTGGGGGGAGGGTATTCTATCATGTTTGGTGGGATGTTGATTCATTTATGCCATGCACTTGAGTATATGCATTTCCATGTCTTTTCTTTTATTTTGAAAAATCCAAAAAGATTTTTGTTTACTTTCAAGGTAATTTTGGCAAAATGTGTTTTGTTTGTTCTTATTTTGGACATTTTGTTTTGGAACTTGAATCCTTGAATGTTTTTCTTCCTAAGTGGTAAATGTATGCACGGTTTGAGAGTGTCATTGGTTGACTCTAGGATACTATATGCTAAGGTAGTCGGGTTAAGAACTTTTAGGGGTCCATGAAGCCTTAGTTAACGGGAATGTGGTAAGATGGAGTTGCTCTCTATAGTGGATTTGAAACCCTTGGTTGGTATTTGTTTGGTTATAATCCCTTGTGAGCTTCATTTGTTCTAGCCTTCATCACCTTGTTGAGTGGCAATTTAGGATCCTTGACTATGCATGTCTTAATCCTTGTTTTGACCTCTAGCTCCCAAGATCGTGACCGAGCCACTCTAGGGGAGGAAAAGGGCACCTTTTCTCATATTTCTTTATCTTCTTTTTATTTTGTTACAAATTTGGTTTTCTATTTTGCATCGACCTACTTATTAACCAATTTGAGCCTAACGTTTCCCGCTCTTGTTTAAACCGCGTTACAAACCTAATGGCCTATGTTTACCAACCCTTTTAGTTAGTGAAGCATTGGCATGTGAGGTTTGAGTTTTGAGAGTGTTGAAAATAAACAAGACATTTTGTGAATTGGTTTAAGTACGGTATTGAAAGTTGAGCTTGAAAAGAAAATGCAAAAAAAAAAAAAAAAAAATGGTTTGAGAAGAAAGATGCAATTCAAGAAAATCAAATGAAGTTTCAAGAAAAAGCCGTCCATAGTTAAAAAAATGGCAGGGACACCAAATAAGAGCTAAAATAAAAAGATAATATATATATATATATATATATATATTTTAGTTTGGTTTCGTTTTCTTCCCTAGTTTAAGCATTGAGGACAATGCTTCGTTCAAGCTTGGGGGGGGAGCGTTACTTCGTTTTTGGTATATATTGTGTTAGTGTTGAATAAGCTTGGGGGAGATGACATTATTGGTATTTTTTTTAGATATTTTATGACTTCTTGAGTTTGTTTTTGAGAGTAGGCCACTCTTTTGCTTCACTTAGGAAATATCACCAAAATTTTTAAATTTTTACCCCGCCTTAACCCTTAGCCTTACGTTACAACCAAATAAAAGACCCTTAGACTTTAGTGAGGTTAGGTCAAAGAACAGTGGAGGGAGATAGACTTCAAGCCTATGGAGAGAGTATGCATAGTTGAGATGTCGGGATTACCTTCTCAAAGTTTTTCATTTCTTTATCTTTTTCCGGTTCCTTTGAGGAATCATGAGAAACTAGCTTAAGGGTTGATTTGAAGCTAGTGGAGAGAACGCGGCCCGATTGGTTGGGGCTAGGGTGGATTGAGTCCTCATTAGTTCTCTATGCTTAGCATATTTTATGTTTCAATCAACCATTGACATCTTGGAACGTGCATACATTTGTCTATATAGAAAGGATTGCATTCATTGGTGCTTGTTCTTATCTCTTGTCCAAATATGAATTTGTGTTTTCTTTCTCTTTTTATGTTTCTTTTTCTTTTCGTTTTATTGCCTTGCCTTGGTTTTTGTATAAAGTTGTGGGTTAAACTCTTAGGAAACCCTCACGAGAGCACACTCGTCCTATAGGGCGATCTAGGGGTTTAAAGGGCTTGTCTTTAGTTGCTAAAATTGACCGTGATTCCTACGAAAGTGAGTTAGTGTACATTCTTTTCTCCTTTAGTGTCTTAGATTTGCTTGAATAAATCATTCTCCTTCTCTCGTGTTTCATGTTAATTTGCCCGAGGACGAGCAAAAGTTTAGCTTGGGGAGTTTGATAAGTGACTTTTATGTCACTTTTAGGGTATTTTTATGCTTATTTTTCGGTTTAGTTTCTAATATTTTCCCTAGTTTTGTATTTTATTTCGCTTATTTTCTTATTTTTCTTATTCGTTCTCTATTTTGAGTATTTTTGCATTTTTATTAGTTTTTAGTTTATTTTTGTAGTTTTAGTTAATAATTTCCCACTTCTCTCATTTTATTTATTTTCTTTTAGTTTCTAGTTTGTTTTATTTTATTTTTTATATTTCATTTTATTTTATTATTTCTTTAGTTTTAGCATTTTATTTTACTTTATTTATCTTATTTTATTTTATCTTTTGATAATCCCCTCGTGTTGTTTTTGGTTGTAGGTGTTTTCGGGTCCTTGGTCGATTGAGTTCAAGGTAAGAGAATTGAGTCAAACAACATGCTCCAAGCTGTCCTAGCTGCTATCACCTTAACCATCACCACCCATTTTCCTATCCTACACCACACTGCCCTGCTCCTGCTTTCCCCCAACAACACCAACAACAACAGCATCGAACACAACACCATCAGCTCACCCATTTCATCCACCTCACGCAACCGCCAGCAACAACCACCAGCCACCACATCCTCACAGCGCACCACCTCTGCCACCATCTCCTCCACACAAAGCGACTCCAACCCGCAAGTAGCAGCCACCAAACCACCCCGTAACAATTACTACAGCCAAAACCCCCGCAACACTAATATCATAAATCACACTAGCCCACAACTCCACCAGTTTCACTCCCCAGATTTCCCTCTCCTCTTTTCACCCTCACGCAACAACAACAACCACCCAAACCACCAGCAATCACAACCTCATCAATTAAACCACCCAACATCACCAGCACTCGCAGCCCGAACTCACCTCCAATCTACCACCGTCAGCCGCCAATTGCCCGCAATTGCAGCAACAACAAAACTAAGCAGCGCCACCTACACCAGCAGCGAATTCCGGCCACCTCTCTCACCATTTTCAAACAATCAAGCCTCAATTTAGCTCCAATTTGATTGGAGCTTTGCGGCCGCGCAGCCTTGTCAGAAGGCGCACAAATGGAGTCGAAATTCAGATTGTAGGCAGTAAGTTTGCACGACCTCTGCGCAACGTCTTTGCGGGCGCGCAAATGTGGGTTCAATCACGAGCTTTTCACGTGATTTCAATGAAAATCGGATGGCCACAATTTGATGCTAGATGATGATGATGCTGATTTATGGTGAAGATGATGATGATGCTGATTTACGGTGAAGATGATGAGGAGCAGCCACGAAATGAAATTCTTGGGTCTGGTGGGAATATTGGGGGTTTTGGGGTTATTTTCCATTTCATTTTCTTTTATTTTAATTTATTTTAGTTTTGTTTTTGAATTTATATTTAATTAGTTTTATTTATTTTATATTATTTAACTTGTATTATAAATACCCCCCTTTGGGGTTATTTTCTCTTAACTAAAAACATTTTATTTTTTACCCTAGATTAGATTAGTTTTAGCCTCTTTTATTTTCTCTCTCTTAGGGTTATATTAGGATTTTCTCTCTCTAGTTTAGGAGTAGTTTTAGAGGGAGAAATCTTGGATTTCCATGAAGTTTTTGAGAGGTTGAAGAAGCAACTTTGTGGAACTTCTTCTCATCTATTCAATGAGCATTTTCTAACTTTCTCTCATCTTTATTGCTTTGCTTAATTATTAGTTTTTGCTTTTTGTTTGTTGATTTGAGTAGATTAATTAGTTTGTTTGTTTGATCTTGTTTTTATTCTTATTTTACCTTGTTTTCCATGTTATCTTCATTATGTTATCTTAGGTCTTGTTCTACGGAATTGGATGAAGGTTATATTAATGAATTGAATGATTGATTGTGATTAGTATGAAATTGTTTCTTGATTATTGTGTATGGATGATGCTTTTATGGATTAGAATCTTTCTAGCTAATCGATTCTATGCTCTTAATTGTGCTTTAAATCAATTGTGCGAAAGTGAGTTGGTTGAGAGCCTTAAATTCTTCCATATCTTTGCTAGGCTAGTTGCACGAGAGTGAATTAGTTTAGTAGGATAATTAACATGATTAATTGTGCGAGAGTGAGTTAAATGTGTTGATGTTCCTAATCGAGGTCATTTTCATCTAATTGTATGATGTTGTTGAATGCATTGATGTAATTGGATTCCACTTTCCCTAGTTTTAGTTATTTGCTCTTAGTAGTGTTTGGTTTAATATCTCTCTATCTCACAACCTTTCCTACAAGTCTAATTTGCACAAATTGATACACTTAGTCTTCGTGGTTCGACCCTTTACTTGACACTAACTAGTTTAGTGTAAGTTTAGGTATTATAAATTTCTAATTTAGTTAGGGTTAGTAGACCAACGACCTACTCTTACCCGCGATCACAATTCCATTCACTGATTTAATCACTCAGGTTCCTGCATATGCTAAATTTATGAAAGACATTCTGACTAGGAAAAGGGCCTTTAATGAGGTAGAAACTGTAGCCTTTACAGAGGAATGTAGTGTCTTATTGCAAAATAAATCCCCTCCTAAATTAAAGGATCCTGGTAGTTTTTCTATCCCTTGTCATATAGGGAATGTTTTCATTGATAAGGCTTTGTGTGATTTGGGTGCCAGTGTCAGTTTTATGCCATCGTCTGTCTGTGCTAAACTTAATATGGGTGCTTTAAAAGTTACTAATACAACTTTTCAAATGGCAGATCGTTCAGTAAAAAGTAAAATACCCTCTAGGTATTTTAGAGGATGTCCCTGTTAGAGTTGGTAAATTTTTTATCCCTGTTGATTTTATAGTTTTAGACATGGCTGAGGATACACAAATACCCATTATATTAGTGTAGTGAATATTATCAAGCGTTAATCCTCTAGCTTGAACCCCACTATGATCATACACTAAAGTAAGGTGGCGTCCAAAGGGAAAGAAGATAGAGCAAAAGAGTCGCCAACAAGTTTTAGGAACTTGTAAACCGTTCACAGGGTGAAGTTTACACCCCTTAACGATCCAAGAGATCGTCAACTCCAATAAGGTCTTGAACCAAATAGGGTTCGGGGATGAAGATACAAATCCAACCTAAAAGAGATTGAACCTGCCCTAATAATAGGCCTCTACTTTATTCAGATCGTATTCATGTGCGCTTTCTAACTAACATGCAATCAATAGGTTTAACCCTAAACCTGTTTATCTATGTTGGTTGAATTTAATGCACAAATAAAACTATTATTGGCGATCACTTGAATTATAATCAAATTAACCCTAAACAAGATTATTAATTATCTTATTAAGCGCGATTACAAGTACCAATTCCCTTTAAACATGCATAAAAAGGTGTGATCAAGCAATAACAATAAAATCAAGCAACATAATAATAATAAATAAGAATAATAATTATAAAAATAATCATCATCATAATCATAATCATGTTAAAGCAAAATAATAGCAAGATCCTTGGCATGATACTAACAAGATTAATAACAAACCCTAGCATGTCACTAAGCAATAAAAATCAAAGCTTTAACCCTAACATGATACTAACATGAATAAATATTAGGAAGAACATAGAAGGCATCATACTTTTAATCATACTTAATATAAAAGTTACCCTAGACATGATACTAGGAATCATAATAACAATCTAAGCATGATTTCTACATCATAACATCAATAAAAACCATTAAAGAAATTACTTTGATGCCTCGTACCTCTTTCTAATAACAAAATACACGCGTTAGTAACTTCAAGGAAAATATAAAACAACAATTAAATTAAATAATGGAAAGAGAAATTTGGGACCAAACCCTCAGAAATTAAACCTTTCACATCTAGGACGAAGGCAACTTCGAATATGGCTAGGTGTATCTAGATTTAATGAATGCAGAATTTTGTATTTGAGAAGCTAGTTTAGAAAAGAGAGAGAAAGAGTAATCAAGAGAACCTTGATGAGAGTTGGTGAAAATAGAGAGAATAAGAATTGATGATTGTTGATGATTGTGGATTGTTGATGAAAACTGTTTATCGAAAACGGAGTTTTTACGACGTTATTTATAGAGAAAATCAACCAAAAAGATAAAATATCAAAACAGAGTCCTGGCGCACATAAAACGATGTTGGCGCCAACGCTGGCTATTGGCGCCAGACGCCAACATTAGCGCCAGGCGCCAATGCTAGCGCCAGGCGCCAAGCGTAGCGCCGGGCGCTACAGCTGGCGTTTGGCGCTGATCTGGAAATTCACGTGTTTTCTTAAAATCAGATAAAAATTGCCGTACTGGAGGATAAAATCGTATTTTTCTTCAAAAATTCTCTTTGATTTTAATTAAAACTCTGAAAAGTCAACAAAAGTCAATTTATCAATGCTAATTGAATTAGGAATGAAAAGAACCTTCTAGAAGAATATAGAAGACTAAAACCATTCATAATTGCGCTAGGAATGATAAATATATATTAGGCCCTCCTCTAGATCATTGGGCCGCATATGAGGCTCAGACTGGGCCCAGTTCAGTAATTTGGCCATAACTTCCTCAATATTCATCGGAATTGGGCTTATAATATATGGTTGGAAAGCTCTTGTCAATCCCCATCCAACTACACTATTATTGGACCCATATCATGGACCAACCAAACTGGATTGTCTGTTTTCTTAAAATAAGTTTTCAAAAACAGAGAGAAGAGAAAAGAAAATAAAACTTTCCGCAACACTAAACTTTCCACACTTTCACTTCATTCGATTATGATTCCACGTGAAAGGTAATCATCACTGGGTTTGGTTTTGGGGAGACACAAATGGGTGTCTACAATTAGGTAGGCCTTTCCTCCATACCGCATGAGCCATTATTGATGTACAAAATGGTAAACTAACCCTTTCTGTTGGTGATGATAATGTTATTTTAATTTAGGGAAAGTTTTGAAAGGGGCTATGCTAGAGGAAAATTATTGTTTTATTGATATAATGGACGATATTTGTGATGATAGCTTGCCACAGGTTCTTGCAAGGGATCCCCTAGAGGAATTTTTTTGTGGGAATTTATCTACAGATAATGCAAGCGTCTGGGGTAATGAAGTACAGGATATTGAAAGAGCTCTTTCCTTAAAAGAGTTAGACCCCAAAGAGACATTGAAGGTAGTAAATTTAGTTCAGGAATCGAAACCTGTAGAGGTCAAGAAACATAAACTAAAACCTCTCCCTTCTCACTTAAAATATATTTTTCTAGATGAGTAGGAACTACACCCAGTGATCATCAGTACTGCACTTAATGACCTACAAACTTCCCAACTTCTAGGGGTTATTCAAACCCATAAGAAAGCAATTGGGTACAGTATTGATGATCTCAAGGGTATTAGCCCTGATTTTTGTATGAACAGGATACATTTAGAGGATAACTATAAGCCCTGCATTCAACCCCAAAGAAGATTGAATCCTAACATGCAGGAAGTAGTCAAGAAAGAGGTTATGAAATTACTTGATGCAGGTATTATCTATCCTATTTCTGACCCCAAGTGGGTAAGTCCTGTGGAGGAGTGCCTAAAAAAGGTAAGATGACTGTGATCACTAATGAGAAAAATTAATTAATTCCCACTAGAACTGTAACAGGGTGGCGTATGTGCATTGACTATCGTAGATTAAATATCGCCACTAAAAAGGACCACTTCCCCCTCCCCTTTATAGATCAAATGCTTGAGAGGTTAGCTAACCATAAGTTCTTTTGCTATTTGGATGGGTATTCGGGATTTTTCCAAATTCCGATTCACCCTGAAGATCAGGAAAAGACAACCTTTACATGCCCTTATGGTACTTTTTCATATCGTAGGATGCCCTTTGGTTTATGTAATGCCCCCGCTACCTTTCAACGTTGTATGATGAGCATCTTTTCTGATTTCATAAAGTCTATTATGAAAGTCTTTATGGATGATTTTAGCGTGTATGGTTCTTCATTTGATTCATGTCTACTTAATCCCGCTAAAATTTTGAAACGATGTGAAGAATGCAATCTGGTACTAAACTGGGAGAAATGTCACTTTATGGTGACAGAGGGAGTAGTTCTAGGTCACATTGTATCTGACAAGGGCATACAAGTAGATAAAGCTAAGATTTCAGTGATTGAGCAATTACCTCCCCTAGTTAATATTAAGGGAGTTAGAAGTTTCTTGGGTCATGCGGGGTTTTATCGTCGCTTTATCAAAGAATTTTCTAAAATTGCTAAACCACTGACTCATCTTTTACTTAAGGATGCCCCTTTTATTTTTACTGACAAGTTTCTTGAGGCTTTTAACAGGATTAAGCAGGCTTTGATATCGGCACCCATCATATGTGCTCCCGATTGGAATCTCCCTTTCGAGATCATGTGCGATGCAAGTGACTTTGCACTAGGAGCCGTGCTCAGACAGAGAAAGGACAAGGTTTTTCATGCTATTTATTATGCAAGCAAAACTTTGGATGAAGCCCAAGTCAACTATGCCACAACGGAGAAGGAGTTTCTTGCTGTTATATATGCTTTAGAAAAATTTAGATTATATCTTGTTGGTTCTAAAGTCATTGTTTTTACTGACCATGCAGCGTTCAAGTACTTGATAGCTAAGGCGGAATCAAAGCCAAGGCTACTCCGTTGGGTTCTTTTGCTCCAAGATTTCAATATCGAGATAAAATATAAAAAGGGAGTAGAGAACGTAGTGGCAGACCACTTGTCACGTATCAGGTATGATGAGGGTAAGGATTCTCTTCCTATAGATGATTCTTTCCCTGATGACAACCTATATGCAGTTGTAGAGCAACACCCATGGTATGCCGACTTTGCTAATTATTTAGTGGGTGGTACTCTACCTCCTGACTTGTCCTACCAACAAAAAAAGAAATTCCTTTCTGATGTTAAACATTATTTTTGGGATGATCCTTTTTTGTTTCGTGAGTGTGCAGATGGATTATTTCGCAGGTGTGTTCCCGAATGGGAAGTTCACGGCGTGCTTACTAGTTGCCACACTTCACCATATGGAGGACATCATGGCTCCACCAAAACGGTGGCCAAGATGAATGAGTCAGGTTTCTATTGGTCTACTATGTTTAAGGATGCTAACATTTTTGTGCAAGCTTGTGACTCCTGCCAGAGGACTGGCAACATCTCGCAGCGGCATGAGATGCCCCAAACTGGAATTTTAGAAGTTGAAATTTTGATGTTTGGGGTGTAGATTACATGGGGCCGTTCCCTTCTTCAAACGGGAACCGTTATATACTTGTCACTGTCGATTATGAATCCAAGTGGGTTGAGGCCATTGCTACTCTTACTAATGCCAAGGTGGTCCATAGAATTTTCAAGAAAACCATATTTCCAAGATTTGGAGTGCCTAGAGCGATAATCAGTGACGGAGGATCTCACTTTCATGAGTGAAAGTTGGACACCCTCCTCAAAAAGTATGGTGTTTACCATAGGACAGGTTTAGCCTACCACCCCCAAACTAGTGGCCAAGTTGAAGTTTCCAACCGTGAGATCAAGGACATTCTAGAAAAGGTGGTGGCAAAATCAAGGAAAGACTGGAGTGATAAGTTGGATGACACCCTTTGGGCGTACAGAACTGCATTTAAGACCCCAATAGGTACTACTCCATATAGACTCGTGTACGGTAAATCATGTCATCTCCCGGTGGAATTAGAATATAAGGCATATTAGGCTATTAAGGAGCTCAATTTGGATGCCAAATTACCGGGAGAAAAGAGGTTACTTTAACTTAACCAACTTGATGAGTTTAGGTTGACGGCCTATGATAGTGCTCGTGTCTTCAAGGAGAAGACAAAGAGATGGCACGACAAGATGATCCTTCCGAGAGAATTCAAAGAAGGTGATAAAGTGTTGTTGTTCAACTCTAGACTTAAACTATTCCTAGGAAAGTTGAAGTCAAGGTGGTCGGGTCCTTTTACTGCCAAAAGGGCTAACAAATTCGGTTCTGTGGAGGTATTCGATGAACATGGTAACGAGTTCAAGGTTAATGGCCAAAGACTCAAGCTATATCATGAAGGGGCTAAGATTGGTGCAGTTGAATTACTTCACCTAAGCGGTTCTGGTTCATTGTGAGCTTCAATGTGGTAAGAAGGTCGTGCAGGACCTAGATAAACCAGCGCTTTGCGGGAGGCAAATCGTATTTCTTGCTTTCTAGACTAGTTTTTCCTTTATTTTATTTTTTATTTTTTATTTAGAGAGGTGAGGAGAGTGAAATTTTACCTTTCATAAGTGTCTTTGCACAGGTTTTAGATCATAAAGTTAGGAGTCCTGATCGGGCGCGAAATGTGGATTTTATCGGAGCTTTAATTCGCCTGATCGGGCGAGGCACGCCCGATCAGGCGCGCAAGGAAGGAAGAAAATCAAGGGAAAATTCGCCCGATCGGGCAAAATTTTGGAGAAATCGAGTAACATAAAAAGAAATGTCGGGCGAAGCTCGCCCGATCGGACGAGCAACATGGCGAATCTTAGGTTCGAGTTCGCGCCCGATCGGGCGCAGGTTGCCCGATCGGGCGCGCCTAAATTTTCGTCTGGGATTATATTTCTTTCCCCTCATTTCTTTTCTCTTTCCTTCTTACTTATTATTCTTCATTCACACTTTCTCTCTCTAAAACCTCCATTTTCAAACCTCCAAACTCACTTTCTTTTCAAGATCTCCTCAAATTCATCCATCAAAACTCAAATTTTTTTACATATTCTTAATCCTTACACCTTCCTCTACATTCTCCACTAAATTTCTACCACTTTCTCTCAAGATTTCTCAAAACCCTTAGAGAGAGAAAGCTTCAATTCCTAAATTTTTCACTACAAATGGCTTCAAAGAGATCTAGACAACAAAGGGGTGAAGGTTCTAGGCAACAACAACAACCGATGGTCGACCTGGAGTTTCAAATACCGGGATGGGAGGAAGTTGTCGTGACCTCAACCGAACAATGAGCTAGGATGCTCAACCTCATCCAGAGGCAGGTAATCTCTAATAGATTTGTACATCATCCTACATTGTCTAGACTAGGAATTGATAAACTTGTAGAGAAATTGTTTAAAGGTATAGGAATGAGTGGATTTTTCCAAATGCATTATGATACCTATGATTATTTGACATTAGAATTTATTTCTAGCTTCAATGTTATTAAAACTAATGCTTTAATCACTCTTGTCCAATTCCGATTGCTAAACAATGATGTGTGATTACCTTTAAAAGAATTTGGTAAATTGTTTGAGCTTAAATCGGACAAACCTATTGAACCCTCCCAAGACCACATTGCCGTGGTCTATAAGAGACTCACCGGGGAGGGTTTGCTTAACCTCCAACATGCCAAAGGGACGTGGATTCAACATCCCGTCCCAAAGTTTTGGCAAAGGTTTGCCGGCCTCACAATTTTTGGGAGGCATGAACCGGCAAACGTTAGGAAGGATGAACTTGAATTGTTGGCTTCCTATATGATTTCTAACGCCGAAAAACTAAACATACCACATAGGATAGCCCAACATTTTCAAAGGGCGGCCAATGCGGCCGAGGGGGGTAGGTTTAGGGCGCCTATCTACTTTGGGGGGTTGGCGACCCATATTGCAGTGAAACACCTAGGATGGAACCCGACTGAGCATAGGAAAGTGGAGGGTTCAACCCTTATGGACCTAGCATACTTAGGGGGCCTAAATTGGGTACAACCTATGGGCGGTGAGACATCGTGGATAGTCCACCGGGTATCGGGTAGGAGAGACCAAGCCCTTACACTACCCAACCCCGCCTTGACCAAATTTGAGAAGGGCAAGCCTTCTTACACTTTTGAAATAAACGGTCAAGGCGAGGTTCAAGAGCCTCACCCTTCACCACAACCCCACCATTTACCCCAACACCATTCACCCTAATACCAACCACCACCCCAACCCTACACCTATGACATACCCACCTCCTCCGTCGATTATAACATCGACCCCCATGCCTCTTATGATTTTTCGGCTTTTAGAAGCCAACTTGACCGTATAGAGAGTGGGAAAGGGAGAGTGGAGGGCATGGTGCAAAACCTAGACACTAGGTTAAGCACTTTAGATAGGAGGGTAGGTCATGTTGAGAGGAACCTCGGGAGGGGTTTATACCCTATGTACAATGACTATGCACGCCAAGGGGCTATCCCCCCCGAGGCATTAGTTCCCGATTGGTTCCAATACCCCAAGGAGGGTATTCGACCCCCGGAGCTTTTGGTACTTATGTGGACTACTCTTCAGTCCATGGATATGGGGGCGATGCTCCTTTTAGGGTTATGGGGGGGAAACGTAGACCCTAATTACTTTGCAGGTGGTTCGGGCTATGGTGGTGCTGGAATGAGCCAGGGTGGTGCCGGCTCGAGTTATGGAGGAGGCTACGAGAGGATGGATGATGACGAGGAGTAGCTTCTCCTAGATACATTCCCAAGTCAATGAGGGCATTGCTTGATTTGGCTTGGGGGGGGGATATTTCTTGTACATATGGTAACTCTTTCTCTCTTTTCTCTATTTATTGCTTTTCTAGTATAGATTTTATCGCTTTCTAGTGTAGTTTTTATTGCTTTCCTTTATGAAAAAAATACAAAAAAATTGAAAAATAAAAAATTTTCAAAAATACATTCCAATGAAATGTAAATCATGCTTCCCTGTGTCCCATACTTGGAAAATATTGTTTTGATTCTTGGTATATGATAATGAGCTTTGTGAATTTGTTGATCATGATTTGAAGTTTAATTGTTTGGATGCCTAAACATGCGTCAATTTTGCCAACTATTTGTGAATATAGTGCTTGACTAGTTGATTTGGTTAGGAATGTGTGATAGTTCCTGGTATGTCAAGGAATTTGAGTATTGGTTTGCAACTATTAGTAATGTTTGTATGGCTCAATATTATGCACATTGAGGAGGACGAAGGCATTTGTTCTCTTAGGTAGCCTTCAGACGATATTAGATACATTTGTTCCCTTCTTGCTACCCATGTTGTTGCTTGTGCCCTTTTTATTGTTTATTTATCCACATTACAAGCCTATATGAGCTCCATTGGTTACTAGTCCCAAGCTTGGCTTGGGGGAGCTATTAGTTGGTGAGGTGAGGGAGTTGTGGTATGCATATTATTTACACAATGTGGGAATAAAAGAAGAGTGATTGTTCTTTGATATTATGATTGGAAAATATTGATGTTTTGTGTTTCAAAGTTGAAAATTTCCAATATGAAAAAAGAAAAAAAAAAGCAAAGAAAAAAAAATTGTTTCAAATGTTCAAATGTTCTATGTAAAGGTTGCTCAAGAAAAAAAAAAGTTCAAGTTTGAAAAAAAAGAAAGAAAAAAAAAAGAATAAGTAGTTCAAAGTTTGTTTTAATTCACTCTATTCATATTATCATACTTTGTGAGTGAATATGTAAGTGTTGGGATTGTGTTGTGTATATGATTGTTTGGTGAATTTTTGTGGTGTTAAGTTGTGATTGGAGAAGTTTTGGTCATCACTTGTTTTTGACCTTGGGTTTTATTAGGATATGGCTCCCTTAAGCATGGCTTTACTCTCACCTTTTCCTAGATTTATCCTACCCTTTACCCTAGCCTTACATTGAAAGCTTTAAAGACCTTCCGACCTTTGTGCATAAGAGTTGTATGAATGTGAAAGTGTTGTTTATCAATGCAAGTTATGATTTGTCATATTTTGAGTCGACTAGTAGGTTGAGCGTACATTGTTTTAAACACACAAGAGTGTGAGTTGGGAGGGCATTGTTCACATATAAAGGGGTTGGTTGGAGAGCGATCGAGTACATCTTTTACTCGCCACATAAATGAAAGTTGAGTGTGTGAGCACTAGTCTTGAATTCTATATGCTAATGTGGTTTGCTCTACTTGACAATTGTTGGGGTGGAAGAATGATTAGATGAATGAGATTGATTGACATTGAAGCATGTTCATTAAAATTGCCTTGAATCGTTTGTGCTTGATTTTGTTTAATTGGGATGAATCATGTTTTATATGTTCATTGATGAGCTCTTTGCTTAGGGACAAGAAAAGGTTTGGCTTGAGGGAGTTTGATATGTCCAATTTATATAGTGTTTTACCTCAGTCCCTTGGTCATAATTAGTTGTGTTTTTGGCTCTTTAGAGCCACTTTTATTACTAATTAGTGTTTTCTAGTGTTTTTGTAGTTTTGCTTGAGTTTTGTAGGAAATTGCACACTTGCAGCGTTTTTCGGGTTTTTCATGAAGCAACTACAAGCATTAGGAGGACACAACCGTCTTTGAAGCCCAAGACCGGTTAGAGCCGGTGATTAAGGGCTCGGTGTGTGATACCGGGGCATTTGGAACGAGTATTCAAGACCCAAAGAGGAAATTCAGATTGGGCTGAAGAATTAAGCCCAACCGAAGTCCAAGTCTCGAAGAAGAAGTCGGGCCCGATCGGGCAAGTATGCGCCCGATCGGGCGGGCGCGCACAAGGATGCATCAACAAGAAGGCGCGCCCGATCGGGTGAGCGTAAGCTCAATCGGGCGCGGCTGCCCAAGAAGAGCGAGGGAAAAAAGGCGGGCCCGATCGGGCGGCCCTTCGCCCGATCGGACGCGTGTTTTTGGAGGACCTGATTGTCAAGATTTTTAGTTTTCAATTAGGATTTGTTTTAGGGATGTTTAAGTATGATTTTTTTACGTAATTTTGATTACCTTCTTTTTTAGACTTTCTCTATCCACTTAGGATATTTTCTCTCTTTTAAATTCTCTCAACTTTGTTCTTAATTCCATTCTTTAATCCAGATTTCTTTTGGTAACAATTTCTTCCCTTTTAATTTTATTTATTTTCTTTAATTCTTTCATGATGTCTTGTTTTATTATTTTGAGTTGTTTAGATTTAATTATGTTTGAGTAGTTTTATTTCTAGGGTTTATGGGGATCTAATAAATAATATGAAGGGGTAATTTGTGATTGTTGAATATCAATGCTTGATTAATTTCCTATTGATTGATTTAATGATATGCAATTAGGTTTGGCCAGATTTAATTGTATGAGTTTAGAAATATTAATTCGAGAGTCGACAGATGAGAATTGATGTTTAGGCTTAGTTTCAATAGGCGGACTAATTTATAAATGGTTAAGTCGAGATTCGAGAGATGAGATTTAATACCGATAATTTAACTCTGTGATTGTAATACGTAGCGAAAGCCCTTTATAATCTGATTAATTGATGCTTGATGATTTCTTATTATGATTTCCCCTGGAATATTGTTTATTAGTAAACCTATGCCCTAGATTTTCCCTTCATTGATTTACATCCTCTTTTTATTCCCTTCCTACTTTTACCTTTAGTAGTTTAATTACTCTTTTACAACAAATTTGGTTACTTGATAATTTAGATTGCTTCTAATTAATTAGGATTAAATTGACCTGTTTCCTTGTGGTTCACACCCTTCTTCCCTATCTACATAGTTAGTGGATTTAGGTTTTATTTTTGATTAGGTGAATACGACTTGAGCCTGTCAACAAGAATATAAACTCAACATTCAAGTAAAGGTGATAGCATTAAATAAGGGAATGGGGAGTAATATCACAATTTTTGTTGGGTTATGAGTAACTGGTGTTTAAGCTTCTTTATTGCCGTTCTCTAATTAGTCTTTGTTTACGCAACCACGAAAAAAAAATACAAATCATGATCACAATAAATGAACTATCTAAATATAATCTTAAACTCAAGATTATTGGATTTAGAAGAAAAATCTACAATTTAATCGTCTTTTTTTAATGGACTTTGGATGGAAAATATTATCCTGAACATGTGTTTGATTATAGTTGATAATCTCTGACACAACAAGACAAGACGACACGAGTAAAACTGGCATGATACGAACACAAAATTACTGAGAGAAAACACGAAGTTGACACGGAACGAAAATAAGTTGAACATGACATGTTTATTAATTGGTCAAATTATGCAATTATTCTAAATTTTATATAGTTTTTGAAAGATTTTATAAACAACACAAAATGAACACACGACGTTTTGTGTACACGACATGACATGAATTTTTGCTAGCTCTACCTTTAATCCTGACTTGAGAATTGGTGCTCCACGTTTGGTTTAGTTTCTCTTCTAAGTTAGGTTACGTCATCTAATTCTACTTTTGATTTTATAGCCAACTATTAAGCACATATGCACGAGATATCGAGGCTTTATAACTAGTAGTGCCTAATTGGGTAGTTCAACTAAATAGAGGTATGTTTCTTCTAGTAATGGATATAGTAAATGAATCATCTTAAGGTCCTTCCATTAGTGTTGAATTCACTATGAAATTAGCCACTTGATTAGCTTACAAATAGACCTGATTATTGGATAGGGTAGTCCAATGATAATAGGGTTAGGGCCAAGCTTATAGGGTTCTTAATGGATAGAATTTTTATTAGACAAGGCCCTTATTGAGTAGGGTCAATAACTCAATATATGGCCAAATTATTTATCCAATTTAATACATAAAGAAAATAAATATAATGTAAAAAAATTACATGCAAGTTTTCATATTAGTATGTTTATAAAGTGAACATAATATTAATAGTATATTTATAGAGTGAAAAAAATAACTCATTATTAATATGTTGTAAGTTAGGCTCAATGTAGAACTAGTCACTTATAAATGATGTGAAGCAACTTCTGGAATTAGTTTGCTAAGCTGAATTCTTGTCCGTCTATGAGGAAGAAAATCACAATAGATTATGTAGTAAGCTTAGATGATCACAATTCACAAACAAACATATCTGAAAGAAATAGGGTTCAGAATTATTAGAAAGCTAATATATTCAGTAAGGTCAAGTGATCGGAATGCCTGGGAGGAGGCCGTTTCCGATCAGTAATATTAATGCATGATTAATATTACAGCTTAATCTTGACTGAACCCTTCGGGTCACACCCAAGCAACTAACGAACCGAAGCGACTAATTAATTATGAATTAATTAATAAGTCAACCGAGTAATTAATATTTAGACGTCGGGTATTCGAGCTTAGAGCGTCGAAACCGAACGTCGAAAGTCGAGTCAGAAAATAATAAAAAGACGAGACATGAAAATAATAAATCAACAAAGACCAAAATACCCCTAGCATCGGAATGCCCCGAGCAAACCGAGTGCTAAGGGCATGGTGGCTAGCATCGCAATACTAGGCACAACCTAGTGCGTGCTAGCGCTGCTAAGAGGCTGCCTCGTGCTCGCATTGGCTAGCAGCCATGCCGCAACAAGCCACAATAGCTAGCAGCAGCATGGCTAGGCCATTGCGCGCATGCTAGCGCTGCTGGGCAGCCGCAGCAAGGCAGTCCACCTTGGGTGCCTTTGTGCCCAAGTGTGGGTGCCACGTGGCGTGAATAGAGAGGAGCTTGAAGGGGTGTGTTGGCCGGTTTTTGGAGAGGGAATGGGGAGCAAGTTTGGTCCCCCCCCCTCCTACAAATGGTCCTCACCTAACCTCTCACATGAGCTTGCCACTTGTTGATTTATTACTAGTTTGATTATTAATTTTTTTAGCTTTAAAATAAAATGGAAAAATCAAATTCTCCCACATTGATGGGAGAGCTTTTCACTCTCTTATTTTTCCTATAAATACCCAAGTTGGTGTAGACACCCATTTGTGTCTCCCCAAAACCAAACCTAGTGATGAGTACCTTTCACGTCGAATCATAATCGAATGAAGTGAAAGTGTGGAAAGTCTAGTGTTGTGGAAAGTTTTATTTCTTTTCTCTTCTCTCTGTTTTTGAAAACTTATTTTAAGAAAACAGCCAATCCAGTCTGTTTGGTCCATGATATGGGTCCAATAGTAGTGTAGTTGAATGGGGTTTGCAATGACCTTTCCAACGATATATTATAAGCCCAATTCCGATGAATATTGAGGAAATTATGGCCAATTTACCAAACTGGGCCCGGTTTGAGCTTTATGTACGGCCCAATGATCTAGGGGAGGGCCTAATATGATTTATCATTCATAATGCAATTAGGAATGGTTTTAGTCTTCTAGATTCTTCTAGAAGGTTCTTTTCATTCCTAATTCAATTAGCATTGATAAATTGACTTTTGTTGACTTTTTAGAGTTTTAATTAGATCAAACATCATTTTCGACTGAAATTATATTATTTTATCTTCCAGTATGGGAATTTTATCAGAATTTCGAAAACGCGTTGAAATCCAAATTGGCGTACAACCCCAGGCCTTGGCGCCTGGAACCAGGATTGGCGCCAGACGCCAGCCATTGGCGCCTGGCGCTAGCCACTGGTCCTGGCGCCAATGAGCCAGGGCTGGCGCCAAGGTGATTTTGTGGTCTTCAGACTCTGTTTTGATAAATTATCTTTTTTGGTTGATTTTCTCTATAAATATCGTATCAAAAACTCCGTTTTGATTCACTAAGAGTCACCAATTCTCTTTATTCTTAAGTTTTCTACAACCATCATTCACCAATGATCAATATTCATTGACCAATAATCAACTCTATTCATTCACAAAATTATTCGTTCAATTCAATTCTTTTCATCATCTTCATCTCTTTCATCAATAATTCTTAACATTCATTCATTCTCTCTTTTCTAATACTTTGCTTTTTAATACAAAATTCCGCATTCACAAGATCTAGAAACACCTAGCCATATTCGAAGTTTCCTTCGCCCTAGACGTGAAAGGTTTTAATTTCTGAGGGTTTGGTCCCAAATCTCTCTTTCAATTATTTAATTTAATTGTTTTGATTATTATTTTCCTTGAAGTTACTAACGTGTGTATTTTGTAATTAGAAAGAGGTACGAGGCATCCAAGTAAGTATTTTATTGGTTTAATTGATATTATGATGTATAAATCATGCTTAGATTGCTATTTTGATTCCTAGTATCATGTCTAGGGTAACTTTAATATCAAGTATGATTAAAAATATGATGCTTCCTATATTCTCCCTAATATTTTATTGATTATGATTATGATTGATTATTGATTATTTATTATGTTGCTTGATATGTATCATATTTATTATTGTTATTGCTTGATCACCTTTTATGTATGTTTAAAGGGAATTTGTATTTGCAAACACGCTTAATAAGATAATTAATAGTCTTGTTAGGGTTAATTGTGATTATAATTCAAGTGATCGCTAATAATAGTTTATTTGTGCATTATATTCAACCAACATAGATTAAACAGGTTTAGGGTTAATCCTATTGATTGTATGTTAATCAGAAAGCGCACATGAATACGAGCAGAATAAAGTAGAGGCCTATTATTAGGGCAGGTTCAATCTCTTTTAGGTTGGATTTGTACCATTATCCCCGGACCCTTATTTGGTTCATGACCTTATGGAGTTGACGATCTCTTAGATCGTTAAGGGGTGTAACCTTCATCCTATGAACGGTTTACAAGTTCCTTAAAAACTTGTTGGCGACTCTTTTGCTCTATCTTCTTCCCTTTTGGACGCCACCGTACTTTAGTGTATGATTACTGTGGGGTTCAAGCTAGTGGGATTTTAAAGGCTTGAAACTATTCTCTACAGTTTTTGGCAACTCCACTGGGGAGGAATTCTATTTTAATTCCTGAATTTGTTTCGGCAATGATTTAGAATGAGTGGATGAGACTCGAAAAGTTCGAAGTATTTCATGTGCGTAATTTTGATTAACATTATTGTCATATGCATAAAAAGGTTCTCATTGGAAAGACCATCCGTAATGAGTCAAAAACATAGGATTTTACACGTAGGAAATTTGAGAAATGTCTTTCACAACTAGGACTGAAATAACACCGCGCGAAACTGGTTGATTTTATTGAGCACAGAAAGCTGCTGAGGCATGTGGGAAGTAGCGTCAGGGGCTAGAGCTTGGCGCCACACTTTTTGCCGTAGCGCCAGACGCCAGCATTGGCGCCAG
Organism: Chenopodium quinoa; assembly: GCF_001683475.1. Lineage (NCBI taxonomy): Eukaryota > Viridiplantae > Streptophyta > Magnoliopsida > Caryophyllales > Amaranthaceae > Chenopodium > Chenopodium quinoa. The sequence continues at coordinate 911,679 of NW_018745324.1, forward strand.
GCGCTACAGTTAAAAGTTGGCGCCAGTCTCTGTTTGCTAGCGCCAATTTCCCCCAATACCGAGCCAGAAATATGTGTTCTAATTTCGACCGGTTTTTTGTATTGTTTGCTCGATCCTGCTTCCTGATTGAATTTTTTCTCACTTTTCTGAAACCCTTTTGTGTTCTACATATGGACATAACCCTCTGGGAATTCATGCTCTATCTACCCGATTGAACGCTCCTGGCAACAAAGGGTACATCTGAGAGGTTGAATTCACCAAACCATGGAAGCGAGTTTTTTCTAAAAACTCGCGGTGTTCTATCCACACGCGTTAACCCTTCACGGTTAGGCTTCTACGCGGTGCATCTGGAAAATTAACCATGGACCCTGTTTGACTAAACCATATCCCGAACTTTAGAGAACTAGAGCCATGGTTAGGTTGCGAACTCATTGCATCATATTGTGCCTACTTGCCTAATTGTGCATTATTTGTTGTGCATATATACCCTATGCTCTTCTTAACCATTTGTTGATTTGTGTTGAGATTATAATTAATGACTTAAAGAACTTTTCCTAATTAATTAATTAATTAATTAATTAATTCGAGTCAATAAAGTTTTTTCTTCCTTTAATCGGAATTGACCTAGTACGACTTTAGGCATACCCCAGTTGACTAATAATATCGAAAACAGTCCCAGACCGAGGCTCCTATATTGGTGCCAAAATCTGAGCTGTAGCGCCACTGTATGGTGTGTAGCTCCAGACATTTACTTAAAAGTCTGGCGCCAACCACCATATTGTGACGCTAGTCCTGTCGCTTGGCCGACAGTTCGGATTATTTGTCGAGTCATCACTTAATGTCTAATTAATCAGTTTCCTGTTTAATTCGGTTAATTTTGCTGGCAATAATGCTTAATTGAATTAATATTCGAGTTTAGGCACTAAGTCCCATGGTCTTACACCAGAGTCCAAGCATGTCACTTACACTCAATACACACACTAATACACATGTCTTGACCATGATTAAGGGAGTCTTGTGTGTGCGCGTCTTTTTTCGTCATTTTTTTAGGGGGGTAAGTCGGATATTAATCCTCCAATAAATAATAATACTTAAGTTCCCTAAACACATGTACATTATTGCTCCCTAAAAATATGCATACTTTTTTTTTAAAATAAAAGCCATAAAGTCAAACTGATTCGAGTCAAGTAATTAAAACGCAAACTGGCTTAATTTACAGCGCGTGGTGAAGAAAGGAAGGACGATTAATCAAAGACAACCTCTTCGTACAAGTCCAACTTTTCGACAAACCTATAGCTTGCAAGAGGAAAGCAAGAGTTATAATGGCAACTCAGGAAGAAGTTAACGATCTCAAGAACCAACTGGCTACTGTAACTGAGACACTGAAGCTTCTCGCACTTAAGATCGAGGATCCCGCGAAGCAACAACAAATGGACCTCATGCAAGAAAGCCTAAGCAAGTTGTCCAGCGACTACAAGTTTCAAGAACTCACATCCCAAGGGGTCTCAGTGGATAAGGATCTTCTCCCGCAGAAGTTCAGTGCCAACGACATCCCAAAGTTTAGGGCAATCGACAACCCCTACTTCCATCTAAGGGCATTTGAAACAATAATGAGTATCAAGGGTATCGATAAGAAAGTTTTCCCTTCTCTGTTCTCGCTATCTCTCGAGACCGTTTTCCAACAATGGTTCTTTTCTCTTGAAAAAGAAAAGACCTCTACCTGGGAATCCATAGCAAACGCTTTCGTCGATAGGTACAAGTGCAACGTTCAAGTCGAAACTGACCATAGAGAACTTGAAATTCTCAAGCAGAAGGAGAATGAAGGCTTCACATCTTTCTTTAACAAGTGGAGAGAAACCTCAGCTAAAATGATTGAGGTACCAAGTGAAAAAGAGTCCGTGAGATTGTTCATTAAAAATCTCCAAGAAAAATATTCAAAACATCTTAAATATCAAAATAACCTTCATACCTTTAAGGCTGTTTATGATATTGGGATTAATATTGAAGATGAATTAGCTAAATCTAAAGCTGCCAACAATAACTCCAACAGTGGCTGGAAAGGAAAGAAGAACGACAATCCTTCTTCTTCCAAAACCGCCCATTCAAATAATGTTAGCGCCTTTAATCTGGGAGAAGTCCTCGTCATGAACAACCAAGGACAAAAGAAACCGTTTAGGAGAAACTTCACTCCTATTGGCATGAGTTATGACATCGCGTTCGATCGGCTAAATGCAAAAGATCTTATAACTCCCATTGGACCATTTGGAGATCCACCAGTCGAGAAGAGGTCGCCTAATTGGAACCCCAATGCACATTGCAAATATCATCAAGGTAGGGGCCATTCTACTGAAAGCTGTTAGAAGCTTAAGGAAGCTATCCAAGACTTAATTGACAGTAACAAGCTTCCGTTGCCTCCTGCCAGTAAGAAACCGAGTATTGACAATGCACCTCTAGCTCACACATTGGCTATCTCCGATGAAGAAAGCGAAGTTGACCCCTCATCTCTCATTAAACCTGTCAAAGCAACCAACGTCGAAGAGGAAGAAGAGGAGACCTTTTTTGATGTCGAAGATAATCTTCCAGCAAATGAGGTAGAGATACGAATACTCACACTGTATCTGAGGGAGACATCGCAACTGTTACATGAAACTCTCAAAATTTTGAATGAACTTCACAAGGAATATGATGAAGAACCTAAGAGAGAATTCACACCAGTAAAAACGACTTATGAGGCAAAATACTTTCCCTTACAAGTCATCGAAAGACCCAAGAAGAGCAATAAAGTTTATACTCCAATTGGGATCCTGTATGCACAAATGTTTAAAATGCTCTCCGAGAGTGGCAAGGTCAAACCTCTCAAACCGAGACCATTTGAATCATTAAAAAGGAAAGATAGATATTACTGTCAATACCATTAGTCAGGAGGACACACCCTAGAAAACTGCTTCAAGTTCAAGGATTTGGTGCAGAAAATGATTGATAGAAAGGAATTAGTTCAAGTTCAACAAGAAGAGGATATAAATGTTAATGGAGTATGGGACAGTGACGAAGAAGATGTCTATATAAAATACATATTAGGACCTTCACCTTCTGTATCATACACCACGGACGGCATTTGGGCTGAAGAAAATTCATCAATAGACGTCCTCGCAAGATCCGGGAGAATACAACCTCCCGTTTCAACACAACCCATGCCTACTGTACAACAAGTTCCCATACCTATCATCGAAGACAATAACATCGTTAAATAATTCAAGAAGACAAAAGTTGGGATGAACGTATGGAAGCTTTTAGCAACATCTCGAGAACATAGGTTGGCTGTGATGAATGCTTTGGATAAAATCGGGATAGATTCTGACACCACTCCTGAGGGACTAGCTAACTTCCTCACGAGTGATCTCCCTAGTCCAATCAATCTAATCACCTTCTCTGATAAAGATTTACCCCCGAAAGGTGACAAGCACTACAAAGCGTTAAACCTTACGGTAGTCTGCAAAAGAATGAATGTTCCCATGACTCTTGTAGACAATGGATCGGCTATTAATGTCTGTCCACTTAGGACTGCAAGGATGATTAGCATAAAGGATGAGGATTTAACTCCATCCACACAAGGAATAAGAGCTTACGATAATACTTGACGTCTAGCTCTTGGCAAAATAACCCTAAATGTGACGGCAGGAGCAATAGAACATGCTACTACTTTTCAAGTGGTAGACATCAAAGCCTCATTCAATCTGTTGTTAGGACGCCCTTGTCTCCATGATCTAAAGGCCATCCCTTCATCTCTCCGCCAACAAGTGAAAGCCATAGTTGGAGGAATCCCCATCACTGTTGATGCTTCGCCAATGAGGATCAAATCAATAGAGAATCCAATCATCAACGTGGAGCACGACGAAGACGATGAAGACCTATGGGGCTTTAACGAAGAAGTCTCCTTAATCCAAGAGGATGAAAGGACATCTCTTTGCCACGACCCCCATTCCAACATGATTGTCAACACTATGCTAAAGAAACAAGGACACTTCCCTGGGATGACCTTAGGAAAGAAGAAGGGGATAGCCAAATCGATAGAGTTGCCTGGCCTCCCTAAGCTAGATACTTTCGGACTTGGTTTCGAACCGACTCGGAAAGATCTCAAGCGAGCCCAGGACAAATTGAAAGCACGTAGGGACGCTCGTGTTCAAAAGAAAGCAATTCCAATGGATGAGTACCCTCTTACGCTTAATGGACAGTTTATAAAAGAAGGAGAGGACTATCCATGCCATGAATTTCCCGAACCATTTGTTGTAAATGGCATACGACAACCAGGATTCAAGATTTTCTTGGATTGCTATTTCACTGACGAAATCCCAACTCCCGTCCATAAGGAGAAAACACCCCCATGCTTTGACTTTAACGTCATGGGATTACTGTTTGGGCGAGAAAAGAATGAGCCAGTTTATGAAGAAGATAACTCCTCACTCATTCAAACAGTCCTACAAAGTGAAAACTTCGACCCCTCAAAGCTAATTACTCCAGCTGAAGGATTATTGCAAGGGTGGCGCAAGACTATCAAGGTGACTACTCCGAGTGGAAGGAAGATATCGATCACGACAGGGCAAGGGCCAATGTTTGAAGAATCGTCAGAGTCAGAGTCTGAGTCTGAGTCAGAGTCTTTCCTTGTAGAATCTTCTGGGTATTTAGCTATAACACCTCCCCTTCCTATTTCCTCTCCTAGGATAGTTTGTGATCCAGTCCCTGAGGACATATCACTCTTTGATGTAATGATCTCAGAGTATAATAATATCGCTCATTCTTCTTACTTCTCGTGTTCTTCCCTAACCCAAGATGATGAACATTGCTTAGCTAACGATGAAAAAGATAAAGAAATTATTAAAGCAATGGAAACACTTGAAAAGAAAACACCAGCAATTGAAGAGACTGAAACAGTTGACATCTCAAATGATTCAACTCATAAAAGAGAAGTTAAAATCGGACTAACATTGAATAAACAAGAAAGAACCGATTTAATTAACTTGCTTAAAGAATTTATCGATGTATTTGCTTGGTCATATGAAGATATGCCGGGCATTAACAGAGAAATAGCTCAACACACTATACCATTAATTCCAGGAATGAAACCTGTAAAACAAAAGTTACGTCGAATGAAACCCGACGTAGCACTTAAAATAAAAGAAGAAGTTCAAAAACAAATAACTGCAGGTTTCATCAAGGTATCCAAATACCCCGAATGGGTCGCCAACGTCGTCCCAATTCCAAAGAAAGACGGAAGGGTAAGGATGTGTGTCGACTATCGAGATCTAAATAAGGCAAGTCCAAAGGACGACTTCCCTTTTCCACACATCGATATTCTGGTAGACAACACAGCAAATCACGCGCTTCTCTCATTCATGGACGGATACGCATGGGTACAATCAGATTCTCATGGCGGAAGAAGACATGGAGAAGACAACTTTCATCACACCATGGGGCACTTACTGTTAGACGGTAATGCCATTTGGGTTGAAAAACGCAGGTGCTACTTACCAACGTGCAGCAACTGCCTTGCTCCATGACATGATGCACAAAGAAGTTGAAGTATATGTCGACGACATGATTGTGAAATCAAAGGACCGTCCAAGCCATCAAGTAGCCTTAAGGAAATTTTTCGAAAGGTTAAGAAAATACAATATGAGGTTGAATCCATCAAAATGTGCTTTTGGAGTCACCTCAGGCAAGCTCTTGGGGTACATCATAAGCTCTAGAGGAATAGAGATAGATCCAACCAAGATTAAAGCAATCATATCAATGCCACCGCCCAAGACTGAGAAACAGATTTGAGGATTCATTGGCCGGTTACAATACATAAGTAGGTTCATATCAAAACTAACAACGATATGTGAACCAATCTTCAAAAAGCTCAAGAAGAATGTACCAGTAATATGGGATGACGAGTGTCAAAAAGCCTTTGACCGTATCAAATCCTATCTCGCAAATCCTCCCGTATTAGCGCCAGCACTTCCCGGAATACCTCTTAGGTTATATTTGACGGTTACCAAAGAGACAATGGGAGCCATGCTAGCACAAGAGGTAGAAAACAAAGAGAATGCAATCTATTACTTAAGTAAGAAGATGCTCGAATACGAAACACGCTATACACCACTCGAGAAATTGTGCCTCGTTTTAGTGTGGGCCACAACTAAGTTGAGACATTACATGTAGGTGCATACCGTTTTCGTGGTATCTCGATTAGATCCACTCAAATACTTGTTCGAGAAATCAACGCTCAATGGACGTATTTCAAGATGGATAGTCAACTTAGCCCAGTTCGATGTGCGGTTTATGCCACAAAAAGCTATTAAAGGATCTATGGTGTCAGACTTTCTGGCAGATTTTCCAATAGAAGACTCGACAACAATACAGGACAACGAATTTCCAGATGAAGATTTGATGGTCACCGAAGATGATACTTGGACCTTGTATTTTGATGGAGCCTCAAACCAAAAGGGATGTGGCGTCGGAGTGCTACTATTATCACCTAAAGAAGAACACATCCCAATCTCAATAAAGCTCGATTTCGACGTTACCAACAATGTTGCTGAATATGAAGCATGTGTGGTAGGCCTTGAAAAAGCTCTGGCATTAGGAGTAAAGAAGTTAAGGATATTCGGAGATTCCTCTCTAATCATCAATCAAATATCTAAAAGGTGGAAAGTAAGGAGCGAAAGCCTAGCCCCTTACCAAACTTATCTGGAAACTCTTACCAATCAGTTAGAGAAGGTGGAATACACATATCTACATAGAGAAGAAAATCAATTTGCTGATGCGTTGGCAAGATTAGCCTCAATGGTTAGGATTCCCACGGATATCGAGCAAATGCCTCTAACTATCGAAAATAGGCACAAACCGGCATATATACAGGCTATAGAAGACGACGACCCAGTCCAAGACGAAGATGAAGAACAAGAAGAAGAACCATGGTACACAGACATTCTCAACTATGTCACCAATGGAGAATACCCTCCTCATGCTGACAAAAGAGCAAAAGGAGCCTTGAGACTTTTGGCTTCTCAATATGTACTCATAGACAACGAGGTACATAAAAGGGTACCTAAAGGTCGAGCCCTCCTATGTGTAGGGAAGGTGGATGCACAAAGAATAATGAGAATGGTCCACGAAGGAATCTGTGGAACTCATATAAATGGCAAAATGTTAGTCCAGAAAATAATGCGAGAAGGGTATTATTGGACTACCATGAATAGGGACTGCCATCAATATGTAAAAAGATGTCCTAAGTGTCAAATTTATGCCAATTTACAACACGTTCCTCCATCTTTGCTCTACACCTACACGTCACCTTGGCCATTCTCTACATGGGGAATTGACATAATTGGCAAGATCACTCCCCCAGGGACAGGAGGCCACGAATTTATTCTAGTAGCAATTGATTACTTTACGAAGTGGGTTGAAGCGCAATCATATGCTAAACTCACCGCAAAACATGTAGCACTTTTTATCGAGAGAAATATCATTTGTCGATATGGAGTCCCACATGAAATGATAAGTGACAATGGAACTCACTTTCAAGCGGAATGTGAAGAATTGCTACATAAATATGGTATCCAACATCATCATTCGTCCCCTTATAGACCTCAAGCAAACGAAGCAGTCGAGGCAGCTAATAAGAATTTAAAGACTATCATCGAGAAAATGACAGAAAATTATGAGGATTGGCCTGACAAACTTCACTTTGCATTGTGGGGTTATCGCACGTCAATCCGTACGTCAACAGGAAATACACCATTTTCTTTGGTATATGGAATGGATGCCGTACAACCTGTCGAAATAGAAATACCATCTCTACGTATTGCGCTAGAGAGTAAACTCGATGAAGTCGAATGGACTAGGGCACGATATGAAGAATTGATTCTACTCGACGAAAAACGACTAGAAGCTCTACATCACACTCAGTGCTATCAAACTCGTATGGCTAGACATTTTAATAAGAAGGTCAAGACAAGAAATATCAAAGTAGGAGATTTGGTATTAAAAGCGCTAAGAAAAAATGTTTTAGATCCAAGGTGAAAGTTTAGACCTAATTGGTCTGGCCCCTACATTGTCAAAACAATCCTGTCAGGTGGTGCAGCAAAATTAACTGACATGGATGGCAATGAATTCTCAAACATGACCAATCTTGACCAACTTAAAAAATACTACCCATAATTACTTGAGTAGGACACTCAAGAGAGCTACGTTCGGCCGGATTCCTTAAGAAAGGATAACTAGGCAACCCATTACGGGTACGGCCACTTTATTTTTCGACATCTCCGCGTTCCAGAATCAACAAAAAGTCAACAAAAGTCAGAAAAGCAACTGGCGTCACAGAACAGAGTCTGGCGCCAGCCAAAAGCCATTAGCGCCAGGCGATGGAATTGGCGCCTGGCGCCAGACCTCAATAGCTGGCGCCAATCTGCAATTACTGACGCCAATTCAGTCATAAAATCTGGGCGAATTTCGGTGTTTTTTTCGGAAAATTTTCGACTTCCGTACTCGAAAGATTTCCGAAAATTAATTTTTTTCGGTTTTTCATTGCTTTAATAAAATAAATTTAAAGTAACAATTTAATTGAAAGCTGAAATTTCATTAATGAAATAAAATTGCATTGTTAATGGAATTTAAATAAGGCTGAAAATAAAACTTAAGAATCTAATAAATCTAAAGCTAAGCAATGTTCTAGTCTTTCTTCTCCTTCTTTGCTCTTTTCCAATTCTTTTCCGCCTCCTCCTCTTCATCCATTACTTTAGCTAGTAGGCATCCTTTAGAGGACCTACATTTCAATTTTAGAATAGATTGTTTCTCCTTCAGCTAGCACCCCATGCTTCTTTTCCACCCAAGCCTTCTTATCTGTAGCTTTCCTTTTCCCCTTGTCTTTAGTAGTATTCTTCTTCTTAGGCATTATAGGTGTCTTGAACTCAATTCTTGCACCTAAGCGTTCCTTGGCCGGTGTCACCCTGTCACCTAGACGATTCTTCACATCGGTTCTACCCTGATCAATTGAAGACTTCTTCAGCAACCACTTCTTTACATCATTAGGTAAAGAAGGGGGAACCTTTTGGGTAATCACTTCCCATAAAGGTCTAGCGCTCCAGTAAGTGTCAAATTTATCTACTTCTTGAGATATGGGATACTCATAGGGAGGACGAAGATCCCCGGAAGGAATATTTTGAAGCAAGCCATATTGTCTCTTTACTCTGCAGGGGTAATAATATGTCATGCGAGACAAGCTTGGAAGACGGCAGAAAGGTTGCTTGTTAACACCAACCATCCTTTTTATTTTTCACCATGGGATGACCCACTTGATAGCGAAATCACGTGATTCAAAGACTTTCTTCCACCCATGGCGCCCAATTTTAGGGATGCGCTTCTTTCTTCTCACAAAGCAAGTGGGCGTATAATCTTCGATGTCGTCCGGAGGGCTAATTAATCCTAGCCTCTCCATTAGCCACATCTGTAAAAAATTCCAATGCAAATAAATTAATATTACAATACAAAAATATGTTTTTTTATTTCTGTAATTAAAAATATTATTTTTCTACCTGTAATAAAATTGGAGAACCGCGAAGAGGTGCTTTTGGGTCCCTTTTCAACTCATCTAGACTAATCATAGTCTCTCCAACTATCAATGGCATTGGATTTCTCCCTGATTCAATTTGTTCTAGCACAGTGGTTATAATTGATTGACCCTCGTTAATTTTACCACTACTAAGACAATATTGATTAAGCATGCAGAATAAAAACGCCCTTCTTCTATATATGTGAAAAGATTCAAAAAGCGGTTTATCAAAATAATAGCGTGCGAATTCTTTTAAGTTCACTACGTTGCCATCTACTATCTTTGATAAATCCCTTTCCTTCAAGTTAAAAAAGCTCTCAAAATCCTTATAGTAATATGCATCTACTCTAGGGATTACTACCAGGTCTATTGCAGGGAAGCCTAAAATAGCACCAAATTCCTCTGGCAAAGGGCTAATTTCATCATACCCTATTCTAAAACAATGTGTATCAATGTTCCAATATTCTAAAACAGTATGTATGAAGTCTATGTCTAGATCTACCCCTTTAATACCATAAATTCCCCCCAAGTGAAATAAATCCAATTCTTTTCTTTCTCTAGCATTGAGAGATCGACACCATTCATGAGAATAATGGGTGAAGGTTTTAGTGGCTACAGACATGATCATTATTTTTTCTAAAGAGAAGAATAATTTTTTCGCTGGAATTATGTGAAGAATCGGCTGAGCAGGGGGCTATTTATGCACAAATTACGAGGAATTTCAATCTGAATGAAATACGGAGTCAGCGTCCATTGGAGTCAAAAACCCCGATATTGGCGTCACACAACAGCTCTTGGCGCCACACGCTAGAAATAGCGCCTGGCGCCACGCGCCACAGGCTGGCGCCAAGTCAGCAGGACAGCCACGCGTGCTCAGTTTGCGTTTTGATATTAAATTGGAGTCGGTTAATGACTTTATGGCCCTGTTTTAATTTCTTCTAAATATCTTTTTCTTAATTAATTAAATATAGCAATTATTTTTAGTTATTTTTTATTTCCTTTTTTTGGATTTTATATTAAAATTCAAAAATCAGCCTTTCTCTCCGTTTTATTTTTCCTTTTTATTTTTCCTTTTGGGGGAGAGAGTCGGATAATACCCTCCATCAATAATGAAAATGACGGAATTTTTGCGCAAAATTGTTATCACATTTGCACACACTAACATACACTAACATAATAATAGATAATAATGAATTTACAATAAACAAAGTGTCTAAATAACAAGTCAAAGACAAAGTTCTATAAAAAGTCAAAATAAAATGCATATATAGAAATGAACTACGGCGCCAGAGGACGTAGGCCCATCATGCCATAAAACTGCGCCGTCCGAGGAGTCACCTCTCCGCCAACTCCGGCCTCAGCACCAGTTCCAGTCTCCATAGGAGGAGGGAAACTCAAAACAGGACCGCTCCAACCAAGGTCAACCTGAGGCTGAGACCGCGGAGGCTGCTGCGATAACGAGCCAACCTCGTGCATCCCACCACCTCTGAAAGCCGAGGTAGCCTCTCCTACCGGTGCAGTAGGAGCACCCTCAGAAGAAGACCCTGAGCCCTCAACAACGTCGGCTCGAGCAGCCTCGGAACGGCCACCTCTACCTCCTGACGAAGTGCGACGACGTCTCGAGCTAGACCTCGCCGGCTCTCTCCGGCCCTCAAGCCTCGTACGGGTGTGAGAAGCAATCGGCTGACCCAGCAAAAAGAATTAAATCAGAAGCAAGGTAAAAACTGAAGCATAGTGCAGAAATAATAAGTAAAGAAAAGTTACCTCTCGGAAAGTGTCGTCTCGACGACAGGTAGCCGCATTCCTCATCCGGACGAGTTGACTCTGGAAGGCATCTATGCATCGTGCCATAGCCGAAACCACCTCGCGTGAGAACTGTCAAGGAAAGTTAAGTCAGTAAAAATGCATGATAACTGAATATAAGATTCTGAATTAAAACTAGGCTTACCCTAGTCTGGTGACGAGGAATCGATCGCTCCACGAAGCGCTCGCCCTCAGGAGCCGGAGAAATCATCTCCTCGATCGGCCTGTACATCCCCTGGTAGTGGATGGACATACGGGGTGGCACAAACTCAGTGGGACCATCCTGCTAAGACAGAAAGAAATCAGCAAGGTATTACTTGGGGGCTACTTAGCGAAAAATAAAAAGCTAAGGATCTTACCCTCACATCCTCGGCCGGCACAGGGGCTGGAGCTAACAAAGGAAGTAGCTCCTCAGCATAAATCTGCCCAAGGATCACATGGGACTGCCAAAGAGAACCAGGCTCCTCAGCCATGCTCGACAACTCTCTCTCGTCGAACATGTGACGTGGTGGAGGAGCAGGAACAACAAAAATATCGGAAGAGTGCTGTCTAGAAACTCTCTCTCCTAAGTACACAATCGCTCCATAGGTCCCCAGAAAGTAGCGACGCTCAGCAGAGTACTGTGCGGCTAATCCAGGGACTGTCCAACCACCCCATGGTCGGTATACTACCTCAGGTCCCTATAAAAATACCAATCGGGTAAGAACATGTATAAAACGTCGCAGAAGAGCAAGATAAACACTAAAAGTCGTACCGAGATGATCCGACTCCGGACACGTGCAGTAGACAGGTCCGCCTGGTGGCCGCCCCAAGAGGCGCTCACCGGATACCCCCTCGGCGATGGTCTCGCCGGCGCAATGGAAGGAAAATACTCATAGAACCAGATCTACAAAAAAAGCTAAAGCATGAGTAAATGCTGCCTAACATATAGGGCTAAACTTTATAGGAAATAATGTTTACCTCTACGACTTTCCAGAAAGCAGACAGAGCAACGTTCGTCCTAAAGGACCGATGGCGACACGAGTCCCTCAGTGCGCGAACGAAGTCAGTATAGGCCAAGCTGGCCTAGTCATAAGTCCCGATCCGCCGGAGATTGCGAACAGCAGGGAGGTATTAAAGTAATGCCCTACTACCCTTGTCAGGGGAGAATGTCCCTGACAACAACATCAGCACAAAGATGCGCACCCGCTGCTCTCGGGTGGTCGCATCGTCGTCAAGAGCCGCTGCTAGCGTTGAGCGGCGAATCCCCCTAGCACTGAATTGAGCCGTCTCGACCTCAGCTCGGGCCCGAACAGCAATCGGCCCCAACAGTTCCTCGACCTCTGGAGAAAAGACGTCGATACCGCCGTCAAATGGCAGCGGCACAGAAGAGAACTCCAGTCCTGTGATGAGACTGAAGTCTGTAGGAGTGATCATCATCTCACCCCATGGAAAATGAAAACTGTTGGTGGTGTCCCAGAAGAATTCCACCAGAGCGCGTACTACGTGGTGACCCCCGCTAGAGGCGACCATAGCCTCGGAGGTCTCGAACAGGGCAACTAGTCCGCAGGACTCCCATAGGAGTCTCGTCTCTTGGTCTCTGGCGATATGCATCCTATACAAATCGCCTAGACCATCACAGCCAGAGCCGTGATGTCGTGTCCTCCCAGGCTCGGTTCCTCGTCTCACCCTCTCAGAAATGTGGTGGACAGGGGCAAAGAACAAAGTCTGCTAATCCCACTCCGGGAACCGACCCAACGAAGTGGACGGTGTGGTGTCGTCCTCCACGGGCTCATGCTCCCGTCTAGTGTTTCGGGACCGTGAACCTGAGCCTCGTTATCTAGCCATGTTACATTGTGCAAAATCATCATGAATTAAGGTTCTATAGTATCTAAAGGTTCGCCTAGCCGCATGATATTATGTTCGCAAAAACAGAGTACGTAGTACTAAAACAGAGCACAAATTCAAATTGAGCATGACAACATTTTTTCAAGTAATCAAACAATTTCTTGCAACACTATAGTGATTATTGTGACAAATTGAACAAGAATTGCTAGCAAAAACAACAACAACGAGCCACATTGTTCTTCACGACCTTAGGAGGTCCAACAATGGCAGATTGCTCATTTCTTCACCAAATTGAGTCAAACAAGTCTCAAATTACTCCCAAGGCAATATACAAACATAAACAAGCAATTTCATGGCATAAAACTTGATAAACAAATCAAATTGAGCATCATAAGTTTCGAATTTTCATGAAATTCGTGAATGGACATGCCAAAAATTCATAAAAACCGGTGTGAGTTGGAGGAATGCTTACATAGATCGCGAATATGGATGAGAAGAGCTTTGATTTGCAACTAATTTGAGGGAATTCGGTTGAGAAATGAGCGAGCAACGATCAATAGAAGTTTTCGGACTTCTCTCTGGCTGTTTAGCGACGAACAGAGCAAGAAATAAAACGGAAAATTGAATTTAAAGAAGAATCCGTGTTGGCGCCAGTCCCTAGGCATTGGCGTCACATTCTATACTTGGCGCCAAACGCCAATGCCAGCGTATGGCGCTAATGCCGTAAGGCTGGCGCTGATTGATTTTCAGCGACGCCAAGGCAGCCAGCCACCTGTTGGGGTTGTGCTAGCTTTCTGCAACATATTTTGGGTTCCTTGGTACGCCAGTTAGCCCCTCTAAGAAATTTGACATGATTAGGTAATCGGCTTGATTATGTAAAGTGATCGACCTGATGAAAAGATCGTCTAACTTAGCTTAAAGCGCCTAAGCATTGGCTCATTAGCAAAAAGCACCGACATATAGGTTCAAGAACGAAGGGCACCGACATACCGGTTCAAGAGCAAAGAGTGCCGACATACAGGCATAGCAAAGGCAAGTTCAGGCGAACTTTTAAGGATCGACAGGCGTGGATCTTCGGTATTTTCCTTTGGGAGATTATCGCATCAAATGAGGATGACTTCAAGAGAAGATGTCTTCGACATCATACCCTAGCTTGCGGAAATTTGTCACAAACAACTGAAGGTGATTTCAGGGCGGAATTGTCTTCGATCATAATTCCTAAGGCATGGAAGATGATCATAATGCGAATGAGAATTATTTCAAGAGAAATAATTTTCGATGATATTCCCATGGACGTGGAATATTATCACAGCGGAGAGGATAGTTTCAGGCGAAGTAATCTTCTAATTTGGAAGCAGTTATAAGGCGTAGCGGTTTTCAGGCGGGATGACATTCTCTAGCTTGCAGGAGGTCGTCAAAAACAAAACAAGCAGCAGCAATTGGTTACTTTCAGAGACGTGTGCTTGACGGTGCAAGATACGCATTTCTTAACTCTTTTATCTGTTTAACTAATGCTAGTTTTGTAGGTATCGGCGTTACAAGATTGGTTTAGGATCGCAGAACGTTCTGAATCATTCTCCGTCCCTATCGCTACTTTGACTTTTGTTTTCGAAACTTGCGTTTCTCCAAACTCAGTCAAAGTGGGGGCTTCTATAGACACCCATTTGTGTCTCCCCAAAACCAAACCCAGTGATGAGTACCTTTCACGTCGAATCATAATCGAATGAAGTGAAAGTGTGGAAAGTCTAGTGTTGCGGAAAGTTTTATTTTTTTTCTCTTCTCTCTGTTTTTAAAAACTTATTTTAAGAAAACAGCCAATCCAGTCTGGTTGGTCCATGATATGGGTCCAATAGTAGTGTAGTTGGATGGGGCTTGCAAAGACCTTTCCAACGATATATTATAAGCCCAATTCCAATGAATATTGAGGAAATTATGGCCAATTTACCAAACTGGGCCCGGTTTGAGCTTTATGTACGGCCCAATGATCTAGGGGAGGGCCTAATATGATTTATCATTCATAATGCAATTAGGAATGGTTTTAGTCTTCTAGATTCTTCTAGAAGTTTCTTTTCATTCCTAATTCAATTAGCATTGATAAATTGACTTTTGTTGACTTTTTAGAGTTTTAATTAGATCAAACAGCATTTTCGACTGAAATTATATTATTTTATCTTCCAGTACAGGAATTTTATCAGAATTTCAAAAACGTGTTGAAATCCAAATTGGCGTCCAACCCCAGGCCTTGTGCCTAGAACCAGGATTGGCGCCAGACGCCAGCCATTGGCGCCTGGCGCTAGCCACTGGTCCTGGCGCCAATGAGCCAGGGCTGGCGCCAAGGTGATTTTGTGGTCCTCAGACTCTGTTTTGATAAATTATCTTTTTTGGTTGATTTTCTCTATAAATATCGTATCAAAAACTCCGTTTTGATTCACTAAGAGTCACCAATTCTCTTTATTCTTAAGTTTTCTACAACCATCATTCACCAATGATCAATATTCATTGATAAATAATCAACTCTATTCATTCACAAAATTATTCGTTCAATTCAATTCTTTTCATCATCTTCATCTCTTTCATCAATAATTCTTAACATTCATTCATTCTCTCTTTTCTAATACTTTGCTTTTTAATACAAAATTCCGCATTCACAAGATCTAGAAACACCTAGCCATATTTGAAGTTGCCTTCGCCCTAGACGTGAAAGGTTTTAATTTCTGAGGGTTTGGTCCCAAATCTCTCTTTCAATTATTTAATTTAATTGTTTTGATTATTATTTTCCTTGAAGTTACTAACGTGTGTATTTTGTAATTAGAAAGAGGTACGAGGCATCCAAGTAAGTATTTTATTGGTTTAATTGATATTATGATGTATAAATCATGCTTAGATTGCTATTTTGATTCCTAGTATCATGTCTAGGGTAACTTTAATATCAAGTATGATTAAAAATATGATGCTTCCTATATTCTCCCTAATATTTTATTGATTATGATTATGATTGATTATTGATTATTTATTATGTTGCTTGATATGTATCATATTTATTATTGTTATTGCTTGATCACCTTTTATGTATGTTTAAAGGGAATTTGTATTTGCAAACACGCTTAATAAGATAATTAATAGTCTTGTTAGGGTTAATTGTGATTATAATTCAAGTGATCGCCAATAATAGTTTATTTGTGCATTATATTCAACCAACATAGATTAAACAGGTTTAGGGTTAATCCTATTGATTGTATGTTAATTAGAAAGCGCACATGAATACAAGCAGAATAAAGTAAAGGCCTATTATTAGGGCAGGTTCAATCTCTTTTAGGTTGGATTTGTACCATCATCCCCGGACCCTTATTTGGTTCATGACCTTATGGAGTTGACGATCTCTTAGATCGTTAAGGGGTGTAACCTTCATCCTATGAACGGTTTACAAGTTCCTTAAAAACTTGTTGGCGACTCTTTTGCTCTATCTTCTTCCCTTTTGGACGCCACCGTACTTTAGTGTATGATCACAGTGCGGTTCAAGCTAGTGGGATTTTAAAGGCTTGAAACTATTCCCTACAGTTGGGGTATTGGGAAAATCACTTGAGTGAGAGTTGAAAAAGGCATCACCATTGTGAAAACCTTTGAACTCATTAATCACTTGGGTTTTTGGTCAGGCCTTGCTAACTCCAAGGCATTGGACCATTTTCGGTGGTCAGGTTGTGGGTGGACTATCGTAGGAGGCCGTCGTATTTTCGAGGCTTGCTTTCGAAGTAAGAGCCCGTTCCGTTTGGGCAAAGCAGGCTCCAAAGGTAATTATCTTGTCTTAATCTTGTGATTAATTTATTTATGTTTATGGTATATTTATTGCAAGTACGGTCTTGGTTTTGGGTTTATTTCCGCGGTGAGTTGGACTCACCAAACCCCAACAACGATATCGGAATCCTCGCTCGTTTATTTTTAAAATCATAATATTTTTTTTCAAGGTGTTTTTATGGCTTAATTTTTCTGGTCTTGAAGTGCTAATTAGATTAGTAGCTCGTTTTATTTATTTTAACCTCGTATTAAAGCTATCATCAGCCCCGAACCCAGATTTTGACCAAAAAATAGTGAATTTTGGGTGAAAAACGCGTTATGGAAATGGTTTTTTTCCCTTTTAGAGCTCGGTTTTTACCAAAAAAAATGACCCGAAATGCACTTTTCGAGGGATATTTCATTTTGACGAAAAAATTTTAAGTCTTTCTAACCTTGAAAATTAATTGCATATTTATGGTGGTTATGTAATTGGTTCAATACATATTTTATATGCAATTTTAAACCTCTTTAGGCATGATTACTTGGTGGTAATTTATGTTTGAAAGCTTGGTTTTATTTTTCACATAATTGCAAACTAATTGCATTAAGTGTGAAATTGTTGTTCTTTGAGGCTTCCAAGTACTAAAGATTCAATCTTTAATTATGTTCAGTGATTGAAACTTATGTTACTAAATTCCATGAATTTTTTATTAAACTATGTTTATTTAATCATTTTTTGGTTGATTGGAATCATAAAGTTTGAAACTTTATGATAGAAAATTGTTTATCTTCACATTGGAAGATATAATTTTTCAAGGATTCACAAGTATTAAAGTTGGAATATTTATTGAACATATGTTCATTTTTCCAACTCCCTCTTATTTTGTCAAAAACTCAAGATTAATTTAAATTAATTAAATTAATAGTGAGTAATTGCCCTCTTATTTTTGTTACACCAAGTTAAACCAATTTAATTAAAGAATGGTTCTTGGGAATTATTTTGGTTAGATGCACTTTGAAAATTTTATTTTAAGTTAGACTTGTTTAAATTTTTCATTTTGCTCAATAAATTAGTTCTAAAATTAATTTAGAATTAATTATAATGTCACGGAAAATTTAGGATCAAAGTCCCAAGGCTATGGCACGCAAATAAAGGCATAAGCACCTTTGGCTAGCCAGGCTGCATAGCAGCCCGCATGTGGCTGCCAAGGAGCTGCCATGTGTGTGCGTGCAACCAAGGCGTGGCTGGTGCGCACGGCCGCAAGCAGCAGCATCATAGCGGCAACACGCTGCCTTGTGCCTGCGTGTGTGCGTGCTGTGTTGCGTGGTGCATGGAGCTGCTGTGGCGCGGATGTGGGGGCACGAGCATGGTGTGCTTGGGCTTGGTGCATACGTCGTGTAAAAGGGGAATATGCGTAGATGTTGCTTGCGAAGCAATGTAGTGCAATGAGTTCGTACAACATGGACATCAAGGGCCACGTTATTGATGTGTGAAAGTTCGCTGATGTGGGCGGTGTAACGCTTAGCGACATCGGGCCCACTCCCACGTTCATTGAGCATCAAACGGTTGTGCGGAATGTTAGCACTCCATGTCTTAGTGCTAGGCACTTAAGCATTTTGGACTATGTAATTTTTGCTTAAATTGTCATTTTAATTATTTTATTAATCTAATTTGGTTTAAATTATTTTAATAAATTTTGGAGGCTAGGCCTCGGGTTTTGAGCGGCATAGGCAAAATTTATTTTGATAAATTTTGGGTTTTACCGGCTTAATTTATTGGATTAATTGAGTTGGATGCGGAATTTAGTGGGAGCTTCATATTTTAATTGCGTTTATTTACATAACCGGTTGAAACAACTTTGACTAGTTATAATTAGACGTGTTAATTGGATTAACCACCTAGATTAGTTACTAGTTCACGCGTGTTTATGCATTGTTACTTGTTTATCGTTGTAAAATGCATGGGCCATTCACAAATAGTGAATAGATGAATGGAATGCATATTCTCTCACAGGTTTTATGAAATGGCAACTAGTGGGGCCCGATTAGGATAGAAAATACGGACTGCGATCCGTGATGTATTTTTATAAATCTAAATACGGTATGCGTACCGTTGAGTATTTTTGTACCTTAATATTTAGATTAGTCCTAATCGTAGATACTAGTAGTTGCATTTAATTATGGTCAAGTCTTGGAAGATGAAGCCATAAAGTTGCAAATGAAGACCTTTTGAAGATTTGAAGATCTCAAGGGGTCATGCTAGTTGCCAAATGCATCTATATTTATGTTTTTCGATAAATATATATGTTTATGTATATGAATTATATGTTAGATGCATGTTTAGGATTTCGAATGTTGTGATGATTAATTAAGTTCACTTAAATCAACCAACATAGAGACCCTAGGTCCCTAAATATTGAGTAAAACTTGCCATTTTAATTAAAACAACACTTACCAACCGAACGAGGGTAGTGGTGGGCTACGACAAAGCGAGGCATCACTACCTCTCCTAGGAGCGTAAGGCATACCGGGTATGCAAGTTGGTTTTGGTTGTACTCAACGATATGAGTGATGGAGTCCTAACATGTCGTGGCAAAGTGAATAAATTGTTTAGAGAGCATTAGATGCGACGATTTATTTAACCAGGAGTGGCTTGGAGCCATTAGCAAAGCGTTGCTTACCTTAGCAGATTGAGTGTTAAGACAAGCCAAAGCATGCTTAACCACTCTTTGTTTCTTCGGATCTTGGAATCGACTTATTCTCACCCAAAATGGGGACAACTTTAAATGTGTGAATAAGACGTTTTAAATAAGTTTGATTAAAAATGCATGAATTCAATCTTATTTAAATATCATAAATGGTTTTTTATTTCAAATTCTTTCAATTGTAGAATCATGTCTTCAAATAACTCAAACAACCAATTCTCGTTACGCTCAATTCTCGACAAGGATAAGTTGAGTGGGCCAAATTTTCTTGATTGGCAAAGGAATTTACGAATTGTTCTCATGCAAGAGCAAAAGGAATATGTCCTTGATGAGGAAATGCCCGAGGCTCCCAATGAGGAAGTGACTCAGGCTGCCCTAAATCGATGGCAAAGTGCCAATCGAGATGTCAAATGCATCATGTTGGCCACACTGTCTCCAGAGCTTCAAAAGACTTTCTTTGAGAAGGAGACAACTTTTGAGATCATTTCTGAACTGCAAAATATGTTTCAAGAGCAAGCCCAAACTGAAAGGTTTGAAACCCACAGGCAGACCCTTGAGAGAAAGCTCAAGAAAGGAGAGCCAGTCAGCCCACATGTACTCAAAATGATAGGATTGTTTTGAGAACATGGGAAGGCTTGATGCGGGGTATTCAACCGAGATGGCAATTGACATCATTCTCCACTCGCTGCATAAAGGCTATGGTCAGTTCAAGATGAACTATAACATGCACAACATTGAGAAAACTCTCACCGAGCTTCATGTTATGTTGAAGCAAGCAGAGCAAACGCTCAAGGATGAGGGGAAGCATGATATGCTCATGATTAAAAAGGGAAAGCCGTCCAAATTCTCAGGCAAGAAAAAGAAAGGCTTTAAGGGGAAGGGCAAGAAGAAAACCTTTCCGCCTAAGTCTAAAGCTACCAAGGATAACAAAGAAAAGAAGGTAGCATCTTCTAAATCTGATTTCGAATGTTTCTACTGTAAGAAGAAGGGACATTGGAAGAGAGATTGCCTCAAGTTCAAGGAAGATAAGAAGAACAGAATTGTTACTTCTGAATCAGGTATATTCGTTATAGACTTTAATTTCACTAGCTTAGCATCATGGGTATTAGATACCGGATGTGGCTCACACCTTTTTTCCAATTCTCAAGGACTAAGGAACGCTAGAAGGCTAGAGAACGGAGATGTTGAACTCCAGGTCGACAATGGAGCCAGAATTAGTGTCGTATCCGTAGGAACTCTTAATTTGTATTTGCCCACCGGGCTAGTTTTTTTTAACTAGATAATGTTTATTATGTTCCTAGCATTACCAAAAACATCATTTCAATTTTGGCGTTGGACGCCAAGGGTTTTGAATTTCAAGTAAAAGACAATGAATGTTCGTTTTATCTCGATAATGTTTTATATGGTATTGCACATTCTGAAAATGGTCTTTATGTGCTTGATTTTAGACAAACAAGTTTATAATGTGAATAATACTAACAAAAGACCTAAGACCATGGAGTCAAACCAAAATTACTTGTGGCATTGTCGTCTTGGCCACATTAACATCAAACGCATCAAGAGACTTCTACAGGAATGTGTTCTTGACTCTTTCGATTTAGAATTGTTTTAGAAATGCGAGGGATGTTTATTAGGTAAGATGATTAAGCGGCCATTCTCCAAGCTGGGAGAAAGGGCAGGAGACTTATTAGGACTAATAC
Organism: Chenopodium quinoa; assembly: GCF_001683475.1. NCBI lineage: Eukaryota > Viridiplantae > Streptophyta > Magnoliopsida > Caryophyllales > Amaranthaceae > Chenopodium > Chenopodium quinoa. The sequence continues at coordinate 933,077 of NW_018745324.1, forward strand.
ACACTGATGTATGTGGACCAATGAGCTCTACCACAAGAAATGGACACCGATATTTTATCACCTTCACGGAAGACTATAGTAGATATGGTTATGTCTACCTAATGTCGCATAAATCTGAATCGTTTGAAAAGTTCAAAGAATTTTAGAATGAAGTTGAAAATCAGCTTTGCAAGAAAATCAAAGCCCTTTGATCGGATCGAGGTGGTGAATACTTGAGCCAAGAATTCGATGACCATTTGAAAGAAAAGGGTATACTTTCAGAATTGACACCTCCAGGAACTCCACAATGGAACGGAGTATCCGAAAGGAGAAATCGAACCTTGTTAGACATGGTACGATCAACAACGGGTCTTAGTGATCTTCCTATCTCTTTCTGGGGACATGCACTTCTAACTGCGGCACCAACACTAAACCGTGCACCATCAAAAGCTGTAGAAAAGACTCCATATGAATTATGGACAAAGAAACCTCCTAGGTTGTCTTTTCTAAAGATATGGGGATGCGAAGCATATGTCAAGAAATTGATTTCTGACAAACTTCATCCCAAATCTGACAAGGTTTACTTTGTAGGCTACCTAAAATAAACCAAAGGGTATTACTTCTACAACAAATTGGAGAACAAAGTGTTTGTTGCCCGCGATGGTGTCTTTTTGTAGAAGGAACACCTTTCCAAAATGACAAGTGGGAGGAAAATCGAACTCGACGAAGTTCGTGAGGATGAGCAACAAAATCAGAATGACAGTCAAAGTGCTCAAACAGCATCTGTTGACGCAGGTCAAAATGATCAAAATGTGCAAAGTCAAACCGACAATGCAAATGCTCAATCCATTACCCTACGTAGGTCTCAGAGGCTGAGATCTCAACCTGATAGATATCTTGGTTTAGTATTAACCGAGATATCAGAGGACATCCTAATTATGGATGGAGATGAACCGGCAACCTACAAGCAAGCGATGGCAAGCACCGACTCTTCTAAATGGCAAGAGGCCATGAAATCTGAAATGGATTCCATGTTTGAAAATCAAATCTGGGACTTGGTTGACTTACCTGAAGGTTATACACCTATCGGTTGTAAGTGGATTTTCAAGATGAAAATCGACAAAGATGGAAATGTATTCATTTACAAAGCTAGATTGGTGGCAAAAGGTTACAGACAAGTTCATGGTATCGATTACGATGAAACCTTTTCAGCAGTCGCAATGCCTAAATCCGTTCGGATCCTCCTTGCGATTGCTGCATATTATAACTATGAAATATAGCAGATGGACGTCAAAACCGCCTTCCTAAATGGTATTTTGGAAGAAATTGTGTACATGACACAGCCTGAAGGTTTTGTCGATCAAAACAATTATGGGAAGGTTTGTAAGCTTAAGAAGTCCATTTATGGACTAAAGCAAGCTAGCAGAAGTTGGAATCTGCGATTTGATGAAGCCATCGGTAAGTTTGGTTTTATCAAGAATCCAAATGAATCTTGTGTTTACAAGAAGGTCAGTGGGAGTGACATCGCCTTCCTAGTCTAATATGTCGATGACATATTGCTCATTGGAAACAGCATTCTGTTGTTAGAGTCTGTAAAGGCCTGGCTTGGAAAATGCTTCTCAATGAAAGACTTAGGAGAGGCTAAATACATACTAGGCATCAAGATCTTTAGGGATAGATCAAAAAGGATGATTAGATTGAGTCAAAGTACTTTTATTGATAAGGTACTTGCTCGATTTTGCATGGAGGAGGGCCAAGAGAGGTCACCTGACAATGTCACATGGCATGACCCTAAGCAAGAAGCAGTGTCCACAGACACTTAATGAGCGGGAAAGAATGAATCTAATTCCATATGCTTCGCTTATTGGATCGATCATGTATGCCATGATATTTACTAGGCCAGATGTATCGTATGCCTTGAGTGCTACGAGCCGTTACCAATCAGATCCAGGAGAGGCCCATTGGACTGCGGCCAGAAATACCCTAAAGTACCTGAAAAGGAACAAGGATAAATTCCTGGTGTATGGTGGTTCAGAGGAATTAGTTGTGGAGGGTTATACCGACGCAAGCTTCCAGACAGACAAAGATGATTTCAAATCGCAATCTGTATATGTGTTCTGTTTAAATGGAGGAGCGTTCAGTTGAAAGAGTGCCAAGCAGAGTACAACTACAGATTCTACAACTGAAGCCGAGTACTTAGCAGTTGTTGAAGCAGCTAAGGAGGCTGTTTGGATTCGTTAGTTCATTGGTGAACTTGATGTTGTACCCTCCATAAAGGGTCCAATAGCCCTTTATTGTGACAAAAATGGAGCTAATGCTCAGGCTAGAGAGCCAAGGGAACATCAGAAAGTCAAACATGTCAAACGGCAGTTTCACATGATTTGAGAATGGAAATCAGAAAGTGAAATCAGAATTTGCAAAGTTGGAACAGATGACAATGTAGCCGATCCACTTACTAAACCTTTGCCTTAAGTGAAGCACAACAAGCACGTTGAGGCAATGGGAATCAGGCATGTAGGAGACTGGCTTTGATTTCTTTGTTTAGTGTTTTAGTTAAATTTTGAACATTTAATGTAAGACACTAAGAAAAATCATTCAAGTTTTGGAGTAATATAAATTTCATGCAATATTTTATCACTCCGTTTGCTATTTAATTGTGGTTTAGGATTAAATAATGAGTCCATTCGATTCTTGGAATATTCAAAATAGGGTATCAAGACCAGTCTTGGTAAGGAAACACCTATTAAGTGAACATTGAATATTATAAGAGAAAATTATCCCTAATCAAGGTCATTTAAACAATGGATGATTAATGACCAATTGAGATTAGTGTGTAGTCTGATTTATAGCATCGTTTCTTGTGCTACGAGGACATGATTGTCATAAATCATTTGCACATGTATTGGTTTAGAACCACACTGGATCGACCTATAAGAATACTTTAAGAGATAAAAAATCGTCATAAGTATACTTCTCATTATGGTTATCGGAACCTATTTCCTCGACCATAAGTATTGTGAGTTTTCTTGTTTGAGTACTAGTCCGCTTTGATGTCGTAAAAAGTCTGCTGTAATAGGGGATCATAACGGCAACACTCGGGCGGCTAGGTCCTCTTAGTAAGAGGAGCTACATTACAAGACTGGGAATGTCCCCCTACTAAAATAGGGAAGATATCTTTGTTGTATACAAGGCCTCTCGTAGAGCGAGACTATAAAAATGCATGGCCGTGCTCGGATGGATTTTAGAAATCATCTGTTTATTGACAGTCGGACTCAGAATCGAGAAACACTTCTAGACGTAATAAGGATGACGAAATAATCTTACCTTATATTTCATGAAGAGACATTAAGTGACATAGGAAAAAGGTTGTACACTAAACGCGCACTTGACCGGAAGGACAAGTGGGAGATTGAAAGGAATGGTGTCCTTCGAACAAGTGTACTATTCCGTTAGTGGGTTCAGAATTATTAGAAAGCTAATATATTCAGTAAGGTCAAGTGATCGGAATGCCTGGGTGGAGGCCGCTTCCGATAAGTAATATTAATGCATAATTAATATTACAGCTTAATCTTGACTGAACCCTTCGGGTCACACCCAAGCAACTAACGAACCGAAGGGACTAATTAATATTTAGACTTCGGGTATTCGAGCTTAGAGCGTCAAAACCGAACGTCGAAAGTCGAGTCGGGAAATAATAAAAGACGAGACATGAAAATAATAAATCTAAAAGACCAAAATACCCCTAGCATCGGAATGCCCCGAGCAAACCGAGTGCTAGGGGCATGGTGGCTAGCATCGCAATACTAGGCACAGCGTAGTGCATGCTAGTGCTGCTAAGAGGCTGCCTTGTGCGCGCTATTGCTAGCAGCCATGCCGCAACAAGCCACAACAGCTAGCAGCAGCATGGCTAGGCCATTGCGCGCATGCTAATGCTGCTAGGCTTGCTGGGCAGCCGCGGCTAGGCAGCCCACCTTGGGTGCCTTGGTGCCCAAGTGTGGGTGCCACGTGGCGCGAATAGAGAGGAGCTTGAAGGGGGGTGTTGGCCGGTTTTTAGAGAGGGAGTGGGGAGCAAGTTTAATCCCCCCTCCTCCAAATGGTCCTCACCTAACCTTTCACATGAGCTTGCCACTTGTTGATTTGTTACTAGTTTGATTATTAATTTTTTTTTAAGCTTTAAAATAAAATGGAAAAATCAAATTCTCCCACATTGATGGTAGAGCTTTTCACTCTCTTATTTTCCCTATAAATACCCAAGTTGGGGTATTGGGAAAATCACTTGAGTGAGAGTTGAAAAAGGCATCACCATTGTGAAAACCTTTGAACTCATTAATCACTCGAGTTTTTGGTCGGGCCTTGCTAACTCCAAGGCATTGGACCATTTTTGGTGGTCGGGTTGTGGGTTGACTATTGTAGGAGGCCGTCGTATTTTTGAGGCTTGCTTTCGAAGTAAGAGCCCGTTCCGTTTTGGCGAAGCACGCTCCAAAGGTAATTATCTTGTCCTAATCTATGATTAATTTATTTATGTTTATGGTTTTATTTATTGCGAGTGCGGTCTTGGTTTTGGGTTTGTTTCCGCGGTGAGTTGGACTCAAAAAATCCCAACAATATCAAGATAGTAAAAAATAGTATAGTTTAAAATGAGGGATAATTCAAGTGGTTAGAGCTTTCCTTTAGATTTTAGAGGATCTTGAGATTGATTCTAAATTTCTCATCACCCGCCCTTGTACCCCTGTAAACACACAAAAAAAAATGTTTATGGTTTTAAACTTTTCCAATCTTTCTATCTAAAAATCTAAAATTGAGTGAATGAACTAACTGAGATTTTAGATAAAATTAAGTTAGAATAGTCATTATGCATTGAGTTAGGGTGAGTTTATCCCCAAACTCAAACTCAGACTCTATACTCTGTCACATCAGCTTTCCACTAACTTTTAATTACTTTTTTATTATTCAAACTTACACAAAACTCTTTCCGTTTTCACACATTTTCCCAAGACCCACTCTAGACTCACTTACCCTCCTAAATATTAACATTAATTTATTTCTACTTCTATTTCTTTTATAAAATTATTTTTAATACTAATGATATAATGTCTATTTGTATATATTGTAATTTGGGAAGGAAAAAAAAACTTTGTGCAGTATAATAATTAGGGAAAAAAAATTAAATTAAAATAAAACTTGTAATATACCTTGGTAATTTAATGGCAAGCTGCACTAAAAAAAATACATAAAATATAAAACAGCGATAATTTTGAATACAATACAATAACAATATTTCTAAAGCATATGAAATTTGAAGGTAAGTGAAACTTAAAAATACATGAAAAATAATTATCTAGCACCTCCTCCAAAACGTGACCATATATGCTCCATCAAGTCATGTTCTAGCTAATGACATTGAGTTCGGTTATGAATTCGAATATGATTTTCAAAGTGTCGATCCCGATTTGCATAATAGTTTCTAAGAAGACCATTATGAAGTTTGGGTGCTTCTGTTTGATTCGCAGCTACATAATATTGGACATCTCGTAGTGGATTCATTTCGTTGTTATTGTCTCTTTCATCTACAATGATCATATTATGCAATATGATGCATGCTTTCATGACATATCCTACTTCAGTTTTTTTTTTTTTCAACGAACGAGCTAGGCTACATAAAGTTGCAAATCTCTTTTGGATCACTCCAAACGCTTGTTCTATATCCTTTCTTGCGCCTTCTTGATATTGAGCAAAACGTTTCCTTTTCTCTGAGAGCACATTTGCTCGAGGAATAGATTTGACAAAAACTGGCCATTCAGGATAAATATCATATGCTGGATAATATCCTAAATTGTTCATTGTTTCATTCATTGTGTATTGAATATCAGAGCCTCAGCCGTCCAGAAGCTCATCAAATATTAGAGATCGACCCAATACATTGATATCATTGTTGGAACCTGCAACATCAAAACAGGCATGCCAAATCCATAAATATTTTGAAGCTGCAACTTCAAATATCATGGTAGAGACCCCCTGATCACCTCGAGTGTACATGCCTTGCTATGGAACCGGACATTTATCCCATTGTCTGTGCATACAATCGATGCTTCCTAGCATACTAGGAAATCCAAGGGACTCGTTCACTCGGAGAACACGCCGGACATCATCGGCAGTGGGCCTACGTAAATATTGAGCCTCATAAATCTCGATCACCCCTCTACAGAAATTCTTTACACATTGAAGGGCTGTATTTCTAGCAATACTTACATAGTCATCTACGACATCACCAGCCACTCCGTAAGCCAACATTCGAATGGCAGCAGCGAATTTTTATAGGGGTGATAATGAGATTCTGTCGATGGACTTAATTTTTTGTTGAAAATATGATATTTATTCTCAAGATCCTTCACAATGCAAATGCATAGCTTAGACGTGGCAATCCTGACCCAGACCCGAAGGCCCGACCCATGACCCAAAATCGACCCGAAACCTGTGACCCGAAATCAACCCGAAACCTGTGACCCGAAATCGACCCAAAACCCGAATTAACCCGACCCGACCCATACCCGACCCGAAGTGGAACTGACCTCACCTTGACCCGAAACCCGAAATGACCCAAACCAAAACGACCCGACCCGAGATGACCCGACCCAAAGTTGACCCGAGACCCGAAAAAACCCGACCCGAAGTTGATCCGAGACCCGAAGTTGAACCGACCCGAAAATGACCCGACCTTTAACTTCTTTTTTAAAATAATTATATAAGTTATAAAAAGTTTATATTAGGAAATTATACATTAAAATAGACCCAACAACATCTTACATGACTACATTGACTTTCATATAATAGCTAAAAAAGATGGTCAAAGGGAGATGTGTGAATAGTGCAAAATGTCAAATCGTTAAGAATAATTTGAGACGGAGGGAGTATAAGAATAATTCAAAGAAATTATTACAATAATGACAATGATAATAAGAGTACGTATTAAAACTAAGATCAATAAGAGAGTGAGGTATAACTGAATTAGTTAGAGCATCCCTCTTAGTTTCAGGAGATCCTGAAAGTGATTCTCAGCCTAAAGTTCTAAACACACACAAAAAAAAATGTTAATAAAAGTCAAACAATTACTGTAATCCATGAAAAAAATAGCCTTAATAAATATAGTGAGTTTTTCGTCAAAAAATAAATAAATATATATACAGAGTTGAATTTAACCCAATGAATCACCCGAATATGACTCGACTAGAAGTTGACCCGACCCGAAGTTGACCCGGAAATTGAACCCGAAAATTGACCTGACCCAAACTGACCCGACCCGACCCGAAAATTAACCTGACCCAAACTGACCCGACCCGACCTGAAAATTGACCCGACCCAAACAGACCCAACCCAAACTTGACCCGACCTGAACTCGACCCGAACTGTTGACCCGATACCCGACCCGAACCGATTATCAGTCGACCCGAAATCAACCCAAAACCCGAAATGACCCGACCCGAACTTGACCCGATAATCTTTTGACCCGAACTTGACCTGACCCGAAATGACCCGACCAATACCCGACCCGAATGACCCATTTGCCAGGTCTAGCATAGCTCCTTTCTCATTCGAAACCTCAGGCAAAATTATTGTTTATTATACACTGGATTATTTGAGAAATAATCATTTCATATACGCTCATGACCTTATCTCTCTGTGTATTCTCGCTTCTTTTTCGTTTTTCTAACATTCTCTCTTCTTTCTCGTTTTTCTAACAATTTTTTGAAATTTCTTTCAATAATATAATGAACAACAATAAATTTTGAAAATATATCAATGATTAGACTATACAATGCCACTGTAACATACAAAAATTGTCATATGCTAATACAAAGTTGAATTTGACAACTCAATGAAAATACAATTATTACTATTATTATTATTATTATTACTATTAACTAATGTGGAAAATTAAATAATAAATAAAGTTATAATTATATTTACTAATATGAATTTGAATTAAACATATTTTTTTTATAAGACTTTAAATTAAATATAATATTACATCATTTACTACGTTCTAATATTACTACAACTAATACTACTACTACAACTAGGGGAGGAGCCAGGTAGGCTTCGTGCCCCCCATGGCCCAATCGCCAATCCCTTTATTTTTAAACCTGCCTCCACTTAATATTTAGTATAAAATGTTAATTTATGTATAGTTAGAGTGATGTTAAGTTATTAGCTCAACTGGTTATACCCTTATTGTTGCCAACGCTAGACCCAAGTTCAAATCTTATAAGCCTCAATTGCTTTTATTTATTTATATATTTTATATTTTTTAACCCAATTCTACTTCTTTTATAGTTTTGCCTACTGTTTTCATTTCAATCTTTCTTTTATAATTTTACCTATAATTTTAATTTCCTAAATTACGTAGCTTACATAGTTACATTTTTTTTTATTAACTAGTAAAATTACCATCAATTATTAATTTTTTTTTTTTTTGAAAACTAGCCAAATTTAATTAATACCAGTGCATAAAAAAGAACTTTTATAATAAGAAAAGCAGTATCTACAATTATACATTACTATTTTACTTAATACGTAGTATAAGTCTTGGCCTCCCTAAATTTTATTTCCTAGCTTCGCCCCTGACTACAACAACAACAACACTACTACTACTAGTCTATTTTGACTACCACTACTAGTTTTACTAGTACTACTACTAAATTTTTTCTCATGTATTTTTCTTTGTAAAGGACCCATCTTGCTGACGTCGGCATATAAGAGATGATTTTCACGTTCTTGTTTTTTCAAATCTGCCACCCTGCTAGCTGATTGTGCACCACGTACTAGTAGAAAAACATAAATGAGCACCGGTGCAATATGGGCCCATATTGCACCGGTTTTGAACCTATCTAGATTTAAGGGATGCCAAAAAAGTAAAATAATCGCATCGGTTCTATCGGTGGCAGTTCTTAATTTTGGCACCGGTTAACCGGTGCTAAAAACTTTGCTGCTTTTTTTTGTTATTCACCGGTTATCCGGTGCCAAAAAAGCCAAAAATTTTTTTTTTTTTGCTTTTCTCACCTAAAATTGTAGACAGAATGTTATATATATACATAATATACTTGAAACTGATAATTTCATTGATAACTTTTAATTTTACACTTGCAAAAAAAAAAAAAAAGTTATATTCAGTATAACAAGAGCAACAACAACTTCTTACAATCACTAGCACATCAGCAGCATCCCAGTAGCAGAACAACAGTAGCTCCGAAGCAGCAAGATAAACAAAAAGATAGAACATAACTCATTATAAACTATGAGAATATATTTGAATTGACAGCTTAATTTCTATTGCAAAAGTTTAAGAAAAAAAAAGGGATATCTTTGATCCATTTGCTGAATGCTTTACCTTCTCCATGAAATTTACGAGTGTATCAGCAAATTTCTTTGGACTATTCCCACGAACAAAATGGAATGATACTTTGTCCATGTCCTACCATTATGAAAGTATAGTGGATGTGAGTTATACCATTACACTATAAGAAACAATGAAATAATGAACAAAAAATAGAATTACATCATGCAGACCGACCATATTTAAAAAAAAGGAAGCATTAATTGCCCAAATGAAAGAGATCATGCTTCTCAAGAATGATTTAACATAATAATTTTTATAAGACGGGAAGCTTGGGGCCTATGCCATTAGTATGACATTAAACTGGTAGTTCAACTAGTTAATTCAAGAGGTAAACATGTTATCTAAGTCATGACCATGTCTTTAGAAGTGGATAGACAACTTCAACGAATGCTTGACTAAATGGATAACAAGATAGAAATCAGTCAGCACCATCACATTTTCTAAACCACATACTGTCTTTTTTCAGTAAACTTACATTTTATCATCAATTAAAAAGATTTAGCCATGAAAATCATTTTTTAAAAGGATGAAAATCAGACTTCAACAGATCATTGTTTATCTTAGAACATGTAATCTAATTAAATTAACCAAACAACCACAAGACTATCCAGTTGCCATTCTTGTATCAACTTACCACCTCATGTGTCTTAGAGTAGATGTACTCTGCAAGCATAGTATGTAGCTCCCGAGAACCATTTTTGTCAGGTCCAAGTTCGATGGACCACCTAAGCAATACAACAAGTAGCAATTCAATAATTTTTATTTAACAAAATATGATCATAATCAATAATATTAATGCATCCACTTAATGAAGTTAGTACACTTGTATTATCCCAAAATAAGAAAATAACCCATTAAAAACTAGAACAAAGCAACAAATGTCTTGTATTTGGCAATCTAGCAAAGCCATACTAGTTCTGCAAGAATTGAATACCAAAAAATAAGACACACAAATCAAATTATTCCCAAGAACAAAATAAACTCCCAACAACAAAGAATAATACCACTAACTCACATCCAATGTTGGAACTTAACAGAACGAATTCAAACCAAATCGATTTTCCCTAAACAGACTAAACTCCTTTAACAAAGATTTTTTGGACATCATTAACACACATATAAACATTAAGCACATACATTCAGATACCAAACATAGTAATATTAACTAATCAAAAGGGAACAACAAATTTAATAAAATTCATCCAAAAGGTTGTCATACAAATTACCAAGAAATCAAATTAAGAATGAAATGAGAGGAGATAGAAATCATATCGTAAGGAGTCCAACCAACGCTTCAAGGTGCTGCATGCAGAATTCATATCCTAATGAGCAGGAGGTAGTGACCATGTGATACGGCATCAACAATTCAACGCAGCCACTCAATTCAACAAGAGACCTTAAAAGTCAACAACCCCAATTTTTTTTTTTATAAAAAAAACAAAGAATCAATCAAATTAAGGAAGTTAACCTTTATGGGTATGTTAAAATTCAAATCAACACGAGTTAATAAGTGAATAGTTGATTTTTGGATCGAAAGAACGAAATAAAATGCAAAGTACTAATATTAGATATGCAAGACACCCAATATAGTATTCACAATACATCCACAAATCAAACACTAGTAGAAAAATGCAAATGACCACCAGTTCAAAACCCCCCTATGCCACCGGTTTTGAGCCAGTGGGCATTTGAGGGATGCCAAAAATAAAAAAAAAATGCCATCGGTTCAAAACCGGTGGCAATTCTTTAATTTGGCACCAGTTAACTGGTAGCAATTCTTTAATTTTGGCACTGGTAAACCGGTGGCAATTGTGCAATATAAAATAATTTTTTTTTTTCATTTTTTTTCACTTCAAAATCAGAAGACACTTAAATATAATCATAATATACATAAATCACATATATATTCATCAATAAATTGTTAATTTACAATTAAAATAATCTTTCTTTGAATCGCTTAAATCTGCAAAAAAATTAAAACAAAATTAAATCTTCAAAAAAAAAATATCGTGGTGGATAACCACCTACAACCCATGACCCACCATCCCACCGCCCACCTAAGACAACCGAACCACCCTATCACCCACCTAAAACCACCCCATCAGCCACCTAAAATGATTGAACCACCCCACCACCCACCTAAAACGATTGAACCACCCCACCACCTACCTAAAACAACTGCCTCCGTAAATAACACCCAAAAATTAACAAAAGCAAAAAAAATGAAAAAAAAAAGATACATACCTTCATTCGACCACTCAAAACCTTGAAATTAGGTTTACGAGGCCAAATTCGACCATGAAAACTCTAAATTTTAGAGTTTTCATGGTCGGATTCGACCTGAAAACCTATGATTTCATGACAAGGAGAGAGAAAGTTAAAAAATAAGCTCGATGGTCATAAAACTCAAACTTCTCAATACATGCACATAATAGCATCACATATATAAGCAGATATCTTATCAAAACCGAGAACTACCCTATACACAAAGACCTCAAGACCTCTCCTAAGCTAGACATTTGATTACCGCTTGCCTCACTAAAGTTTACACAATGAGGAACATCTCCCCTCTAATCTAAAGCTCGACACCGACCCCGATATAACAATGGATGGGTAAGAAGAGAAGGGAACGGTAAATACAAATGTCTACATGCTACTCTCATCATCCTCTCTTGGCAGTGATGTCAAATAATTGTATGCAGGGTCTACATTGCCGGCATAAGGGGGTTGATCCACGTAGGGAGGAAGACCATAGTTGGGGAAACTTCGGTAGTGACCTAAATCTGGTGCACTACTCGTGCCCCAACCACTATCATACCCGGGTGGAAACCTAAAGTATCCAGTGAAATGGTGGTTATCGATCTCCTCAGGAGCCATATTATCACATGTCTCGGGGATGTGGTAATAAGAAGGGTCCCCTCTAAAATCACAACCCCCTGGGTTGTGTATAATCATAGGGAGTGAAGTATCATAGCTCCGAAATGGAGCTATAAGGTCCTTGCCAATAAGAGTAGGTGGGTTGGTTGTTGTTCCAACCCGCAACCGGCCCTGTTGAACGGGGAGATTAGGGTAGTTGGCATAGGCGAGAAAGTCTCCCCTCTAAGCTTGGTGTTGATTCAATTTTACTTTATTTTATTAATGCAATTTCTAGCTTTTTAAAATTAAACTAACTTTTACATTAAAAATTTTATTAAGGCAATGAAAACGTCTTGAATTTTCCTGAGAATTATCCCGAGAAAGTCTCCCCTCTTTGGTTAGCTTCCTGTCGCCATACAACAGTTGTGGCGCTTTGCACTAGACTCAATTCTTGCGCGCCAGCTTTCTATTGTTGACGAATTGATTTCTTTGAAGATTAAAGTGGCTACACCCTGTAAAGGGTCGCCTACGTATCTTTTCCTAAGGAATCAGGCCAAACGTAGCTCTCTTGAGTATCCTACTCAAGTAATTATGGGTAGTACTTCTTAAGTTGGTCAAGATTTGTCATGTTTGAGAATTCATTGCCATCCATATCAGTTAGTTTGCGGCACCCCCAAATAGGATAGTTTTGACAATGTATGGTCCGGACCAATTAGGCCTAAATTTGCCTTTTGGGTCTAGAAAATTTTTCCTTAATTATTTTAACACCAATTCTCCTACTTTAATGTATCTTATCTTGACCTTCTTGTTAAAGTATTTAGCCATACGAGTTTGGTAGCATTGAGTATGATGTAGAGCTTTTATTCGTTTTTCATCAAGTAGAATTAGCTCTTCATATCTCGCTCTAGTCCATTCGACTTCATCAAGTATACTTTCCAACGCAATACATAGGGAGGGTATTTCTAGCTCTACAGGTTGTACGACATCCATCCCATATACTAGGGAGAATGGCGTATTTCCTGTTGATGAGCGAAATGACGTGTGATAACCCCAAAGAGCAAAATGAAGTTTGTCAGGACAATCCTTGTAATTTTCTAGTCATTTTCTCGATGATGGTATTTAAATTATTATTGGCTGCCTCTACTGCACCATTTTCTTGAGTCTTATATGGGGAAGAATGATGATGCTGAATGCAATACTTTTGTAGCAATTCTTCACATTCTGCTTGAAAGTGAGTTCCGTTGTCACTTATCATTTCTTATGGGATTCCATATCGACATATGATGTTTCTGTCGATAAAGAGTGCTACATGCTTTGCAGTGAGTTTTGCGTATGACGCTGCTTCGACCCACTTTGTAAAATAGTCGATTGCTACTAGGATGTATTCGTGACCTCCTGTCCCAAGGGGAGTAATCTTCCTAATGATATCTATTCCCTATGTTGAGAATGGCCATGGTGAAGTGTAGGTGTAAAGGAGTGATGGAGGAACGTGTTGCAAGTTAGCATATATTTGGCATTTAGGACATCTTTTTACATAGTGTAAACAGTCCTTATTCATAGTAGTCCAATAATATCCTTCGCGCATTATATTTTGGACTAGCATCTTTCCATTCTCATTTGTTCCATATACTCCTTTGTGGAGTTTCTCATTACCCTTTGGGATTCCTTTTTTCCTACACATAAGAGAGCTCAACCTTTAGGTACCCTTTTGTGTAACTCATTGTCTATGAGTACATATTGGGAAGCCAAAAGTTTTAAGGCTCGTTTTGCTCTTTTGTTAGCGTGGAGTGGATATTCTTCTTTGGAGACATAGTTGAGGATGTCTGTATACCATGGTTCTTCTTAATCTTCTCGGACTACCTCATCGTCTTCTATGGCTTAAATGTAAGCCGCTTTACGCCTCTTTTCTATTGTCAACGGCATTTGCTCAATTTCTGTGGGAATTTTAACCATTGAGGCTAGCCTTGCTAAAGCATCTGCGAATTGATTTTCCTCCCTTGGTAGATATGTATATTCTACCTTTTCTAATTGATTAGTAAGAGTTTCTAGACATGTTTGGTAAGGGGCCAAGCTTTCGCTCCTTACTTTCCACCTTTTGGAAATATGGTTGATGTTTAAAGAAGAATCTCTGAATATTCAAGTTTCTTCACCCCCAATGCCAAAGCTGTATCGAGGCCTACAACGCATGCTTCGTATTCCGCAGCATTGTTGGTAACGTCAAAATCTAGCTTTATGGAGATTGGGACATGTTCCTCTTTAGGTGATACTAATAGTACTCCACCACAACCTTTTTGGTTTGATGCTCCATCGAAGTATAACGTCCTAGTATCATCTTCTATAAGCATTAAGTCTTCATCTGGAAACTTGTTTTCATGTATAGGCGTTGAATCTTCTATTGGGAAATTCGCTAGGAAATTCTAGACCACTGATCCTTTAATATCCTTTTGAGGCATAAATCTTACATCAAATTGGGCTAAGTTGACTATACAGCTTGATATTCTCCCATTAAGTGTAGATTTCTCGAAGAGATACTTTAGTGGATCCATCCGACATACCACATAGGCTGTATAGACGAGCATGTAGTGTCTTAACTTGGTTGTGGCCCACACTAATGCGAGACACAATTTCTCAAGTGGTGTGTAGCGTACTTCATACTTGAGCATCTTTTTGCTTAAGTAGTAGATAGAGTTTTCTTTCCCTCCTACTTCTTGTGCGAGCATAGCCCCTGTTGTTTCTTTGGTGACTATTAAATACAGCCTATGGGGGATTCCCGGGAGCGCAGGTGCTAGTACGGGAGGATTAGTGAGATAGACTTTGATTTTCTCAAAGGCTTTTTGACACTCATCATCCCATATTACTGGCACGTTCTTCTTTAGTTTCTTGAATATCGGTTCACATATCGTGGTTAATTTGGATATGAACCTACTTATGTATTGCAACCGACCAATGAATCTTCGAATCTGTTTCTCGGTCTTGGGCGGCGGCATTGACATGATTGCTTTGATCTTGGTTGGATCTATCTATATTCCTCTAGAGCTAATGACATATCCCAAGAGCTTTCCTGAAGTGACTCTAAAGGCACACTTAGATGGATTTAACCTCATGTTGTATTTCCTCAACCTTTCAAAGAATTTTCTTAAGGCTACTAGATGTCCTAAGCGATATTTTGATTTTACTATCATATCATCCACATAGGCCTCAACTTCTTTGTGTATCATGTCATGTAATAAGACAGTCGCTGCTCTTTAGTAAGTGGCACCCGCGTTTTTCAACCCGAATGACACTATCTTGTAACAGTAAGTGGCCCATGGCGTTATGAATGTAGTCTTTCCATATCTTCCTCGGCCATGAGAATTTGGTTATACCCTGCTTATCCATCCATAAACGAGAGAAGCGCATGATTTGTTGTATTATCTACCAAAATGTCAATGTGTGGTAAAGGGAAGTCGTCCTTTGGACTTGCCTTATTTAGGTCTCTATAGTCGACACACATTCTTACCCTTCCATCTTTCTTTGAAACTGGCACCACATTTGCAACCTATTCTGGGTATTTAGATACCCTGATAAAACCTGCAGTAGTTTGTTTTTGAACTTCTTCTTTAATTTTAAGAACTACGTCGGGTTTCATTCGACGCAACTTTTGTTTTATAAGTTTCTTTCCTAGAATTAGTGGTATTGTGTGTTGAGCTATTTCTCTATTTATTCCTGGTATATCTTGACATATCGTTGGTCATATGAAGATATACCAGGAATAAATAGAGAAATTATATGCATAAAGAAATAATTGTTGATGAAGAAACATATGACCAAGAATAGTTAGTGGTCATATGAAGATATGCTAGGAATAAATGACTAAATGCTACTGTAATACCCTGTATTTCCATACATATTTTTCTAATTAATTAAGTAAGAATTATTTTATAAAAAGGCTATTTTAGTAAATTTATTATTTAGAGCCAAAATAATATTTGAATTTTGGCGCCAAAAGTATTTTAAAAATTAATCATTTTTTTGGATAAGATATATTATCCATTTATCCTATTTTAAAAACTGAATTATTTACATATTTTGGATATTTTAATTAAAGAAAAATAATATTTTATTAATTATTTTATTATGGCCAAAATTTTCCAATAAAATCTAGGATATTTGGATTTTCCATGTATTGGTAAATAATTGGTAATTAATTAATTAATTAATTAATTATTCTATATTATTTTATACAATAATATTTAATTCCTTAAAAATCGAGCAAAATCTTCCTAAATATATTTATAGGAGTCCGAAAATTTGAGCTACGGTAAGCTCAAAATTTTCGGCCCTATTGAATTATTTTGGGGGAATTTAATTGGTAAAATTATATTTTTAATTATCTCCAAAAATCTCTTATTTTCCTTAATTCTAGTTCTCTATCTTTTTAATATCTAATCATCATATTTTCTTGCCAATCATACTTCTTAATTATTCCCCAAGTAATTCTAATTTCCTTATTATTTTTCATGACATACATACCTTCCATATTCAAGTATACAAAATCACCTTAATGTCCAAACTTTCCTTAATTCTTTTACTCACTTCTCCAAGTAATCCCTTAAACCTTACTTTCCATAATGTTTCCCAAATTCTCTTGCCATAATACTTGCATGAGCTAGCCTATAAATACCCCTTCATACCTCTCATATTCTTCACACCAAAAACCTAATTCTCTTCTTCTCTCTTCTTCTTCTTTTCCCTAAACCTTTTCATACTTTTCTTCTCCTCATTTTACACAAATCATCTTGTTTATCTTTGAAGCCAATTTTCAGGCACTTCTGGTCAGTTTTTTGGGTATTAACGTTTCACAAAAGATTGTTCCTTTCAAACAATACTTTAGGTTAGGCAGAAGAATCACCTAATTCAGAGTTATATTAAAGGAGTTTTGGCCTATGCAAGTTCTGCCTATTCTTTCCAACGAAAATTCAATTCTCTTTAAACCTATTCCTTTATCTTCTTCATGGTTAGTTTTCCAAAATACAAATACCTATTTCAAAGATATTTTTTTATATAAAAGTATTATTTTAAAAGACTTTTATAGTCCATGCACATTAGATTTGAGTTTATGTTGCGAAAACCTTATGGTTATGTTATTTGCAAGGTGTATTTGTGATTGAACTTTGAAAGTGCGAAGTGTTGATTGATATTCGGAATCAAGGTTCTTTTTGTGTGGTTTTTCTAGCAAGGATCAAGGTACGTTTAGGTGGCTAGATACCTTTGAAAGTGATTGGTTTTAATAACATGTTTTACATGATTTGATTGTTGATTGAATTAAATTTATTTGAATTATGATTTTGAAATAAATTATGTTTGAAGGTATTGACTTTAATAAAAGTATTTTGAATGGTTTGGATTACTTATCGTGTTTAAAAAAAGGAATTGATTTAAAAGGTTTGTTGAATTAAATAGAGGTTTTTAAAGGAAGAGTTGTTGATTTTGAAAAGTTATTATTAATATGAGATTTTATTCTCAAGTATTTATTTACAAGGTTTGATTTTGAAAGCATGTGGAATTAATTAAAAAGGAGTTTTGAATTATATTAGAACTATTAGATATTAAAAGGATTTATTGAACCATTGAATTATTATTATTATTAATGCTTTATAAGCATGTAAGTAATCCCACTATGCTGATTTGGTTTATTGATAAGGCCTTGGACTTTGAATGACCGTGTCTTTCCTCAAGAATAGCCTTTTAATATAAGAAGACTAGCTTGGGGGGTGTGCACACTTGGGTGAGGAATTGGATTAAAAAGAATTGGTTCTTAATAAAGAAAATGGTTTTATTAACTATTATTTTGAATATTGAATCATTGGAATCGTTTTGGAATAATGAGTTTTGAATTAATTATTGGAATTGGTTTTAAAAGCATGTTTGCAAATAAATTGAGTTTACACTATCTTGCACTTATCGTACTTAGCATAATTTGCAAATCTGTATTTCTTATTTGTTTTGGTTCGCCCTGTTTATCGTAATGGTAAGCAGTGTTGACTATTTTCATATGGAGTCATAAATGGCATATGGGAGTCTCGGGATTTGCTTCACCTAGTTTCAGAATGTTGGTCTTGTCTTTATTTTTGAGCACTCCTAACAATGTTACTATTTTTATAAGTATTAAAAAAATAAAGTTGAGTTTCCGCTGCAAGTTTTGTTGTTGAGTTAAGTATTTTGAGTAGCCTTGCGTAATCATGCGGCGGTAATACGCCCAAGTCTATCTCTACAGTATAATTATACGTATTATACTAATATTTTCGTAGAGGGAGATTTGGGGGTGTTACGGCTACTCTCATCATCCTCTCTTCACGGCGATGTCAAATAATTGTATGTAGGGTCTACATCGCCGGCATAAGGGGGTTGATCCACGTAGGGAGGAAGATCATAGTTGGGGCTACTTCGGTAGTGACCTAAATCAGGTGCACTACTCGTGCCCTAATCACCATCATACCCGAGTGGAAACCTGAAGTATCCCGTTAAATGGTGGTTATCGATCTCCTCGGGAGCCATATTATTACATATCTTGGGGATGTGTAATTCCCCTCTAAAACCACAACCCCCGGGTTGTGTATAATCATAGGGAGGGAAGTATCATAGCTTCGAAATGGAGCTACAAGGTCCTTGCCAATAAGAGTAGGTGGGTTGGTTTTTGTTCCAACCCGTAACCGGCCCTATTGACCGGGGCGGTTAGGATAGTTGACATAGGGGAGCAAGAAAGTCTCCCCTCTTATCTTGGTGTAGATAGGACATTTGCGCCACATAGCTTTGGTATTCTTTTTCTTATAAGATTCTTTGGTTTGTTAGATTGAGATGGTTGAAAGCCGACTATAGGTCGAAAGAGATAGAAGAAGAGGAGGAGCCGCCCATAAATCTAGAAACGTTGAAAATTCTATGGAGGCGGGGATGGGATGGTTGGTCAAGATCGGGAGCACCAGTGGGGAGTGGCTCGATTGGCAACTTTCCAAGTGTTCCCCACGGTGTTCATCATCGCCGCATTGGGTAGCATGCAACGGTTCTTACCCTTGACCAACCAAAAGTATTTGGTCACACAACCACGGACTTCCACAAGCATGTGCATTGAAGAAAGCTAGTCCAGGAATGTCAAGGACATTGGATCCATTAACAGGGGTCAATGTTTCAACCCTGGTAAAACCCAATTCTTTAGCAATTATCATGATCATCCCTCCACAATTTATCTCTCCTCTAAACTCTGTACTCCTCTTAATCTCTAGGCACCTTTGGATAGACAAATATCCCATATTTACATTCCCCTTGAAGTCCCCCTCAAATCGGGAAGCTATAAAGAGACATCTTATCTCCTCTTTGGTTAGCTTCCTTTGATCTTGCTTTGAGAAGCAAGCATACCCCATAATTCTCATGACATACGGAGTAAACGGTGGACGATGTGGTTAGCATGGCTAGACCGAGTGGTGAAATTGGGATATTCCGCAATAGTGTTCCACAAATTTTGCTCTTCATAGCTAGAACTATAGAAACTATCAGGATGGTCGATTTGGTTAAAGACGGGCCACTTAGAGATTTGATTGAGTCAAGTTAAGGTTAGGGTCTTTTCATGGTTGAAAAGCTTAAACTTAATCTCGCACTCGAGAGGCTCTCCCTCACTGTTTTTTTGGCGCATGACAACGGTCGAAAGAAATTCGAGTGTGATCAATTCACATGTCATTTTTCTCTTTTCATGAAGTTTAAATGTAGGGAATATTTCAAGCATCCCACATTTGAGCCCCACTGTGATCATACACTTAAGCATGGTGGCGTACAAAGGGAAAGAAGCTAGAGTAAAAGAGTCGCCAACAAGTTTTAGGAACTTGTAAACCGTTCACAGGGTGAAGGTTACACCCCTTCACGATCCATGAGATCACTAACTCCATAGTGGTCCTGAACCATGACCGGATATTCGGGGATGAAGGTACAAACCCAACCTAATGAGATTGAAATTGCCCTAAAAATAGGCCTCTACTTTATTCTTCTCATATTCATGTGCGCTGTATGACTAACATACAATCAATATATTAATCCTAAACCTGTTTAATCTATGTTGGTTGAATATTAATGCACAAAAAAAACTATTATTGGCGATCACTTAAATTATAATCATATTAACCTAAACAAGATTATTATTTATCTTATTAAGCGTGATTACAAGTACACATTCCCTTTAAACATGCATAAAAGGCGAGATCAAGCAATAACAATAATATAATATCAAGCAACATATAAATAATAAATCATCATCATAATAATCTTAATAAAGCATAATAATATTAGCAAGATCCTAGGCATGATACTAACAAGATTAATAACAAATCTTAGCATGTCACTAAACATAAAGATCAAAGGTTTATCCTTAACACGATACTAACATGATAGAAGAAATAAGAGGCATCCTAAACATGATACTAGAAACATACATGATATTAGAAATATTAGTTATTACCCTAAACATGATACTAGGAATCATAAAGACATCCTAAAATGATACAAGGAATTAATAGAATAATCTAAGCATGCTTTCTATAGAAAAAGAATAATTAAATTACTTACTTTGATTTCTCGTATCTCTTTTAATAACAAAATACACGCGTTAGTAACTTCAAGGAAAATATTAAATCAAATAATTAATTTAAATAATGGAAATAGGGATTTGGGACCAAACCCATAGAAATTATCAACCTTTCACGTCTAGGGAAAATGCAACTTCGAACTTGGCTAGGTGTGTCTAGGACTTGTGAATGTGGAATTTTGTGTTTAGGAAAGGCTTAGAAAAAGAGAAAAGAATAAGCTATTGCTTGAGAGAGTTAAGGATGGTTGAATCTTGATGATTCTGAGTGAATGAAAAAAGGGAAATACGACCCTATTTATAAGAAAATAGTCCGAAAATGATTGAAAAGAATCAGAATTTGAATCGAAATAAAACTGACCCCTGTCGCCAACGATAGAGCCCAGCGCAAAACTACAAGCATCACGCATGGCGACAGGCTCTGTCGTTTGGCAACAACTTTGTCGTTTGGCGCTAATTAAAAGATAAAACGCGCTTTTGTAAGGAATACTCTTAATAAAATTAAGCAATTAAACTACGTTTTTATCAATTTAAAATCAGATTTCATCATAATAAAACACTTGTTTTATTTCAAACCAAATTTATTATTTTTTCTAAAATGATAATTATCAATCCTAACGCTATTAGAACTCAAAATAACCTTGTAGACTATTCTAGAAAATTTAGAATCAATCCTAACAATTTTAGGAATAATAATTAATGGGCCCTCCACTAGATCATTGGGCGAAACCATTTCAGACCCAATTTAGTACTTGGACCACAACTTCCTCATTATTCATCAGAATTGGGCTTATAATATATCATTGGAAAGCTCTTTACAATCTCGACCCATTTACACTATTATTGGACCCTTATCACGAACCAAGCTATATTGGACTGGCTATTTTCATAAAATAGAGTAGATTTTTGAAAACTGAAAGAAAGATTTTTATTAAAACGACCACATCACAAGACTTTTCACACTTTCACTTCATTCGATAATCAAGCGGCATGAAAAGTATTCATCATTGGGTTTGGTTTTTTGGGGAGACACATTTGGGTGTCTACATTAACCATCCAAAATTATTGGCCACACGCCAAACTCTTTCATATTAGCCTTAGAGTTAGCAAGCATGCAGGTCATAAAATCTTGTGGGGAGGATTTTTCGCTTTGAGAGATTGGTATATTACTTTTTGAATTTCTTAGGTATTCTAGTGGATATGGAGAGCCATTATTTTGATTTTGTTCTTGATTTTGGCTTACAGTGGTTTGTTTTTCGTTTATTTGGATTTCGGAAGTCTTTATTTTCTTTCCACCCCCACCTCCAAACAATTTAAGAACCATTTTGGCAAAAAGCATAATAAGGGTAAAGAGGTTCAATCCAAATACCTCACCACAAACACCAAAATTCAACACACAACAACCTCCTTAACTTCAAAACTCTAATTAAAACCAAGTACCTGTTTAAACAATTCCAAATATATAATCTAACACAATCCACAAAGATTTCCAACATAAAATTCACAATGATCAACAATTCTAACCAACATAATAATTTCTATCCATAAATGTCACAACTCTCAATCACCTAACCTAGCAAATCACACTTAATTTACCACAATCATCAATTAAATTTCACTTTAAATGCAATAATCCTACAATTCACAACAATCATGAAGTAAACCACACAATTCATAAAAAATATTAACCAAGAATAATGAAATTTGAAGAAAAACCACTATACTTAAGAAGGAGAGTGAATTAGGGAAGGAAATTCATACCAAAAGAGTATGAAAATACTCTTAAACTTCCAAGCTTCGCTGGATTCTTGCTTCCTTTGCTCCAATTTCTTCAAAAAATCCAAGCTTTCCCTTGCTGAACAATGCTGGTCTTCTAGGTTTTGAAAATTTCTTGCTTGAATTTGGGTAGATTTGGTGTTAATAGAAAGAGAATTAATTGGAGAATAAGAATTAGTGAATTTAAATGAAGATTTTTAAGAGAGAAATTGGAGAAAAACAGGGGTTTTAAATAGAGAAGTAGATGGGAAGTGAGGAGAGAGAGTATGAATGTTTGAATAAGTGGTGAGAAATGGGTAAAAAGGATAAGAAGATTCTCTTTGATTTACCTGGATAGGTAGACGTGGGCGTGCAGAGGAGTAGGATTGCTTGCTCCTAGCCTTTGAAATAGATTCTGAATCTCCTAGAAAGTTTGGAACAGGCGTGATGTCAGAGTAGAGCGCCCGTTGTTGCTGTTTGGTAGTAGTTATGATTCCTCTTACCAGGAAGGAGTAGGCGTGTGTAAGGAGGGGGTTCCCATCGTAAGGGGTCCTCTCCTTAAATGCCAATGGCCGCTTAAAAGCCTAGGACTTTACACTTGTTAGGGTGCTTTAGGATTTGAATTCCTGACTATTTGGGAGACCTTGAATTAGAAATGATACTCTCATCACGCTTTTTTGTAAGAAACAAGTAGGAGTCGCCAATGAGTTTTAGGAAAACTCATAAACCTCGTTCATGCCTTTCTTCCATGTGGAGTTCATGGAATAATTAGCACGAATAATAAGTTTACCCATGCCCAGATTGGTCTACATAAACCAGAAATGAGTTCGGGAGTGAGGGTACTGAAATAACGTTCCTTTTAGGGAGGAATTGCTATTCTAGCCCTAGTACGACCTCTAATAACTCTTCCTTTTTCACAATTTCATTACGAAACAATATATGCAACGTGATACCTAAATACTAAGTTAGTTGATTTTATTTACAAGCATTAATCACGTAGGAATTACATTGCAAAATTCGTTATTTTTTGTTTAATCAATATTCGTGAAAAGAACAAAGTAAACAATATTCGCCTTGTCTTAAGTGATAAAACAACAATGATTATTCAAATTCTATTCTTGATTAACGAAAGAGTATTATATGATTTAATTAATTAAAAGTTTGTTTAAAGTGATCAAACAATACTAATTAATCAATTAAAGTTATTTAAACAATAAAAGAAAAGTGATTTATCTAAGTGCTCAGGAAACTAACCGTTCTTCTTTTATGTTAAATCTCCGTTTAATGTGTTTATGGACTTTCTTTCTTCTTTATACCTCCAAGGACTTCAATGGATTCAATCAGGGTTGGAAAGTATTTGGGAAGAGAGAAGAAAAAGTAGTATGATAGTAAGAGAAGTTGAGGGATTAGGGTTTTGAGATTACTAGGGGTTTTTTTTTTCTGAATTTTCGGTCCCCGTAATGCTGAACGAAGACCCCTATTTATAGGCATAGGGATCTAGGTTTAGGGTTTTAGATCCGCGCCGTCAGGTGGCGCGCGCAACTCTCTGAGTCGCGCTGGATGCCGCGCGCATCTCAATGAGGCGCGCGCAACTGATTGAGTTGCGCTGGTTTGCAGTTTGCCTTATAAGAAAACACGTTTTTAAAACTTCCATAACTTTTGATTGCAAAGTTAGATAAAGGCGTGTGTGATATCATTGGAAAGATCTGAATGTCTACTTTTATATTCCATTTTAATTAGTAAAAATATGTTATTGATAAAAAAGTTATGGACGTTGGAGTGCAAGGGTGTCGATTTTAGGGCCCGGTTTAGTGTTTTGATCATAACTTCTTCGTTTTGGCTTGGAATTGGGCTTATAATATACTGTTGGAAAGCACTTTGAAAGGTCTATCCATCAGCAGAGGCCTTTCATTGGAATTCGATAGTTGGTTTATCCGTTTGGCTCGGTTTTTAACAATGTAGGTTCCATTGGATCCAATCATTGCATTTGACGCATTTGGGTCCGTTATTAATCAAGTTTAAACATGTATGAACACGTTTTAGGCCTCATTAGTAATCAGACAAGGATCTAAGATAACTTGGTCTCAAATATGGGTTTCAACTTACTTCATAATTCTTTTCATAGTCCATAAACACTTCAACTTTGATCTAGCATGAAGAATGGATTTTTGTAACATCATTGCACTTCCTTTCGAGACAAGAGCCCAAAAGTAGGTGTCTACAGCATGCAAGCCTTGTGGAGTGCACGCTCAAAAACCATCTGAACTTCCTGCTTAAATTTTTGCGCATCGGGATCAGGCGTGAAGTGCGAGTGGAGCGTTCGCTCCTATTTTTGTCCTTGGGTTCTGATTGTGAAACTCAGATTGAAGCAGGCAGGCATACCCTCTAGAGCACCCGCTCCAAAACATAAAGAAGTTGTTGATCGTGTTTAAAACATTTGGATCGGGCGTGCAGGTAACAAGGAGTGTCCGCTCATTTTCTTGATCTTGTATTCTGATTGAGCATCCCATATAAGATCGGGCGTGCAGGCTTGTAGGAGCGCCTGCTCCTAATATTTCCTAATTTACTGCCCAATTTTTTCACTTCTAGGAGCGGGCGTGCAGTAATGTTGGAGCGCTCACTCCTTCTAAGAAATGACAATCTTGTTTTATTGAAGCAGCTTGGAGAGAGCGTGCATGGTACTTGGAGCGTCAACTCCTTCTAATGACCGTGACTTTTGTTTCTTCGGAGTAGGTTGAGTGGGTGTGCGGGTTCCTAGGAATTCCTATAACCAAAGAGGAAATGATTATGATACCATAACTAAAATCAATGGGGGAATAGGAACCGGAGGGACTGAAATCCCCAAGGTAACTACAACCAATAAGATGGTTATGGTAACCATAACCATAATAACCAAGGAAATTATGGGAATCAAGGCCAATATCACCAAAGGGGAGTTATAATAATAGGAACAATTGGAAAAACAATAACAATAGAGGATTTTCTAATCAAAATGCTTCCAATTCGAATGTGAGATGTACTAGAGCTCCTCAAGATAAATACTATGCTTAAGCACCTCCACATAGGTCCAATTTAGAGGAAATGATGGAAATCCAAACTAAAATATTCAACACTTTTATGGCCTCTAGTGATAAGAAATTTAGTGAATAATGACTCATAATAAAGTGCTTGAAACAAAAAAATTTCAATTGGCCAATGCTTTAAAGGAAGGGACTAGCACTTCCAAACTTCCACCCCAAGGACTAGATCCTAAGAGACTAGTTAATGCTATATCAACAAGGAGTGGGAAGATGTGCATAGTTGCTCATACAACTATGCAAACCCGCTCCAAGCTTAAAGATAGAGTTAGTAAGCATCAAAACAGGAAGGAGTGGACGCTCTTGGGAACCTACACGCCGCTCCACCTGCTCCGAAGAAACAAAAATAACATTCTTCAGAAGGAGCGGGTGCTCCAAATACCTTGCACGCCCGCTCAAAATTGCTTTAACAAAATAGGATTGCCGGATCTTGGAAGGAGCGGGCGCTCCAACACTACTGCACGCCCGCTCCTAGAAGTGTAAAAATTGGGCAGTAAGTTCGGAAAGATTAGGAGCGGGCTCTCCTAAAATCCTGCATGCTCGCTCTTGGATGGGCTGCTCAATCATAATACAAGATCAAGTAAATGAGTGGGTGCTCCTCGTTACCTGCACGCCCGATCCAAATGTTGAAAACACGATTAGGAAATTCATTAAGTTTTGGAGCAGGTGCTCCAGAGGGTATGCACGCCCTCTCTAATATGAGTTTCATAATTAGAACTCAAGGACAAAGATAGGGGCGGACGCTCCACCAGTACTGCACGCCCGTTCTCGATGTGCAAAAATTTAAGCAAGAAGTTCAGATGGTTTTAGAGCGGGAGCTCCACAAATCCTGCACGTCCGCTCTTGCCTGGTAAGTGGAATCAGAACTGCAACCAAATAGCAGCAGTGGACGCTCCACCCTGACTACACGCCTACTCCTAATTGGCCATGAGATTCAGAATATTTCAAAGGCTAGGAGCGGACGCTTCTACCTCTCTGCACGCCCGCTTTTGCCTATTTGGGTAAAAAAAAAAGAGAGAGATTCTTCTTATCCTTTTTTATCCCTTTTACTTCATTTATTACCACTTATTCAAACATTTATACTCTCTCTTCTCACTTCCCATCTACTTATCTCTCTCTCTCTCTCTAAAAACCCTATTTTCTTCCCATTTTTCTCTTCAAAATCTTCATTTTCCCATTAAATTTCTCTCAAAAAATTCACAAATTCTTATTCTCCACTCAATTCTTTTCTATCAATTACCCAAATTTAATCAAGAAATTTTCAAACCCTAAAAGACCACCATTGTTAAGCAAGGGAAAGCTTGAATTTTTGAAGAAATTGGAGCAAAGGAAGCAAGAATCGAGAAAATCTTGGAAGTTTAAGAGTATTTTCATACTCTTTTGCTATAAATTTCCTTCCCTACTTCATTCTCCTTCTTAAGTCTAGTGATTTTTCTTCAAATTTCATTATTCTTGGTTATTTTTTATGAATTGTGTGGTTTACTTCATGATTTGTTGAGAATTTGAGGATTATTGCATTTAAAGTGAAATTTGATTGATGATTGTAGTAAATTAAGTGTGACTTTTTAGTTTAGGTGATTAAGAATTGTGAAAGCTGTGGATTGAAATTATTGTGCTAGTGGAATTGTTGATCATTGTAAATTTGGTGTTGGAAATATTTGTGGATTGTGTTGGATTATATATTTGGAATTGTTTAAACAGTTACTTAGTTTTAATCTGGGGTTTGAAGTTAAGGAGGTTGTTGTGTGGTGAATTTCGGTGTTTGTGTTGAGGTATTTCGATTGAACCTCTTTACCCTTTTTCCACTTTTTGCCAAAATGGTTCTTAAATTGTTTGGAGATGGGGGTGGAAAGAAAAGAAAGACTTTCGGAATCCAAATAAATGAAAACCAAACCATTGAAAGCCAAAATCAAGAAAAATACCAAAATAATGGCCCTTCATCCACTAGAACACCTATAAAATTCAAAAAGTACTATATAGAGCTTTGATAGCGAAAATTCCTCCCCATGTGATTTTATAACTAGCATGCTTGCCAACTCTTAGGTGTATATGAAAGAGTTTGGCATGTGGCCGATAATTCGGATGGTTAAACTTCCTCAAAAGAGTGAAATAACCTGTGAATCGATCATACTCGAATTTCTTTCGACCCTTGCTATGCGCCGGATAAACAGTGAGGGAGAGCCTCTCGAGTGCGAGATTAAGTTTACGCTTTTCAACTGAGAAAAGACCCTAAAACCTTAACTTGATTCAATGAAACCTCTTAGTGGCCCGTCTTTAACCAAATTGATCATCCCAATAGTTTCTACCTTTCTAGCTACGAAGAGCAAAATTGGTGGAACACTATTGGGGAATACCCCAATTTCACCACTCAGTCTAGACATGCTAGCCACATTGTAGGAAATATTTCAAGCATCATCCCAAACTTGAACCCCACTGTGATCATACACTAAAGTATGGTGGCATCCAAAGGGAAAGAGGATAGAGCAAAAGAGTCGCCAACAAGTTTTTTTTAGGAACTTGTAAACCGTTCACGAGGTGAAGGTTACACCCCTTAACGATCCAAGAGATCACCAACTCCATAAGGTCTTGAAACAAACAGGGTTCGGGGATGAAGGTACAAATCCAACCTAAAAGAGATTGAACCTGTCCTAATAATAGGCCTCTACTTTATTCTGATCGTATTCATGTGCGCTTTCTGACTAACATACAATCAATAGGATTAACCCTAAACCTGTTTATCTATGTTGGTTGAATATTAATGCACAAATAAATCTAATATTGTCCATCACTTGAATTATAATCAAATTAACCCTAAACAAGATTATTAATTATCTTATTATGTGTGATTACAAGTACCAATTTCCTTTAAACATGCATAAAAGGCGTGATCAAGCAATAATAATAAAAATGTCAAGCAACATAATAATAATCGATTATAATAATAATCACAATAATAATCAAAACAATAATCATCATAATGTAGGGAATAAATTCAAGCGTTAATCCCCTAGCTTGAACCCCACTGTGATCATACACTAAAGTACGGTGGCGTCCAAAAGGGAAGAAGATAGAGCAAAAGAGTCACCAACAAGTTTTAGGAACTTGTAAACCGTTCACGAGGTGAAGGTTACACCCCTTAACGATCTAAGGGATTGTCAACTCCATAAGGTCTAGAACCAAATAAGGGTTCGGGGATGAAGGTACAAAACCAACCTAAAAGAGATTGAACCTGCCCTAATAATAGGCTTCTTACTTTATTCTGATCGTATTCATGTGCGCTTTCTAATTAACATACAATCAATAGGATTAACCCTAAACCTGTTTATCTATGTTGGTTGAATATTAATGCACAAACAAATTTATTATTGGCAATCACTTGACTTATAATCAAATTAACCCTAAACAAGATTATTAATTATCTTATTAAGCATGATTACAAGTACAAATTCCCTTTAAACATGCAATAAAAGGTGTGATCAAGCAAAAAATAAAATATATATAATCAAGCAACATAATAATAATAAATATCATCATCATAAAAATAAATTATAATTGAAATAATCATGATAATAATCATAAATAAAATGACCATCATCAAAATAATATATATAATATTCATAATAATCATAAATTATAACAATTATAATCATAATCATGTTCATGTTAATATTAAAGCATAATAATAGCAAGATCCTAGGCATGATACTAACAAGATTAATAACAAACCCTAGCATGTCACTAAGCAATAAAAATAAAATCTTTATCCCTAACATGATACTAACAATCATAAATATTAGGAAGAACATAGGAAGCATCGCAGGAATCATATTTAATATTAAAATTACCCTAGACATGATACTAGGAATATCATAATAACAATCCAAACATGATTTCTACATCATAACATCAATAAAAACCATTAAAGAACTTACTTTGATGCCTCGTACCTCTTTCTAATAACAAAATACACACGTTAGTAACTTCAAGGAAAATAATAATCAAAACAATTAAATTAAATAATTGAAATAGAAATTTGGGACCAAACCCTCAGAAATTAAACCTTTCACGTCTAGGACGAAGGCAACTTCTAATGTGGCTAAGTGTTTCTAGATCTTGTCAATGCGGAATTTTGTATTTAAAAGACTAGGTTTGAGAAAGAAAGAGAAAGATGAATTAATGAATGAATTGATTAGGGAAATCTTAAGGAGAATTAGCGAATGATTAAAGAGAATGAAAGAGAGTTGAAAACTGATTGTTGATGAGAATTGGTGAATGAAAACGGAGTTTTTAATACGTTATTTATAGAGAAAATCAACCAAAAAGATAAATTAACAGAATAGAGTCCTGGCGCGTGCGAAACAGAGCTGGCGCCAACCCTGGCTAACTGGCGCCATGCACCAATACTAGCGCCAGGCGCCAGGCTTGGTTCCAGGCGCCAATGCCTGGAGTTAGGCGTTAGGCCTGTTTTTGACGCGTTTTCGAAAATTACATAAATTTGCCGTACTGGAGGATAAAATCGTATCTTTTCCTCGAAAATGCTATTTGATATTAATTAAAACTCTGAAAAGTCAACAAAAGTCAATTTATCAATGCTAATTGAATTAGGAATGAAAAGAACCTTCTAGAAGAATCTAGAAGACTAAAACCATTCCTAATTGCATTAGGAATGTTAAATCATATTAGGCCCTCCCCTAGATCATTGGGCCGCATATTAGGTTCAAACCGGGCCCAGTTTAGTAAATTGGCCATAACTTTCTCAATATTCATCGGAATTGGGCTTATAATATATCGTTGGAAAGCTCTTGTGAAGCCCCATCCAACTACACTACTATTGACCCATATCATGGACCAACCAAAATGGATTGGCTGTTTTCTTAAAATAAGTTTTAAAAAACAGAGAGAAGAGAAAAGAAATTAAAATTATCCGCAACACTGGACTTTCCACACTTTCACTTCATTCGATTATGATTTGACGTGAAAGGTACTCATCACCGGGTTTGGTTTTTGGGAGACACAAATGGGTGTCTACAGAAGGCCCCACTTTTACTAAGTTTGGAGAAACGCAAGTTTCGAAAATAAAAGTCAAAGTATCGATAGGGACGGAGAATGATTCAGAACGTTCTGTGATCCTAAATCACTCTTGTAACGCCGATACCTGCAAAATAGCGTTATTTAAATAGATAAAAGAGTTAAGAAACGCGTATCTTGCACCGTCGAGCATACGTCTCTGAAAGTAACCGATTGTTGCCGCTTTACTGTTGTTTTGATGACCTCCTACAAGCTAGAGAATGCCATCCCGCTTGAAAACTGCCACGCCTGTAACTGCTTCCAAATTAGAAGATTGCTTCGCCTGAAAGTATCCTCCTCCGCTATAATAGTATTCCACATCCAAGGGAATACCATCGAAGATTGCTTCTCTTGAAACAATCCTCAGTTGTTTATGACAACTTTCCACAATCTAGGGAACGCCACCTTGCTGTTTCGATGTTCACTCGTCTCTAAACAAAGAGATTCTTTTTTATATGTTCACGCGTCTCTGAACAAAGAGCTTCTTTTTGATATGATCTTCTGAATGATGTGTCCACGCGTCTTTGAACGAAAAGCTTGATAATAGGATGCCCATGTGTCTCTGGAGCAAAAGAGCTTGAAAATAGGAGACCTTTGATGATATGTCCATGCGTCTCCGAACAAAAGAGCTTTTGAATGATATGCCCACGCGTCTCTGGAGCAAAAGAGCTTGATGGAAATTTTCACGCGTCTCTGAACAAAAGAGCTTTGATGATATGTCCACGCATCTCTGAACAATAGAGCTTGAATGATATGCCCACGCGTGTTTGAACAAAAGAGCTTGAATAATATGCCCACGCGTCTCTGGAGCAAAAGAGCTTTTGAAAGGAATGTCCACGCGTCTCTGAACAATAGAGCTTTGGTACTTGAACGTTTGTTGCGATAATATTCTGAAGAAAAAATTTCCGAAGACCAACGTTTGTCGATCTCTAAAGCTCGCCTGAACTTTGTTTCTGCTAAAACCAGTATGTCGGTGTTTCCGTGATGAGCCAATTCTTAGGCGCTTTAAGCTAAGTGAGACGATCTTTCATTAGGTCGACCACTTATTGTGATTGTAATCAAACTGACTACTTAATCATGTCAAATTGCTTATAGGGGCTAACTAGCATACCAAGGAACCCGAAATTGCTGTATGAGGTCGAAATCACCTTTTTGAGAGGCTTCGATCTCTATCGCTGCTGAAATATCTCTGGCGCCAAGAATTGGAGTAGGGTCCTCCCTATTCTGCTGCACCCGTATTTATTTTGACTATAGAAATTTGACAATTTCTTCAATTATCTTAGGGTTGACCTAAGGTTTAGCAGTGCTTGACTCATTCACTCGACACGACTCAAGGCATAAAATTGACTCGTTGTGATTGACTAAATCGAGGTTGACTTGACTCAAAGTGAAATGACATGTGTGATTCATGACCCCTGTGTGCATTGTAATGTGATCGTGCGACTCGAAAATGCAAAAAAGCAAAAAAATTTCGTCATTTTTGTGGAGGGTACCGACTTTCTCTCGAAAAAAGAAAGACGCGAAAAGAAAGAAGTTTTTGAAGGTGCATGTTGAATGAGCTTAGTCAAATGTTGTTTGATACTATCTTTCAAGGTGTAAGGATTAATCCATCCTAGGCTATCTCAATTGGCTCAATAATGAAAGTATTTGGGTAACTTAGGCACAGAGGCTAAGCACTTCATACTTCGTGATGCAATGACGATTATGAGTGATGAGCGATGTGACAAGGCATGCTTCATCCATGACAAAGGGTTCCTAAGGGAAATATATTTGGTCATGTATCTGTGCGGTGTGTGAAAGTGACACTAAAGTAAGGCCGCAAGAGCTAAGTGTGTGGAAAAATATATTGAAAAGAGTCAAATGGTAGTGACTCTTAGGTTAGGTAAGCTAATGGTTTAAGGATCAAGCCCCAAGTCTAGCTCTAAGTGAAAAGGGATGAGCATAGGATATCCCTTGATATGATCATGGTGCAAGTGTGTGAATTTGAATATGAATGCATGTATATTATGGCCGCACCTCGATGTGAGGTTGCCTACGTATCCGTTAGGAATCAGGCCGAACGTAGCTCTAGCCGAACCTCGCACAAGTGTGTATACCTCAAAAAGGTATTTTTTAAGGGTTGTAACGTGGTTAGTCTAAAGTTTTACTGAAGAAGGGGATAAAGGCTCAAGACCCTAGCTAAGCCCCCAAGGTGTGCAACCTCACTTTCGAATCTTTATATTTTTATGCTTGAGTTTCTACTCTTTTTTAGCTCTCTTTTATCTTTTGCTTTAGCATCTATTTTATTTTTATAAGCGTGGGCAATCCCGATCATGCGGTCTATCACTCACTTGGCATTCATGTTTCTCAGGCACGGTACCGAGCACTCGATAAGAGACGCAATCTGAGACGTGTTCTTATCGAAGATATTTTCATATCAAAGACATTGGAACACTTACCCTTTTGTACACTTTTATGATTATTTTATTTTTGCTTATTTTTATTTTGATCTTTTGAATTACTCAAGCTCTTTTTTAGAATTGCATAAGTTACACACTATCGCATCCCGAGGTTAGGTATATGTAGGTTGAAAAAAGAAAGGTCTATCGTTAGACGAGGCTCAAAGTGGTTTATGAAGAAAGGATTGCATATTTGAAAGGTGAAAGGAGATATAATGTGGCTACAAGGGGTGCCTTAAAATAATTGGTATACCTTGTGCTTAATTCGACATTTTTTTTAATGCAATATAATGAAATGATCATATATAAGGAAATAAATGCTCATTTTATTAAAAAAGAAAATATATAATGATCCTACAAAATAAATCTAAGGAGAATAAAAAGGTGCCTATGCTAGACTTATTGGGGAAAGGGTAAATAAAAAAAGAAAAAAAAAAGAGGTCACAAAATCTTGTCGTTGAAGCTCACCTCTTGTCTTGCGTTGTTTCCTTTATCATCATTCGCTCTTCTGGTTAACTGGAGGCATGGGAAGCTTGGTGTTATCAATCAAATGTTGGATAGCCTCCTTTATCTTCCAACAGCTCTTAGTAGCATGACCCCTACCTTGATGGTACTTGCAGTGTTCGTCTGGATTCCAACTAAGCGATCTCTTCTCAAGTGGGGGATCTTGAATAGGTCCAATGGGAGTAATGTGTCCTTTGACATGGAGTCGATCGAAAGCATTATCGTAGCTAATTCCAATAGGGGTGAAATCCTTTCTTAGTTGCTTTCGATTACCCATGGCTATGATCTCACTAAGGTCGAAAGTACCAACACTATTACTAGAGTAGGTGTTTTCGGAAGAAGAAGGATAGTCGTTCTTCCTCCCTTTACAGCCATTGTTACTATTGTTACTAATCTTGGCCTTCTTATCGCGCTGAGGAGCATGAAGGAGATTTGAATCAAAGAAGTCTTGAACACAATCCCTGAGGGCGAGACACTTTTCAGTAGTGTGACTACGACCTTTATGGTATCGACAATAGGAATTCTGATCCCAATTGGGAAAATGTTTTTCAGGTAGAGGGTCTTGACCTTGATCGTGAAGACAGTCAAAAGCTGCATTGTAAGTCATTTGTATTGGTGTGTATTCTTCAATGGTCCGTTTTGCCTGTGGCTTAGGAGCATTGAGTTCTTCATTAATCCCTTGGCAAGAATTTTGTTCGATGACCATTACCTGATTTGCTAATCCTTCTACCACATTCAAGAGCATGGCAACGACATCTTGCAATTTTCGAACGTCCTCTTTTAGACTTGACGAATATTCCTTGGTATTATCTAAGAAAAGACTTTCATCCTCCTCAATCATGGCCACTTCATCGAGAGAGGTCATATAAGCTGTCTCGATTATGGGCTCTCCTACAGGTGTGATAAGAAGTGATGGATCGAAGGATGCTTGGTCATCTTCGATGGCTAGAATCTCAGAAGTTTCATTGTTATCGATCAGATCTTGAATAGCTTCTTTGAGTTTCCAACACTCCTCAGTGTCGTGACCCTTTCCTTGGTGATATTTGCAGTGCTTATTAGGTTCCCACTTAGGTGGCCTGGCTTCTGGAACCGGATCTTTGATAGGCCCTATGGGAATGACTAGTCCTTTGTGGTGTAACTTGTCGAAAGCTGTTTCATAACTCATACCAAATGGAGTGAACACCCTTTTTGATCTTTGGATTCGTGGTTTAGAGGCGTTCGTGGCATGTACTTCATTAATGGGAGAGGAAGAAGAAGGATGGTCGTTCTTCTTTCCTCTCGCACCATTATCTTTCAAAAGGTCATCTTCAATGTCAATGCCTATATTATAGACAGCCTTGAAAGTATTTAAATTATGTTGGTACTTTAAGTGCTTTGAATACTTCCCTTAGAGATTCTTGATAAAGATCCTCACAGATTCTTTTTCGGTAGGAGCCTTGACCATATTAGCGGAAGTTTCCCTCCATTTGTTGAAGAAAGAAGTGAACCCTTCGTTTTCTTTTTGCTTTAACATCTCAAGTTGTCTGTGGTCTGTTTCATCTTGGATGTTGCACTTGTATCTATCTATGAAAGCGTTTGTTATCGACTCTCAAGAAGAGGTCTTTTCTTTCTCAAGAGAAAAGAACCATTATTGACAAATGGTTTCGAGAGATAGTGGGAACAGAGAGGGGAAAACCTTCTTATCGATACCCTTAATGCTCATTATGGTTTCAAAAGCTCTTAGATGGAACTAAGGGTTATCTATTGCCTTGAATTTAGGGATTTCAGTGGCGTTGAACTTATGCGCAAGAAGTTCCTTGTCCAGCGAGACCCCTTGTGAACTCATGCCCTGAAATTTATAGTCACTAGATAGCTTGCTTAAACTTTCTTGCATGAGGTTCATTTGTTGTTGCTTCACGGGATCATCGATCTTGAGTGTGAGTAGCTTTAGTGTCTTAGTCACGGTAACCAATTGGTTCCTAAGCTCATTGACTTCCTCTTGAGTTGCCAATATCTTCTTAGCCTTCCTCTTTTGACGAATCAGTTTATCAAAAAGTAAGACTTGAACGAAGAGATTATCCTTGATTAATCGCCCTTCTCTCCTCGACTAAGTACTGTGGAAAAGGAAATTTGGGGATATTTATTGTTAATTATTTGACTCAAACTCTATTCAACATGCGATGGATGGAGGAAGTGAAGAAAGATTGGAATAGAATGTGAAGAAAAATGATGTAGATAGAGGGGTATGAAGAATTAGGAATAGAATGTACCCCCAACTCAAATGACGGAAAGACCGACTCATGCATGAACCTAAGACATGGTCATGGTGACATGTGTACTCAAAGTGTGTGCTAAGACTAGTGAGTGTAGGTGACATGTTAAGACTCGTGTCATGACCATGTGGCTAGACTATGTGACTAGACTCACTTAATGACTCGACAAGGTGTTATTGACAGCGAAAATTAACCGAATTAATTAGCAAACTGGTTAATTAGACACTAGGTGATGACTCGAGTAATAATCCGAACTGTCGGCCAAACGACAGGACTAGCGTCGCACTGTGGATCTTGGCGCCAGACGACAGAGCTGTTTCCAGGCGCCACACTCCACAGGGTGGCGCTACAGCTCAAATTTATGCGCCAATATTGAAGCTTCAATCTGGGATTGTTTTCGGTGTTATTAATCAACTGGGGTATGCCTAAAGTCGTAATAGGTCTGCTAATTGAGATGAACACTACAAGAGGGGGGGTGAATTGTAGTTGAGTCCCTAAATAATAATTTTGCAAATATAAAACAGAACAAAATAGGAACTTGCGATGCACACAGAGTTTACAAGGAAACCTTCTAGTGCCCAACTAGAAGTAAAACCTCGACCCTACCTTAGGGATTTCAAACACAAATACTTCCACTATAATAGGGCAAACACCAAGTTACAACCTATTATAATTCAGCCTCTACTCACAAGTTTCCAAGTGAACTTGCTACAGAACAGATCACTATTCTTCCCAGTCTGAGTCCCACACTCAAACTCTCTCGTACTCCCTAAGTACAGATCTTCCCCCTTCTCACCAGAAGCTCTCTCTGTATGCAATGATAAAAATACTCTCACCCTAATAAACCCAAAACCAAATACAAGAATTAACACCTAGTATATGATAGGCAAGCTATGCATGAAACCCGAAACTAATATAACAGTATGATAATCTTGGCAAACTTACACGACTATAGCTCTGTAAATTCTTCACGCATAAAACTCACAAAAACCTAGGCTCATGTTATTCTCTACTATTTATACAAGTATTACCTGTATAAACAGTAGGTTTACATAAAGATAAATAAGTAAAACTTAACTTATCTTAAAACACGGTTTTTTAATTAAATCCTTTGAAGAAAATCTTTTCATAAAATAAGATAGAAATATTGAATTAAAAAGCATAATATCTTTTTAACAAACTGGTTTTAAGAGATAAATATTTAAAGAAAATCTTTTTCCGATTTCTATCTTTTATCTTTTTCCGATTTTAATTTATTTGCCAAGCTAACTGTCACGCTTCTAATAAGTTTCATGCATATCCTACTTAACATATTTAACAATGAATCTAGAAGATAAAATCTTAACTAAAACATTGTTGCGCTGTACTCTTGTTCTAGTAGGTTTACTTGGACTCCACGCTTACTAAGTTCCTCCAAAGATCTTAGTCAGCAATCTTCAAGTTCCTGTGAAGGAACGTTCCTGTGAGGGAACTCAGTTCCTGTTAGGGAACTCTTCTTTTATATTGAATAACTTTCTTGATAAAGAACTCCTTCAAGTCTTCTCAGCTTTAGTTACTTCTTCCATCTCCAAGATCAATTTCACCTAGGCTGCACAAACACTTGAAAAGTCTTTATGAGATGAGTTTGTTGTAACTTAAGTTCCTCATCATCAAAACCTTTAAACATCAACAATTTCCCCCTTTTTGATGATGACAAACTTAAGCAAACTCTTGAGAAAGTTAAAACGAAATAAAAGGTCGTATTTTTGTATTTTAAATTTATTGACAGAAAATAAACACACAACAAAAACGCAAAAATAAAAAAAAAAACAAGCTAAGTAAACTAAACTGAGAAAGTTATGATACTTTCTCAACTGGAACCCAGAACAACTTCAGCCTCCATGTTTGCTTCTTCTTTTCCCCCTTTTGGCATTATAAAAAAGTCCTGTATTTTCAAGTTTATTAAACATCCACCAACAGCCCCACAAGCAATTCATGGAGTGTGGGAAACTAAAGGCAGCGCTGCTAAACAGCCTCAAGTAAGATCTACTCTATAGCATAAGTGTTCAAAATATACAAAACACACAAGTATACGCAAAAGTTCCAACTTTTCATTAAAAACCAAAGTACTTAGCATCCAGATGAACAATTTAAAAATTTACAATCAAAATCAATTGTTCAAATACTTAAAAACGAAAATTAAATTTGTTCATAACTAAGACAGTGAAAGAAAAAGCTAGGCTGATTTTGAAATGGGGTAGGCTAGTTTTCAAGGAACTCTAGAATCTTGTTGAAGTCCTCCTTTGTTTTCTTTGCAGAGGCCTCCAACTTTTCTTCAACCCCCTTGAGCTTCACCTGGAACTCCTCCTTCTGTTCCTGTAGAGCCTTGTGAAGTTCTTTCTCCTGGAACTCCTTCTGTTCTTGAAGGTCCTTGGTCTGTTTGAGCATCATTCTCTTGAGTTCCTTCAACTATTTCCCCTGCTCCTGGACCAATTTTTCAAGTGTCAGCACATGAAGTTTTCCAGCAGAGTCCTTCATTTGACTCTCTACCCTCTCCATTCTGTCAGCCAACTCAGCAACTTGCCCTTCAAGGATATTCTCCTCGACATCCAATTCCAGTGGTTGTTCCATGCTAGTTTAAGGAACACCACTGGAAGAAATCCTCCTACTCTTCCTTACAGGCTGCTCTGACATAGCCTTTTCCTTCCTCTTCCCTGTCACTTTTTCTTTCTTTTTCTCTCCTTTCTCTATTTCTGAATTTTTCCTTGTACACCTTCCAA
Organism: Chenopodium quinoa; assembly: GCF_001683475.1. Lineage (NCBI taxonomy): Eukaryota > Viridiplantae > Streptophyta > Magnoliopsida > Caryophyllales > Amaranthaceae > Chenopodium > Chenopodium quinoa. The sequence continues at coordinate 971,763 of NW_018745324.1, forward strand.
ACTTAACCCAGCAAGGGTTTCCTCATTGATCACATTTTCTGGCTTCTCATTCAAAGCCCCATATTTTCCTTTTAAAACCACTCCTGCATTTTCAAAAACAGTAGACAAAATGGCTCCATACCCCACTTTTGTCCTACTTGGAACACAATGAGCTAGATGCTGATACATAAAAGAAGGAAAGTTCACCTTAATCTTCTTTGAAATGCAGAAGATTACAGCCATATCCATTAAGCATGTCTCCCCCTTCTTAGCAGTCCTAGGCAGAAGTCTTTTTCACCAAATTAAACAGCAGCTTATTTAGAGGTCTTAGATCATTATGACTCATGACCTTCTTACCCCTCTGACCCCCTAATTCCTCAACTATATCCCCAGCCATGAAATTTCCTACATTGATACTACCCTTTCCCTTCAAGTAAGTATCATAACCTCCAGTAGGAGCTTTTAGAATTTTACCTAGGGTTTCTAGGTCCAATTCAATCTTTACATCATTCACAATGCTCGTTATTATTCCCAATTTTCCTAAAAATTCTGGCAAAATTCATTCATAGCAGCAGGATACAAGTAATTTGATGAAACCCTAGTCAACAGAAATTCCCAACCTTGAAATTTAATTAAATCAAGAAACTCTAAAAATCTTGCTTTCCTACACCACACAACGTCAAGACGATGACCTACTACATACCTTCCTGTCATTGATTCAAGTTCCTCTTGATCAGTTACCTCCTCTTCTTCATCTTCCTTTTCCGATTCTTCCTTTTCTGAGTTGTTCTCCTCTTTTTTTTCTTCCTCTTCTCCCTCGCTTATTTCTTCTTCTTCTCTGTTCTCCTCTGTTATCTCTTATGGGTTCTTCTCTTTCGCAAATTCATCAACTTCCTCAATTTGCTCTTCCAGAGACTTCACACTTTGTTTTCTTTCTTTCCACTCCTTTAATTTTTGAAGAACATTCGAGACAGAGAAATCCCCTTGATCGATTGTACTCTCTACTTCTTTTGGTTTTGGAGGAGATTTCTTAGGGTTTTCAGAAGGTGTTTGAGAGGTAGAAGATGCTTTGTAGTTTACCATGGCTAAAGGAGATGATTCTTCCTGAATTGAGTTTTCTGGACTTTGGGATTCTTCAGATGAAATAAACTCAGCAATGATCACCATTGAAGCTTAAGGAAGGGTTTTAAAGGGGTTTTCAAAGTTTTTCTGAGAGGGAGTAAATTCGATGTGACAGTGAGGTGAAAGAAGTGGGTGAAAATTTGCTTTTATAATAAATGAAGCGGTGTGAGAGAATTTAGGAAGTTTTCACTGTTTAGTCATTAATTGAACAAATTCAATTAGTTTTTCAAAATTTCAACACTGGATGAATCTTTCAAAAATTTTAAATTTCCAAATTCAGGTAAATTTGAATGAAGTTTTTATAAAACACAATTGGAACACGCTTTCTACATATATGCAATGTACAAATTTAATAACTTATACTGTTGAGCAATTTAATGAACTTACCTTTGGTAGTTAACAACAGTGACACTTTAGCTATGTTTATCACACCAAGTTTGTGGTAGAAGTTCTTTTTGCTCTATTTACAATATTTTTGACTTTGCCATATCTTGGAACTTCAGAGGCTAGTACTTCAGCTTGATCATTCCAAGTTCCAGTCTCAATTTCTCAAATCTTTCTCTGTTCAAGGGCTTGGTTAGAATATCTGCAATTTGATTTTCAGTTTGGCAAAATTGTAACTTAATATTCCCTTGCTCCACATTATCTTTTAGAAAGTGATGCCTAATGTGGATATGTTTTACCTTTGAGTGTTGAACTGGATCTTTAGAAATACATATAGCACTTATATTATCACAGTAAATCGGTACACATTTAAAAATAATACCAAAATCTCTGACCTGTTGTTTTATCCATAGAACTTGTGAGCAACATGCTGCTGCAACCACATATTTAGCTTCTGCCGTGGATAAAGCAACCGTGTTTTTCTTCTTGGAACCCCAAGAAACTAAACAAGGTCCTAAAAATTGTACCATACTTGAAGTGCTTTTCCTATTTACCAAATCACCAGCATAGTCAGCATCTGTAAAACTATTTAAATCAAAAGAATCACTTCTAGGATAGAAGAGACTCAAATCGTTAGTTCCTTTCAAGTATCTAAGGATTCTTTTTACTGCTGACAAGTGAGACTCCTTTGGATTTGCTTGGAACCTGGCACACAGACCCACACTAAAAGATATGTCAGGTCTACTCGCTGTTAGATAAAGTAGTGAACCTATCATACCTCGATACATAGATTGATCAATGCAAGTTCCAGATGGATCTTCATCCAATCTAGTAGCAATTCCCATAGGAGTATTGTTGGTTTTGGCATTTTCCAACTTGTATTTCTTGATCAGTTCCTTAATATATTTAAGCTGATGAATCATAATTCCCTCTTCAGTTTGCTTAATTTGCAAACCAAGAAAGAAATTTAATTCTCCAGTCATGCTCATTTCAAATTCTCCACTCATAAGGTCAGCAAAATACTTGCACAGAGATTCATTAGTTGCACCAAATAAAATATCATCAACATAAATTTGTACAACTAAGATATCAGTTCCATTTGACTTTAAAAACAATGTTTTATCAATTTGACCACGTTTAAAACCATTAGCCAAAAGGAACTTAGATAATCTTTCATACCATGCTCTAGGAGCTTGCTTTAACCCATAAAGAGCCTTGTCAAGCTTATAGACATGGTTTGGGAACTATGGATTTTCAAATCCAGGAGGCTGTTCCACATAGACTTCCTCATTTAAGTATCCATTTAAGAATGCACATTTGACATCCATCTGGTACAGCCTAAAACCCATATAAGCAGCAAAAGCAATAAGTAAACGAATAGCTTCTAACCTGGCTACAGGTGCAAATGTTTCTTCATAGTCAATTCCTTCTTGCTGGTTGAAACCTTGTACAACTAGTCTAGCTTTATTCCTGACAATAATACCATGTTCATCTAGTTTGTTTCTGAATACCCATTTTAGTCCAATGGACTTCTTGTCTTTAGGTCTAGGTTCCAGGTGCCAAACTTTATTTCTTTCAAATTCATTTAGTTCAGCTTGCATAGCATTAATCCAGTCTGCGTCAGTTAAAGCCTCAACATAATTTTTAGGTTCCATGGAAGAAAGGAATGCATTGAATGCACAGAAGTTCCTAAGTTGAGATCTGGTTTGAGTTCCTTTTGTGATGTCACTCATGATTGTGTCAACTGGATGAGATTTCTGATATTTCCAGGGCCTTGGAGTGAAATCTTTGATTGGATACATCCTCACTTCATTGTTGACTGGTTCTTCTGTAGGAACTTGATTCTGGAACTCAGGTTGAACTTCTTCAGGAGTTTCCACATTTTGGCCTTCATTATGATTTTCAATCTGTTCTTGAAGTAGAGTTCCTGGTGCATTCTCCAACTCTGGTTCAACATTTGCTTCAGGATTTGTTACTTCTGCAATTTCAACTTGCTGCTTCTGCAGTGATACTGGTTCCTCATTTGGATTTTTCTTACGCACAAGTCCAATCTCGAAATCATCATCACAATCATGTACATCAACCAAATTTTCAGTCTCATCAAATATAATATGTACAGACTCCTCAACACTCATTGTTCTTTTATTATACACTCTGTAAGCTTTGCTATTTGAGGCATATCCTAGGAATACTACCTCATCACTACGTTCATCAAACTTTCCCAAGTTTCTTTTACCATTATTGTGAACAAAACATTTGCAACCAAAAGATCTAAAGTAAGAAATATTAGGTTTTCTCCCTTTCATAAGTTCATATGGAGTTTTGTTGGTGATGGCCCTAACAGATACTCTGTTGAGTATATAACATGCTGTGTTCACTGCCTCAGCCCAGAAATTCCTAGGCAGCCTGCTTGATATCAGCATTGTCCTTGCCATGTCTTCAAGACTCCTATTCTTGCGTTCCACTACTCCATTTTGTTGTGGAGTTCTTGGGGCAGAGAAATTGTGATCCATACCATACTCAACACAAAATTCATCAAATTTTGAATTCTCAAATTCTGTTCCATGGTCAGATCTAAGATGTATCAACTGATTACCTATTCTTCTTTGTTCTTTCTTAACAAAAGCAACAAACTCGTCAAACGTTTCATCCTTACTTACAAGAAAGAAAACCCAAGTGAACCTTGAAAAATCATCAACAATAACCATTACATATTTCTTAACACTTCTACTTTGGATTCTCATTGGACCACAGAGATCCATATGAATGAGTTCCAAAGGTCTTTTGGTACTTACCATCTTTTTGGACTTGAAAGAAATTCGGGTTTGTTTACCTTTAGCACAAGCTTCGCACACTTTGTCATACAAGAACTTAATGCAAGGAAGTCCTTCCACTAAGTTCTTAGATCTTAATTTATCCAGTAAAGAAAAGCTTGCATGGCCAAATCTTTTGTGCCATAAAAGAGGATCATCCTCAATAACACTAAGACAAGTTAAACTACTGTTAGGAACCTCGTTAAGATCCACAACATATGTGTTCCCTTTTCGAGTTCCTTCTAAAATAATGTTCCCAGTGTCATTGTGGATGATTCTACACTTATTTGAAGTAAAGCTAACAGAGTTACCTTTGTCACAAAACTGAGAAATACTTAACAAATTGTGCTTGAGGCCCTCGACCAAAAATACATTATTAATAGCATGGGAACGTGACCTTCCTATCTTGCCAATAGCAATTATATCACCTTTCATATTATCACCAAAGGTCACAATTCCACCATATTAAGCATCCAGGGAGAGAAATCTAGTTTTATCTCCAGTCATGTGCTTAGAACAACCACTGTTGAGGTACCAAGTGTTGTTCCCCCTCACTGGAACCTGCAAGAAGAATTTAAACGTTAGAGTCAGGAACCCAGGTTTCCTTGGGTTCCTGTGTAACAAGAGTTGATTCATTTTTCTTAACCCATATTTGTTCTACATGTTTGACATTCTTCTGAGTGCTTTGTTCTTTCTTCGGACACTTAACCTGCTTATGTCCTGTATTTCCACAGAAATAACAAACAATGCTACTGGGCAAGTTGACATACTTCTTTTCTTTCTGGAACTTTCTTTTAAAACCTAAACCTTCAGTTTTCTTGGTTTAAGCCTTAGTGATCCAGTCAGGAACTCTATACTCTATTGGTTGTTTACCTTTCCTAGCTCTCTCAAGTTCCCCCTCAAGACGTGCCTTATCCGTTTTTAACTCTTCCAAATCATGTTTTAATTTTTCAAAATTTGAATAATCAGTAGGTGGAGGAACTTCAGAGTTAGGAGTATCAACACTCAGTTTTAACAAAGACAATTCCACATTCAAGAGTATGTTATCTTGTTTTAAGTTCTCTAGAGTCTCTTTTAGAATTTTATTGTCATCAAACAGACTGAAGAATCTGTATTGAATGTCAAACTTCATGTTATCAACCCATTCACTGTTCTCTTTGTAAGTTATCAAAGCTTTATCACTTAGATGTTTGGATCTATGTAATTCTTTTAGATCTTCTTGAATTTCCAAAACAGTATCTATTAGATTCTCTTTAGATAGATGTTTTAATTGATTGTAATAGAACCATACCTCAGACTCAAGCTCCTTTAGCTTGGCAGCTTCATCAGTTTTTGCCATTAGACATAAATGAGCAGTTTCTTCTGATGGTTGATCCTCCTCTTCTTCTTCTGAATCTATATCTCCCCAAGCAGCAAGCATGGCTTTCTTAACGTTGTCCTTGGTGAAGTAAGGCTTGTAGACTCTTGACTCCTTGGATTGCTCCTTGCCTTTAGTCTTTCCTTTCTCTCCATCCTGAACAGGACAATCTTTGATAAAATGATCCTTTGATCCACATTTGAAACATGTTGTGTTTCTGGAACTTGTGTACTTCTTGTTGATGTCGAACTTACTGTTTTTCATCATCTTCTTGAACCTCCTAACTAGCATAGCCATCTCTTCCTCATCAACTTCTGATTCTTCTGAGTTTTGAGCCTTGAGTGCAAGACTTTTACTTATGGAACTTTCAGTATTGGAACTCAGGTGAAGTTTATGAGTCATCAAAGATCCAGCTAGTTGTTCCATATTAAACTTGGTGAAGTCCTTAGCTTCCTGCATAGCAGTAACTTTGGATCTCGAGCGTTCATCCTGTGGAAGGCTTCTTAAGATCTTCCTTGCCTGTTCATTAATCGGAATATGCCTTCCAAGGGAGTTCAATTCATTAATAATATCATTGAATCTAGTAAACATCTCTTCTATGGTTTCTTTGGATTGCATTTCAAACCTTTCATACCTAGACATCAATAAATCTATTTTAGAACTTTTTACCTCGTTAGTACCTTCATGAGTTACCTGTAACAAATCCCAAATCTGTTTGGCAGACTTGCGTCCCATGATACGATTATGTTCATGGGGTCCAAGTCCACAGTGCAGATACTACCTCATGCTTGTCATTGGTTTGAGTTATTTCAAAATCACCAGTTTCAATTACACACCAAACCTGGTAATTTTCGGCCTTGATGAATATCTCCATCCCGTTCTTTCAGTAGGCATAAAACTTACCGTTGAACATAGGTGGACGTTGGGTAGAGTACCCTTCTTCAAGTTTCTCCTTGTAATTCATCTCTCCAGGAACTTACTCAGCAAAATTATCTGCTTGCACGTGAGAACCATACTCTGATACCAATTGTTAATTGAGATGAATACTACAAGAGGGGGGTGAATTGTAGTTGAGTTCCTAAATAATAATTTTGCAAATATAAAACAGAACAAAATAGGAACTTGTGATGCACACAGAGTTTACGAGGAAACCTTCTAGTGCTCAACTAGAAGTAAAACCTCGACCCTACCTTAGGGATTTCAAACACAAATACTTCCACTATAATAGGGCAAACACCAAGTTACAACCTATTATAATTCAGCCTCTACTCACAAGTTTCCAAGTGAACTTGCTACAGAACAGATCACTATTCTTCCCAGTCTGAGTCCCACACTCAAACTCTCTCGTACTCCCTAAGTACAGATCTTCCCCCTTCTCACCAGAAGCTCTCTCTGTATGCAATGATAAAAATACTCTCACCCTAATAAACCCAAAACCAAATACAAGAATTAACACCTAGTATATGATAGGCAAGCTATGCATGAAACCCGAAACTAATATAACAGTATGATAATCTTGGCAAACTTACACGACTATAGCTCTGTAAATTCTTCACGCATAAAACTCACAAAAACCTAGGCTCATGTTATTCTCTACTATTTATACAAGTATTACCTGTATAAACAGTAGGTTTACATAAAGATAAATAAGTAAAACTTAACTTATCTTAAAACACGGTTTTTTAATTAAATCCTTTGAAGAAAATCTTTTCATAAAATAAGATAGAAATATTGAATTAAAAAGCATAATATCTTTTTAACAAACTGATTTTAAAAAGAAAATCTTTTTCCGATTTCTATCTTTTATCTTTTTCCGATTTTAATTTATTTGTCAAGCTAACTGTCACGCTTCTAATAAGTTTCATGCATATCCTACTTAACATATTTAACAATGAATCTAGAAGATAAAATCTTAACTAAAACATTGCTGCGTTGTACTCTTGTTCTGGTAGGTTTACTTGGACTCCACGCTTACTAAGTTCCTCCAAAGATCTTAGTCAGCAATCTTCAAGTTCCTGTGAAGGAACGTTCCTGTGAGGGAACTCAGTTCCTGTTAGGGAACTCTTCTTTTATATTGAATAACTTTCTTGATAAAGAACTCCTTCAAGTCTTCTCAGCTTTAGTTACTTCTTCCATCTCCAAGATCAATTTCACCTAGGCTGCACAAACACTTGAAAACTCAGTTCCTCATCATAAAAACCTTTAAACATCAACAAGGTCAATTCCGATTAAAAATATTAGACTTTATTTACTCAAATTAATTAATTAATTAATTAATTAGGCAAAGTTCTTTAAGTCATTAATTTATTTAATCTCAACACAAGTCAAACAAGTGGTTAAGAGAAACATAGCATGTATGCACAACAAATAATGCATAATTAGTCAAGTAGGCACAACATGATGCAATGAGTTTGCAACCTAACCATGGCTCTAGTTCTCTATAGTTCGGGATATGGTTTTAGTCAATAGAGGGTCCATGGTTAATTGTCCGGATGCACCGCGCGGAAGCCTAACCGCGAAGGGTTGGCGCGAGTGGATGGGATACCGCGAGTTTTAGAAAAAACTCGCTTCCATGGTTTGGTGAATTCAACATTCTAGGATGTACCCTTTGTTGCACGGAGCGTTCAATCAGGTAGATGGAGCATTAATTCCCAGAGGGTTATGTCCATATGTAGAACACATATGGGTTTCAGAAAAGTGAGAAAAAATTCAATCAGGAAGTAGGATCGAGCAAACAATACGAAAAACTGGTCGAAATTAGAACGCATATTTCTGGCTCGGTATTGGGGGAAGTTGGCGCCAGCAAACAGAGGCTGGCGCTAGTTTTTAGTTGTAGCGCCTGGCGCCAATGCTAGCGTCTGGCGCTACGGCTAAAAGTCTGGCGCCAATGCTCTGGCCCCTGGCGCTACTTCCCACATGCCTCAGCAGCTTTCTGTGCTCGATAAAATTTTCCAGTTTCGCGCGCTGTTATTTCGGTCCTAGTTGTGAAAGATATTTCTCAAATTCCCTACGTGTAAAATCCTATGTTTTTAACTCATTACGGATGGTCTTTCCAATGAGATCTTTTTTTATGCATATGACAATAATGTTAATCAAAATTACGCACATGAAATACTTAGAATGTTTTGAGTCTCATCCACTCATTCTAAATCATTGCCGAAACAAATTCAGGAATTAAAATAGAAATCCTCCCCAGCGGAGTGGCCAAAAACTATAGGGAATAATTTTCAAGCGTTAATCCCCTAGCTTGAACCCCACTGTGATCATACACTAAAGTACGGTGGCGTTCAAAAGGGAAGAAGATAGAGCAAAAGAGTCGCTAACAAGTTTTAGGAACTTGTAAACCGTTCACGAGGTCAAGTTTACACCCCTTAACGATCCAAGAGATCGTCAACTTCATAAGGTCTAGAACCAAATAAAAGTTCAGGGATGAAGGTACAAATCCAACCTAAAAGAGATTGAACCTGCCCTAATAATAGGCCTCTACTTTGTTCAGATCGTATTCATGTGCGCTTTCTAATTAACATACAATCAATAGGATTAACCCTAAACCTGTTTATCTATGTTAGTTGAATATTAATGCACAAACAAATTTATTATTGGCGATCACTTGACTTATAATCAAATTAACCCTAAACAAGATTATTAATTATCTTATTAAGCGTGATTACAAGTACAAATTCCCTTTAAACATGAAATAAAAGGTGTGATCAAGCAATAAATAAAATATATATAATCAAGCAACATAATAATAATAAATATCATCATCATAAAAATAAATTATAATTGAAATAATCATGATAACAATCATAAATAAAATAACCATCATCAAAATAATATATATAGTATTCATAATCATCATAAATTATAACAATTATAATCATAATCATGTTCATGTTAATATTAAAGCATAGTAATAGCAAGATCCTAGGCATGGTACTAACAAGATTAATAACAAACCCTAGCATGTCACTAAGCAATAAAAATCAAATCTTTAGCCCTAACATGATTCTAACAATCATAAATATTAGGAAGAACATAGGAAGTATCGCAAGAATCATATTTAATATTAAAATTACCCTAGACATGATACTAGGAATATCATAATAATAATCCAAACATGATTTCTACATCATAACATCAATAAAAACCATTAAAGCACTTACTTTGATGCCTCGTACCTCTTTCTAATAACAAAATACACACGTTAGTAACTTCAAGGAAAAAAATAATCAAAACAATTAAATTAAATAATTGAAATAGAAATTTGGGACCAAACCCTCAGAAATTAAACCTTTCACGTCTAGGGCGAAGGCAACTTCGAATGTGGCTAAGTGTTTCTAGATCTTGTCAATGCGGAATTTTGTATTTAAAAGACTAGGTTTGAGAAAGAAAGAGAAAGATGAATTAATGAATGAATTGATTAGGGAAATCTTAAGGAGAATTAGCGAATGATTAAAGAGAATGAAAGAGAATTGAAAACTGATTGTTGATGAGAATTGGTGAATGAAAACGGAGTTTTTAATACGTTATTTATAGAGAAAATCAGCCAAAAAGATAAATTAACAGAACAGAGTCCTAGCGCACGCGAAACAGAGCTGGCGTCAACCCTGGCTAACTGGCGCCAGGCACCAACACTAGCGCCAGGCGCTGGCGCCAGGCGCCAGGCCTGGTTCCAGACGCCAGGCCTAGTTCCAGGCGTCAGGCCTGTTTTTGACGCGTTTTTGAAAATTAGATAAATTTTCCGTACTGGAGGATAAAATCGTATCTTTTCCTCGAAAATGCTATTTGATGATAATTAAAACTCTGAAAAGTCAACAAAAGTCAATTTACCAATGCTAATTGAATTAGGAATGAAAAGAACCTTCTAGAAGAATCTAAAAGACTAAAACCATTCCTAATTGCATTAGGAATAATAAATCATATTAGGCCCTCCCCTAGATCATTGGGCCGCATATAAGGTTCAAACAGGGCCCAGTTTAGTAAATTGGCCATAACTTCCTCAATATTCATCGGAATTGGACTTACAATATATCGTTGGAAAGCTCTTGTGAAGCCTTATCCAACTACACTACTATTGGACCCATATCATGGAACAACCAAACTAGATAGACTGTTTTCTTAAAATAAGTTTTAAAAAACAGAGAGAAGAGAAAAGAAATTAAAACTATCCTCAACACTAGACTTTCCACACTTTCACTTCATTCGATTATGATTTGACGTGAAAGGTACTCATCACCAGGTTTGGTTTTGAGGAGACACAAATGGGTGTCTACACATAATAATAATTATAATAATCATAATCATAATAATCATGTTAAAGTATAATAATATCAAGACCCTAGGCATGATACGAACAAGATTAATAACAAACCCTAGCATGTTACTAAACAATAAAAATCATATATTCACCCCTAACATGATACTAACAATCATAAATATTAGGAAGAGAATAAAAGGCATCATAGAAATCATAATTGACATTAAAGTTAAAAAAAACCATTCCTAATTGCATTAGGAATGATAAATCCATATTAGGCCCTCCTCTAGATCATTGGGCGGCATATAAGGCTCAAACCAGGCCCAGTTCAGTATTTTGGCCATAACTTCCTCAATATTCATCGGAATTGGGTTTATAATATATCGTTGGAAAGCTCTTTTCAAGCCCTATCCAACTACACTACTATTGGACCCATATCATGGACCAACCAAACTGTATTGGCTGTTTTCTTAAAATAGGTTTTCAAAAACAGAGAGAAGAGAAAAGAAATTAAAACTATCCGCAACACTAAAGTTTCCACACTTTCACTTCATTCGATTATGATTCGACGTGAAAGGTACTCATCACCGGGTTTTGTTTTGGGGAGACACAAATGGGTGTCTACAGAAGCCCCCACTTTGAATGAATTTGGAGAAACCCAAGTTTCGAAAACGAAAGTCAAAGTATCGATAGGGACGGAGAATGATTTAGAACGTTCTGTGATCCTAAATCATTCTTGTAACGCCGATACCTACAAACTAGCGTTAGTTAAACAGATAAAACAGTTAAGAAACGCGTATCTTGCACCATCGAGCACACATCTCTAAAGTAATCGATTTGTTGCTGCTTTTTCTGTTTTGATGACCTCCTGCAAGTCAGAGAATGCCATCCTGCTTGAAGACTACTACGCTTGTAGCTGCCTCCAATTTCCGCCTTGATAATCTTCCGCAAGCCAGGGAACACTATCGAAGATTGCTTCGCTTGAAACGATCCTCTTCCGCTTTGTGACCATCTTCCACGTCTAAGGGAACATGATCGAAGACAACTTCGCTTGAAATCACCTTCAATTGTTTTTGACAACTTTCCACGATCTAGGGAACGATGTCGAAGATAATCCTCGCTTGAAGGTATCCTTATATGTTGCGATAATTTTCCAAAGGAAATTACCGAAGATCTCCGCTTGTCGATCTTTAAAAGCTCGCTTGAACTTTGTTTCCGCTATGCCTGTACGTCGGCACTTTTGCTGCTTGTGAACCCGTATGTCGGTGCTTTTGCTGTGATGACAATCCTCTTTTCTTTGGGAATAGTTGCCAACACAACTCTTGTGTGATGTATGACAATCCGATTTAGGAAAAGTTGTCAATGTTTCGTAACAATCCATCCTTGGAAATGTTGCCACGATGAAGCGACAATCTGTATCTCGAAAAATTTGCCAAAATCCATTTTTGGGAAAAGTTGCCAATGCTTCGTAACAATCTGTCATAAGAATTTTGCTGCGATCGACAATCCACATCTTGGAATATAAATCTTGAAAGAGATCCACCTTGGAAATTTGCCAATGTTATTCGACAATCCTTTTAGGAAAATATTGCCACAATTGACAATCCGCGTCTTGGAACATTTGTAAAAAAGAGTCGACCGACAATCTACTTTGGGAAAATTTTTCCATTTACTGAAATGAGTGACAATCCACGTTGAGGAACTTTGCCGAAATTTATGATGAATAGAGACCTACAACAATCCTTTGGGAAATTTTTCCATAGGGAACTAGGTGTATGAAAATCCAATCTCGGAAAACTTGCCAGCGATGACAATCCAAACTTGGAAAAAATTGCCAAACAGAGAAGGAGCACGACAATCCACGATTGGAAACTTTGCCAGAGATGACAGTCCAATCTCAGAAAAATTGTCGTTGAAGATGATGCACGACAATCCATTTTTGGAAATATTGTCAGTTGGGGATGACAATCCAATCTTTGGAAAAATTGTCGTTTAAGAAGAATGCGCGACAATCCATATTTGGAAAAATTGTCGTTTAAGAAGAATGCGCTATAATCCGTATTCGGAAATATTGTCGTTTAAGTGCTTGCTTTTAAACCGATACGTTGGTGCTTGTAATGAGCCAGTGTTTTAGGCGCTTAAGCTAAGTGAGACAATTTTTTGTCAGGTCAATCACTTACTACGATTGTAATCGAGCCGACTACTAATCATGTCAATTTGCTTATAGGGGCTAACTGGCGTACCAAGGAACCCAAAATTGCTGTATGAAGTCGAAATAACCGTTCTGAGAGGCTTCGAGCTCTGTCGCTGCTGAAATATCGCTAGCGCCAAGAATTGGCTCTGTCGCCAGACGCTAAGATCTAGCGCCAGGCGCTGAAATCTGTTGCTAAACGCCAGATGTTGTTGTCTAGCGCTGGAGTCAGGTCTTCCCTATTCTGCTCTTGCTGCCGCTATTGCTCGGTTTTGCATCGAACGTTGAACTTGGTCGTTTCCTTTTAACCAAATCCGCTCAAATATTTTGTAAATTAAAACTCTTCATCTCTAATTTACTGATCTATGTAATTTTGCTCAAACTCCTCTCATCTTGGAAGAATCTCATGTATCATATTCGCGGTTTTTTTTCGAAAAAATCCGGGAATGTCCTTAATTGCCTGCTGGGATGTACCTGCATTTATATCTTTGACCATAGGACTTTGCTAATCTCTTTAAGGTTGACCTAAGACTTAGTGTTGCTTGACTCATTGACTTGACATGACTTAAGGTATAAACTCGCTGTGATTGACTCGAGGTTGACTCAACTCAGAGTGTTTTTCACATGTGTTAGACTCAAATCAAGGTGATATCATGACATGACTCAACGTTTACATGACTCGTGTGTGCATCGTAATGTGATCGTCACTACTACAAAAATGCTCAAAGAGACCCGACATAAGAGACCCGTTAACTAAATAACCGGTCTCTTTGCTTCAAGAGACCCAATGTCACAAATAACCGGTCTCTTTGATATTGTGTTATAAGGTAAAAATTTAAGAGAGATCATTTATCATTGATAACAGGTCTCTCGTAGTTTTTTTTATTTGAAATTTAATAGGGGAGAGATCTGTCTACAACTTAACCGGTCTCTCCTAAGTTTTTATATTTGAAAATTAAAAAGGGAGAGACCTATATGGAACTTAACCGGTCTCTCTTAGTTTTTTTTTATCTGAAATTAAAAAAGGTAGAGACCCGTATGCAGGTTAACCGGTCTCCATTACTCACAACAATAAAATAAATGAAACCCTAATACTTCACTATTCTTTGATCAGCCTCCAACATTCCATCTCCTTCATCTTCCTTTACCTTTCATTCTCTCTCATCCCTTTCCTCTTAATCAGAATTCCTCTCCTTCACCTTTGAATTCCCCTGTTCGGAGCCTCGAAATCCTTTGATATGGATGTGTGGTTAAAGGGGAGTCACGTTTTGATTTTGCGATGAGTCTCTATGTTATTGCAGTGATTTATTGAAGTTTCAGAGGTTTGATGATGAAGCGATTTCAGTTCTCGAACGAGCGAATTAAGTTCTAGATGTTTCGAAAGGAGTTTTATCGTGGTTTAGCAGCTTTTTATGGGTTTATGCAGTTAGATGATACTCATTCTATGTTGGGTCATCTTGATAAATCGAACGATTGTTATAAATTAAGATGGGTTGAAGATCTAGATTAAAATTCTTGGGGATCTGATCCCAAATTTGCCTAAACTACTTGTAGGTCTCTTCTTCTTTGATTTTGTTTTTTTAATTGATTATTATTTATGTATTTTGGTTTATATTTCATCTTTTGTTTTGGTTTTAATGTTAGTTGATATTTGATCTGTTTGATGTATTTTATTCTATAGCTTTTGTGGTTAGACTTTTTGGGTTGTGCGGTATTATCATTGTTATCATTGTTTTCATTAGCAAAATATATGTGTTCATGAACAGTAGACTTGTAGAGTAGTGGATTTGTATTTAATTTACATGGATGGAAATATATTAGATTTGTTTTAGCAAATTTCATGTTCATCATTCGTTTGATTGCTACCATGAATTTACAGATTCTTGTTTTTGGATCAGTTGATCTTTTATTTTATTAGTTCATTTTTCAGTTAAGTTTTCTAAACGAATATTTAATTTTGTGATTATTCTCAATTATTATGATTGATTCATTACCTGCCTTTTGCTTTGACAGATTTGCTTGTTTTCACACAAGAATCTCAAAACAAAGGAGAGAGGAAGAAATTGGAGTACTAAAGCTACATGTTTGGAATAGTTATACGTATAGATCAGATTACAATAATTCATGTATATATTTTTATTGGAATTTAATTAAAGTTTGTTAAAATTCTTTGTATCATAGTATAAACATTAATGTGGCAATGTTATTCTCTTTTAATGTTATCGATTTAAATATAGCATAAATCAAATTAAATTAGCTTCTTTTTTTTTTTAATTTTAAATGCGCCCAAAGAGACCTGTTAAGTGAAATAAGTGGTCTCTGTTTACTAAAAAAAAGAGACTGCCTATCTTTAAGAGGCCGTCTCTTTTTTCCCAAAACAAGAGACTGTCTATCTTAGATAGGCGGTCTCAGTTTTCTCAATATGGAGACTGCCTTAAATAAAGCAATCTCTTTGCCAAAGAGATCGCTTAGCTAGAGACCGCCTCAAAGGCAGTCTCTTTGGCTAATTTGGACGGGTCTCTTTGGCCATTTTTGTAATAGTGCGTGCGACTCGAAAATGCCAAAAAAGCAAAAATTTTCCGTCATTTTTGTGGAGGGTACCGACTTTCTCCCGAAAAAGAAATATCCAAAAAGAAAAAAGCAAAGTTTTTGAAGGTGCATGTTGAATGAGCTTAGTCAAATGTTGTTTGATACTATTTCTCAAGGTGCAAGGATTAATTCATCCTAGGCTATCTCAATTATTGACTCAATGATGAAAGTATTTGGATAACTTAGGCACGGAGGCTAAGCACTTCATACTTCGATGCAATGATGATTGATGAGCGATTTTGACATGACAAGGCATGCTTCAACGTTGTGTTAAGATTTCATGACAAAGGGTTCCTAAGGGAAGTATATTTGGTCATGTATATGTGCGGTGTGTGAAAGTGATACTAAAGTTAGACCGCAAAGGCTAAGTGTGTGGGAAAATATTATTTCAAGAAGAGTCAAATGATGGTGACTCTTTTGGCTAGGTAAGCTAATGATGTAAGGATCAAGCCCCAAATTCTAGCTCTAAATGAAAAGGGATGAGCATTGGATATCCCTTGATATAATTATGATGTGTGAATATGAATGTGAATGCATTTTTATTACGGCTGCACCTCGATGTGAGGTTGCCTACGTATCCGCTAAGAATCAGGCCGAACGTAGCTCTAGCCGAACCTCACACAAGTGTGTGTATACCTCAAAAAGGTCTATTTAAGGGTTGTAACGTGGTTAGGCTAAAGGTTATAGAAGAAGGGGATAAAGGCTCAAGACCCTCGATAAGCCCCCAAGGTGTGCAACTTTGCTATTGAGTATTTGATTTTTTTTATGCTTGAGTTTCTACTCTTTTGTTTAGCTCTTTATTTTTGCTTTAGCATTTATTTTATTTTTATAAGTGTGGGCAATCCCAATCATGTGGTCTATCACTCACTTGGCATTCATGTTTCACAGGCAAGGTATCGAGCACTCGATAAGAGACGCAATCTGAGACGTGTTCATATCAAAGATATTTTCATATCAATGACATTGGAACACTTGCCCTTTTGTACACTTTTATTTATATATATTTTTTTTACTTATTTTTTGCTATTTTAATCTTTTGAAGTCACTCATGCTTTTTATTTTTAAATTGCATAAGTTGCACACTGCCCCATCCCAAGGTTAGGTAGATATGGGTTGAAAAATGAAAGGTCTATCATTAGACGAGGCTCAAAGTGGTTATTAAAAAAGGATTGCATATTTGAAGGGTGATAAGTGATATGATGTGGCTACAAGGGGTGCCTCAAATCATTGGTATACCTTGTGCTTAATTCGACATGGATTTTTTTTTATTTATTTTTTTGCAATGCAATGCAATGATCATATGCAAGGAAATAAATGCTCATTTTATTGAAAGGGAAAAAAGAAAAAACCTACAAAAATAAATTTAAGGGAAAAGAAAGGTGCCTATGCTAGAGTCATTGGGGAAAGGAAAAAAAATGAAAAAGAAATAGAAAAAAGAGGTCACGAAATCCCGTCGTTGAAGCTTGCCTTGTGCATTTGTTTCATCATTACCCTCATTTTTTGTTTGTCAATCACATTACTCAAACTCGATTCAACATACATGGATGGAAGAAGGTTGGAAGAATGAAGGTTGTGATATGGAGAAAGCATGTAGAGAATGGAAAGATGATGTAGATGGAGAGATATGAAAAAAAAAAATATTAGGAATAGAATGTACCCCCAACTCAAATGGCGGAAAGAATGAAACCCGACTTATGCATGAACCTAATACATGGTCATGGTGACATATATGTTAGTGGGTGCTTTATTGTGAGTGCAAGTAACATGTTAAGACTCATGTCATAACCATGTGGCTAGACTATGTGACTAGACTCAAGCAAAAACTAAATTAAGACTTCATGTATATGCATTAAACTTGACAGGCTGTGGTATTTTAGTTATAACTTTTATCTGTGACTCTGATTGAGATGAAACCAACTCCAAATTAAAGATAAAACTCAGGGCTACAGATCCATAGGTTTTACGACTCTTAGTTCATCCTAGAACTCCAGCTATGACCAAAACAAGTTGACGCTTGTGCAGTATACGAGAATAAAAATCCGGGTTTACTTAAAGGGACTATGACTCGATTTTAGACATATTTATTAGCTCAAATTAATTATTTTAATTAGTTAAACAAAGTCCTTTAGTCATTAATTAGTTTATTTAGTCTTAACACAAGTCAAAAAAATGGTTAGGAAAAACACATAGAGTATGCACAACAAATAATGCACAATTAGGCAAGTAGGCACAATATGATGCAATGAGTTTGCAACCTAACCATGGCTCTAGTTATCTAAAGTTCGGGATATGGGTTAGTCAATAGAGGTTCCATGGTTAATTGTCCGAATGCACTGCGCGGAAGCCTAACCGTGAAGGGTTGGCGCGAGTGGATGGGACACCGCAAGTTTTAGAAAAAACTCGCTTCCATTGTTTGGTAAATTCAACAATCTCGGATGTACCCTTTGTTGCTCAGAGCGTTCAATCAGATAGATAGAGCATGAATTCCCAGAGGGTTATGTCCATATGTAGAACACATATGGGTTTCAGAAAAGTGAGAAAAACTCAATCAGGAAGTAGGATTGAGCAAACAATGCGAAAAAACTGGTCGAAATTAGAACGCATATTTCTGGCTCGGTATTGGAAGAATTTGGCGCCAACAAACAGAGATTGGCGCCGGATTTTAGCTGTAGCGCCTGGTGACAAAATTGTCGTCTGGCGCTATAGTTCAAAGTCTGGCGCTAATATTCTGTTCGCTGACGCTAATTCCTACATGCCTCAACAGCTTTCTGTGCTCGATAAAATTTTCCAGTTTCGCGCAGTGTTATTTCGGTCCTAGTCGTGAAAGATATTTCTCAAATTTCCTACGTGTAAAATCCTATGTTTTAACTCATTACGGATGGTCTTTCCAATGAGATCTTTTTTATGCATATGACAATAATGTTAATCAAAATTACGCACATGAAATACTTAGAACTTTTCGAGTCTCATCCACTCATTCTAAATCATTGCCGAAATAAATTTCAGGAATTAAAATAGAAATCCTCCCCAGTGAAGTCGCCAAAAACTGTAGGGAATATTTCAAGCATTATCCCAAACTTGAACCCCACTGTGATCGTACACTAAATTACGGTGGCGTCCAAAGGGAAAGAAGATAGAGAAAAAGAGTCGCCAACAAGTTTTTTTTGGGAACTTGTAAACAGTTCACGAGGTGAAGGTTACACCCCTTAACGATCCAAGAGATCGCCAACTCCATAAGGTCTTGAACCAAATAGGGTTCGGGGATGAAGGTACAAATCCAACCTAAAAGAGATTGAACCTACCCTAATAATAGGCCTCTACTTTATTCTGATCGTATTCATGTGCGCTTTCTGAGTAACATACAATCAATAGGATTAACCCTAAACCTGTTTATCTATATTGGTTGAATATTAATGCACAAATAAATCTATTATTGGCGATCACTTGAATTATAATCAAATTAACCCTAAACAAGATTATTAATTATCTTATTAAGTGTGATTACAAGTACAAATTCCCTTAAAACATGCATAAAAGGCATGATCAAGCAATAACAATAAAAATGTCAAGCAACATAATAATAATCGATTATAATAGTAATCACAATAATAATCAAAACAATAATCATCATAATAATAATTATAATAATCATAATCATAATAATCATGTTAAAGCATAATAATAGCAAGACATTAGGCATGATACTAACAAGATTAATAACAAACCCTAGCATGTTACTAAACAATAAAAATCATATATTCACCCCTAACATGATACTAACAATCATAAATATTAGGAAGAGAAGGCATCATAGAAATCATAATTGACATTAAAGTTACCCAAAACATGATACTAGGAATTAAAATAATAATCTAAGCATGATTTCTACATAATAACATTAATAAAAACCATTAAAGTACTTACTTGGATGCCATTAAAACAATAAAGAAGCAAAGTTCTAAAGTTTTTGGGCCCATTTCATCAAAATAAAGCCATTTTCTTCATTTCTCAACTTATAAACTTATTCTTTCTCAAACTATTTCAGATTTCGCATGGAAGAAAAACTTCAAAGAGAAAGAGGGTGGAGAAGCCTAAAAGAATTGATCAACCTAAGAAGAAGCTAAGTGAACAACGGTCCAAGAGTGAACAAGCGTCGAAGTTGCACTCTTCGAAAGGTTCACCCATGCCACATACTCCACTTGTTGAAGACATTGTTCTTATATCGCTCTCTGCTGACATGACCTTTCTTCACAACCGTGCTTGTCATTTGGTCGATCCCATGGAAGTTGCACTTCCTAAGGCAATGTTCCACTATGATGAGGATGCAGTTGCATGGATCAGCAAAGAAGATGTGAAGGAATTTCTACGTGGTGCAAAGCTTAACATTTCCCTCATTCAAACATTCATGAGGTACTTCAATGCCCACATAATCTATACTTTTTTCAAGTATTCAAATTGATGGTGATTATCCTACATCTCATTAATTATTCAATGTTCATGGACGCAGAGCACTACAGGAGCACTTAACTGACACTGATTCTCCTTGTAAAGTTGGGTGGTTATGCCCCGAGCAGTTATCCACTACTAGAATCATAGGAAACCCTCATGATATGTTGTACTATGTTGAACAGAGTATCAGGGAATCAGAGCGTGCGGGAGTCAAGTTCATATTTGCCCCATGTTATAGAGAGTAAGTCTAACCATGTCAAATTCAATCGATTTGGCCTAATTATATGTTGACTCCTAAATATTAATTTGCTTGTCTATTTTGAACTTATGTAGGGAGCATTGGAGCCTCATGGTGATTTGTAATTCCACTAACACAATTTATCACCTTGATTCAGCTCAATCCTCGGAGAAGTGGCTCGTGAAGTCTATATTGCAAAAGTAAATATATATAGCAACCTAGTGATGATTATTGCTAATAATAACTAATTTAGTAATCATACGACTAATAAAATTTGAATGTAATTTTTTTTACTACAGTGTTATGAAGAAGCTACATTGTCGTGCTCCAAAGGGTCCAACATGGAAGTCACCGTTGGTAATTTACATGATATTGTGATTATCTTGAAAATCTATGTTAGTAAATATTTTCTCATTTCCTTTGCATGTTTCACTGATGTGATTAATTTGTCATATGCTAGTGCGCACAACAAGAGAATGGACTTGATTGTGCTTTGTATGTGATGAGATTCATGCTTGACATTGTGACTCATTGTACGGACACTCAATAGCTTGATGAGGTAAGTCCTAAAACTTATTGAAATTCTATATTGATGTGATTTCTAGCCTTAGACACCTGATATTACCCAACAATGGCATGTTATGAGAAACAAAAAGGCCATTTCACATGAAAGGTAGAAAATGGGCTGAATAGAAGTCATATGGGCCATATTTGGGCCATTTTGTGTTAATATGCTGTTTTGATGTGATTTCTTTCCTTATACACCTATAACTAGATAATATTGACAGTTATGAGATAAATAAAGTTCATTTAATAAGAAATGTAGGAAATGGGCAAAGTAAAGTCATATAGGCCATATTCGGGCCATTTTGAGTAAAAAAGCGTCATAAACCTTAATAAAATGCTCTCCTATACAATTTTAGGGATTACACACATACAACTACACAACATTGACATTTTATGAGAAAGAAATAGTTCATTTGATAAGTAATGTAGGAAATGGGCTACATAGAAGTCATATAAGCCCTATTTGGGCCATGTTGAGTAAAATGCGTTGTTTAACTTATTGAAATGCTATATTGATGTGATTTCTAGCCTTAGACACCTAATATTACCCAAAAATGACATGTTATGAGAAACAAAAAGGCCATTTCACAAGAAAGGTAGAAAATGGGCTGAATAGAAGTCATATGGGCCATATTAGGGCCATTTTGTGTTAATATGCTCTTTTTGATGTGATTTCTTTCCTTATACACCTATAACTAGATAATATTGACATGTTATGAGATAAATAAAGTTCATTAAATGAGAAATGTAGGAAATGGGCAAAGTAAAGTCATATAGGCCATATTTGGGCCATTTTGAGTAAAAAGCGTCATAAACCTTAATAAAATGCCCTCCTATACAATTTTAGGGCTTACACACATACAACTACCCAACATTGACATGTTATGAGAAAGAAATCGTTCATTTGATAAGTAATGTAGGAAATGGGCTACATAGAAGTCATATAGGTAATATTTGATAAAATACATGTTGTTTTGCCTAATTAATTAATTTTAACATAATGATTTTGTATTTCAAGTTTTGCAAGGTCCAAAAGGATGGTCCGTTGAAAATTAAGGAGCTTAATGAAGTTCGTGACATGTTGGCGTCTTTTATCACCTTCAACATGTAAATGACATTGTAATTGTAAATTATTTATGTTAACTTTTGAACTATATAACTTATTATTCATTATATATTTACTTACTATTATTTGTATATGTAAGCAACTTTTTTTTTTTTGTATTGCGTTTAAGAATATTTATATCTATATATATAATTGAATTCTTGTTTTTAATATTATTTTTGTATCTTATTGTAATAATTAATAATATTATTATTATTAGTTATTATAATAATAATATTATTAATTATTATATTTAAAATAATTGCTGGAATTACAAGTTATTATTATTGCGGGAAACAGGTTTTTTTTAGAATATTATTGCACGAAAATCGGAAAAAAAAAAACAAAAAAAAAATATTTGATGAATAGGCACCGGTTAGGCACCAACCGGTGCCTAAAATAGCATTACCACCAAAAAAAATGGCGGGAGAGCAGTTAAAGGCACCGGTTAACCGGTGCCTAATTGAGCATATGGCACCGGTTAACCGGTGCCTATTTGACCCTATGGCACCAGTTTTGAACCGGTGCTAAAAAGAGGGTTTTTGGCACCCCCCACATAGGCAGCGATTCAAACCGGTGCCTTAGACCGGGTTTGAACCGCTGCCAAAGCCCTTTTTTCACCTAGTGGTACCTCTTTCTAATAACAAAATACACACGTTAGTAACTTCAAGGAAAATAATAAACAAAACAATTAAATTAAATAATTGAAAGAGAGATTTGGGACCAAACCCTCAGAAATTAAAACTTTTCACGTCTAGGGCGAAGGCAACTTCGAACTTGGCTAGGTATGTCTAGATCTAATGAATGCGGAATTTTAATATTTGAGAGAAAGCTATTTTAGAAAAGAAGGGAGAGAGTAATCAAGAAAATCTTGATGAGAGTTGGTTAATGAAAACGGAGTTTTTAGAACGCTATTTATAAAGAAAATCAACCAAAAAGATAAAACATCAAAACAGAGTTCTGATGCGTAAAACGGGAATTAGCGCCAAACGCTGACGTTAGCGCCAGACGCTACAGCTGGCGTTTGGCGCTGACTAATAAATTGACGCGTTTTCTTAAAATCAGATAGAAACTGCCGTACAGGAGGATAAAATTGTATTTTCCTAAAAAAACGTTCTTTTATTCTGATTAAAACTCTAAAAAGTCAACAAAAGTCAATTTATCAATGCTAATTGAATTAGGAATGAAAAGAATCTTCTAGAAGACTAAAACCATTCCTAATTGCATTAGGAATGATAAATCCATATTAGGCCCTCCTCTAGATCATTGGGCCGCATATAAGGCTCAAATTAGGCCCAGTTCAGTAATTTGGCCATAACTTCCTCAATATTCATCGGAATTGGGCTTATAATATATCGTTGGAAAGCTCTTTTCAAGCCCTATCCAGCTACACTACTATTGGAGCCATATAATGGACCAACCAAACTGTATTGGCTGTTTTCTTAAAATAGGTTTTCAAAAATAGAGAGAAGAGAAAAGAAATTAAAACTATCCGCAACACTAAATTTTCCACACTTTCACTTCATTCGATTACGATTCGACGTGAAAGGTACTCATCACCGGGTTTTTTTTTGGGGAGACACAAATGGGTTTCTACACACATTGTCCACCACGTACTCCACATATTCATGAGAATTATGGGGTATGCTTGCTGCTCAAAACAAGATCTCGAGAAGCTAACCAAAGAGGAGATAAGATGCTTGTTTATAGCTTCCTGATTTGAGGGGGGGGGGGCTCAAGGGGAATGTAAATATGGAATATTTGTTTATCCAAAGGTTCCTAGAGATTAAGAGGAGTACGGAGTTAAGAGGAGAGATAAACAGTGGAGAGATGATCACGATAATTTCCAAAGCATTGGGGTTTACCAATTAGGTTGAAGCATTGACCCCTATTAACGGCTCCAATTTCCTTGATATTCCTGGACTTTCCTTAATGCACATGCTTGTACCGTTGGTCAAGGGTAAGTATCGTTGCGTGCTACCCAATGCGACGGTGATGATCATCGTGGGGAACACTTGGAAAGTGCCAATTGAGCCACTCCCTATGGGTGTTCCTGATCTTGACCAACCATCCCAACCTCGCCGCCATAACATTTCTATCGTTCCTAGATTTATGGGCGGATCCTCCTCCTCTTCTTCCTCTTTCGACCTAGAGTCTTCTTTTAACCATCTTAATCCAATCAACTCAAAAATCTTACAAGAAAATGATTACCTAAGCTATGTGGCGCAAATGTCCAAACCAATTTAAGAGAAGAGACTTTCTCACCTATGTCAAATATCCTAACCGCCCCGTTCAAGAGGGGCTGATTGCGGGATGAAACAACAACCAACCCACCTACTCTTATTGGCAAGGACCTCGTAGCTCCATTTTGGAGCTACGATCCTTCCCTCCCTATGATTATACAGAACCCGGGGATTGTGATATAGGGGGGACCCTTCTTATTACCACGTCCCCGAGACATGTGGTAATATGGATACCGATGAGATCTATAACCATCCCTTAATACTTTGGGTTTCCACCCGGGTATGATGGTGGTTAGGGCACTAGTAGGTCATCGGATTTCGGTCACTATCGAAGTTTCCCTAACTATAATCTTCCTCTCTCGTGGATTAACCCTCTTATGCCGATGATGTAGACCCTACCTACAATTATTTGTCATCTCGCCAAGAGAGGATGATGGGAGTAGCTAAAGGTCTCCGTTTCGAGCCTGGGTGAAACCACCCAAAATTTGATCGCGGCTTTAAAGGTCCTTGGGACTACTAACCCTAACCAAATTAGAAATTTATAATACCTAAACTTACCCTAAACTAGTTAGTGGAAAGTAAAGGGTCGAACCACGAAGACTAAGTGTATCAATATATGCTAATTAGACTACTAGGATGATCGATACATAGAGAGAAGAACATCTAAAACACTACTTATAGAAAACTACGAAAACTAGAGAAAGTGAAATCCAATTACATTAATGCATTCAACAACAACATTGCAATTAGATAAAAACGACCTTAATTAGGAACAATCAACACACTCAACTCACTCTCGCGCAATTAAGCATGCTAATTATCCTACTAAGCTAATTCATTAGCATAGGTATGGAGGAATTTAGACTCTCAAACAACTCACTTTCGCACAATTGATTGAAAGCATAATTAAGAACATAGAATAAATTATCTAGAAAGATTATTCTAATCCATATAAGCACCATTCATACACAATAATTAAGAATCAATTGCATACAAATTACAATAAATCATTCAATTCATCAACATTATCTTTATCCAATTCCCAAGAATAAAACCTAAACTAACATGATAAAGAAGAACATGAAAAGCTAGGTAAAACTAGAATTAAAGCTAAAATTATAATATTAAACTAATTAACAACTCTAATCAATAAACAAATAAAAAAACATTAAATAGAGGAAAACAATAAAGATGAGAGAAAGTTAGGAGGACTCATTGAATATATAAGAACAAAATCCACCAATACCTTCTTCAACCTCTCAAAGCTCCATGAAAAATCCAATCTTTCTCTCTCTAAAACTACTCCTAAACTAGATAGAGAGACTCCTAATCTAACCCTAAGAAATATAAAATAAAGTAGACTAAACTAATCTAGGGTGAATAACTGTTAAGAGAGTATTAAACCCCCAAAGTGTTGTTTATTTTACAAGCTAAAATAAAATAAAGAAAATAAAACGAAATAAATAAAAATAAAATAAAAAGTACAATAAAATAAAATAAAATAAGAAAAATATGTTTTTGTATTACCGCTTCTATTTTGCCTGTTTCTGATTTTAATTTCTTTTGCAGGGTCAGCCCATTCCTTCTCGTACTCGCACGAGACCTGAGGCGCGGAGGGATCCGACAAGGTCTAGCTCGAGACGTCGCCGCACTGCCTTGGGAGGTAGGGACAGTCGTTCTGAGGCTGCTCGTACCGAGGCGGTAGAGGGCTAAAGTTCTTCTTCTGAGGGTGCACATGCTGCATCGGTAGGCCAGGAAGAGGCTACCTCGGCTCTTAGAGGTGGTGGGATGTACGAGGTTGGCTCGTCATCGCAGCAGCCTCCGCAGCCTCAGCCTCAGGTTGATCTTGGGTGGACGAGTCTTGTATTGAGCTTTCCTCCTCCCGCGGAGACTGGAGCTGGTGCTGGAGCTGGAGCTGGTGGAGAGGTTACTCCTCGTACGACGGAGTTTTATGCGATGATGGGTATACGTCCCCCGGCGCCATAGCTTATTGTAGACACCCATTTGTGTCTCCTTAAAACAAAACCCAGTGATGAGTACCTTTCACGTCGAATCATAATCGAATGAAGCGAAAGTGTGGAAAGTTTAGTGTTGCGGATATTTTTAATTTCTTTTTTCTCTCTGTTTTTGAAAACTTATTTTAAGAAAAACAGCCAATCCAGTTTGTTTGGTCCATGATATGGGTCCAACAGTAGTGTAGTTGGATGGGGTTTGACAAGAGCTTTCCAACGATATATTATAAGCCTAATTCCGATGAATATTGAGGAAGTTATGGCCAATTTACTAAACTGGGCCCGGTTTGAGACTTATGTGCGGCCCAATGATCTAGGGGAGGGCCTAATATGATTTATCATTCCTAATGTAATTAGGAAGGGTTTTAGTCTTCTAGATTCTTCTAGAAGGTTCTTTTCATTTCTAATTCAATTAGCATTGATAAATTGACTTTTTCAAAGTTTTAATTAAAATCAAAGAACATTTTTAAGGAAAATAGGATTTTATCTTCCTGTACGACAATTTTTATCTGATTTTATAAAACGCGTGAATTTCTGAAATCAGTGCCAAACGCCAGTTGTAGCGCCTGGCGCTACGCTTGGCGCCTGGCGCCAACAGCCAGCGTTGGCGGTAGTTCGTTTTTCTGTGCGCCAGGGCTCTGTTCTGTTAATTTTATCTTTTTGGCTGATTTTCTCTATAAATAACGTATTAAAAACTCTGTTTTCATTCACCTACAATCAGTTTTCATTCATCAATTCTCTCTCGTTCTCTTCTAATCCATCATCTCTTTCTTTTTCTAAACTAGCTTTTTACATACAAAATTCTGCATTCGCAAGATCTAGAAACACCTAGCCATATTCGAAGTTTCCTTCGCCCTAGACGTGAAAGGTTTAATTTCTGAGGGTTTGGTCCCAAATCTGTCTTTCAATTATTTAATTTAATTGTTTTGTTTAGTATTTTCCTTGAAGTTACTAAAGTATGTATTTTGGTATTAGAAAGAGGTACGAGGCATCAAAGTAAGTATTTTAATTGATTTATTGATGTTATGATGTAGAAATCATGTTTAGATTATTATTTTGATTCCTAGTATCATGTCTAGGGTAATTTTAATATTAAATATGATTGTTACGATGCCTTTTATTTTCTTCCTAATATTTATGATTGTTAGTATCATGTTAGGGTTAAAGTTTTGATTTTTATTGCTTAGTGACATGCTAGGGTTTGTTATTAATCTTGTTAGTACATGCCTAGGATCTTGCTATGCTTTGACATGATTATTATTATTATTAATTATAATTATTATTATGATGATTATTATTATGATTATTGTTTTGATGAATATAATTGTTATTATTTTATGATTGTGTTGCTTGATATTATTTATTAATTATTGCTTGATCACACCTTTTTATGCATGTTTAAAGGGAATTTGTACTTGTAATCATGCTTAATAAGATAATTAATAGCTTGTTAAGGTTAATTTGATTATAATTCAAGTGATCGCCAATAATAGATTTATTTGTGCATTAAATTCAACCAACATAGATTAAACAGGTGTAGGGTTAATCCTATTGATTGCATGTTAATCAGAAAGCGCACATGAATACGATCAGAATAAAGTAGAGGCCTATTATTAGGGCAAGTTCAATCTCTTTTAGGTTGAATTTGTACCTTCATCCCTGAACCCCTATTTGGTTCAAGACCTTATGGAGTTGACGATATCTTGGATCGCTAAGGGGTGTAACCTTTAACCTGTGAACGGTTTACAAGTTCCTAAAACTTGTTGGCGACTCTTTTGCTCTATCTTCTTCCCTTTTGGACGCCACCATACTTAATTGTATGATCACACTGGGTTCAAGCTAGGGGTTAACGCTTGAAATATTCTCTACAGTTTTTGGCGACCCCACTGGGGAGGATTTCTATTTTAATTCCTGAATTTGTTTCGGCAATGATTTAGAATGAGTGGATGAGACTCGAAACGTTCTAAGTATTTCATGTGCGTAATTTTGATTAACATTATTGTCATATGCATAAAAAAGATCTCATTGGAAAGACCATTCATAATGAGTTAAAAACATAGGATTTTACACGTAGGGAATTTGAGAAATATCTTTCACAACTAGGACCGAAATAACAGCGCGCGAAACTAGAAAATTTTATCGAGCACAGAAAGCTGCTGAGGCATGTGGTAATTAGCGCCAGGGGCCAGAGTATTGGCGCCAGACTTTTAATTGTAGCGCCAGACGCCAGCATTGGCCCAGGCGCTACAACTAAAAACTGGCGCCAGTCTCTGATTGTTGGCGCCAACTTCCCCCAATACCGAGCCAG
The DNA here is from genome assembly GCF_001683475.1 of Chenopodium quinoa. NCBI lineage: Eukaryota > Viridiplantae > Streptophyta > Magnoliopsida > Caryophyllales > Amaranthaceae > Chenopodium > Chenopodium quinoa. Next base: position 1,000,380 of record NW_018745324.1, read on the forward strand.
AAATATGCGTTCTAATTTCGACCGGTTTTTCGTATTATTTGCTCGATCCTACTTCCTGATAGAATTTTTTCTCACTTTTCTGAAATCCATATGTGTTCTACATATGGACATAACCCTCTGGGAATTCATGCTCCATCTACCTGATTGAACGCTCTGTGCAACAAAGGGTACATCCGAGAATGTTGAATTCACCAAACCATGGAAGCGAGTTTTTTCTAAAGCTCGTGGTGTCCCATCCACTCGCGCTAACCCTTCACGGTAAGGCTTCCGCGCGGTGCATCCGGACAATTAACCATGGACCCTCTTTGACTAAACCATATCCCGAACTTTAGAGAACTAGAGCCATGGTTAGGTTGCAAACTCATTGCATCATATCGTGCCTACTTGAGTAATGGTGCATTATTTGTAATGCATATATTCTATGTTTCTCTTAACCGTTTGTTTTACTTGTGTTGAGATTAAATAAATTAATGACTTAAAGAGATTTGCCTAATTAATTAATTAATTAATTAATTTAAGTAAATAAAGTCTAATATTTTAATCAGAATTGACCTAGTACGACTTTAGGCATACCTAGTTGATTAATAACACCGAAAACAGTCCCAGATTGAAGCTCCAGCATTGGCACCAGAATCTCAGCTGTAGCGCCACTCTGTGGAGTGTGGCGCATGATGACAGACCTATTGTCTGGCGCTACACTACGCAGTGCGGCGCCAGTCCTGTCGTTTGGCCGACAGTTTGGATTATTCATTGAGTCATCACCCAGTGCCTAATTAACCAGTTTACTAATTAATTCGGTTAATTTTCGCTGTCAATCATGCCTTGTCGAGTCATTAATTGAGTCTAATCACATAGTCTAGCCACATGGTCATGACACGAGTCTTAACATATCACCTACGCTCACTAGTCTTAGCACACACTTCGAGTATATGTTACCATGACCATGTTTTAGGTTCATGCATGAGTAGGTCTTTTCCGTCATTTGAGTCGGGGGGTTCATTTTATTCCTAATTCTTCATATCCCTCCATCTACATCATTTACTTCACATTCTATTCCAATCTTTCTTCACTTCCTCCATCCATTGCATGTTGAATAAAGTTTGAGTCAAATAATTAACAATGAATATCCCCAAATTCCTTTTCCGCAATACTTGGTCGAGGAGAGAAGGGCGATTAATCAAGGACAACCTCTTTATTCAGGTCTCGCTTTTTGATAAACCGATTCGTCAAAAGAGGAAGGCTAAAAAAATAATAGCAAGTCAAGAAGAAGTCAATGAGCTTAGGAACCAATTGGTTACCGTGACTGAGACACTGAAGCTACTCACACTCAAAATTGATGACCCTGTAAAGCAACAACAAATGAACCTCATGCAAGAAAGTTTGAGGAAGCTATCTAGTGACTATAAATTTCAGGGCATGAGTTCACAAGGGGTCTCTCTGGACAAGGAGCTACTTCTGCATAAGTTCAACGCCGCTGACATCCCTAAATTTAAGGCAACAGATAACCCTTATTTTCATCTAAGAGCTTTCGAAACCATAATGAGTATTAAAAGTATCGATAAGAAGGTTTTCCCCTCTCTGTTCTCACTATCTCTTGAAACCGTTTGCCAACAATGGTTCTTCTCCCTTAACAAAGAGAAAACCTCTACATGGGAGTCGATAGTAAAGGCTTTCGTTGATAGATAAAAGTGGAATATTCAAGTTGAAACCGATCATAGACATCTTGAGATGCTAAGACAAAAAGAGAATGAAGGTTTTACTTCTTTCTTTAATAACGTATTAAAAACTCCGTTTTCATTCACCTACAATCAGTTTTCATTCATCAATTCTCTCTCGTTCTCTTCTAATCCATCATCTCTTTCTTTTTCTAAACTAGATTTTTACATACAAAATTCCGCATTCGCAAGATCTAGAAACACCTAGCCATATTCGAAGTTTCCTTCGCCCTAGACGTGAAAGGTTTAATTTCTGAGGGTTTGGTCCCAAATCTCTCTTTCAATTATTTAATTTAATTGTTTTGTTTAGTATTTTCCTTGAAGTTACTAACGTGTGTATTTTGTTATTAGAAAGAGGTAAGAGGCATCAAAGTAAGTACTTTAATTGATTTATTGATGTTATGATGTAGAAATCATGTTTAGATTGTTATTTTGATTCCTAGTATCATGTCTAGGGTAATTTTAATATTAAATATGATTGTTACGATGCCTTTTATTTTCTTCCTAATATTTATGATTGTTAGTATCATGTTAGGGTTAAAGCTTTGATTTTTATTTCTTAGTGACATGCTAGGGTTTGTTAATAATCTTAGTTAGTATCATGCCTAGGATCTTGCTATGCTTTGACATGATTATTATTATTATTAATTATAATTGTTATTATGATGATTATTATTATGATTATTGTTTTGATGAATATAATTGTTATTATTTTATGATTGTGTTTCTTGATATTATTTATTATTTACTGCTTGATCACACCTTTTTATGCATGTTTAAAGGGAATTTGTACTTGTAATCATGCTTAATAAGATAATTAATAGCTTGTTAAGGTTAATTTGATTATAATTCAAGTGATCGCCAATAATAGATTTATTTGTGCATTAATATTTAACCAACATAGATTAAACAGGGTTAGGGTTAATCCTATTGATTGCATGTTAATCAGAAAGCGCACATGAATACGATCAGAATAAAGTAGAGGCCTATTATTAGGGCAAGTTCAATCTCTTTTAGGTTGAATTTGTACCTTCATCCCTGAACCCCTATTTGGTTCAAGACCTTATGGAGTTGACGATCTCTTGGATCGTTAAGGGGTGTAACCTTTAACCTGTGAACGGTTTACAAGTTCCTAAAACTTGTTGGCGACTCTTTTTCTCTATCTTCTTCCCTTTTGGACGCCACCGTACTTAAGTGTATGATCACAGTGGGGTTGAAGCTAGGGGTTAACGCTTGAAATATTCCCTACACTTATACTTGTGCTTTTTATTATTTATTTTGACTTTGTGTAGAACTTTGCCTTTTAGTTAGACTCATTTTTTAGACATATTTTGTATATATATACAATTATGAGTTTATTTTATTTATCATGTTTTTTTTTCATTTATTATTATTATTATTATTATTATGTGCATGTTTGTGTGTGCAAGGAAATGTGACAAGTAATTTTGTGCAAAAATTCCGTCATTTTTGTTATTGATGGAGGGTATCCGACTTTCTCCCCCAAAAAGGAAAAATGAAAAAAAGGAAAAGTCAAATAAAATATTAACTTGGAAGTTACTCCAAATAAAATCAGAAAAATAATATAATATAATTAATATAATAGCTATATTAATTAAAAGGAGGAATAAATGAATATTTTAGAAAAAGATAAGGAAACCGTAAAGTCGTTAACAGACTCGAAACAAGTCAAAACGCGGTTTTATAGAAAGCGCGTACGATGAGGCATATTGGCGCCAGCTGGCGCCATGCGTTTTGGTGTAGCCCCAGGCGCTACACTTAGCGTTTGGCGCCAGGCTCTGGCGTCAAGCGCTAATAGTTGGCGTCTGCCGCTAAAGAGCACTGACTCCGAATCCTTCCTGGATTAAAACTGCTCCGATTTTGTGCATAAATAGCCCCCTGCCCAGCCGATTCTCTTCATAATTTCAGCAGATAAAATATATCCTAGCTTTTAGAAAAATAATATCATGTCTCTGGTCTCCAAAAGTTTTGCCAACTTCACCCATGAATGGTGTTGGTCCCTTAATGCCAAAGAAAGAAAAGAATTGGATGTGTTTCACTTGGGGGGTATTTATGGTGTCAAAGGGGTAGATCTTGATTCAGATTTTATTCATACCGCTCTAGAATATTGGGATGTAGATACTCATTGCTTTAGAATTTCGTCCCTACGAGTTCCCTGTCTCCTAGAAAGAGGACAAATTTGATGCTTATTGGAGCGCTAGTCCTTTATGGGAAGTCATTACCCAAAAGGTTCCTCCTTCCTTGACCAATGATGTGAAAAAGTGGCTTCTAAGGAAACCCTCAAAGGACGTGAAGAAAAATCAAAGTAAAACTGATGTGAAGAGTCGTCTAGGTGACAAGGTGATTCCTGCTAAGGAACGCCTGGGTGAAAGAATTGAGTTCAAAACACCTATAATGCCTAGGAAGAAGAGTACTACGAAAGATAAGGGAAAAAGGAAAGCTGACACCACAGAAAAGAAAGCTTGGGTAGAAAAGAAGCATGGAGTCCTAGCTGAGGGGGAAACTATCTACTCCAAGATTGAATGTAGATCCTCTAAAGGATGCATACTAGCTAAAATAATGGATGAGGAGGAAGAAGCAGACAAAAATTGGAAAAGGGCTAAGAAAGAGAAAGAAGATTAAGAGCATTGCTTAATTTCCAATTATTAGACTTAGATTATTAAATTTAAAGTTAATTTATTTAAGCTTTATTTAGATTCCATCAATAATGTAGTTTATTTTATTAATGAAATTCCAGCTTTTTAATAAAATTATTTATTTTAAATTTACTTTATTAAAGCAATGAAAACCGAAAAATTAATTTTCTGAAATTTTTTTCGAGTCCTGAAGTAAAAATTTTTCCGAAAAACACCGAAATTTCCCAGAATTTTAACTGTTAATTGGCGCCACCGATCTGCGACTGGCGCCGGTTGCGGCAGTCTGGCGTCAGGCTACGGTTGCCATCGTCTGGCGCTGATGGTCATCGGTTGGCGTCAGAATTTTTTCTGTGACGCCGATGTTCCGTCGATCTTCTGTCGAATTTTTAATTAATTCTGGGATGCGAGATTTTAAAAAAAATAAAGTGGCCGCACCCGTCAAGGGTTGCCTACGTATCCTATCTTAAGGAATCAAGCCAAACGTAGCTCTCTTGAGTATCCTACTCAAGTAATTATGGGTAGTATTTCTTAAGTTGGTTAAGATTTGTCATGTTCGAGAACTCATTGGCATCCATATCAGTTAACTTTGCTACACCTCTTGAAAGGATTGTTTTGACAATGTAGGGTCCAGTCCAATTAGGTCTAAATTTTTCCCTTGGATCTAAAACATTTTTCCTTAATGCTTTTAACAACAAGTCTCCTACTTTGATGTTTCTTGTCTTGACCTTCTTATTAAAATGCCTAGCCATACGAGTTTGGTAACACTGAAAATGATGTAGAGTTTCTAGTCGTTTTTCATCGAGTAGAATTAGCTCTTCATATCTTGCCCTAGTCCATTCAACTTCATTGAGTTTGCTCTCTAACGCGATGCGTAGAGATAGAATTTCTAATTTGACAGGTTGTACGACATCCATTCCATAAACCAAGGAAAATGGCGTATTTCTTGTCAATGTGCGAATTGACGTGCGATAACCCCACATTGCAAAGTGAAGTTTGTCAGGCCTATCCTTATAATTTTCCGTCATTTTCTCGATGATAGTATTTAGATTTTTATTAGCTGCCTCGACTGCTCCATTTGCTTGAGGCCTATAAGGGGAAGAATGATGATGTTGAATGCCATATTTTTGTAGCAATTCTTCACATTCGGCTTGAAAGTAAGTTCCATTGTCACTTATCATTTCATGTGGGACATCGTATCGACAAATAATATTTCTCTCGATAAAGAGTGCTACATGTTTTGCATTGAGTTTAGCGTATGATTGTGCTTCAACCCACTTTATAAAGTAATCAATTGCCATTAGGATATATTCGTGGCCTCCTGTTCCTGGGGGAGTGATTTTGCCGATGATGTCAATTCCCCATGTAGAGAATGGCCATGGAGGCATGTAGGTGTAGAGCAAGGATGGAGGAACATGTTGTAAATTGGCATAGATTTGGCACTTAGGGCATCTTTTTACGTATTGATGGCAATCCCTATTCATCGTAGTCCAATAATATCCTTCTCGCATTATCATTTGGACTAACATTTGACATTTATGTGAGTGCCACAGATTCCATCGTGGACTATCCTCATTGCTCTTTGGGAATCCTTTTTTCCTACACATAAGAGAGCTCGACCCTTAGGTATCGTTTTATGTAGCTCGTTGTCTATGAGTACATATTGGGAAGCCAAGAGTCTTAATTCTCGATTTGCTCTTTTGTCAGCATGGGGAGGGTATTCTCCTTTGGTGACTTAGTTGAGTATTTCCGTGTACCACAGTTCTTCTTCTTCTTCTTCTTCTTCTTCTTCTTCTTCTTCTTCTTCTTCTTCTTCTTCGTCTTTGACTACTTCGTCATCTTCTATAGCCTGAATGTATGCTGGTTTGTGCCTTTTTCCTATAGTTAGAGGCATTTGTTCGATTTCCGTGGGAATCCTAACCATTGAGGCTAGTCTTGCCAAGGCATCAGCAAATTGATTTTCTTCTCTAGGTAGATACGTGTATTCTACCTTATCTAACTGATTAGTAAGAGTTTCCAGATAGGTTTGGTAAGAGGCTAGACTTTCGCTCCTTACTTTCCACCTTTTGGATATTTGATTGATGATTAGTAAAGAGTCACCGAATATCCGTAACTTTTTTACTCCCAATGCCAAAGTTGTCTCAAGGCCTACCACGCATGCTTCGTACTTAGCAGCGTTGTTGGTAACGTCGAAATCAAGCTTTATGAAGATTGGAACATGCTCTTCTTTAGGTGATACTAGTAATACTTTAACGCCACATCCCTTTTGGTTTGAGGCTCCGTCGAAGTATAAGGTCCAAGTATCATCTTCAATGACCATTAAGTCTTCATCTGGAAATTTATTGTCTTGTATCCGCGTCGAGTCTTCTATTAGAAAGTCTGCTTTAAAGTCTGACACCACAGATCCTTTGATAGCTTTTTTGCGGCATAAACCTTACATCAAACTGGGCTAAATTGACTATCCATCTCGGTATGCGTCCATTGAGTGTAGATTTATCGAATAGATACTTGAGTGGATCTAATCGGGAGACTACAAAGACGGTATACACTAGCATGTAATGTCTTAACTTGGTTGTGGCCCACACCAAGGCGAGGCACAATTTCTCAAGTGGTGTATAACGTGCTTCATATTCGAGCATTTTCTTGCTTAGATAGTAGATTGCGTTTTCTTTGCCTTCTACTTCTTGTGCTAGAATAGCTCCCATTGTCTCTTTGGTAACTGTTAAGTACAACCTAAGAGGTATTCCAGGAAGTGCTGGTGCTAATACGGGAGGATTTGCGAGATAGGCTTTAATCTTTTCAAAGGCTTTTTGACACTCGTCATCCCATATTACTGGTACATTCTTCTTAAGATTCTTAAAGATTGGTTCACATATCGTCGCCAATTTTGATATGAAACTATTTATGTATTGCAACCGGCAAATAAATCCTCGAATCTGTTTCTCTGTTTTGGGCGGTGGCATTGACATGATTGCTTTGATCTTGGTTTGGTCTATCTCTATTCCTCTATAACTTATGACATAACCCAAAAGCTTTCCTGAGGTGACTCCAAAAGCACACTTAGATGGGTTCAACCTCATATTATATTTTCTTAGCCTTTTGAAATTTTTTCTTAAGGCTACTTGATGGCTTGGGCGGTCTTTTGATTTTACAATCATGTCGTCGACATATACTTCGACTTCTTGGTGCATCATGTCATGGAGTAAGGCAGTCGCTGTACGTTGGTAAGTGGCACCCGCGTTTTTCAACCCGAATGGCATTACCGTGTAGCAGTAAGTGCCCCATGGTGTTATGAAGGTTTTTTTCTCCATGTCTTCTTTAGCCATGAGAATCTGATTATAACCTGCGTATCTATCCATGAATGAGAGAAGTGCGTGATTCCCGAAATTTGTGGTATAGTATGTTGAGCTATTTCTCAAGTAATGCCTGGCATATCCTCGTATGACCAAGCAAATACATCGATGAATTATTTAAGTAAGTTAATTAAATGGGTTCTTTCTTGTTCATTAAGTGTTAGTCTGATTTTAACTTCTCTTTTATTGGTTGAATCATTTGAGATATCAACCGTTTCAATTTCTTCAATTACCGATGTTTTCTTTTCGAGTGTTTCCATTGCTTTAATAAGTTCTTTGTCTTTTTCATTGTTAGTTAAGCAATGCTCGTCATCTTGGATTAGAGAAGAACACAAGAAGTAAGGAGAATAAATTATATCATTGTACTCTGAGATCATCATATCAAAGAGTGATATGTCCTCAGGGACTTGATCACTAACTATTCTAGGAGAAGAGATAGAAGGGGAAGGTGCTACTACTGAAGACCTAGATGACTCTATAGGGAGAGACTCTAACTCTGACTCTGACTCAGACGACTCTTCGAACATCGGTCCTTGCCCTGTCGTGATGGATATCTTTCTTCCACTTAGAGCCGTCACCTTGACGGTCTTGCGCCACCCTCGTAGTGATCCTTCCGCTGGAGTGATTAGCTTCGAAGGATCGAAGTTTTCACTTTGTAGGACTGTTTGAATGAGCGATGAGTTATCCTCTTTGTATGTCAGCTCATCCTTTTCTCGCCCAAATAGTAATCCCATGACGTTAAAGTCAAAGCATGGGGGTGCTTTCTCCTTATCGACAGGAATTGGGATTTCATCTGTGAAATAGCAATCCAACAAAATTTCAAATCCCGATTTCCTTATGCCGTTTACAACAAATGGCTCGGGAAATTCCTGGCATGGATAGTCCTCTCCTTCTTTTATGAATTGACCTTAAGGGTGAGAGGAAACTGATCCATTGGGATTGCTTTCTTTTGGATGCGAGGGTCCCTACGTGCCTTTGATTTTTCATGGGCTCGCTTAAGATCTTTCCGAGTCGGTTCGAAACCAAGTCCGAAAGTATCTAATTTAGGGAGGCCATGTGACTCCAGCGATTTTGCTATTCCCTTTTTCGATCCTAGGGTCATCCCAGGAAAAAGTCCTTGTTTCTTCAGAATAGCATTCACGATCATGTTAGAATGGGGGTCGTGGCAGAGAGGGGTCCTTTCATCCTCCTGGATTAAGGAGACCTCTTCGTTAAAGCCCCATAAATCTTCATCATCCTCATCGTGATCCACATTAATTATTGGATTTTCTATAGACTTGATTCTCATAGGTGAAGCATCGATGGTGATAGGAATTCCCCCAACTATGGCCTTTATTTGTTGGTGGAGAGATGAGGGGACGGCCTTTAGGTCATGAAGCCAAGGGTGTCCCAACAGAAAATTGAATGAAGCTTTGATATCTACTACTTGGAAAGTAGTAGCATGTTCTATCGCTCCCGCCGTTACATTCATGGTAATTTTACCAAGAGCTTGACGATGAGTGTTGTCGTAGGCTCTTATTCCTTGCGTTGATGGGGTTAAATCTTCATCCCATATGCCTAGCATCCTCGTAGTTCTAAGTGGACAGACGTTGATGGCTGATCCATTGTCTACAAGATTCATAGGAACGTTCATTCTCTTGCAAACTATTGTGAGGTTTAATGCCTTATAGTGTTTGTCACCTTCTGGGGGCAAATCCTTGTTAGAAAAGGTGATCAAATTGATGGGACTAGGTAGATCACTCGTGAGGAATTTAGCCAACCCCTCAGGAGTGGTGTCGGAATCTATCCTTATTTTGTCCAAGGCATTCATTACAGCCAACCTATGTTCTCGAGATGTCGCCAGAAGTTTCCACACGTTCATTTCAACTTTTGTCTTTTTGAACTGTTTGACGATATCATTATCTTCAATGATAGGTATGGGAACTTGCTGTGTAGTTGGCATGGGTTGTGTTGAAACGGGAAATTCCATTCTCCCGGATCTTGTGAAGACGTCTATTGATGAATCTTCTTCAACCCAAAAGTCATCCATGGCATATGACACCGAAGGTGGAGGTCCTATCATGTCTTTTAAGTAAACGTCTTCTTCATCACTATCCCAAACTCTATTAATACTTGCATCCTCTTCTTGTGGAACTTGGACTAGTTTCTTTTCATCAATCATTTTCTAAATTAAATCCTTGAATTTAAAACAGTTTTCAATAGTGTGACCTCCTGATTGATGATACTGACAGTAATATCTATATGTCCTTTTCAATGATTCGAATGGTCTCGGTTCGAGAGGTTTGATCTCGCCACTCTCAGAGAGCATTTCAAACATTTGTATATAGGGGATCCCAATTGGAGTTTAGAGTCTATTACTCTTCTTGGGTTTTTTGGTGACTTGTAAAGGAAAACGTGTCGCCTCGTAAGTCGTTCCCATGGGTGTGAACTATCTTTTAGGCGCATTTTTCGGAAGTGGAACCTCGTCATATTTCTTCTGAAGTTCCTTTATAGCCTTGAGAGTTTGACGTAGCAAATGTGATCCTTCCATCATAGACTGTGTAAGCGATTGTATGTCTTCTTTACTTGCTAGTTTTGGAAGGTTATCCATGGCGTCGAAAAAGATCTCCCCCTCTTCTTCGATGGCATGGATTTCTTTGACAGGTTTGATAAGAGACGAGGGGTCAACCTCATTTTCCTCATCAGAGATAGCCAAGGAATGAGCGAGTGGCGCATTATCAATACTTTGCTTTTTACTGGTAGGGGGCAACGACAGCTTGTTGTTGTCAATTAATTCTTGGATAGCTTCTTTAAGCTTCCAACAGTTCTCGGTAAGATGGCCCCTACCTTGGTGATACTTGCAATTTGAGGGTTCCAGTTAGCCAACCTCTTTTCGATTGGTGGGTCCCCAAATGGTCCAATAGGAGTTATAAGACCTTTTTCATTCAATCGATCAAATGCGGTGTCATAACTCATGCCAATAGGAGTAAAGTTCCTCCTAAATGGTTTCTTATGTTCTTGATTATTCATAGCAAGGACTTCACCTAGGTTAAAAGTGCTAACATTGTTTGAGTGGGTGGTTTTGGAAGAAGAAGGATTGTCGTTCTTCTTACCTTTCCAGCCACTGTTGGTGTTATTGTTGGCAGCTTTCAACTTAGCCAGGTCGTCTTCAATATTGATTCCAATGTCGTAGACGGCCTTGAAGGTATGGAGATTATTTTGATACTTGAGATGCTTGGAGTATTTTTCTTGAAGGTTTTTGATGAATAACCTTACAGACTCTTTTTCACTTTGCACCTCAATCATCTTAGCTGAGGTTTCTCTCCATTTGTTAAAGAAGGAGGTGAAGCCTTCGTTCTCCTTCTGCTTGAGGATTTCAAGTTCCCTATGGTCAGTCTCAAATTGAATGTTGCATTTGTATCTATCAACGAAAGCGTTTGCTATGGACTCCCAAGTGGAGGTCTTTTCTTTCTCGAGAGAAAAGAACCATTGCTGTAAAACGGTCTCGAGAGATAGTGAGAACAGAGAGGGGAACACCTTTTTGTCGATACCCTGAATACTCACTATTGTTTCGAAGGCTCTTAAATGAAAATAAGGGTTATCGGTTGCTTTGAATTTTGGGATGTCGTTGGCATTGAACTTCTGCGGAAGAAGATCTTTGTCCACCGAGACCCCTTGTGAACTAATCCCTTAAAACTTGTAGTCCCTAGATAACTTGCTTAGACTCTGTTGCATGAGGTCCATCTGTTGTTGTTTCACGGGATCATCGATCTTAAAGGTTAGGAGCTTTAGTGCCTCAGTCACGGTAACCAGTTGGCTCCTGAGCTCATTGACTTCTTCTTGTGTTGCCATTACTGTCCTAGCTTTCCTCTTACGAGCAATGGGTTTGTCGAAAAGTTAGACTTGTACGAAAAGGTTGTCTTTGATTAACCGCCCTTCCTTTCTTGACCACGCGCTGTAATTTAAACTATTTTTTGTTTTAATTACTTGACTCGAATCGACCTTGACTTTATGGTTTTAAAGAGGAAAAATAAAAAAAAATAGGTACATATTTTAGCCAAAAATAATGTATGTGTTTTTTAATAACCAAGTATGGTATTTAAATTGGAAGATTAATATCCGACTTACCCCCCTAAAAAAATGACGGAAAAAACGCGCATAAAAGACTCTCTTAGACATGGTCAAAGTATGTGTATTGGTGTGTGCGTTGAGTGTAAGTGACATGCTTGGAATATTGTGTAAGACCATGGGACTTATTGCCTAGACTCAATTAATGACTTAACAAAGTATTATTAACAGCAATATTTAACCGAATTAATTAGCAAACTGGTTAATTAGACACAAAGTGATAACTCAATTAACAATCCGAACTGTCGTCAAAACGACAGGACTGGCGCCTCTCTTTGCAGTGTAGCGCCAGACGACAGAGATGTCGCCAGGTGCCACACTCCACAGAGTGGCGCTATAGTTCAAACTTTGGCGCCATTGCTGTAGCTTCAATCTGAAACTGTTTTCGGTGTTATTAATCAACAGGGGTATGCCTAAAGTCGTACTAGGTCAATTCTGATTAAAAAATTAGACTTTATTTACTCAAATTATTTAATTAATTGATTAATTAGGAAAAGTTCTTTTAGTCATTAATTTATCTAATCTTAACACAAGTCAAACAAACGGTTAAGAAAAACATATACCATATGCACAACAAATAATACACAATTAGTCAAATAGGCACGATATGATGCAATGAGTTTGCGACCTGCATGGCTCTAGTTCTCTAAAGTTCAGGATATAGGTTAGTCAATAGAGGGTCCATGGTTAATTGTCCGGATGCACCGCGCGGAAGCCTAACCGTGAAGGGTTGGCGCGAGTGGATGGGACACCGCGAGTTTTAGAAAAAACTCGCTTCCATGGTTTGGTGAATTCAACAATCTTGAATGTACCCTTTATTGCTCAGAGCGTTCAATCAGGTAGATGGAGCATGAATTCCCAGAGGGTTATGTCCATATGTAGAACACATATGGGTTTCAGAAAAGTGAGAAAAACTCAATTAGGAAGTAGGATCGAGCAAACAATGCAAAAAACTGGTCGAAATTAGAACGCATATTCTGACTCGGTATTGGAAGAATTTGGCGCCAGCAAACAGAGATTGGCGCCGGATTTTGGCTGTAGCACCTGGCGACAGAACTGTCGTCTGGCGCTACAGCCATAATTCAGGCGCTAATCTTTTGTTCGCTGACGCTAATTCCCACATGCCTCAGCAGCTTTCTGTGCTCGATAAAATTTTTCAGTTTCGCGCAGTGTTATTTCGGTCCAAGTTGTGAAAGATATTCCTCAAATTTCCAGCGTGTAAAATCCTATGTTTTAAATCATTACGGATGGTCTTTACAATGAGATATTTTTTATGCATATGACAATAATGTTAATCAAAATTACGCACATGAAATACTTAGAACGTTTCGAGTCTCATCCACTCATTCTAAATCATTGCCGAAATAAATTTCAGGAATTAAAATAGAAATCCTCCACATCGGAGTCGCCAAAACTGTAGGGAATATTTCAAGCATTAATCCCCAAGTTTGAACCCCACTGTGATCATACACTAAAGTACGGTGGCGTCCAAAGGGAAAGAAGATAAAGCAAAAGAGTCACCAACAAGTTTTTTAGGAACTTGTAAATCGTTCACGAAGTGAAGGTTACACCCCTTAACGATCCAAGAGATCGTCAACTCCATAAGGTCTTGAACCAAATAGGGTTCGGGAATGAAGGTACAAATCCAACCTAAAAGAGATTGAACCTGCCCTAATAATAGGCCTCTACTTTATTCTGATCGTATTCATGTGCGTTTTTGGACTAACATGCAATCAATAGGTTTACCCCTAAACCTGTTTATCTATGTTGGTTGAATATTAATGCACAAATAAATCTATTATTGGCGATCACTTGAATTATAATCAAATTAAACCTAAACAAGATTATTAATTATCTTATTAAGCGTGATTACAAGTACCAATTCCCTTTAAACATGCATAAAAAGGTGTGACCAAGCAATAACAATAAATATCAAGCAACATAATAAATAATCATAACAGCTATAAAAATAATTATAATCATCATCATAAAATAATCATGTTAAAGTATAATAATAGCAAGATCCTAGGCATGATACTAACAAGATTAATAGCAAACCCTAGCATTCCACTAAACAACAAAAATCATAGCTCTAACCCTAACATGATACTAACAATCATAAATATTAGGAAGAACATATAAGGCATCATACTTTTAATCATACTTAATATTAAAGTTACCCTAGACATGATACTAGGAATATCGTAATAACAACCTAAGCATGATTTCTATATCATAATATCAATAAAAATCACTAAAATTCTTACTTGGATGCCTCGTACCACTTTCTAACAACAAAATACACACATTAGTAACTTTAAGGAAAATAATAAACAAAACAAATAAATTAAATAATGGAAAGAGAGATTTGGGACCAAACCCTCAGAAATTAAACCTTTCACGTCTAGGGCGAAGGCAACTTCGAATATGGCTAGGTGTTTCTAAATCTAATGAATGCGGAATTTTTGTATTTGAGAGAAGGCTAGTTTAGAAAAGAGAGAGAGAGAGATCAAGAAAATCATGATGAGAGTTGGTGAATAGAGAGAATTGGTTAATGAAAACGGAGTTTTTAGAAGGCTATTTATAGAGAAAACCAGCTAAAAAGATAAAAAATCAAAACAGAGTTCTGACGCGTAAAACAAAGGTTAGCGCCAGATGCTGACATTAGCACCAGGCGCTAACGCTAACGCTAGCGCCAGGCGCTAACGCTAACGCTAGCGCCAGGCGCCAAGCTTAGCGTCAGGCGCTAATGCTAGCATTTGGCGCTGACTAAGAAATTGACGCGTTTTCTTAAAATCGGATAGAAATTTCCGTACAGGAGGATAAAATCGTATTTTCCTCAAAAAACGTTCTTTTATTCTGATTAAAACTTTAAAAAGTCAACAAAAGTCAATTTATCAAATCTAATTAGATTAGGAATGAAAAGAACCTTCTAGAAGAATCTAGAAGACTAAAACCATTCCTAATTGCATTAGGAATGATAAATCTATATTAGGCCCTCCTCTAGATCATTGGGCCGCATATAAGGCTCAAACCGGGCCCAGTTTTGTAAATTGGCCATAACTTCCTCAATATTCATAGGAATTGGGCTTATAATATATCGTTGGAAAGATCTTTTCAAACCCTATCCAACTACACTACTATTGGACCCATATCATGGACCAACCAAACTGGATTGACTTTTTTTTTAAAATAGGTTTTCAAAAACAGAGAGAAGAGAAAAGAAATTAAAACTATCTGCAACACTAGACATTCCACAATTTCACTTCATTCGATTATGATTCGACATGATAGGGACTCATCACTGGGTTTGGTTTTGGGGAGACACAAATGGGTGTCTACAGAAGCCCCCACTTTGACTGAGTTTGGAGAAACGCAAGTTTCGAAAACAAAAGTCAAAGTAGCGATAGGGATGGAGAATGTTTTAGAACGTTCTGCGATCTTAAATCACTCTTGTAACGCCGATACCTGCAAACTAGCGTTAGTTAAACTAATAAAAGAGTTAAGAAACGCATATCTTGCACCGTCGAGCACACGTCTCTGAAGGTAACCGATTTGATGTTGTATTACAGTTTTGATGACCTCCTGCAAGCTAGAGAATGCCATCCCTCTTGAAGACTTCTACGCTTGCAACTGCCTCCAATATCGAAGGTTGCTTCGATTAAAACGATCCTCTTCCGCTTTGTGACCATCTTCCACATCTTAGGGAACACGATCGAAGACAACTTTGCTTGAAATCACCTTCAGTTGTTTGTGACAACTTTCCGCATGCTAGGGATTGTTGTCGAAGATATCCTCGCTTGAAGTTATCCTCATTTCTTGCGATAATTATCCAAAGGAAATTACCGAAGACCTCCGCTTGTCGATCTTTAAAAGTTCTCTTGAGCTTTGCTCCCGCTATGCCTGTACGTCGGCGCTGTTGCTGCTTTAAACCTGTATGTTGGTGCCTTTTGCTGAATTATGAACCAATATGTCGGTGCCTTTCCGAATGAACTAGTATGTCGGTGCCTTTTGCGGTGAACCAATGATTAGGCGCTTTAAGCTAAGTGAGACGATCTTTCATCAGGTCGATCACTTTATATAATCAAGCCAATTACTAAAAATCATGTCAATTTTCTTAGAGGGGCTAACTGATGTACCAAGGAACCCAAAATATATTGCATAAAAAGTTAGAACAACCGTACTGAGTGGCTGGCCGTTCTAGCGCCTCTGAAATAACATCAGCGCCACTTATCTGGCCGTAGCACCAGACGCTGAAGCTAGCGCCAGGCGCTAAGCTCATCGACTGATGCCAAAGTCTGGCGCTAGGCGCTAGAGTCGGGTTTTCCTTAAATACCCTTCTCTACTTCATTTTCGTTGAGGTTGCTCGTGTTTCTTGCTCGAGAATTCTCATAACTTCAATTCACTCGTTCTTGCTCGCTTCTCAACCAAATTCGCTCAAATTTGTTGTAAATCAAAGCTTATTTCATCCATTTTCCCGATATATGTAAGTTTCCTTCAAACTCACACCGGTTTTAATGAATTTTTGCATGTGTTTATTCCCGAATTTCTTGAAAATTCGAATTTTAGAATGCTTAATTCTCTTTGTTTGTCAAATTTTATGCCATGAAATTGCTTGATTATGTTTATATATTTCCTTGGGATTAATTTGAGACTTGTTTGACTCAATTTGGTGAAGAAATGAACAAATTGCCATTGTTGAACCTCTTAAGGTCGCGAATACAATGTGGCTTGTTCTTGACATTTTTGCTAGTAATTATTATCCAATTTGTCACAATAATTACTATAGTATTGCAAGAAATTGTTTGATTGCTTGAAAAATGCCATTGTGCTCAATTTGAATTTGTGCTCTGGTTTAATACTACGTACTTTGTTTTTTGCGAACATAGTATCATGCGGCTAGGCGAACCTTAGATACTATAGAACCTTAATTTATGATAATTCTTCACAATGTAGCATGGCTAGACAGTAAGGTTCCGGTTCACGGTCCCGAGACGTTCGAAGGGAGCATGAGCCCGTAGAGGACGATGCCGAGCCGTCCACTTTGCTTGGTCGACTCCCTGAGTGGCATGAGCGGACCTTGTACTTTTCCCCCGTCCATCACATTTCTGAGAGGGTGAGATAGGGCATCACTGTTGGGAGGACGCGTTGTACGTCATGGTTTCGGATGTGACAGCTTGGCCGATCTGTACAAAATGTACATCGCCAGAGACAATCAGACCAGACTTCTATGGGAGTCTTGTGGTCTTACTGCATTGTTCGAGACCTCCGAGGCAATGGTTGCCTCTAGCGGGTTATCATGTAGTTCGTGCTCTGGTGGAGTTCTTTTAGGACACCACCAACACTTTCCATTTTTCCTGGGGCGAGATGATGGTCACTCCTATCGACTTCATTCTCATCACAGGACTAGAGTTTAGCTCCGTGCCACTGCCGTTTGATAGCGGGATTGACGTCTTTTCCCCTGAGGTCGAGGAGCTGTTGGGTCCGATTACTATTCGGGCTCGAGCTGAGGTAGAGTCGACTCAGTTCAGTGCTAGGGGGATTCGCCGCTCGACTCTAGCAGCGGCTTTTGACGATGGTGCGACTACTCAGAGCAGCGGGTGCTCATCTTTGCACTTATTTTGCTGTCAGGGACGTTCTCCCCTGACAAGGGTAGTAGGGCGCTGCTTTACTACCTTCTTGCCGTCCGCGATTTACACCGGCTCATGACTTATGACTGGGCCAGCTTGGCCTATGCTGATTTCATTCGAGCGCTGCGGGATTCGTGTCGACATCGTTCCTTTGGGTCAAATGTTGCTTTGTCCAGCTTTTGGAGGATTGTAGAGGTAAACCTTATTCCCTATTAAGTTTAGCTCTACATTTTAGTTAGCACTTGCTGATAACTTTAGCTTCTTGTAGATCTGGTTCTACGAGTACTTCCCCTCAGCTGCGCTGGCGAGACCGTCGCCGCGCAGGCTTCTTGTTAGCGCTTCTTGGGGCAGCTGCCGTGTGGGGATGTCCACTGCATATGTCCGAGATTGGATCATCTCGGTATGATTTTTCTTTTTGACATTTTGTGATGCCTTAGATAGAGTCTTACCTGATTGACGCTCTTTGCAGGAGCCTGAGGTGCTGTACCGACCATGGGTTGATATGGAAGTCCCTGCATTAGCCGCGCAGTATTCTGCTGAGCGTCGCTATTTCTTAGGGACTTATGGAGTGAATGCATATCTTGGAGAGAGGGTTGCTATTCAGCATTCCTCCGATACCTTTGTCGTTCCTCTCCTCCACCACGTCACATGTTTAACACCACGAGGTTAGTGAGCATGTCAGAGGGAGCTGGTACCCCTTGGCGATCTTACACAATCCCTGGGTGATGCTATGGGGAGGACCTACTGCCGTTGTTAGCTCCAGTTCTTGTACCTGCTAAGGATGTAGCGGTACGATTTTTCATCTTTTACCTTTCGTTAAGTAGCCCCCAAGTGATGCTTCACTGATTTTGTTTTGCCTTGTCAAGAGGATGATGTTGAGTTCGTGCCACCCCGTATGTCTATCCATTATCAGGGGACATAGGGGCCGATTGAGGAGATGATTCCTCCGGCTACTGAGGACGAGCGCTTCGTGGAGCGGTCGATTCCTCGTCAACAGACTCGGGTAAGCTTGTTTATTTACAACCTTTTGTCCATATATGTTATGCATGTTTACTGACTTATTTCTTTGACAGTTCTCACGCGAGGTGGTTTCGGCGATGGCACGATGCATAAATGCCTTCTGGAGCCAGCTTGTCCGGATGAGGAACGTGGCTACCTGCCGTCGAGACGATGTTGTTCAGGAGGTAGTCTTCCCTTCATATGTTTTTGTATTACCGCTTCTATTTTGCCTGTTTCTGATTTTAATTTCTTTTGCAGGGTTAGCCCATTCTTTCTCGTACTCGCATGAGACCTGAGGCGCGGAGGGATCCGGTGAGGTCTAGCTCGAGACGTTGCCGCACTGCCTCGGGAGGTAGGGGCGGTCGTTCTGAGGCTGCTCGTACCGAGGCGGTAGAGGGCTCGGGTTCTTCTTCTGAGGGTGCACATGCTGCGCCTGTAGGCCAGGGTGAGGCTACCTCGGCTCTTAGAGGTGGTGGGATGTACGAGGTTGGCTCGTCATTGCAGCAGCCTCCGCAGCCTCAGCCTCAGGTTGATCTTGAGTGGACGGGTCCTGTGTTGAGCTTTCCTCCTCCCGCGGAGACTGGAGCTGGTGCTGGAGCTGGAGCTAGTGGAGAGGTTACTATTATGCGATGATGGGTATACGTCCCCCCACGCCATAGCTTATACCTGTGCTTTTTATTATTTATTTTGACTTTGTATAGAACTTTTCCTTTTAGTTAGACTCATTTTTTAGACATATTTTGTATATATATACTATTATGAGTTTATTTTATTTATCATTTTTTTTCATTTATTATTATTATTATTATTATTATTATTATGTGCATGTTTGTGTGTGCAAGGAAATGTGACAAGTAATTTTGCGCAAAAATTCCGTCTTTTTTGTTATTGATGGAGGGTATCCGACTTTCTCCCCCAAAAAGAAAAAATGAAAAAAAGGAAAATACAAATAAAATATTAACTTGGATGTTAGTCCAAATAAAATCAGAAAAATAATATAATATAATTTATATAATAGCTATATTAATTAAAAGGAGGAATAAATGAATATTTTAGAAAAAATATAAGGAAACCGTAAAGTCGTTAGCAGACTCGAATCAAGCCAAAACGCGGTTTTATAGAAAGCGCGTACGATGAGGCATATTGGTGCCACGCGTTTTGGTGTAGCGCCAGGCGCTACACTTGGCGTCTAGCGCTAAAGAGCGCTGACTCCGAATCCTTCCTGGATTAAAACTGCTCCGATTTTGTGCATAAATAGCCCCCTACCCAGCCGATTCTCTTCATAATTTCAGCAGATAAAATATTTAATAGCTTTTAGAAAAATAATATCATGTCTCTGGTCTACAAAAGTTTTGCCAACTCTACCCATGAATGGTGTCGGTCCCTTAATGCAAAAGAAAGAAAAGAATTGGATGTGTTTCACTTGGGGGGTATTTATGGTGTCTAGGGGGTAGATCTTGATTCAGATTTTATTCATACCGCTCTAGAATATTAGGATGTAGATACTCATTGCTTTAGAATTTCGTCCCTACGAGTTCCCTATCTCCTAGAAAGAGGACAAATTTGATGCTTATTGGAGCGCTAGTCCTTTATGGGAAGTCATTACCCAAAAGGTTCCTCCTTCCTTGACCAATGATGTGAAAAAGTGGCTTCTAAGGAAACCCTCAAAGGACGTGAAGAAAAATCAAAGTAAAACTGATGTGAAGAGTCGTCTAGGTGACAAGGTGATTCTTGCTAAGGAACGCCTGGGTGAAAGAATTGAGTTCAAAACACCTATAATGCCTAGGAAGAAGAGTACTACGAAAGATAAGGGAAAAGGGAAAGCTGACACCACAGAAAAGAAAGCTTGGGTAGAAAAGAAGCATGGAGTCCTAGCTGAGGGGGAAACTATCTACTCCAAGATTGAATGTAGATCCTCTAAAGGATGCCTACTAGCTAAAGTTATGGATGAGGAGGAAGAAGAAGACAAAAATTGGAAAAGGGCTAAGAAAGAGAAAGAAGATTAAGAGCATTGCTTAATTTCCAATTATTAGACTTAGTTTATTAAATTTAAAGTTAATTTATTTAAGCTTTATTTAGATTCCATCAATAATGTAGTTTATTTTATTAATGAAATTCCAGCTTTTTAATTAAATTCTTTAATTTTAATTTATTTTATTAAAGCAATGAAAACTGAAAAATTAATTTTCCAGAAATTTTTTCGAGTCCTGAAGTAAAAAAATTTCCGAAAAACACCGAAATGTTCCCAGAATTTTAACTGTTAATTGGCGCCACCGATCTGCGACTGGCGCCGGTTGCGGAAGTCTGGCGTCAGGCGACGGTTGCCATCGTCTGGCACTGATGGTCATCGGTTTGCGCCAGAATTTTTTGTGACGCCGATGTTCCGTCTTACTTCTGTCGAATTTTTAATTAATTCTGGGATGCGAGATTTTTTAAAAAATAAACTGGCCGCACCCGTAAAGGGTTGCCTACGTATCCTTTCTTAAGGAATCAGGAAAAACGTAGCTCTCTCAAGTATCCTACTCAAGTAATTATGGGTAGTATTTCTTAAGTTAGTCAAGATTTGTCATGTTTGAGAACTCATTTCCATCCATTTCAGTTAACTTTGCTGCACCTCCTGACAGGATTGTTTTGACAATGTAGGGTCCAGACTAATTAGGTCTAAATTTTCCCCTTGGATCTAAAACATTTTTCCTTAATGCTTTTATCACCAAGTCTCCTACTTTGATGTTTCTTTTCTTGAAATTCTTATTAAAATGCCTAGCCATATGAGTTTGGTAACACTGAGTGTGATGTAGAGCTTCAAGTCGTTTTTCATCGAGTAGAATTAGCTCTTCATATCTTGCCCTAGTCCATTCAACTTCATCGAGTTTGCTCTCTAACGCGATGCGTAGAGATGGAATTTCTAATTCGACAGGTTGTACGGCATCCATTCTATAAACCAAGGAAAATGGCGTATTTCCTGTCGATGTGCAAATTGACGTGCGATAACCCCACAATGCAAAGTGAAGTTTGTCAGGCCTATCCTTATAATTTTCCGTCATTTTTTCGATGATAATCTTTAGATTTTTATTAGCTGCCTCGACTGCTCCAATTGCTTGAGGCCTATAAGGGGAAGAATGATGATGTTGAATTCCATATTTTTGTAGAAATTCTTCACATTCGGCTTGAAAGTGAGTACCATTGTCACTTATCACTTCATATGGGACTCCGTACCGACAAATACTATTTCTCTCGATAAAGAGTGCTACATGTTTTGCAGTGAGTTTAGCGTATGATTGTGCTTCAACCCACTTTATGAAGTAATCAATTGCCACTAGGATATATTTGTGGCCTCTTGTTCCTGGGGGAGTGATTTTGCCGATGATGTCAATTCCCCATGTAGAGAATGGCCATGGAGACATGTAGGTGTTGAGAAAGGATGGAGGAACAAGTTGTAAATTGGCATAGATATGGCACTTAGGGCATCTTTTTACGTATTGATGGCAATCCCTATTCATTGTAGTCCAATAATATCCTTCTCGCATTATCTTTTGGACTAACATTTTTCCATTTATGTGAGTGCCACAGATTCCTTCGTGGACTATCCTCATTGCTCTTTGGGCATCCTTTTTTCCTACACATAAGAGAGCTCGACGCTTAGGTACCCTTTTATGTAGCTCGTTGTCTATGAGTACATATTGGGAAGCCAAGAGCCTTAATGCTCGATTTGCTCCTTTGTCAACATGGGGAGGGTATTTTCCTTTGGTGACGTAGTTGAGTATGTCCATGTACCACGGTTTTTCTTCTTCTTCTTCTTCTTCTTCGTCTTCGACTACTTCGTCATCTTCTATAGCCTGAATGTATGCTGGTTTGTGCCTTTTTCCTATAGTTAGAGGCATTTGTTCGATTTCCGTGGGAATCCTAACTATTGAGGCTAGTCTTGCCAAGGCATCAGCAAATTGATTTTCTTCTCTAGGTAGATACGTGTATTTTACCTTATCTAACTGATTAGTAAGAGTTTCCAGATAAGTTTGGTAAGGGGCTAGACTTTCGCTCCTTACTTTCCACCTTTTGGATATTTGATTGATGATTAGTAAAGAGTCACCGAATATCCGTAACTTTTTTACTCCCAATGCCAAAGCTGTCTCAAGGCCTACCACGCATGCTTCGTACTTAGCAGCGTTGTTGGTAACGTCGAAATCAAGCTTTATGGAGATTGGAACATGCTCTTCTTTAGGTGATACTAGTAATACTTTAACGCCACATCCCTTTTGGTTTGAGGCTCCGTCGAAGTATAAGGTCCAAGTATCATCTTTAATGACCATTAAGTCTTCATCTGGAAATTTATTGTCTTGTATCCGCGTCGAGTCTTCTATTAGAAAGTCCGCTTTAAAGTCTGACACCACAGATCCTTTGATAGCTTTTTTGCGGCATAAACCTTACATCAAACTGGGCTAAATTGACTATCCATCTCGATATGCGTCCATTGAGTGTAGATTTCTCGAATAGATACTTGAGTGGATCTAATCGGGAGACTACAAAGACGGT
Organism: Chenopodium quinoa; assembly: GCF_001683475.1. Taxonomy (NCBI): domain Eukaryota; kingdom Viridiplantae; phylum Streptophyta; class Magnoliopsida; order Caryophyllales; family Amaranthaceae; genus Chenopodium; species Chenopodium quinoa. The sequence continues at coordinate 1,023,368 of NW_018745324.1, forward strand.
ATACACTAGCATGTAATGTCTTAACTTGGTTGTGGCCCACACCAAGGCGAGGCACAATTTCTCAAGTGGTGTATAACGTGCTTCATATTCGAGCATTTTCTTGCTTAGATAGTAGATTGCGTTTTCTTTGCCTTCTACTTCTTGTGCTAGAATAGCTCCCATTGTCTCTTTGGTAACTGTTAAGTACAACCTAAGAGGTATTCCGGGAAGTGCTGGTGCTAATACGGGAGGATTTGCGAGATAGGCTTTAATCTTTTCAAAGGCTTTTTGACACTCGTCATCCCATATTACTGGTACATTCTTCTTAAGCTTCTTAAAGATTGGTTCGCATATCGTCGTCAATTTTATTATGAAACTACTTATGTATTGCAACCGGCCAATAAAAACTTTAATCTGTTTCTCGGTTTTGGGCGGTGGCATTGACATGATTTCTTTGATCTTGGTTTGGTCTATCTCTATTCCTTTATAACTTATTACATAACCCAAAAGCTCGCCTGAGGTGACTCCAAAAGCACACTTACATGGGTTCAACCTCATATTATATTTTCTTAGCCTTTCGAAAATTTTTCTTAAGGCTACTTGATGGCTTGGGCGGTCTTTTGATTTTACATTCATGTCGTCGACATATACCTCGACTTCTTGGTGCATCATATTATGGAGTAAGGCAGTCGCTGCACGATGGTAAGTGGCACCCGCGTTTTTCAACCCGAATGGCAATACCGTGTAGTAGTAAGTGCCCCATGGTGTTATGAAGGTTGTTTTCTCCATGTCTTCTTCTGCCATGAGAATCTGATTATAACTTGTGTATCCATCCATGAACGAGAGAAGTGTGTGATTTGCTGTGTTATCCACCAGAATATCGATGTGTGGTAAAGGGAAGTCATCCTTTGGACTTGCGTTATTTTGATCTCGATAGTCGACACACATTCTTACCCTTCTGTCTTTTTTCGGAACTGGGACGACGTTGGCGACCCATTCGGGGTATTTTGATACCTTGATGAGACCTGCAATTATTTGTTTTTTAACTTCTTCTTTTATTTTAAGAGCTACGTCGGGTTTCATTCGACATAACTTTTGTTTTACATGTTTCATTCCCGGAATTAGTGGTATAGTGTGTTGAGCTATTTCTCTATTAATGCCTGGCATATCTTTGTATGACCAAGCAAATACATCGATGAATTCTTTAAGTAAATTAATTAAATGGGTTCTTTCTTGTTCATTAAGTGTTAGTCCGATTTTAAGTTCTCTTTTGTTGGTTGAATCATTTGAGATATCAACCGTTTCAGTTTCTTCAATTACCGGTGTTTTCTTTTCGAGTGTTTCCATTGCTTTAATAAGTTCTTTGTCTTTTTCATTGTTAGTTAAGCAATGCTCATCATCTTGGGTTAGAGAAGAACACAAGAAGTAAGGATAATAAATTATATCATTATACTCTGAGCTGAGATTATTACATCAAAGACTGATATGTCCTCAAGGACTTGATCACTAACTATTCTAGGAGAAGAGATAGAAAGGGAAGATGCTACTACTAAAGACCTAGATGACTCTATAGGGAGAGACTCTGACTCTGACGACTCTTCAAACATCGGTCCTTGCCATGTCGTGATGGATATCTTTCTTCCACTTAGAGTCATCACCTTGACGGTCTTGTGCCACCCTTGTAGTGATCCATCCGCTGGAGTGATTAGCTTCGAAGGATCGAAGTTTTCAGTTTGTAGGACCGTTTGAATGAGCGAGGAGTTATCCTCTTTGTATGTCGGCTCATCCTTTTCTCGCCCAAATAGTAAACCCATGACGTTAAAGTCAAAGCATGGGGGTGCTTTCTCCTTATGGACAGGAGTTGGGATTTCATCTGTAAAATAGCAATCCAAGAAAATTTCAAATCTCGGTTGCCTTATGCCGTTTACGACAAATGGCTCGGGAAATTCGTGGCATGGATAGTCCTCTCGTTCTTTTATGAATTGACGATTAAGGGTGAGAGGGTACTGATCCATTGGGATTGCTTTCTTTTGGATGTGAGCGTCCCTACGTGCCTTTGATTTTTCATGGGCTCGCTTAAGATCTTTCCGAGTCGGTTCGAAACCAAGTCCGAAAGTATCTAATTTAGGGAGGCCAGGTGACTCCAGCGGTTTTGCTATTCCCTTTTTCTTTCCTAGGGTCATCCCAGGAAAATGTCCTTGTTTCTTCATAATAGCATTAACGATCATATTAGAATGGGGGTCGTGGCAGAGTGGGGTCCTTTCATCCTCCTGGATTAAGGAGACCTCTTCGTTAAAGCCCCATAAATCTTCATCATCCTCATCGTGCTCCACGTTAATTATTGGATTTTCTATAGACTTGATTCTCATAGGTGAAGCATCGATGGTGATAGGAATTCCCCCAACTATGGTCTTTACTTGTTGGTGGAGAGATGAGGGGACGACCTTTAGGTCATGAAGCCAAGGGCGTCCCAACAACAAATTGAATGAAGCTTTGTTATCTACTATTTGGAAAGTAGTAGCATGTTCTATCGCTTCCGCCGTTACATTCATGTTAATTTTACCAAGAGCTTGACGACGAGTGTTGTCGTAGGCTTTTATTCCTTGCGTTGACGGGGTTAAATCTTCATCCCTTATGCTTAGCATCCTTGCAGCTCTAAGTGGACGACAGACGTTGATGGCTGATCCATTGTCTACAAGAGTCATAGGGACGTTCATTCTCTTGCAAACTACTGTGAGGTTTAATGCCTTATAGTGTTTGTCACCTTCTGGGGGCAAATCCTTGTCAGAAAAGGTGATCAAATCACTAGTGGAAAGAGGCTATCCGTAACGGGCAAAAAGAGCCTATCCGTAACGGGCAATGGGCGTTACGTATACTGCCGTTACGGATAGTGTCCGTTACGAATAACCCGTTATTCGTAACGGGCATTGTATCTGCCCGTTACGAATAATGTTTGATGCAACTAAAAAAAACCAGCACGTGCTGGATCATTTTATCAAATAATGAGATACATTTTTTTTCCAAAGTATAATACATTAAATACGAAGTATACAATAACAATAATCTGTTCATTATACTTCAAAATATATCAAATTTCTCATATAATGTCGCAAGTTTACATCTTTAGATTAAGACTATCAAGTTTTGTCTAAATTAGTATTGAATAATTTAGATCTTCCACAAATTTTCAGATTTGCTAGAAATTGTCCTGTTGAAACTCGTCAATGTTTAAAAATCTTAACATTTTTTGGTCTGATATGTTGATTCTTAAGCTCCCTTGTGTAGATATTATATGCTCCACCTTCAATAATTTCAACAAACCAAAAATTAACATAATTGAAAAAAAAATAATATCAACAAACCAAAATTAACATAATTGAAAAAAAAATTAATAATATCAACAAACCAAAATTAACATAATTGAAAAAAAAAATAATATCAAAACACCAAAATTAACGTAATTGAAAAAAAATATCAAAAGTGTTCGATTTTCAGAAAAGAAAACTGGAAGTGTTTTAATAATATCAAAAAACCAAAATTAACGTAAGGTCAATGTTTTAATATTCTTCAAATTTGAATATGAAGTTCAAGGTCGTGTGCAGGAAAATTATAGATTATGTTCGTTATGATTTGAAAGAAATATCACTTCCTTCCTCATTATCTGATCCGCCTCACATTAAAAAGCCGCGTAAATTGACTTGGAAGGAATCATATTATGTAACCACCGGCGTACTGTTTGAAAGTGTTCGAAAACTGTTCTTCAAAAACAAACCCCCAAAACTCAGATTTACACCCGCAAATCCAAATCTACACCCACAAAAATAAACCCGCAAAACCCAGATTTACACCCACAAAAACAAACCAGCGAAACTCATGAAACCACCCCGACGCTCTACAGAAACTGTTCTGACCCGTCGAAACCAACCCTAAAATCCAGAAAGTCGGTATCCTGCCATGAACACCACCATCACAAACCTACTAAACCCATGAAATCCCCCACAAAACTAATTAATTTGAGAGTAAAGCAACGAAAATTGAGGAATTTAAAAAGAAAAATGAGAAAGATTACCGTCAAAATAATGGTTGAGATGAGAGAAGTATGTGGAAGTAGAAATAGTGGTCATGGCGCATGAGAAGTATAGAGATTGAGTGAGCAAGAGAGAGAGAGAGGAGAGAGAGAGAGTGGAAATGATAAGAGAAGAGAGGATAAAAGAGGGGTGACGGCTGGAGAGCTAAAACCCTAATGGGCTATGGGTTCCTTTCCCAAAAGTTGGACTAAAGTATTCGTAACCGGCACAATATGCCTGTTACGAATAATATAGTATTCGTAACGGGCACAATATGCCTGTTACGAATAATAAAGTATTCGTAACGGGCAATATTTTGCCCGTTACGAATGTTATATATTTGTAATGGGCAGTATCTTTCCCATTACGAATGTTATATATTTGTAACGGACTTCTATTTTGACCGTCATGGATGTATTTTATGTAACGGGCATACCTTTGCCCGTTACAAATAGCCTGTTACGAATGACAATTTTTCCACTAGTGAATTTATGGGACTAGGTAGATCACCCGTGAGGAAGTTAGCCAACCCCTCAGGAGTGGTGTCGGAATCTATCCTATTTTGTCCAAGGCATTCATTACAGCCAACCTATGTTCTCGAGATGTCGCCAGAAGTTTCCACACGTTCATTTCAACTTTTGTCTTCTTGAACTGTTTGACGATATCATTATCTTCAATGATAGGTATGGGAACTTGCTGTGTGGTTGGCATGGGTTGTGTTGAAACGGGAGGTTGCATTCTCCCGGATCTTGTGAGGACGTCTATTGATGAATCTTCTTAAACCCAAAAATCATCCATGGCATATGACACCGAAGGTGGAGGTCCTACCATGTCTTTTAAGTAGTCGTCTTCTTCATCACTGTCCCAAACTCCATTAATACTTGCAACCTCTTCTTGTGGCTTGGACTAGTTTCTTTTCATCAATCATTTTCTGAATTAAATCCTTGAATTTAAAACAGTTTTCAATAGTGTGACCTTCTGATTGATGATACTGACAGTAATATCTATCTGTCCTTTTCAATGATTCAAATCGTCTCGGTTCGAGAGGTTGTATCTCGCCACTTTCGGAGAGCATTTCGAACATTTGTACATAGGGGATCCCAATTGGAGTGTATAGTCTATTACTCTTCTTGGGTTTTTCGGTGACTTGTAAAGGAAAACGTGTCGCCTTGTAAGTCGTCCCATGGGTGTGAACTCTCTTTTAAGCTCATTTTTTGGGAGTGGAACCTCGCCATATTTCTTCTGAAGTTCCTTTATAGCCTTGAGAGTTTCACGTAGCAAATGTGATCCTTCCATCATAGACTGTGTAAGCGATTATATGTCTTCTGTACTTGCTGAATCTGGAAGGTTATCCATGGCGTCGAAAAAGATCTCCCCCTCTTCTTCGGTGGCATGGATTTCTTTGACACGTTTGATGAGAGACGAGAGGTCAACCTCGTTTTCCTCATCAGAGATAGCCAAGGAATGAGCGAGTGGCGCATTATCAATACTTGGCTTTTTATTAGCAGGGGGCAACGACAGCTTGTTGTTGTCGATTAAGTCTTGGATAGCTTCTTTAAGCTTCCAACAGTTCTCGGTAAGATGGTCCCTACCTTGGTGATACTTGCAATGTGCATTAGGGTTCCAGTTAGCCGACCTCTTTTCGACTGGTGGGTCCCCAAATGGTCCAATAGGAGTTATAAGACCTTTTGCATTCAATCGATCAAATGCGGTGTCATAACTCATGCCAATAAGAGTAAAGTTCCTCCTAAATAGTTTCTTCTGTCCTTGATTATTCATAGCAAAGACTTCACCTAGGTTAAGAGTGCTAACATTGTTTGAGTGGGTGGTTTTGGAAGAAGAAGGATTGTCGTTCTTCTTACCTTTCCAAGCACAGTTGGAGTTATTGTTGGCAGCTTTCAACTTAGCCAGGTCGTCTTCAATATTGATTCCAATGTCATAGACGGCCTTGAAGGTATGGAGATTATTTTGATACTTGAGATGCTTAGAGTATTTTTCTTGAAGGTTTTTGATGAATAACCTTACAGACTCTTTTTCCCTTGACACCTCAATCATCTTAGCTGAGGTTTCTCTTCATTTGTTAAAGAATGAGGTGAAGCCTTCGTTCTCCTTCTGCTTGAAGATTTCAAGTTCCCTATGGTCAGTCTCGACTTGAATGTTGCATTTGTATCTATCAACGAAAGCGTTTGCTATGGACTCCCAGGTGGAGGTCTTTTCTTTCTCGAGAGAAAAGAACCATTGCTGGAAAACGGTCTCGAGAGATAATGAAAACAGAGAGGGGAACACCTTTTTGTCGATAGCCTTAATACTCATTATTGTTTCGAAGGCTCTTAAATGAAAATAAGGGTTATCGGTTGCTTTGAATTTTGGGATGTCGTTGGCATTGAACTTCTGCGGAAGAAGATCTTTGTCCACCGAGACCCCTTGTGAACTAATCCCTTGAAACTTGTAGTCGCTAGATAACTTGCTTAGACTCTCTTGCATGAGGTCCATCTATTGTTGTTTCACGGGATCATCGATCTTAAGGGTTAGGAGCTTTAGTGCCTTAGTCACGGTAACCAGTTGGTTCTTGAGCTCATTGACTTCTTCTTGTGTTGCCATTACTGTCCTAGCTTTCCTCTTACGAGCAATGGGTTTGTCGAAAAGTTGGACTTGTACGAAAAGGTTGTCTTTGATTAACTGCCCTTCCTTTCTTGACCACACGCTGTAATTTAAACCATTTTGTGTTTTAATTACTTGACTCGAATCGACCTTGACTTTACGGTTTTAAAGAGGAAAAAAAAATAGGTACATATTTTAGCAAAAAATAATGTATGTATTTTTTAAGAACCAAGTATGGCATTTAAATTGGAGGATTAATATCCGACTTACCCCCCTAAAAAAATGACGGAAAAAACGCGCATAAAAGACTTTCTTAGACATGGTCAAAGTATGTGTATTGGTGTTTGCGTTGAGTGTAAGTGACATTCTTGGACTCTTGTGTAAGACCATGGGACTTAGTGCCTAGATTCAATTAATGACTTAACAAAGTATTATTAACAGTAATATTTAAACGAATTAATTAGTCAATTGGTTAATTAGACACAAAGTGATGACTCGATTAACAATCCGAACTGTCGTCAAAACGAAAGGACTGGCGCCTCTCTTTGCAGTGTAGCACCAGACGACGGAGTTGTCGCCAGGCGCCACACTCCACAGAGTGGCACTATAGGTCAAACTTTGCCGCCATTGCTGGAGCTTCAATCTGAAACTGTTTTCGGTGATATTAATCAACAGGGGTATGCCTAAAGTCGTACTAGGTTAATTCTGATTAAAAAAATTAGGCTTTATTCACTCAAATTAATTAATTAATTAGGCAAAGTTCTTTTAGTCATTAATTTATTTAATCTTAACACAAGTGAAACAAATGGTTAAGAAAAACATATATCATATGCACAACAAATAATGTACAATTAGTCAAGTAGGCAAGATATGATGCAATGAGTTCGCAACCTAACCATGGCTCTAGTTTTCTAAAGTTCAGGATATGGGTTAGTCAATAGAGGGTCCATGGTTAATTGTCCGGATGCACCGCGCGGAAGCCTAACCGTGAAGGGTTGGCGCGAGTGGATGGGACACCGCGAGTTTTAGAAAAAACTCGCTTCCATGGTTTGGTGAATTCAACAATCTTGAATGTACCCTTTATTGCTCAGAGCGTTCAATCAGGTAGATGGAGCATGAATTCCCAGAGGGTTATGTCCATATGTAGAACACATATGGGTTTCAGAAAAGTGAGAAAAACTCAATCAGGAAGTAGGATCGAGCAAACAATGCGAAAAACTGGTCAAAATTAGTACGCATATTTCTGGCTCGGTGCTGGAAGAATTTGGCGCCAGCTAACAAAGATTGGCGCCGGATTTTGGCTGTAGCGCCTGGTGACAGAACTGTCGTCTGGCGCTACAGTCAAAATTCCGACGCTAATCTTTTCTTCGCTGACGCTAATTCCTACATGCCTCAGCAGATTTCTGTGCTCGATAAAATTTTCCAGTTTCGTGCAGTGTTATTTCGGTCCTAGTTGTGAAAGATATTCCTCAAATTTCCTACGTGTAAAATCCTATGTCTTAACTCATTACGGATGGTCTTTCCAATGAGATATTTTTTATGCATATGACAATAATGTTAATCAAAATTACGCACATGAAATAATTAGAATGTTTCGAGTCTCATCCACTCATTCTAAATCATTGCCGAAATAAATTTTAGGAATTAAAATAGAAATCCTCCCCAGCGGAATTGCCAAAAACTGTAGGGAATATTTCAAGCGTTAATCCCCAAGCTTGAACCCCACTGTGATCATACACTAAAGTACGGTGGCGTCCAAAGGGAAAGAAGATAGAGCAAAAGAGTCGCCAACAAGTTTTTTAGGTAAACTGTTCACGAGGTGAAGGTTACACCCCTTAACGATCCAAGAGTTCGTCAACTCCATAAGGTCTTGAACCAAATAGGGTTCGGGGATGAAGGTACAAATCCAACCTAAAAGAGATTGAACCTTCCCTAATAATAGGCCTCTACTTTATTCTGATCGTATTCATGTGCGCTTTCTGACTAACATGCAACCAATAGGTTTACCCCTAAACCTGTTTATCTATGTTGGTTGAATATTAATGCACAAATAAATCTATTATTGGAGATCACTTAAATTATAATTAAATTAAACCTAAAAAAGATTATTAATTATCTTATTAAGCGTGATTACAAGTACCAATTCCCTTTAAACATGCATAAAAAGGTGTGATCAAGCAATAACAATAAATATCAAGCAACATAATAAATAATCATAACAACTATAAAAATAATTATAATCATCATCATAAAATAATCATGTTAAAGTATAATAATAGCAAGATCCTAGGCATGATACTAACAAGATTAATAACAAACCCTAGCATGTCACTAAACAACAAAAATCATAGCTTTAACCCTAACATGATACTAACAATCATAAATATTAGGAAGAACATAAAAGGCATCATACTTTTAATCATACTTAATATTAAAGTTACCCTAGACATGATACTAGGAATATCATAATAACAACCTAAGCATGATTTCTATATCATAATATCAAATAAAAATCACTAAAGTACTTACTTGGATGCCTCGTACCACTTTCTAATAAAAAAATACACACATTAGTAACTTCAAGGAAAATAATAAACAAAACAATTAAATTAAATAATGGAAAGAGAGATTTGGGACCAAACCCTCATAAATTAAACCTTTCACGTCTGGGCAAAAGCAACCTCGAATATGGCTAGGTGTTTCTAAATGTAATGAATGCGGAATTTTTGTATTTCAGAGAAGGCTAGTTTAGAAGAGAGAGAGAGAGAGAGAGAGATCAAGAAAATCTTGATGAGAGTTGGTGAATAGAGAGAATTGGTTAATGAAAACGGAGTTTTTAGAAGGCTATTTATAGAGAAAATCAGGCAAAAAGATAAAAAATCAAAACAGAGTTCTGACGCGTAAAACAAAGGTTAGCTCCAGACGCTGACATTAGCGCCAGACGCTAACACTAGCGCCAAGCGCTAATGCTGGCATTTGGCGCTGACTAAGAAATTGACGTGTTTTCTTAAAATCAGATAGAAATTGACTTACAGCAGGATAAAATCGTATTTTCCTAAAAAACGTTCTTTTATTCTGATTAAAACTCTAAAAAGTCAACAAAAGTCAATTTATCAATGCTTATTAGATTAGGAATGAAAAGAACTTTCTAGAAGAATCTAGAAGACTAAAACCATTCCTAATTGCATTAGGAATGATAAATCTATATTAGGCCCTCCTCTAGATCATTGGGCCGCATATAAGGCTCAAACCGGGCCCAGTTTGGTAAATTGGTCATAACTTCCTCAATATTCATCGGAATTGGGCTTATAATATATCATTGGAAAGCTCTTTTCAAGCCCTATCTAACTACACTACTATTGGACCCATATCATGGACCAACCAAACTGGATTGGCTGTTTTCTTAAAATAGGTTTTCAAAAACATAGAGAAGAGAAAATAAATTAAAACTATCCGCAACACTAGACATTCGACAATTTCACTTCATTCGATTATGATTCGACATGAAAGGTACTCATCACTGGGTTTGGTTTTGGGGAGACACAAATGGGTGTCTACAACTTGTATATGTAATGTTTAGCATGAAAGGCTTGGTTTAGCCTTTGGGACTTGTGGTACGATTCATATTGTATTATGTAGTGCCTAACTTAGGTTGGTTGTTGTTTTACTCATGATGATATGGCACGCCTAGGCTAGAATTATTGCATATTGACGTTTTTATCTCACTTCTCTACTATATGTGTGTTTTAGAGCGTCTCTCTCCTATAATTAGCTTTGGTCCATTTGTGGTTGGTTATTTTGATGTTTGAATGCATGGTATGGTGGCTTGCATTTGGTCCTTATATTGATGATGATATTTTGAGATTGATTTTGATGATTAATGATTTGAAGAGGTTGTTTGTTAATGATTTGAATAGGTTGTTTGTAACACCCTCAAAATTCGAGTCTTTTAAAAACAATAATAGTAACCTTTGACTTTCAAAATACAACCAACGAACCCTGGGAGTGTTACTGCTACATTTATTCTCCGTAGAGAATAAATGCAAAGCAAAGAGAAATACTATTTAATAAACTAAGTGGTCTAAGTGATGGCAAAATGAAATGGTCATTACATCAAAACTGCAAATTATTTAAAAAAAAAACAATAATCAAAGGAAATAATTAAAATTCAGAAATAAATTAAATTGTCTTAGCTACGTGATTAATCTAACGTCTCCTTACACGTAACCGAGTACCCTCCTACCAACCTGTAAAATAAATCAAAAACAAGAAAAGAGAGAGAACTCTTAAAATAAGATAAACAAAGTAATTCCAACTTCATCCCGTAAAATAAATAATTTTAGTCGAAAATATTTTATGCATAATATAGTCTCATCGAATTTATAATACTCAATAAAATTCAAATTGTCACATAACACTTTATTACTTTAGCTAAGAAAGGAAAAGAGAACAACAGTAAGCCGGGACTAGTTCCTATCACCACCTACTTTACAGAGGGTCGCGCGTAACCCTAAATGGGCATAAGATAAAAGAGAATGTCCCTAGTGTGCACACCCCTCACTAATACCCAGTGATTAAGAGGAAGACTAACCTTAATATAAAATAATTTAAACCAACCATTAGCAACCATAACTACTAGTGGGAAGCCTGTTCTTCACCCTTATGGGTTTCATTTCCCTTCTTAAATTAAATTTCACTGTACATTTTATTAGATAACATTGTCCGATCACATTGCACACGAGTATTGCACAAATCAATTTAACCCCAAGTAACAATACTTCAATTTCAATATTATTAGTCCATAGTCATCCCACATGAATCACATATAATCAAATCATCTAATTCCCAAAGATTTATTTATTTTAAAAACTCATACAATGTCAAATAATTACCAATTTTCTAAAATACATATACTAGTACACAAAATAGAAATCTAGTATATAATATGATTCCATAATATATCATAAGATAGCACAATTATCACATATAATTACATAAGCACGTATTTGGCACACAATGTTTCAAAACAATTTCCTAACGGGAATCTAAAGATGATGGACATTAAAAATTACCTTGACTGTCCGTAAAAACTTAAGGTAATTAACTCCGAAACGCTCACCTAATAGCCTCCGTCTACAAATAAACGATTCCAAGTTAGAAAATTATATGACTATATACTAAAAATTGGGCGTGTGATTAATTTATCACAACCCATAATCTAGTCATCCCAAAAATAAAATATAAACAACTAATTATATAGTTAGATGAACGTATTATACCATCATCATCACCATCATTATTATCATCACCATCATCACCAACATCCAAACCCCAAATCCACTAAATCAATACAGAGTAACCAAGAATCCACTAAATCAACACAAAGTTCTTTTTTTAAAAAAAATCAATCAACACAAAAATTCAACGGACCAAATATTAAAACTAAAACAAGATGGAAAGTGGCGAGTTGCAGGTGACTTCCGAACTCGACAAATTCGGCATTGATTTTTTTTTTTATTGTAATAATCCAATACTTTTTATGAAAACCTTTTGGTTGTATAACAAGGGTCAATTATGGTGTTAAGATATGATTTTCTAGTGAAAGGGAAGGTTGGGGTTTTTAAGAGAGAGTTTAACTGAGAAAAGATTGAAAGAGATGATGAGTGTTCTTTGGGAGTGAAAGTACGGTATTGAAATTTGAGGTTAAGGGGGGGTTTATATAATTTGAGTTTTTTAGCTTTGACTCTAGAAATTTCAAAAGATAAGGGTCAACTTATCTTGAGTTTGTTACATTATCTCAGTAAATAAATTTTCAAAATTCTTTTTTATCACTTTTCAAACCAATCTCTGTATGTTATCAAAAATCAGTTTTTTTTTAAAATCCGAATATAAGATAATTAATATATATTTGAAAATAATTTATAAACTTAAAAGTTTATACAAACCAAATCGTTGACTTAATATACTCAAAAATTTTAAAGTTAGTCTTCGAACTTTAAAGTTAGTTCTCAAAAGGGCTCACACGATGACAGAGGCTAAATTAGTATTACATTCTACCCCCCCCCCCCCCCCCAATATTTTCGACCTTGAAACTTAGCATACCTGCTCAAAATGTTCCGGGTAACAGTTTTTCATATCATGTTCAGCTTCCCAAGTTGCTTCTTCAGAATTCTAATTAGACCATAGCACTTTAACTAACTTTACCTCCTTATTTCGAGTACTTCTCGTTTTGGTGTCGAGAATTATCACAGGGCGTTCTTTGAAAGTTAAGGTCTCATCTAGCTCAATAGTCTCAGGTTGGATAACATGGGTATGGTCATTTACATACTTTCGGAGTTGGGAAACATGAACAACATTATAAACATTGGCTAACTCCATGGTTAAGGCTAGTTGATATGCCACCTCTCCAAATCTCTTCAATACCTCATACGGTTCGATGTATCAAGGACTCAACTTCCTTTTCCTACCAAATTGCATGGCTCCCTTGGTAGGTGAAACCTTAAGTAAAGCCTTATCCCGATGGCAAATTCCACTATTTTCCTGTTTTAGTCTGCATATGAATTTTGTCGATCCTAAGCTGCCTTCATGTTTGCCTGGATAAGTCTAACTTGCTTCATTATTTCTTCAATCATTTTTGGCCCCAAATTCAAAGACTCACTGATATCACTCCAACACAAGGGACTTCTACATTTTCTCCCATACAACGCTTCATAAGGTGCCATTCCTATGCTCGCACGATGGCTATTATTGTATGAAAATTCGGTAATCTTTCGTCCCATGATCCACCAAAGTCCATCACACAAGCTCTCAACATGTCCTCCAAGGTCTGAATTGTTCTCTCTCTCTGTCCATCAATAGCAGTGTGAAATGTTATGCTAAACTTCATGATAGTGCCAAATGCTTGCTGAAACATTTCCCAGAACTTTGTTAAAAATCTTGGATCTCTGTATGAAATAATATCTTTAGCAACTCCATGTAGCCTCTAAATTTCTTTCACATAGGCATCTACTAACTGATTCACATTCCAAGTGTCCTTTATTGTTATGAATCTTGCTGTCTTCGTTAGACGATCAACTATGACCCAAGAAGCATTCTTTTCTGCCCTTGTAAGTGATAATCCCATTACAAAATCTATAGAGATAGCCTCCCACTTCCATCCTGGCACATCTAACGATTGAAGCTTCACTCCAGGTCTTATATGTTCTATCTTCACTTTATGACATGTAAGGCACTTTTCCACAAATTCAGCTACTTCACGCTTCATGTTTGGCCACCAAAAATGTTGCTTAAGATCTTTATAGAGCTTATCTCCTCCCGGATGTACAAAGTACGGAGTGTTGTGAGCTTCTTCTAAAATATTCCTTTTGAGATCTTCATCTTTAGGAATACACCATCTCCCTTTGTATATCACTGTTCTGCTATTATTAACATCAAACTAAGTTGTTGCTCCTTCTTCTTTCATCTTTCTCACCTTGGTCAACCACTCATCGAACATTTGCTTCTCACGTATCTCATCATATATGGTAGGTTTGACTAACATTGCATTCAACTAAGCGTTCACCTAACCATACTCCACAACCTCCAAGTTCAACTTCCTAAATTCTTCACAAAGTTCCTTGGCTAAAACCATCAGGTTCACTGTATGACTTGTCTTCCTACTCAAAGCATCAGCTACCTTGTTCGCCTTTCCTTCGTGATATAAAATTGTTTAGGTTGTAATCAGTTAGCACCTCAACCCTTCTCCTTTGCCTCATGTTAAAATTAGTTTGTGTGAATATGTATTTAAGACTTTTATAATGTTTATACACCTTACATCTCACACCATACAAATAGTGTCTCTAGATCTTGAGAGAAAACACTAAAACGCCTAGCTCCAAATCATGAGTTGGGTAATTTTGTTCATGTTGCTTGAGCTACCTTGATGCATAAGCTAAAACCTTCCCATGTTGCATAAGTACACACCTAAAGCCATTCTTGGATGCCTCACTATAGATTTCAAACCCCTCAGTCCCTGATGGTAAGGTTAAGGCTGATGCTGAGGTGAGTCATCGCTTCAATTCTTGAAAAGATTGTTCACACTTGTCATCCCACTGAAACTTAGTAGTTTTCTTGATCAAATTTGTTAAGGGTTGAGCTATCCTCGAAAATTCTGCACAAATCTCCTATAGTATCCAGCAAGCCCTAAGAAACTTCTCACTTCATTCACACTTTTGGGTCTTGGCCAATCGGAAACTGCCCGAATTTTAGATGGGTCCACCGTAACTCCTTCCTTTAAGATCACATGGCCTAGAAATGCTACCTTCTCTAGCCAAAATTCATATTTTGAAAAATTGGCATACAACTTATTTTCTCTATAAATTTATAACACTTTTCTTAGATGTTCTTCGTGCTCTTCGCTATCCCTCGAGTACACCAAAATATCATCTATGAATACCACCATAAACTTATCCAAATATGGCTGAAAAGTTCTATTCATGATATCCATAAAAGCTGTCGGCGCATTAGTGAGTCCAAAACGCATAATGGTGAACTCATAATGGATGTATCTTGTGCGAAATGTTTTCTTTGGTATATCTTCCTCAACAATCCTCAACTGATGGTATCCTGTCCTCAAGTCAATCTTTGAAAAGATCCCAACACCTTTAAGCTGATTTAACAAGTCCTCAATCCTAGGATATAGTGACATTATTTAACTCTCGGTAATACACAACCTTAAGGTTCCGTCCTTTTCCTCACCAACAAAACCGGAGCTCCTCAAGGTGAAACACTTAGTCTTATATAACCCTTCTCCAGCAACTCCTTCA
This sequence comes from Chenopodium quinoa, assembly GCF_001683475.1. Classification (NCBI taxonomy): domain Eukaryota; kingdom Viridiplantae; phylum Streptophyta; class Magnoliopsida; order Caryophyllales; family Amaranthaceae; genus Chenopodium; species Chenopodium quinoa. Next base: position 1,038,819 of record NW_018745324.1, read on the forward strand.
ACTGTACCTTCAACTCTTTCATCTCTGCTGGTGTCATTCTATATGGTGCCTTAGAAATAGCTCTAGTTCCAAGCACTAAGTCTATTTTGAAATTCATTTCCCTAATTAGTGGCATCCTTGGGATTTCATCTGGAAACATATCTTGGAATTCTCACACCATTGGAATGTGATCTATGGACTTCTCTTCTACATTCACATCTTGCACATGGCATTAATAAATAAGGTAGCCCTTTCGGATATAAGAATGAAAAGTCATGGCTAACACAATACTGATCCCTGGTTTTGACACCACTATATGGTAAGAGATCTATTCCCCCCTTGGCCCCCTAAAAGACACCTTTTGGGTATGACACTCAATTCTAGCCTTATATTTTCTAAGCCAATCCATCCCCAATATCACATCAAAGTCAATTAAGTCAAACTTAATAAGGTTTGCAGGCAACTTTGTTCCAGCAATGTTAACTGGAATATCTCTGTATATGGATCTATAAGGAACTACCTCCCCTGAAGGAATTGCTATATTGGTTTGACACGAAGATGAAGGTTTTAAAGCATGTTTATTCACAAAAGAAGAGGCTACAAAAGAATGAGATGTCCCGGAATCAAAAAGTAAGTAAGCAAGTTTTGAGTTCACGGCAAAAGTACCCGTCACAACGTTGGCATTAGAGTCAATCTCGCTCTGGTTCATGACACAGATTCTTCCATTAACTCCTACCATTGCCATTGTTGTTACTTCCTCCGCCATTGTTATTTTTTTTTCATTCCCTCCTTAAGCATTGCCATTTTGGCCTTGAGAATTGTTATTATTGAAGCGGTTGTTGTAACTTGAGTTCCTCCCATAACCACCTCCATTATTGCCATTGTTGTTACCTTGCCCATTCTGAGCCTGATTATTGCCATTCTACTTCTTGGGGCACTCAAATTTCTTGCTACCAACCTCCCCACATTCAAAGAAAGTCAGCAAATCTCCATTGTAGTTGCATCCTTAATGGCTCTTGTTACATTTATGGCATGGTCGATTGCGAGATCCTTGCTGATTCTGTTTTCCCTGGCCCTGGTGGTTATTTTTTTATTGTTGTTGTTACGGCCTCCTTGCTGACCATTTCCACCATTCCCATTGCTATTACCCCCGAGGTGTGGTCTCTGGTCATAACCTTGACGGTTCGATGAACTCTCACCATTCCCTTTCCTCTTATGCATATATTTGACCTCCTGCTCACGTTTTTAAAATCCTTTCGATATTACAAGCTCTATCATAGGCCTCCTTATAAGTAGCAGCAATACCAGCCCCAATCACCTTCTTTTGTATCCTAAAAGTCAATCCATCTTCAAACTTCTGAGCCTTGGATCTCTCATTAAACACTACATTGGGATAAAACCTAACATACTCATTAAATTTCTCAGCATACTCCTACACACTCATACCAGCAGTTTGGTTAAACCTACTAAACTCACTATACTTCTGTCTGTTGATTTGCTCAGGAAAGAAACGATCCCTGATTGCTTTCTTAAAAGCCTCCCAATTAAACTTTTATTGAGCTCATATAGTGGCTCTTTCATTTTCCCACCAAATATCAGCAGCCTCACGTAAATAGAAAGTGGCTTGGTCCACCTTTTGAGCATTAGGGGTACAAGCAGCAGTATAAATCTTGTCAAAGTCACGTACCCAGTTCTTAACCAACATGGGATCTTCCTTCCCCGTGAATAGTGGAGGTTTCAATGCAGCCAGTTTCTTAGCCATGACAGCTTGAGGGTCATTGTCGTTGTTGCTGTTATTCGGCTGGTTTTGCAACAACATTCCAAGGTTCTGGTTCATTTTCTCAAGAGCTCTTAACCTAGCAGCAAGTTGTTCAGGAATCTCAGTCATTTGTGCAATTTTTCTCCAACGAGACCTAGTATAAACGTGGTAATTTTGCATACATAGTCTGCACAATTTCAACACTGGTGTTACCACCATACACATTTTAATACGACTTATTTAGATCTTGTGAATTGCAATTAAATTAACAACCACATTCTTTCATGTAACACATCAGCACATATAGACAAGAATTAAGCGATTTATACAGTTGTTCAATTTTCAAAACCAAACCATGCATCTACTAAGCATTAGACTATAAATTCGCGCATTGCTTTGTGAATTCACTATCACCCAACCAAGTCATTACTATTCTTGACTAAAGTAAGCACAAGAAAATAAGAGCTTTGCTCTATATATGTACAATAGAGAGAAAAAAATGAAATGATTTTATTACGTTAATTAATAATCATAAAATAGCAAAGTATAATATGTTTATCAAAATTGTTTTAATGCAAAACCAAAGTAGAAGCCCCAAATGGCAAGCGGTTTTAAAAATCCGCTTGCCATTTACCAAATATTTTTTAAATAAACTTGTAATATTAAATGGCAAGCATTTTGGGGTTGAACCACTTGCGAATATATATAATGACAAGCGGTTTGGGGTTGAACCGCTTGCCATTAGATATATTGCCAAGAGGTTCAACCCCAAACCGCTTGCCATTTAAAAAAAAACGGGATCACAATTCACAAACCCTAAGCCTAATAAATACCCGTCTTACGGCCTCTCTCTCCTCTCTCCCCTTTCGCTCATATTCTCGGTTCGCTCTTTCTCCTCTCATTCACTCCATCACTTCTCTCTCCTCTCTCCCCTCTATTGTCACGCCATCTTCTCATCTCTCCTTTCTCCATCTCCTTCTCTTTCTCTCTCATCTCTTTTATTCCTTTCTCACGCCAAGACCCTCATTGGTGCTTGTGGGTTTTCGAGCCAATTCCGGTGGTAGTCCGGTGGGTTTTCGAGTGACTTCCGGTGGTAGTCTGGTGGGTTTTCGAACCAATTCGAGCCATGGGTTTTCGAACCAATTCGTGTGGGTTTAAATGGTGGTAGTCCGGTGGTGGTGCGTGTGGGTTTTTATGGTCGAATTTGACCCATAAAACCCAAATTTAAAGCCAATTTCAATTTTTTTCGTGGTATTAAAGGTATTTCCTCTTTTTTACCTTTTATTTTGTTTTTTCAGTTTTTTTTTTTAATTTTATTGTGATGGGTGGTTGAATTGGTTTGTTCAGGTCGATTAGTTGTTGTTGGGGGTCGTGGTGGGTGGTGGTGTTGGTGGAGGTCGTTGTGGGTGGACGGGTGATGGTGGGTGGTGATGGTGGCCGGTTTTCTAGTGTTGGTGGGGGTTGTGGTGGGTGGTGGTGCTGGCCGGTGTTCTGGTATTGGTGGGGGGTCGTGGTGGGTGAGTGGCTGGGGTCGTGGTGCTGGTGGTGTGGGGTGGTGGCTAGTGGTTGTTGGTTGGTGGTGTAGGGTGGTGGCTGGCGGCTGGTGGTGTGGGGTGTTTAATTTATTGTTGAAAATCAGAATTTGTAATATTTTTTTGTTAATTTATTTAATTTTTTTGTTGTTGAAAATCAAAAATTGTAATATTACAACAGTTAATTAATAAAAATATTAATGTTTTTATATATGTTTTGATTATGTATCAATTTAAGTGAAAATAACAAAAAAAAATATTTTTAATACCCCTAATGGGCAGCGGTTTGGCGCCAAAACTGCTGCCCTTTCAATACAATTGGCAAGCAGTTCTGAACCGCTTGTCATTTTAAAGACCAATTGGCAAGCCCCTAAGGGCATGCGGTTCAGAACCGCTTCCCATTAGAGGGTTTGAATCGCTTGCCATTACGTATTTTCTACTAGCGTTAGCACTAGACTATGAATTCGCGCATTGCTTTGTGAATTCACTATCACCCGACCAAGTCATTACTATTCTTGACTAAAGTAAGCACAAGAAAATATGAACTTTGCTCTATATATGTAGAATAGAGAGAGAAAAATGAAATGATTTTATTACGTTAATTAATAATCATAAAATAGCAAAGTATAATATGTTTATCAAAATTATTTTAATTCAAAACCAAAGGAGAATGGAAATCGTCTTTAAAAAAAATACTAGTGCTAAACAGCTCAATAAACCACTAATTACAAATAACAAAACTATAGTTTCTAGTCATAAGAACTAGCTTTTATTTGTTAAATTTTAACCAAATAAACTAAACGCAACTTAAAAAAATATTCAATCATTATTTTCCCCTTGACTCTCGCGAGCTTCACTTTCCTGGGGCTCATGCTCCTCATCATCATCTAGGTTATAGTCAAAGCCTCGCTTGGCTTCAATCAATGCCTTCTCAAGGTAGTCCACAGTAGGGATCCATCTTCCATCATAATAATATTTATCATTTGGTTCACCATTAATGTATAAATCAACATACTTCTTTTTATGTTGAGCAAAGGGTCCCTCCCCAATTAACGTGTGTAGAAGAATTTGAGATCGTCTCCCCGGGGAAAGGTAATCAAATTGACCCTCAAGTACATTGTAATGGAAGTGTTGAATGTAGAGATTTAAATGGTGCACGTAATGTCGAATGTTTTCATTATAATTCATACGAATCATGTAAGGAGAATCAGGTAATACATGTGTACTCTTCCTAACACTCTACTTTCTTGTAGTTTTACGTTCTCGTACCATCTAATAAAAGAAAGTAAATAACCACATAAAAAGTATAAAATAAAAGTACTATAAAACACATAAATCCCTTATCGTGATCCCCACACTCACGGCTTTCCTAAGTTAAATCAATTTACAAACTTATAAACAAGTTTTAAACCTAAGTTTCTAATTTTATTAATTTTAGTCCCAAAATTTTGAAAAACCTTGGCTCTGCATACCAATTTGTAACACCCCCAAAATTCGAGTCTTTTTAAAACAATAAGAGTAACCTTTAACTTTCAAAATCTAACCATCGAACCCTGAGAGTGTTACTTCTACATTTATTCTCGGTAGAGAATAAATGCAAAGCAAAGAGAAATACTATTTAATAAACTAAGTGGTCTAAGTGGTGGCAAAATGAAATGGTCATTACATGCAAATTATTTTTTTAAAAAAACAATAGTTAAAGGAAATAATTAAATTCGGAAATAAACTAAATTGTCTTAGTTACGTGATAAATCTAACGTCTCCTCACACGTAACCGAGTACCTTCTTACCAACCTGCAAAATAAATCACAAACAAGAAAAGAGAGAGAACTCCCAAAAATCAGATAAACTGAGTAATTCCAACTCCATCTCGTAAAATAAATAATTTTAGTTGAAAACATTTTATGCATAATATAGTTTCTTAGACTCTATAATACTCAACCAATTTCAAATTGTCACATAACACTTTATTATTATAGCTAAGAAAGAAAAAAGGGAATACCAGTAAGCCGGGACTAGTCCCTATCACCACCTACTTTACAAAGGGTTGCACGTAACCCCCAATGGCTATAAGATAAAACAGAATGTCCCAAGTGTGCACACCCCTCACTAATAACCAGTGATTAGGAGGAAGATTAACCTTAATATACAATAATTTAAACCAACTAGTAGCAACCATAACTACTAGTGGGCAACTTGTTCTTCACCCTTTCGGGTTTCATTTCCCTTCTTAAATTAAATTTCACTGTATATTTTATTAGATTACATTGTCCGATCACATTGCACATGAGTATTGCCCAAAGCAATTTAATCCCGAGTAACAATACTTTAATTTCAGTATTATTAGTCCATAGTCATCTGTAGACACCCATTTGTGTCTCCCCAAAACCAAACCCAGTGATGAGTACCTTTCATGTCGAATCATAATCGAATGAAGTGAAAGCGTGGAAAGTCTATTGTTGTGGTTAGTTTTAATTCTTTTCTTTCTCTCTGTTTTTAAAAACCTATTTTTTGAAAATAGCCAATTTAGTTTAGTTTGGTCCATAACAAGGGTCCAATAATATTGTAGTTGGTTCGGGTTAGTGTAGTTGGGTCGGGTTCAAAAAGAGCTTTCCAACAATATATTATAAGCCCAATTCCGATGAATAATGAGGAAGTTATGGCCAAATTACTAAACTGGGCCCAGTTTGATTCTTATATGCAGCCCAATGATCTATAGGAGGGCCTATTATGATTTATCATTCTTAATATAATTAGGATTGATTATAGTCTTCTAGAATCTTCTAGAAGGTTCTTTTGAATCCTAATTTAATTAACATTGATAAATTGACTTTTAAGAGTTTTATTTAGGATAAAAGAAGTGTTTTTAAGGAAATTTCAGTTTTTCCCTCTCGAACGCTTAAATTTTTTTAAAATAAGAAAACGCGTGGAAAAACTCCGTACGACACGTCTGTCGCCTGGCATCTGGCGACACGTCTGGCGTCTGGCGACATCCGCGTGTGTGGCGACAGCGTCGTGTTTTATTCTTTTCGAAACTCTGATTCGTTTTTTATCATATCCGGCTCATTTTCTTTACAAATAACCTCCTAAAACCTCCGTTTTCAATCACCAATTCTCATCAATTCTCCATCTAATTATCACCAACTCTCATCAAGAAATTCTTGATATTCTCTCTTTATCTCTTTTCTAAACTAGCCTTTCTCAAACAAAATTTCGCTTTCACAAGATCTAAACACAACTAGCCAAGTTCGAAGTTGCCTTTGCCCCATACGTGAAAGGTTTGATTTCTGAGGGTTTGATCCCAAATCTCCCTTTTTAATTATTTAATTTAATTGTTTATTTTTTATTTTTCCTTGAAGGTACTAACATGTGTATTTTGTTATTAGAAAGAGGTACGAGGCATCCAAGTAAGTGCTTTAATTGTTTTTATTGATATTATGATATAGAAATCATGTTTAGGTTGTTATTTTGATTCATAGTATCATGTTAGGATTTTTCATTGCTTCCTAGTATCATATTTAGGGTGATTTGCTTATATCAAATATGCTTACTATGATTTCTATGATGCTTCCTATTTTCTTTCCTAATAGAATGTTAGTATCATGTTAGGGCTATATATTTGATCTTTGATGCTTAGTGACATGCTAGGGTTTGTTATTAATCTTGTTAGTATCATGCCTAGGATCTTGCTATTATTATGCTTTATTTTTAACATGATTATTTCAATTATGATTATTTTAATTATGATTGTTATTTTTATAATTATTGTTATTATTGTGATTATTATTATTATCTTGCTTGATATGTATTTATTGTTATTGCTTGATCACACCTTTTATGCATGTTTAAAGGGAATTTATACTTGTAATCACACTTAATAAGATAATTAATAATCTTGTTTAGGGTTAATTTGATTATAATTCAAGTGATCGCCAATAATAGTTTTTTTGTGTATTAATATTCAACCAACATAGATAAACAGGTTTAGGGTAAACCTATTGATTGCAAGTTAATCAGAAAGCGCACATGAATACGAGAAGAATAAAGTAGAGGCTTATTATTAGGGTAGGTTCTTTTTCTTTTAGATTTAGTTTGTACCTTCATCCCCGAACTTCCAGTCATGGTTCCAGACCTATTGGAGGTTAACGATCTCCTGGATCGTTAAGGGGTGTAACCTTCACCCTGTGAACGGTTTACAAGTTCCAAAAAATTATTGGCGACTCTTTTGCTCTAGCTTCCTTCCCTTTGGACGCCACCATGCTTAAGTGTATGATCACAGTGGGGTTCAAGTTAGGGGTAATACTTGAAATATTCCCTACAGTTTTTGGCGACTCCACTAGGGAGGATTTCTATTTAATTCCTGAAATTTATTTCAGCAATGATTTACAATGAGTGGATGAGACTCGAAAAGTTCTAAGTATTTCATGTGCGTAATTTTGATTAACATTATTGTCATATGCATAAAAAATATCTCATTGGAAAGACCATCCATAATGAGATAAAAACATAGGATTTATACACGTAGGAAATTTAAGAAATATCTTTCACAACTAGGATCGAAATAATGCTGCGAAAAACTGGAAAATTTTATCGAACACAGAAAGCTGCTGAGGCATGTAGGAACTGGCGTCTAGAAAACATATCTTATCGCCGATGATATGGCTCTGTTGCCAGGCGACAGAGCTATATTGCGGCGACGGGCTCTGTTGGCTGGCACCGCGTTCTTCCAATACTGAGCCAGGAATATAAGTTCTAGTTGTGACCAGTTTTAGCATTATTGGCTCGATTCTAATTCCTGGTTGAGTTTTCTCACTTTTCTGAAACCCATATATGTTCTACATATGGACATAACCGTTTGGGAATTCATGCTCCATCTACCTGATTGAACGCTCTGTGCAACAAAGGGTACATCCGAGAATGTTGAATTCACCAAACCATGGAAGCGAGTTTTTAACTCGCGAGGTCCCATCCACTCGCGCCAACCCTTTGAAAGGTAAGGCTTCCACACGGTGCATCCGAACTCATAACCCTGGACCCTCTTTGACTAACCCATATCCCGAACTTTAGAGAACTAGAGCCATGGTTAGGTTGCAAACTCATTGCATCATATTGTGACTATTTGACTACTTGTGCATTATTTGTTGTGCATACTCTATGTGTTTTTTCCTAACCGTTTGTTTGACTTGTGTTTAAGTCTAAATAAACTTATTAATGACTAAAAGGACTTTGCCTAATTAATTAATTAATTAATTAATTTGAGTAATTAAAGTCTAATAATTTGATCAGAATTGACTTAGTACGACTTTAGGCATGTCCTGTAGAGTAAAAATACTGAAAGTGGTCCCAGATTAATGCTCCATTAATGGCGCCACAATTTGGGCTGCAGCGCCACACGCTGCTGTGCAACGCCGGGCGACAACTCTGTCGTCTGGCGCTGCACTACAGATTGCGGCGACAATCCTGTCGCTTTGGCGATAGTTCATCATTTTACTCGAGTAATCACAACGAGTCTAATTAAACAGTCTACTAATCAATTCGATTATTTTGTTATTAACGGTACCTTTGTTAAGTCCCTAATTGAGTCTAGACATTAAGCCCCATGGTCTTACACAAGAGTCTTAACATGTCACCTACACTCACTAGTCGTAGCACTCACTTTGTGTGTACGTCACCATGAACATGTCTTAGGTTCATGCATGAGTCAGTTTTTTTTTCGTCATTTGAGTTGGGGTCCACTTTATTCCTAAATCCTTTTATATACCCCCATCTACATCATATTTCCATTTTCTACATGATTCCTCCATATCACAACCTTCATTCTTCCTACCTTCTTCCATCCATGCATGTTGAATAGAGTTTAAGTCAAATAATTAACAGTGAATATCCCTAATTTCCCTTTCCACAGTACTTGGTTAAGACAACACCTTTATTCAAGTACATCTTTTAGACAAACAAGTGAGTCGGAAACGAAAATATAAGAAGATAATGGCAAGTCAAGAAGAAGACAATGAGCATAAGAAGAAAATGGCTAGTGTTACTGAGGTGTTGAAGACCTTAACCCTCCAAATTAATGACCCTGTGAAGCAACAACAAATGGAGCTCATGAAAGAGAGCTTGAGCAAGATATCCAATGACTATAAATTCCAGGGCATTAGCTCACAAGGGGTCTCGATGGACAAGGAGCTTCTTTCGCAGAAGTTCAATGCCACTGACATCCCTAAGTTCAAGGCAACAGATAATCCTTACTTTCACTTAAGAGCCTTTGAAACTATAATGAACATTAAGGGGATTGATAGGAAAGTCTTTCATTCCTTATTTTCTTTATCTCTTGAAACTGTTTGTCAACAATGGTTCTTTTCTCTTGATAAAGAGAAAACTACTACTTGGGAGGCTATTGTAAACGCTTTCGTTGATAGATATAAGTGTAATATTCAAGTCGAAACTGATTATAGACAACTTGAGATGCTAAGACAAAAAGAGAATGAAGGCTTTACTTCTTTCTTTAATAAGTGGAGGGAAACTTCCGCTAAGATGATTGAGGTGCCCCCCAAAAAAGAATCTATGAGGATGTTCATCAAAAATTTACAAGAGAAGTATTTGAAGCATTTAAAATATCAACATAATTTGAATACTTTCAAGGCCGTTTATGACATCGGTATTGAAATCGAAGATGACCTCGCAAAGCAAAAAGCTACTAATAATAGTAACCACAGTGGCTGGAAAGGAAAGAAGAACGATAATTCTTCTTCTTTCGAAAAACGCCCACTCTAGTAATAATGTTAGTACCTTTGATCACAATGCAGTCTTAGCTATGGATAATCAAGGATATAAAAAGAAACCTAGGAGAGAGTTCACACCCATTGGAATGACCTATGATGATGCTTTTGATCGTCTCTATGATCGAGGATTAATCAAACCTATTGGCCCTACTGAGGATCCAACGCTAGAAAAGCGATCTTCAAGATGAGATCCCAATTCCTATTGCAAGTACCATCAAGGAAATGGTCATACCACCGATGAATGCTACAGGTTTCAAAATCTCATTCAAGATCTCATAGAAGCAAACAAGATTCCATTGCCTCTAGTTAGCGAGAAGACTGGGTGATGATGAAGCAAACGACACAAGACAAGAGGCGAGCTTTAACGACAAGATTTCATGACCTCTTTTTCTATTTCTTTTTTCATTTTTTCCTTTCCCCAATAATTCTAGCATAGGCACCCTTCTTTTCCCTTAGATTTATTTTGTAGGTTTTTTCTTTTTCCCTTTAATAAAAATGAGCATTTATTTCCTTGCATATGATCACTGCATTGCATTGCATTAAAAAAAGAAAAAAATAAAAAGTTCTTTGCCGAACTAAGCACAAGGTATACTAATGATTTGAGGCACCCCTTGTAGCCACATCATATCACCTTTCACCCTTAAAATATGCAATCCTTTTTTGATAAACCACTTTGAGCCTCGTCTAATGGCAGACCTTTCATTTTTCAACCATATCTACCTAACCTTGGGATGGGATGGTGTGCAACTTATGCAATTTTCAATTTCATAAAAAGCTTGAGTGACTTCAAAATATTAAAATAGAAAAAAAATATGCAAAAAAAATAAATAAAAGTGTACAAAAGGGCAAGTGTTCCAATTTCTTTGACATGACCACGTCTTAGATTGCGTCTCTTATTGAGTGCTCGGTACTGTGCCTGAGAAACATGAATGCCAAGTGAGTGATAGACCACATGATCGGGATTTCCCACACTTATAAAAATAAAATAAATGCTAAAGCAAAAGAGAGAGCAAAATATAAACAAAAAAAAGAAAGAAAAGAGAGCTAAAAAGAGTTAAAAGCCAGAAGCATAAAAAATATAAAGATTCAAAAGCAAGGTTGCACACCTTGGGGGCTTATATAGGGTCTTGAGCTTTTATCCCCTTCTTCTTCAACCTTTAGCCTAACCACGTTACAACCCTTCAAAAGACCTTTTTGAGGTATACACACACTTGTGCGAGGTTCGGCTGGAGCTACGTTCGGCCAGATTACTAACGGATACTAGGGAACCTCACACCGAGGTGCGGCCGTAATAAAAATGCATTCATATTTACGTTCATAATTGTTTGAAAGGAATGGTGTCCTTCGAACAAGTGTATTATTCTGATGGCGGGTTCAGAATTATTAGAAAGCTAATATATTCAGTAAGGTCAAGTGATCGGAATACCTGGGCGGAGGCCGCTTCCGATCAGTAATATTAATATAATTATTATTACAGCTTAATCTTGACTGAACCCTTCGGGTCACACCCAAGCAAATATACGAACCGACTCGACGAATTAATTCGGAAGAAATTAATTTGTCGCCCGAGTGTTTAATATTTAGACGTCGGAAATTCGAGCTTAGAGCGTCAAAACCGAGCGTCGGAAGTTGAGTCAAAAATAATAAAAAGACGAGACGGAAAATTAGTAATAAATCAACAATGACCAAAATACCCCTAGCATCAAAATCCCGAGTGCTAGGGGATTAGTCGAGCTAGCAGCCCCCACCATGTGCGAGACAAGCTAGCAAGGCGTGGCTAGCATCCCGCACCATGTGCGAGGCATGCTAGCATAGCACGGCCAGCAGCCCGCAAACAGTGCGTGGCGTGCTGGCGTGCGCTGCGGCTAGCAGCCCGCACCATGTGCGAGGCATGCTAGAACAACACGGCCAGCAGCCCGCAAGCATTGCGTGGCGTGCTGGCGTGCGCTGCTGCTAGCAGCCAGCACATGTGCGTGGCTAGCGAGCAGCGCCCTCGGCATCAGCAGCCCGCACTGATGTGCGTGGGCGTGCTGGGCCGAGCTGGAAGCAGCTAGCAGCCCGCACGGTGCGAGGCTAGCTGGGCCGTGGGCCTAGGTCGGGTAGAAAGGGGAAGCTAGTAAGTATGCTTGCTTTTTGGTGTGGACAAGTGTCACAAGGAGAGGAAGGAGTGGGGAGCAAGTATGGTCCCCTCCTCTCCAAGTGGTCCATACTCCTCTTTACATAATTTCCTCTATAAATACCAACCTTGGGATTTGGAGTAAAGGGCTTGAGTGGGAGTTAGAAAGAGCATTCTATATTTTGGAAAAACTCTTAAACTCCATTAACACTTGGGTTTTGGTCGGACCTTGCTAACTCCAAGGTAGTGGACCTAAAAAGTCGTGTTCGTCCTTTGTGGGTGGATACCGTTGGAGGCACGACATTTGCGGTGCTCAAGGCTTTCAAGTAAGAGCCCGTTTTGAGAGGGCACAACTTGCTTCAAGGGTATGATTCGTTCTTCCTTTTCTTGTGTTTATTTATTTATGGTTTATGGTTTTATTAGTTACGAGTGGTTCCTTGGGTAGGGGTTGTTTCCTCGGTGATAGAAATTTAGTTATCTTCATGTTGGAAGATATAATTTTCAAGGATTCACAAAATTTAGATGTTGGAATTTTCATTTGAACATTAAAGTTCATATTTTTCCAACTTCCCCTTACTTTGTCAAATTCTCAAGTTTAATTTAAATTGATTAAATTAAAAGTGAGAAATTGCCTCCACTTTGTTATTGCACCAAGCTAAACCAATTTAATTAATAATGGTTTTTGGAATTATTTTGGTTATTTGCACTTTGAAATTTTATTAAGTTAGACTTGTTTAAAATTATTATTTTTTGCTCATTACGTTAGTTCTTAAATTAATTTAAAATTAATTAATTATGTCTCGTGAAATGGGATCAAATCCCGAGGCCATGGCACGCAAAACGAGGCAAAGAACCACAGTTGGCTAGCCGGGCTGCATAGCAGCCCGCATGTGGCTGCCAAGGTGGCTGCCACGCCTTGCATGCGGCCATATGCACGGCAGCAGCACACGGCCACAACAGCCACGCAGCAGCAGCCATGGTTGTGCATCCGTGTGCTGTGCGGCAGTGGCAGCAGCTCAAGGCTGCTTGCCGTGGGCCGTATGTGCGGAGCTTTTGTGTGTGTATGTGCTTGGTGCGGTGAGGTGAATAGCCGTAGTATGCTTGGTTTGCATGAGCCGCGATTATTCAAGTTTCCTTGGCAAAACGCTTAAAGCGAAAGCCACTTGAAATGCGGTTGGCTTTATATTGCTTATTTTGCCATTTTATTTATTTTAATTAATTTTGTTTATTTTAATTAAAATTTTGGGAGGCTAGGCCTCAATTTTGAGCGGCATTGGCAAAATTTTATTTTGACAAGTTTGGGTGCTACCGACTTAATTAATTGGATTAATTAAGGGAAATGCGGAATTTAGTGGGAGCTTCAATTAATTAATGACGTCAAATTACATAATCGGTTAAACAACTTTGACTAGTTTTAATTAGGCGTGTTAATCGGATTAACCACCTAGATTAGTTACTAGTGCGCGCGTTGTTTAAATGCTTTTACTTGTTTGATATTGTAAATTGCATGGGCCATTCACAAATAGTAAATGGATGAATGGAATGTATATTCACTCTCACAGGTTTTATGAAATGGCAACTAGTGGGACCCGATTAGGATAGAAAATACGGACTACGTGCCGTTATGTATTTTTGTAAATCTAAATACGGTCTACGCACCGTTAAGTATTTTTGTACCTTAATATTTAGATTATTCCTAGTCGTAGACACTAGTATTTGCATAGTTTGGTTAAGTCTTGAAGACGGCGTATCTTGGAAGACAAAGCCTTGAATTGCAAATGAAGACCTTTTGAAGATTTGAAGAATTCAAGGGGTCATGCTTGTTGCCAATATGCATCTATAATTTCGCTTTATATTTTATGCTTATATATATATGTGAATTATTCGTTAGATGCATGTTTAGGTTTTCTTTATGTTGCGATGATTAGTTAAGTTCACTTAAATCAACCAACATAGAAATCCTAAGTCCCTAATAATATTGAGTCAAACTTGCCTTTCCAAAACAACACTTACCAACCGAACGAGGGTGATGGTAGGCTACGCCAAAGCGAGGTGCCATCACTTCTCCAAGGCTCATAAGTCACACCGGGTGTGCACGTTGGTTTTGGTTTAACTCATCGGTATGAGTGAGGAGTCCTCACATACCGTGGCAAAAGAGATACATCGTCAAAGATGCATTAGATGCGACGATTTTCTAACTAAGAGTGACTTAGAGCCATTAGCAAGGCAATGCTTACCCTAGAAGATTGAGTGTTAAGACAAGCCAAAGCATGATTAACCACTCTTTGTTTCTTCGGATCTTGGAATCGCCTTATTTTCGCCAAATAGGGACATTTTTTATGCATAAATAAGACGTTTAATAAGATTGAAGTTTGCATGAATGCTGTTAAATTTCAAACTTATTATGTTCTTGATAAATGGTTATACTTTGCACTTATATTTATAGTATTCTAAATCAAATAATATTTTTTCCATGATTGGTAAAAGAAATCCTTGAGAATAATTCTCAAAGACAGGAAAAGCATTTCTAAAATACAATTCTCATAAATGACTTTTATAACTAAGTCCGAAAGGACGGTTGGACATCATGTATTCAAAATACTAGGTAGTTTTGATAAAACATGAGGTATTGAGTTTCAAACTCAATATTGTCAATGTTTGACAACCAATGTATCTTTTCACATCATACATAATTGAGTAGGACTCATTGATGTAGTAATTCGAGTAAGAATTAATGGAAAAGATGGAACTTTGTTTTACGGCGCACTAGGTGCTTGATTATGCCTAACAAAGTATAAGAGTCAAGGTACTTAAAGGAATAATTATTAAAGTAAGATTATGAGATATTGTATGATAAGAAATATAGGAAAGAAGGAACAAAGAAAAGGAATTCGATTCCATTTCAACTCATGAGTTCATGTTATTGTAGTTAACTTAGCAATTCGTTATCTTCACAAGTATCGGATACTGCTTGAGTGTTCCACTATGATAGTGACCTCAAACTATTGAATTTAAGCTAAGTTATCGACTTACAAGCTTAGAATGAAGCAAGAAGAGCTACATCAGTTGTAAGGTCGTATGTTTTGTTTAAAGACCTTTTAAGCCAAAGGCTGGAACAAATAATGGTTATCATGTTCCATAATCAGCAATTGATCCGTTTACACATGGAAAGACTCACATTCAAAGTAATGAGCAATAGTTGCGAGATTTATTTGAATGGCATGGTTATCCAAGCGTTGAGTCAAGAATGCTTGATTATAAACAAACATTTCCCTAACATCATTAACTCTCTATGTTCAAGTCATGGGCTTGATTTGCGTTCCAAACATCTTTAGCAATGTCATATCGACAAGAACGTACTCAAGATTCTATTAGATAGGCTCTTGATAGTTGCTCGATTTGGAATCATTCTAAGACAAGCAAGTATTAGTTGTTAAAACCGACAAAGCAGAGAGTTATTGTTCTTGGTATAAACAATTGACTCCGAAGGCTAAAGAGGAATCAATTACTTCAACGTTTCACAAAGAATTTGAAAGGATATGGCTATATTCATCAAATGTGAACAAACTTGACCTGAGTAGCTCAAGAGTCCAGTGAAGTACAGAATTGACTTGGCAAGATATCAAAACTTCTAGATTAGATCGAGCATTGTTTACTTGAGCCAAGCATGACCATCTCAAAGTTATGAATGAAAATTTTCATAAAGAACTCCACAAAGAACATAGTGTGTCCTCACGGAGACCTCGATGTCATTGGAAAATGACTCAAACGATGATGGTTCACAACCCTTCCTATAAAGTTCTTAAATATTTGCAAAAATGACTAATGTTACACTAAACAATATGTCAAAGCTAAGAAAGGACGCCATATTCAGTTATGGATAGAAATAACTTCTAAAAGTCTTTTCAAGTATATGTCTAAGGCTCTTAGTCTCAGTGGGAGTTCACTAGCTCAGTGGGAGCTAAGTGGCTTAGTGGGAGCTAAGTGGCTCAGTGGGAGCTGAATGGCTCAATAAAGACTAAAGATAGCTCAAGTGGGAGCTAACTATTTGTTTCACAACGAACTTTTACCCAAAGACAATATACATGTCTCTTTGTAAAAATTCAAGTGAGACTACGGGCATTACCACCACATCCTAATTGAGAACATAATGTTTGTTGCTCTAAGTGGTGTCTTTCTGGAAAGTAACACCTTTCCAAAATGACAAGTGGGAGGAAAATGAACTCGATGACCATCGAGCTTAGCAACAAACTAGAACTAAGAATCTCGGAAGACCTTAAAGGACTTCATGAGAATGCTTGATCAAGAATACTCAAAAGGACTTTACAAGTGCCTTAAAATAGAATTCATTACTCACAAAACATTAAAAATGTTGGAGTAAGATCAACATGATAAGGGCTTTGAAAGCGCCTTAAAACTCAGTGTTTGATGCAATTACCCCGTATAGGTATAGAATTCACCAAAGGCTTGGATTGAATTCTATAAATTTTCTATTAAGTTAGAAATAAACCTAAGACTTACAAGCAAAGGAATAATGTCTTGTAAGATACTACGAGAAATCCAAATTCCGAATGATGGTTAGAGGCCATGAAAATCCGAAATGGACTCAATGTTTGAAAATCATGTTCGAAACTTGATTAATTTGCATGAAGGATGAAAGATCCATCAATTGCAAATAAGTTTTCAAGGACAAAACTAACAAATGTGGAAATGTATATGCATACATAGCTAGATTGGTTGAAAAGGATATAATTAATTTCAAGGAGTTGGTTTTAATATTCACCAATCGGAATGCTTAAGTCTTTTCGTGATTGATCTAGCAAAATTGCACATATGAAATATGGAAAAATAGATACCAAAACCGCCTTCCCAAAATAGGATCTTGGAAGTGGCTATGGAATAGTCTAACGGTTTTGAAAATCTAAATAATGCTAGATTTGAAAGCAAGCACATGGAATCCGTCATGGGATTAAAGGAAGCATTGCATGAAGGAATTGGAAAGTGTTTTCTCATAAAGTTAATAAGAGGATTGACTTATGGAGAAACATAGAAATTCTGATGAACAAGAAGTTTAGTGGGAGCAAAAGTAAAGGTCCAACGAGAAGTTTACGAACTCTATTGTGAAACAACTATCAAATGCTAAATGCTTAGATTTGAAAGTATTTTCGACAATGGACCAAGCTAAAGACGGTACTTAGTACATGTTGGGAATTAAGTTCTATGGTATAAACTTAATTAAATGTTTAAATGAGTAAAGGAATTTACCATGTTAAACATGAAGGACTTTGAAAGGCTTTCGACCCATATATGTATGAAGCTAATAAATGTTTGAACTAAGTATAAGCTAGGCTAAATACTAAGTCAACTAAGAAAGACTCTAGTAAGAGACTTTCAACCATATCACATAGCGAACATTTTGGCAAGACTCAGTGTAACTGAATGAGCTAAATGTCACATGGATGGAATAGAATTGAGAATCATTCTAGAATTAAATCCATCATGTAAAGCTATGATATGGAATCGTTAGACGGCTTACTTGCTTAGAGCATGTGAAGTACGTATATAATACCAGTCGACATTAATCTAAGTATTAGATCATTAGATTATATTCAAGAACATCCATAGCACTTAAATAAGTAGTTGGATGAGTTCTTGACACATGGAAACAAATACAACTTGAGTTTTGATGTTGCAAGCACAAACCTTAACAAGGATTAGATCCTTAGCAAGGAAGCCATTTATAAGCACGAGGCAAGAAGTGTCGTGGCTTGAGAATGGTAACATGGATATGCATCCATGTATAATGTGCGGAAATTTAAGATAAATTTCCATGATCGTAAGTGATTGGAGTATTCCAAATAATTGTGAGTCGTTTGGAGTGAAATCCATGCAAGGCATCATCGGAGAGTCTACTAAAACATATGTTGAGAATATTGTTGCCTTAAAGGCAATAATAGGATAGATGGAAAAGTTCGTTGTTGAACATTGATGATTGTAGGTTGTCAAGTAGAAGGTCTCAAATCATGAAAATGAGTGGGAGCCATTACTTGGACAATAAATCCTGAATTACATGTAATCCATTAACACTCTCAAAATTTTATCATCTTATTATGGAAATGGTGGATAATGAAGATGCTAAGGTTTGCAAAGTAATTATAACTAAACCTATGCAATAAGTGAACGACAACATTCATAATTGCATGAAAGAAATCAAGCATATCAAATATGAGTGTGATTTCTATGAACGTTTTATGAAGAGTACTACTCTTAAAACATTTGGGAAAAACCATTTATCATAAGATGAAACATTGTGAAGTTTCATAGTGGAATAAAATATTTCTAAATATTCCACAAAACTATTTAATTGTGGTTTAGAATTAAATAATGAGTCCATTCGATTTTAATAAATATTCAAAATAGGGTATCAAGTCAATGGCTTGGATAAAGAAACACCTATTAAGTGAACATTGAATATTTTAATCGAAAATTATCCCTAATCAAGGTCATATATTTGTGGACGATTAATGACCGTTAAAGATTAGTGTGTAGTATGATTTATAGCACCGTTTCTTGTGCTATGAGGATATAAATCATTTGCACAGGTGTTGGTTTAGAACCATACTGGATCGACCTATGAGAATACTTTAAGAGATTTAAAAATCGTCATAAGTATTTTTCTCATTATTACTATCGGAACTCTTTTCCTTGACCATGAGTAGTGGGAGGTCTCTTGTTTGAGTACTAGTCCGCTTTGGTATCCGCCAAACGTCTGCCGTAACTGGAGATTATAACGACAGATATCGGGCGGCTAGGTCCTCTTAGTAAGAGAAGCTACATTACAAGACTGGAAATGTCCCCCTACTAATAATAGGGAACATGTCTTGTTGTTTACAAGGCCTATCGAAGAGCGAGACTGTGAAAATGCATGGCCGTGCTCAAATGGATTTTAGAAATCATCTGCTTATTGACGGTCAAACTCGGATTTCGAGAAACACTTCTGGACGTAACAGAGATGACGAGTAATCTTACTCTGTAGTTCATGAAGAGAGATGAAGAGACATAAGAAAGGGGCTATACACTAAATGCACACTTGTTCGGAAGGACAAGTGGGAAATTGAAAGGAATGGTGTCCTTCGAACAAGTGTATTATTCTGATGGCGGGTTCAGAATTATTAGAAAGCTAATATATTCAGTAAGGTCAAGTGATCGGAATGCCTGGGTGGAGGCCGCTTCCGATCAGTAATATTAATATAATTAATATTACAGCTTAATCTTTACTGAACCCTTCGGGCCACACCCAAGCAAAATATACGAACCGACTCGACGAATTACTTCGGAAGAAATTAATTCGTCGCCCGAGTGTTAAATATTTAGACGTCGGAAATTCAAGCTTAGAGCGTCGAAACCGAGCGTCGGAAGTCGAGTCAAAAATAATAAAAAGACGAGACGGAAAATTAGTAATAAATCAACAATAACCAAAATACCCCTAGCATCGGAATCCCGAGTGCTAGGGATTAGCCGAGCTAGCAACCCGCACCATGTGCGAGACATGCTAGCAAGGCGTGGCTAGCATCCCGCACCATGTGCGAGGCATGCAAGCACAACACGGCCAGCAGCCCGCAAGCAGTGCGTGGCGTGCTGGCGTGCGCTGCGGCTAGCAGCCCGCACCATGTGCGAGGCATGCAAGCACAGCACGGCCAGCAGCCCGCAAGCAGTGCGTGGTGTGCTGGCGTGCGTTGCTGCTAGTAGCCCGCACATGTGCGTGGCTAGCTAGCAGCGCCCTCGGCATTAGCAGCCCGCACTCATGTGCGTGGGCGTGCTAGGCCGAGAAGGCAGCAGCTAGCAGCCCATACGGTGCGAGGCTAGCTGGGTCGTGGGCCTAGGTCGGGTAGAAAGGGGAAGCTAGTAAGTATGCTTGATTTTTGGTGTGGACAAGTGTCACAAGGAGAGGAAGGAGTGGGAAGCAAGTATGGTCCCCTCCTCTCCAAGTGGTCCATACTCCTCTTTACATATGACTAGGACACTTGTTGATTTATTACTTGCTTATATATTTAATTTAATTTAGCTTTAAATTAATTTATGGAATTTCATGAATCCCACATTGATGGGATAGAAATTCCCACTCATACTTTCCTCTATAAATACCAACGTTGGGATTTGGAGTAAACGGCTTGAGTGGGAGTTAGAAAGAGCATTCCATATTTTGGAAAAACTCTTAAACTCCATTAACACTTGGGTTTTAGTCGAACCTTCCTAACTCCAAGGTAGCGGACCTAAAAAGTCGTGCTCTTCCTTTGTGGGTGGATACCGTTGGAGGCACGGCATTTGCGGTGCTCAAGGCTTTCAAGTAAGAGCCCGTTTTGAGAGGGCGAAGCTCGCTTCAAGGGTATGATTCGTTCTTCCTTTTCTTGTGTTTATTTATTTATGGTTTATGGTTTTATTAATTACGAGTGGTTCCTTGGGTCGGGGTTGTTTCCGTGGTGAGTCGAACTCACCAAACCCTAACATTGTTTATATCTAGGAATTTCCAATGCTCATCCCTTTTCATTTAGAGCTAAACTTGGGGGCTTGATCCCTACATCATTAGCTTACCGAGCCTAAGAGTCACCACCATTTGACTTTTTTAAAAATAATGTCTTTCCACACACTTAGCTCTTGCGGCCTAACCTTAGTGTCACTTTCACACACTGCACAGATACATGACCAAATATACTTCCCTTAGGAACCCTTTGTCATAAAATGTTAACACAACGTTGAAGCATGCCTTGTCATATCAACATTACTTAAAATCATTCATCATTGCATAACGAAGTATGAAGTGCTTAGCCTCCGTGCCTAAGTTACCTAAATACTTCCATTATCAAGTCAAATAGGATAGTCTAAGATGTTACAATCCTTGTACTGTGAGAGACAACGTTAACGGATAAGCTCATTCAACATGCACCTTCAAAAACTTTGCTTCTTTCTCTTTTCTCGTCTTTCTTTTTCGAGAGAAAATCGGTACCCTCCACAAAAATGACGGAAATTTTTGTATTTCGCACGATCACATTACAATGCATACACGAGTCATGTACACATTGAGTTATGTCGTGTTATCACATTGAGTCAACACTATGCACACATGAGGTGAGTCGTCATACCTTGAGTCATGTCAAGTCAATGAGTCAAGCAACAATAGGTCTTAGGTCAACCCTAAAGAAATATAAGCAAAGTCCTATAATCAAAATATAAATGCAGGTGCATCCCAGCAAGCAAGAACATTCCTGGATTTTTTTGAAAAACCGCAAATATGACACAAGAGATTCTTCCAAGATGAGAGGAGTTTGAGCAAAATTACATGGATCAGTAAATTAGAGATGAAGAGCTTTAATTTATAAAATATTTGAGCGGATTTGGTTGAAAGAAAATGACCAAGTTCAAAGTTCGGAGCGAAACCGAGCAACAGCAGCAGCAAGAGCAAAATAGGGAAGACCCGACTCCAACGCCGAATGACAAGGCAATCGCCTGGCAAAAACATCTGTCACCTGGCGACAGAAGCAAAGTGTGGCGCCAGAGTCTTCCAGCAGCCGCTGGTGCGGCGACACAATGCGTGGTCCCCATATTGGATTATGCGGACCTCATACAACAATTTCAGGTTCCTTGGTACGCCAGTTAGCCCCTATAAGAAAATTGACATGATTAGTAGTCGGCTTGATTACAATCGCAGTAACTTATTGACCTGACGACGATCGTCTCACTTAGCTTAAGCGCCTAAGCATTGGCTCATTACAAACATCAACGCATTGGTTCAAAAGCAAGCACTTATACGACAATTTTTCCAAGATTGGATTGTCATCCCCATATGACAATATTTCCAAATGTGGATTGTCGCGCATCTTCTTCAAACGACAATTTTTCCAAGATTGGATTGTCATTCCCAACTGACAATATTTCCAAATATGGATTGTCGCGCATTCTTCTTAAATGACAATTTTTCCAAGATTGGATTGTCATCTCTGGCAAAGTTTCCAAACGTGGATTGTCGTGCTCCTTCCTTGTTTGGCAAGTTTTTCCAAGTTCGGATTGTCATACATTCGTTGATTCTGGCAAGTTTTCCAAGATTGGATTGTCATACGCCCAGTTCCCTATGGCAAATTTTCCCGAAGTGGTTTGTCGATCAACTCTTTTTTGCAAATGTTCCAAGACGCAGATTGTCAATTGTGACAATATTTTCCTAAAAGGATTTTCGCATAGTATTGGCAAATTTTCAAGGTGGATTGCTTTTAAGAGTTATATTCCAAGATGTGGATTTTCAATCGTAGCAAAGTTCTTATGACAGATTGTTACAAAACATTGGCAACTTTTCCCAAAAATTGGATTTTGGCAAATTTTTCTAGATACGGGTTGTCGCTTCATCGTGGCAACATTTTCAAGGATGGATTGTTACGAAGCATTGACAACTTTCTCTAAATCAGATTGTCATATATCATACAAGAGTTGTGTTGGCAACTATTCCAGAAGAAATGAGGATTGTCATCACCCAAAGTATTGCAACAAACATTCACATATTAAAAAGAAGCTCTTTGTTCAGAGACGCGTGGACATATCAAAAAGCTTTATTGTTCAGAGACGAGTGAACATCAAAACAGCAAGATGGCGTTCCCTATCATGTGGAAGGTTGTCACAGCAGCAAATGCAACACAAATTTGGTTACCTTCAGAGACGTGTGCTCGACTGTGCAAGATACGCATTTCTTAACTCTCTTATCTGTTTTAAACTAACGCTAGTTTGCAGGTATCGGTGTTACAAGAATTATTTAGGATCGCAGAACGTTCTGAATCATTCTCTGTCCCTATCAATACTTTGACTTTTGTTTTCGAAACTTGCGTTTCTCCAAACTCAGTCAAAGTGGGGGCTTCTGTAGAAACCCATTTGTATCTCCCCAAAACCAAAACCAGTGATGAGTACCTTTCATGTCCAATCATAATCGAATGAAGTAAAAGTGTGGAAAGTCTAGTGTTGCGGTTAATTCTAATTCTTTTCTTTCTCTCTATGTTTGAAAACCTATTTTGTTAAAATAGTCAATCTAGTTTAGTTTGGTCCATGTCAAGGGTCCAACAATAGTGTAGTTGGGTCGGGTTCAAAAAGAGCTTTCCAACGATATATTATAAGCCCAATTCCGATGAATAATGAGGAAGTTATGGCCAAATTACTAAACTAGGCCCAGTTTGATTCTTATATGCGGCCTAGTGATCTAGAGGAGGGCCTATTATGATTTATCATTCCTATTAGGATTGATTATAGTCTTCTAGAATCTTCTAGAAGGTTCTTTTGAATCCTAATTTAATTAGCATTGATAAATTGACTTTTAAGAGTTTTATTTAGAATAAAAGAAGTGTTTTTAAGGAAATTACAGTTTTGCCCTCTCGTACGCTTAAATTTTATCAAAATAAAAAAACGCGTGGAAAAACTGATTGCAGCGCCGTACGACACGTCTGTCGCCTGGCGACAGACGTCGCGTCTGGCGACAGGCGCGTGTGTTGCGACCACGTAGTGTTTTATTCTTTTCGAAACTCTGATTTGTTTTTTATCATATCTGGCTAATAATCTTTATAAATAGCCTCCTAAAACCTTCGTTTTCAATCACCAATTCTCCATCTAATTATCACCAACTCTCATTAAGAAATTCTTGATATTCTCTCTCTCTCTTTTCTAAACTAGCCTTTCTCAAACAAAATTCCGCATTCACATGATCTAGACACCTCTAGCCAAGTTCGAAGTTGCCTTTGCTTCTCCCTAGACGTGAATGGTTTGATTTATGAGGGTTTGGTCCCAAATCTCCCTTTTTAATTATTTAATTTAATTGTTTATTTTTTTATTTTTCCTTGAAGTTACTAACGTGTGTATTTTGTTATTAGAAAGAGGTACGAGGCATCCAAGTAAGTGCTTTAATTGTTTTTATTGATATTATGGTATAGAAATCATGTCTAGGTTGTTATTTTGATTCCTAATATCATGTTAGGATGTTTTATTGCTTTCTAGTATCATGTTTATGGTGATTTGCTTATATCAAATATGCTTATTATGATTTCTATGATGCACCCTATTTTATTTCCTAATAGCATGTTAGTATCATGTTAGAGCAATATATTTGATCTTTGATGCTTAGTGACATGTTAGGGCAATATTCATCAATATTCCCCCAGGGAGTGAAAGATGAGACTTTCTTTCTGTAATTCGGATCTTTGATGCTTAGTAACATGCTAGGGTTTGTTATTAATCTTGTTAGTATCATGCCTAGGATCTTGCTATTATTATGCTTTATTTTTAACATGATTATTTCAATTATGATTATTTTAATTATGATTGTTATTTTTATAATTATTGTTATTATTGTGATGATTATTATTATTATGTTGCTTGATATATATTTATTATTATTGCTTGATCACACCTTTTATGCATGTTTAAAGGGAATTTGTACTTGTAATCACGCTTAATAAGATAATTAATATTCTTGTTTGGGGTTAATTTGATTATAATTCAAGTGATCGCCAATAATAGTTTTTTTGTGCATTAATATTCAACCAACATAGATAAATAGGTTTAGGGTAAACTTATTGATTGCATGTTCGTCAGAAAGCGCACATGAATACGAGAAGAATAAAGTAGAGGCCTATTATTAGGGCAGGTTCTTTCTCTTTTAGATTTAATTTGTACCTTCATCCCCGAACTTCCAGTCATGGTTCCAGACCTATTGGAGTTAACGATCTCCTGGATCGTTAAGGGGTGTAACCTTCACCCTGTGAACGGTTTACAAGTTTCTAAAACTTGTTGGCGACTCTTTTGCTCTAGCTTCCTTCTCTTTGGACGCCACCATGCTTAAGTGTATGATCACAGTGGGGTTCAAGTTTGGGTTAATGCTTGAAATATTCCCTACATCATCCTACATGAGACCATCGATCATATATAATCAAATCATCCAATTCCCAAAGATTTATTTATTTTTACAACTCATACGATGTCAAATAATAATTTTTGTTTTTCCAAAAATACATATAATAGAAATCTAGTGTATAACATGATTCCATAATATATCATACGATAGCACACTCATCACATATAATTACATAAGCACGTATTTGGCACACAATGTTTCAAAAACAATTTCCTAACGGGATTCTAAAGATGATGGAAATTGAAATTTACCTTGATTGTGCGTAAAAACTCAAGTTAATTAACCTCCGAAATGATCACCTAGTAGCCTCCGTCTACAAATAAACGATTCCAAGTTAGATAATTATGCGACTATATACCAAAAATTGGGTGTGTGATTAATTTATCACAACCCATAATCTAGTCATCCCAACAACAAAATATAAACAACTAATTCTAGAGTTAGATCAACATATTATATCATCATCATCACCATCATTATCATCATCACCATCATCACCAACATCCAAACCCCAAATCCACTAAATCAATACAAAGTTCTTTGTTTCTTTTTAAATCAATCAACACAAAAATCCAACGGACCAAATATTAAAACCAAAACAAGATGGAAAGTGACGAGTTGCAGGTGACTTCCTAAGTCGGCAAATTCGGCTTTGAAATTATTTTGTTTTTTTTTGAAATAATCCATTACTTTTTATTACTAGTCGTTGGAGCACGCGTGTTGCGCGTGCCACCCGACAGTAAGATAAGTAAAATTCGTGGTTGTGTTCGGTTGTTGAGATATTCGTGGTTGTGTTCAGGTTTTGTAATAACAAGGATACATGAATTTATAAGTACTAACAAGAAGTAGTGATAAAGTTTCTATGGGAAAATATCTATGAAAAAACAATTGCTATAAGTGAAGTTATCTAGGATTTGTTACAATTTAAAGATTTTTTTAAAAAAAAAATTATACTATTGTTTTAGATATTATTTTAGAACGCAATATAGTTTCTTATTGATGAGTACCTAAATAATTTGCAAATAGCTTCGTTTTAGAATGGTTGTGACAATAAGGAGTAGTTATAAGGAAATGCAACACTGAAGGATAAATTTATGTAACATGGATCAAATGTAAAATATACTAAAGAATTGTATCTTTGTTTGTTAGACTTTTTAAAGTAGAAAATTTTCGAGTGATTCTTCTATTGAAAATTTTAGTAGTTAGAGTTTTCAACAATATGGAATTGAATGTATAAAATGAATGAGGAAATATCATGTGTGTATATATTAAAGCTTATTTATTGGTTACTGTAGGCGTTGCTCGAAGTGCGCATACGTAAAAGCATGGTGTGAATATGCTTGACACTCATAGGAAGTGGGAATTGATATAATATGATTAGGGACAAATAAAGTAGGGAGCCGCCAACAAGTTTTTAAGGAACTTGTAAACCGTTCACGGATCATAAAAGGCAACCACGATAAAGGGACAACGAAGGCAACAACGATTGACCCGTGAAGGTTACACCCCATTCATAATCCATGAGATTACTAACTCCATATGGTTCGGAACCACGAAAGGAGGATCGGGGATGATGGTACGAAGTGAGTCATGGAGCCGCATTCGCCCGTATTGGCCTCTACTCGATTCTTATAGTGAAAAATGATTCATGCGATCTCAAAGGCATACAAACAAAATATTCAATTTGCTCAAAACTATTATTAGGCTAAATTGGTTGAATAATAATGCAACATATAATTCTAAAATATTTGTGATCACTTAAATTAAATAACAAGATTAAAAAGGAACCTAAACCGGTTGTCCAAATTATCTTATTAGGCATGATTTTCAATTACATATTCCCTTTAAACATGCAATATAGTGATCAAAATAATAATAGAATAACATCAATATTGGAAGCAATTCAACAATAATAGCGTTAGTCAAATCAAATGTAAAATGACCTAATCATGATTTTAGCAATATAAAATAAAATAAGAGTAATTAATTTAATTAATTACTTACATTCCGCGCGTTCCTTTAAATTGCTACATCATGAATAAATTGTTAGTAACTTCAATAAAAATATAAATCAAATGGAAATTAAATTAAATAAATATATATTTGATTTGGTCCAAACCCTCAGTCAATTATACCTTTCACGTCTTGATTTAAGTATAGAACTTTGGGTATTGTATGGACTCCTTGGAGTGCTTAAGGAAGAAATGATAGAATAGGGAGGCTAGTGTTTAGGATAAAGAGGGTAAAAAGAATTATTTTATGATTAATCTTGTTGATGATTGAAAAAGGGGTGATATGACCTCTATTTATAGAGAAAAAAAGAAGGGTCGAAGAATTAAGATAAGATCCGAATTAAATCGGAATAAAACTCGATAGACTGCAGTTTTTGCAGTTTTTGTTTTTATCATATCTTTTGATCCAAAAATTGGAATAATATGAATAAGATATAGTTGGAAAGCTCTTAAATTCTACTTTCTATCCCAATTAGAATCAGATTAAAATATTTTTTATAATAAAAGATATAGCCAAAATAGTGAGACGATGTCTGTTTTGGATAGAGTTTGATATTTAATTCATATCTTTTCCGTTATAGCTCGGAATTGATATTATTATATATCATTGAAAAGATAATTTCAAGGGCTGTCCAACCATCTAAGATTTGGATAAAAAATATGAGGCAAGAAAATATTATCTGTCTATCTTTGAACGTCTTTCGATTTGAATAGAATTAGGACTTTCAAAAAAAGGAGTTTTATTCAATTTCAAACTATTTAATCTTATCTTTTCAAAAAGGATAATCAAGATCTTTTAGAAACTTATATAAGCTTCTAATCAATCCTAATTGGTTTAGGAATGGGATTAAATAATTTGGACCCTCTACATGATCATTGGATCGTAGGTAAGGTGGGCTTAGGTTCGGTTTGGGCTCAGTTTAATATTTTGGCCATAACGTATTTGTTATAACTCGGATTTGGGATTATAATATATCGTTGGAAAGCTCCTTTAAAGCCCCGTCCAACTATTCAATCATTTTACCCAGATAATGGACCAAAATAAACTGTATTAAACGTTTTATAAAAAGGACACGAAATGAATGATTTTAAAGGACACGAAATGAATTATTTTGGGTTTAAAGGCACGAAAAGTGGAAAATAATTATGGTTTGGGGAAATGGGATAGAATTTGGGTTGGTATATGAAATGGAAATATGGATTTAAGCACTCCAAGATTAAATACTCAACCCGACCAATAATGGCGGTGAAAGGTTGTTCATCATCGGATTTGGTTTTGGGGAGACATTTTTAGGTGTCTACAGTTACTTATCTATAAATCATCTTATGTAAGATTTTTAAATATATATTATGGTTAGAGGGAATAGTTTTATACTTTTATATTTAAGTTTATAGTAATTGGAGCACGCACTACGCGCGTGCCCCCCAATAAGATATATAAGATATATGGTTGTGATCGTGTTTAGTAGTTTGGGGTGTTATTAACATATTAATTAGGGAATATTATTTTTGTTATAGTCGCTAACTTAGTTTTAAGTTCTTCCAATCTCTTCTTCCTCCATAACATAACCTATCTCTTATTTATTCCTCGTCTTATGTCGTTTACATTTTCTATTCATCCTTGCTTTTTTCACCTTCTTGTTCCTTTTATCTCCTTCTTATCCACTCTTCTTGTATAGTTTAAGCGGTTTAGTAAGCCTTCCTATCTCTCTCTCTCTCTCTCTCACTCTATCTTTCTCCCCTTGCCCCTCTTTCTCTTCCGACCCTTATCTCTCTCTTTTTCTCTCCCTCTCTTCCTGGATCATCTTTATCTTTCTCTCTTTCTCTAGCTTGATCCTTCTTACTCTCTTTCTCCTCCCCCCTTCTCGTCCCACTCCCTTCCTCTTTACCTCTCTCTCTCTCACCTTTTCTCTACTCCTACATACACCCTCCTTCTTTTCCTTTCCCTCTCTCTCCTCCTCCCACTTCTTCCCTTTTTTCCTCTCTCTTCTCCTCCCACACCCTCTTTCTCTTCCTCTCTTCTCCTCCCTTCATCCTTCTTCCATACTTTCTCTTAAAAGCTATCTATTACTATGGTTATATGAACATTTAAATAAAAAAAACATTTACTTGTGAATCTAGCACGATTCTACTATAAGGTTGAACATTATATTCTAAAAGTGCTACAAATTAGTTAACATTTTCGTAATTGTCACAAAACCACATTTGTTAATGAATAACATTTACTAAAAGAATTGAAGTTTGTCCAAATCTAATTGTCGATTTCTATTCCCTATTTCTCGGTCACTCTGTTTCTCTATCCTTTCAACTTTCATTTATGTTTTATAATTGAGTATTTAGAAAGTTTCTAAAAAGTATTTTATCTCTCCTTCCTTTTTTTTTATTTCCACAAACTCTCATTGACTCTTTCCCGGTCTCTATGTCCCTCTTCTCCTTCCCCCTTTTAAATGGCGTCTCATTCTCTTAGCCACCCTCTATGCCTCTTGACCCTTCTCTCTTTTTCACTCTATCCCCCGACATGCTCTTTACTTTTAACTCATGGCTTGCTTTTCTCTGTTTCTCTTTTAGCTTTCCTTCCCTCTCTTTTGTAAAACTTTTCTCTCTCATCCCCTCGCCCCCCCTCCCCTCTCGGCCTTGCCTTTGCTCTCTTTCCTTGCACCTTCGTCTCTCAACCCCCTTCTCCCCCCTCTCTCTCCCCCTCTTCCTCTCGATAATGCCTTCTCTATCTATCTCTTGTTACTCTGGTTTCTTTTCCCCTCTCTCTCTCTCTCTCTCTCTCTCTCTCTCTCTCTTCTAGCCCTTTTCTTTCCTAGCCCCCACTTTTTCTCTATGCCCCTCTATTCCTTTCTGATCCCCCCTCCTTTTTTTTCTCTCCCTTACCTCCTATTTCTTACTCTCTATATCTTTTTCTCTCTTCTCTCAAGTCTTTCTTACTCCTCTGTCTCCCCCTTCCTACCTCATACCCTCTATATTTCTAAAGGTATCTATAACTATGCATGGTTGTACAAATATAAAAAAAGATCAAACTCTCTCTCTCTCTCTCTCTCTCTCTCTCTCTCTCTCTCTCTCTCTCTCTCTCGGTCATGCAAACCCCAAAAAGTATTTGCGTATGGACCGTGTGCGTTGCACAATTTTTCACACGTAAATTTGAAGATGTGTTTTTGCACACTGGCTTGGTAAGATTTTTCACTTTGAATGTTTGTTTATTGTGTGTTAATTGAATTCAGTTAAATTTCAAGAATCCGAGAGCTAATCGGTGAAATGTGATTTAAGCATTTTTTTTTAAATCTAAGTATTGTCATGTTCTTGCTCTAAATTGTTTCTCCTTCCTTCCTTTATTTTCCAAACCCCTCTATTTCTCATTCTTAGCCTCTATCTCCTTATTCTCCTTTCTCTTTTTTTATGACTTTAAAACTTATAGGTCTCTCTCTGGTGTATGGTTATTTATGCAAACGAAAGAAAGTAACTTCTTATGAATCTAACATGAAACTACATTGAGGTTGAATTTTTTGTTTAAAATATAGTATTAATTAATCAATTTGAATTTCTACATAAAGTATCTCAAGACCATATAAATCTTAAAACTTAGTTGATTTTAAATCAAATAGGTATACAAAGATATAATTTCTCTAAGCTCCTAACTACAAGTCTACAATCAACTTGAATTTCTACACAAACTATCTCATTAACCTTATAATTTTTTGTGTTTTATTCTTTTTTTTTTTTTGGTATTAATTTTATTATAAATCAACTTGATATTAACCTCTTTTCTCAAAAAAAAAATTAAAAAAAAAAACAATTTGAGACTTCAAGAACAAAGGCATAATTTCTTTACTACAATCACAGTACACATATTGAAGTTGAAAACAACTATACATCATGCTCATATATTCTCTTGTATGCTCTTGCAATACTTCATCATTTACGTATCTAATTCTATCCATTTCTACAATCTAAAACTATAAATTAAATACTACTCGTACTACAAATGAAATTGAATTCCATAACCTCAACCTATAACACCATCACCATCTCACAAATGCTTCATCTACCATCCGAGTGTTGCTAGACTACTGATGGTTGTATCCTTGTCTTCTTGGAGCTTTTAAGTACGTGCTCCACTCCTACAAAATTACCATATAATCATATATACATGAAGACATGGTTTATGCCACAGAACAATGGACTTGGAACTTGTAAATAGCAGCAATCCAGTTTCATCTCCACCACAAGAAAGAGATCATACTGGAAAACAATCATATATGTTGAGTGCTTAAACTTACATCACTTCACATACCAGGTAAATACTGAAAATTTGTGCAGATAACATAGACCCAAAAAGATATTAACCTTACCATGGCTAAACACTACATGATAATGTCATAGGAAATGTGATTACAGTTTCCCCAGGCCTATAAATCTATAAATAGGAACACCATGTTTTAACAGAACACTCGAGGGAATAGAGTTGTTTTTCCCAGCAGTACATCAAACTCTCCAACTTCTCCATCAATTGACAAAATATCCTCATTATATACATGTTCTCGCACAACCTTCTCAAACTGAAAATTTGCATTGGAAAGTATCCCATACTAAGTTTTAGGAGCCCCACAAGGCCACAATGCTGATAATTAATACAGCCATCAGAAAAAGAGGAGTAAATGAATAAGAATTTCCACTATAAAGCTTGACGTTACAAAATACGAAGTACATTTTTCACAATGATATATGAACACGATAATGATCATCATACTAAAAAGAATGTCTATGTAAAGCATAGGCTCAGTCACTCCTAGTAAAATGGTATAAAGGTAACCAGGTTATTAAAATGACCCCAAAAATTAAAACATGACTAAAGTATGAAGTATTATAATTTACAATTGGTAGTTCTGCATACCAGGATGATAGCTGCTTCTAGAAGGCACAAAATAGATTTGGAAAGTCAAGAGAGTTTCTGGAATAAATGAACCGGTAATTTCACTGTAACAAATACAATGCAATAAAATTAGCAGACAACAATAAACCACAAAGATATTACACAGCTATACAGAATAATGGAGCTAAAATAAATCACAATATATTCATGAAATGCAACACAAAATTCATCTAAACACTCTTGCAGTAACAGATTGGCACTTCCAATGAACAGTCATGTCACATGCACACAAAGATGCCTCAAACGGAACAATTAAAGGTAAAATGATCACGCTAAATCTTTTAGAATCACAACAAATATACAACTTCTTCTATGAAAGTGCCCAAAATGTGTCAAAAAACATACCTAAAATATACATACATACATACATACAACAAAGCCTTGGTCCCAAAATGATTTGGGGTCAGCTTAGTCCCAAAACGATATAAAGAGAAGTACATAACAAAATAATAATTTGAAACAGGTTGAAAAAAAGTGAGTAGAAGACAGTTTACAAGTCATGAACTATACACATAAGCAAACATTGCCTTAAAAAGTCGCTTCCAACCCTATTAACCACAGCCCGGTTCTTATTTAAAGGTTAATTTGAAGAGAAAAGGCAGAAAAGAGATGAGATATCTGACATCTCTATTGCTCTAAAATTGCTTAGCTTCTTAAAATCAATGCCACTACAATTGACTAAAGCAAAACATAAGCTACCAAGCATGTTTCCTTCTAGAATATTAAAACCAGCAATGATTTGTCTCAATGACACAGATTCATCCTTGATCTAGAAGGAAAGATGATCAATTCACCACAAACTTATTTTTTTTTACTGCAAATAGAGAGTCTAATTAAGGAATAGACTGCATTATAATTGTTATTGCATACTTCCTCCGTTCTTTTTTACTTGACCCGCTTTGACTTTTACACTATTCATCACCCTTCCTTTGACCGTCTTTTGTAAATAATATGCAATGAAAAATATATTCATGTAAGATCTTTTTGAA
This sequence comes from Chenopodium quinoa, assembly GCF_001683475.1. NCBI lineage: Eukaryota > Viridiplantae > Streptophyta > Magnoliopsida > Caryophyllales > Amaranthaceae > Chenopodium > Chenopodium quinoa. The sequence continues at coordinate 1,071,858 of NW_018745324.1, forward strand.
TTTGTCTCAATAAGTACTATCATAATATGTAAATTTTAAAATTTTAACTTATAGAGAATTAAAGTTATTGATCGTTAAAGTTTTGCATTAGCAAGCGTGATAAAAGAAATAGGTCAAGTAAAAAAAAAACAGAGGAAGTACATTTTATTGCAACTATCATTGTACCCATCTGAGAACTGGCAAAATTCAGTATACAAATGGGCACGGAATAAACATGATTAAAGAATAAATAACAATCGATAGTAATGAACCTTAACTAAGTCAACTTTCGTTCCTTGTTAGCAAAGATTCACCTTTAATCAACCAACAATGTGCACTTGCAAGAAGATTAAAGAATATCAAGCATATAAAGACTTTAATCACAAATAAATCAATTCTAAACCCTAGAACATGCTCAAGATCCAACTACACCACAACCATCCCCTTAATGGGGAAATTACTCACTAATCATGCTAATAACAAGATTAATTAACAAATAATCAAGAATAAACATGATTAACAAGCAATACCAACAACTAAAATAATAATGAAAAGAAATCAAATAAAATAAAGGAGAGAGAGTTAGAGATTCTCATTGATTGAATGTGAAAATCTACAAACAAGATGATCAATCTTCTTCTTCAATATCCAAGCTCAACAATGGTGAAACCCTTACTTTCTCTCTCTTAACTACCCTAATCCTAACCTAAACCTAGAGAGAGAAGCTCTCCTAAAAACTAATTAGAGAATACAATAAATGGTAATTGGTTTTCCTTCCCTCAAAATGGGTATTTATACTAAGTTAGGAAAAATAAAAAAATAAAAAAAGGAAATAAAGAAAGAAAGAAAAGGAATTAAAAAGAAATAAGAAAAGAGAAAGGAAAAAGGAAATAAAAATAAAATGAAAAGAAAATAATAAAAACCCAAATCCCCCACAAAACAATCAGAATCCATTCAATTTCTTCGATCCGTATGGCTGCTCTGATTTGTGATCATCATACCACCATCGTCAACCATTATCATTGAATCACCACCATCCGATCATAATCAATGCTCCAAATCAATGGCTATCATCACCAATTGCATCATCATCGTCATTATTAGACCGGTTGATCTTCATTAAAATCCCGTGTGATGCTCGTGAAATGGTTCGATCAAACCCGGGTAGGTTCGACTGAACTACGGGGTTGGTTCGGTCGAACCATGGGTATGTTCGACCACACCTATTCAATTTAGACAACTTCAAAAGTTCCTGACTGTTTTAACACTTTTTTGCGCTTCGATCGAACTCCTCAATGGTTTACCCGAACCCGATCAATTTGTGATTTACTCTAAATTGGGGTTGTTGCTTAGGCTATTTAGGGTTGCAATTGGTGGCTGATTTGTTGCTTTAAATTGGTGATGCGGCTGTTGACGGTGGTCAGGTGCGTGGGAGCTGGGGGTGTGCGTGAGGTGGTTTTGTGTGTTGGGGTGCTGCAGACTAAGCGGGGGAAGGTGCGGTTGTAGTGGCGGTTGAGGATGGTTTGGTTGGTGGCTGCAGGGGAGTTGGTTGTAGGAGGAGGTTGCTGTTGTTGTGGTTTGTGGGTGCTGGTGGTGATGTGTGTGGTTGTGATGAGGAAGTTGGGTGGTTGTTACGGGGGTGATTGGTGATTGGAGGTGGTGGTGGCTGTTCGCAGGTGATTGCGTGGCTGGTGACTGGTGTTTTCGGGGGCTAATGGGTTAATGTGAAATGGTGGTGGCAGTGTGGTGATTTTGGTGGTAGGTTGCTGCCAGGTGCGAGGCTGTGACTGTTAATTGGGTTGGAGTTTGAGCTGGTGGTTGGTTGGTTGAGTGAGAAAGCAGGGGAAAGGTTGGTGTGGTGGAGGTTAAGAAAGAGGTGGGGTGAAGGAGAGGAGGCAGCAGCTTTTTATGCCCTTATCTCAAACACGAGACTCACTTGACATGAAACTCGGGACCCTAAACACAAAACCGAGGAGAAATCAAGACAAATAAAAATGAAATAAATAAATTAGGAATAAATAAAGTAAAAGAGAAAAAGAGAAATAACACTAAACTAATAAAAATATAAAACTGTACAAGTAAATAAAATAAAATAACAAAATAAACTTAAAACTAATAAAAACCATGAAAGACAATTTGACAAGGGAATAAACGCGTCGTCAATTGTCTATCCCTAGATCAAATACAATTTATACAACCTAAACAAACCTAATACGAGTATAAGGCTAGCATAGGGGTCAAACCACAAGGAACGAATAAACACCACCAAATGTTATCGACAATTAAGCTAGTCCGGAACAAGAGATAAATAAACTAAGTTCAAAAGATGCTAAAACAAGAAATAAAACATTAAGGGAAATGGTTTAGGTATAGTATTCACTTGAACATAAACAAAGGCATAGAAATTGAATTAATTATGAACTAAACATGCTCAAATATCGAAATAAAGGATCCAATCTAGCCACCTTCCGGGTCAATTGGCTTCTCCTAACATAGCCTCTATGTTTCCACATTAGAACCATATACTAGGAGGTACTATTAAATAACAATCAATAATAATGAACCTTAACTAAGTCAAATTCCGTTCCTTGTTCGCAAAGATTCACCTTTAATCAATCAATAATGTGCACTTGCAAGAAGATTAAAGAATATCAAACATATGAAGACTTTCATCACTAATAAATCAATACTAAACCCTATAAAATGCTCAAGATCCAACTACACCACAACCATCCCCTTAATGGGGAAATTACTCACTAATCATGATAATAACAAGATTAATTAACAAATAATCAAGAATAAACATGATTAACAAGCAATACCAACAACTAAAATAATAATCATAAGAAAGAAAATAAAATAGAGGAGAGAGAGTTAGAGATTCTCATTGATTGAATGTGAAAAACTACAAACAAGATAATCAATCTTCTTCTTCAATGTCCAAGCTCAACAATGGTGAAACCCTTACTTTCTCTCTCTAAACTACCCTAATCCTAACCTAAACCTAGAGAGAGAAGCTCTCCTAAAAACAAATTAGAGAATAGAATAAATGGTAATTGTTTTTTCTTCCCTAAAAATGGGTATTTATACCAAGCTAGGAAAAATAGAAAAATAAAAGAAGGAAATAAATAAAGAAAGAAAAGGAATTAAAAAGAAATATAAAAAGAGAAAGGAAAGAGGAAATAAAAATAAAAAGAAAATAAAATAAAAAAACCCCAAATCCCCCATAAAACAATCAGACTCCATTCCTTTTCTTCGATCTCTATGACTGCTCTGATTTGTGATCATCATACCACCTTCGTCAACCATTATCATTGAATCATCACCATCCGATCATAATCAATGCTCCAAATCAATGGCTATCATCACCAATTGCATCATCATCGTCATTATTAGACCGGTTGATCTTCATTAAAATCCCGTGTGATGCTCGTGAAATGGTTCGATCAAACCCGGGTAGGTTCGACTGAACTACGGGGTTGGTTCAGTCGAACCATGGGTATGTTCGACCACACCTATTCAATTTAGACAACTTCAAAAGTTCCTGACTGTTTTAACACTTTTTTGCACTTCGATCGAACTCCTCAATAGTTTACCCGAACCCGATCAATTTGTGATTTACTCTAAATTGGGGTTGTTGCTTGGTCGATTTGAGGTTGCAATTGGTGGTTGATTTGTTGCTGTAAATTGGTGATGCGGCTGTTGACGGTGGTCAGGTGCGTGGGAGATGGTGGTGTGCGTGAGGTGGTTTTGTGTGTTAGGGTGCTGCTGCAGACTGAGCGGGGGAAGGAGCGGGTTTGGTGGCTGGTTTGGTTGGTGGCAGCAGGGGAGTTGGTTATAGGAGGAGGTTGCTGTTGTTGCGGTTAGTGGGTGCTGGTGGTTATGTGTGTGGTTGTGATGAGGAAGTTGGGAGGTTGTTGCGGGGGTGATTGGTGATTGGAGGTGGTGGTGGATGTTCGCAGGTGGTTGCGTGGCTAGTGTGTGGTGTTTTCGGGGGCTAATGGGTTGGTGTGAAATGGTGGTGGCACTGTGGCGATTTTGGTGGTAGGTTGCTGCCAGGTGCGTGGCTGTGACTGTTAATTGGGTTGGAGATTGAGCTGGTGGTTGGTTGGTTGTGTGAGGGAGCAGGGGAAAGGTTGGTGTGGTGGAGGTTAAGAAAGAGGTGGGGTGAAGGATATGAGGCAGCAGCTTTTTATGCCCTTATCTCAAACCCGAGACTCACTTGACATGAAACCCGGGACCCTAAACACAAAACCGAGGAGAAATCAATACAAATAAAAATGAAATAAATAAATTAGGAATAAATAAAGTAAAATAGAAAAAGAGAAATAACACTAAACTAATAAAAATATAAAACTATACAAGTAAATAAATTAAAATAACAAAATAAACTTAAAACTAATAAAAACTATGAAAGACAATTTGACAAGGGAATACACGTGTCATCAATTGTCTATCCCTAGATCAAATACAATTTATACAACCTAAACAAACCTAATACGAGTATAAGGCAAGCATAGGGGTCGAACCACAGGGAACGAATAAACACCACCAAATGTTATCGACAATTAAGCTAGTCCGGAACAAGAGGTAAATAAACTAAACTCTAAAGATGCTAAAACAAGAAATAAAACATTAAGGGAAATGGTTTAGGTATAGTATTCACTTGAACATAAACAAAGGCATAGAAATTGAATTAATTATGAACTAAACATGCTCAAATATTGAAATAAAGGATCCAATGTAGCTGCCTTCCGGGGTCAATTGGCTTCTCCTAACATAGCCTCTATGTTTCTACATAAGCACCATATACTAGGAGGTACTATTAAATAACAATCGATAATAATGAACCTTAACTAAGTCAAATTCCGTTCCTTGTTCGCAAAGATTCACCTTTAATCAACCAACAATGTGCACTTGCAAGAAGATTAAAGAATATCAAACATATGAAGACTTTAATCAAAAATAAATCAATTCTAAACCCTATAACATGCTCAAGATCCAACTACACCACAACCATCCCCTTAATGGGGAAATTACTCACTAATCATGCTAATAACAAGATTAATTAACAAATAATTAAGAATAAACATGAATAACAAGCAATACCAACAACTAAAATAATAATGAAAAGAAATCAAATAAAATAGAGGAGAGAGAGTTAGATATTCTCATTGATTGAATGTGAAAATCTACAAACAAGATGATCAATCTTCTTCTTCAATATCTAAGCTCAACAATGGTGAAACCCTTAATTTCTCTCTCTAAACTGCCCTAATCCTAACCTAAACCTAGAGAGAGAATCTCTCCTAAAAAACTAATTAGAGAATAGAATAAATGGTAATTGTTTTTCCTTCCCTAAAAATGGGTATTTATACAAAGCTAGGAAAAATAGAAAAATAAAAGAAGGAAATAAATAAAGAAAGAAAAGGAATTAAAAAGAAATAAGAAAAGAGAAAGGAAAAAGGAAATAAAAATAAAAAGAAAAGAAAATAATAAAAACCTAAACCCCCCACAAAACAACCAGACTTCATTCCTTTTCTTCGATCTCTATGGCTGCTCTGATTTGTGATCATCATACCACCATCGTCAACCATTATCATTGAATCACCACCATCCGATCATAATCAATGCTCTAAATCAATGGCTATCATCACCAATTGCATCATCATCATCATTATTAGACCGGTTTATCTTCATTAAAATCCCGTGTGTTGCTCGTAAAATGGTTCGATCAAACCCCGGGTAGGTTCGACCGAACTACGGGGTTGGTTCGGTCGAACCATGGGTATGTTCGACCAAACCTATTCAATTTAGACAACTTCAAAAGTTCATGACTGTTTTAACACTTTTTTGCACTTCGATCGAACTCCTTAATGGTTTGCCCGGACCCGATCAATTTGTGATTTACTCTAAATTGGGGTTGTTACTTGGGCGATTTGGGGTTGCAATTGGCGGCTGATTTGTTGCTGTAAATTGGTGATACGGTTGTTGACGGTGGTCAGGTGTGTGGGAGCTGGTGGTGTGCGTGAGGTGGTTTTGTGTGTTGAGGTGCTGATGTAGACTGAGCGGGGGAAGGTGCATTTGTGGTGGAGGTTGAAGCTGGTTTGGTTGGTGGCAGCCGGGGAGTTGGTTATAGGAGGAGGTTGTTGTTATTGCGGTTTGTGGGTGCTGGTGGTGAAGTGCGTGGTTGTGATGAGGAAGTTGGGTGGTTGTTACGGGGATGATTGGTGATTGGAGGTGGTGGTGGTTGTTCGCAGGTGGTTGCGTGGCTGGTGAGTGGTGTTTTCGGGGGCTAATGGGTTGGTGTGAAACGGTGGTGGCACTGTGGTGATTTTGGTGGTAGGTTGCTGCCAGGTGCGTGGCTGTGACTGTTAATTGGGTTGGAGTTTGAGCTGGTGGTTAGTTGGTTGAGTGAGGGAGCAGGGGAAAGGTTGGTGTGGTGGAGGTTAAGAAAGAGGTGGGGTGAAGGATAGGAGGCATCAGCTTTTTATGCCCTTATCTCAAACCCGAGACTCACTTGACATGAAACCTGGGACCCTGGAGAAATCAAGATAAATAAAAATAAAATAAATAAATTAGGAATAAATAAAGTAAAATAGAAAAAGAGAAATAACACTAAACTAATAAAAATATAAAACTATACAAGTAAATAAAATAAAATAACAAAATAAAATAAACTTAAAACTAATAAAAACTATGAAAGTAACAAAGAAAAGGATCGAAATAAAATAAATCGAAAGCAAAAAAAATATGAAAATAAACTAGAAACTAATTAAATAAAGAAATTAAATTAAAACATACTAAAACTAATTAATAAATTAGAAACTTTATTAAAAATAAAATAAGAGAATAAAAGGGAAAACAAGGGAAAATAAACACGAAAATAACTCTAAAACTACTCCCTAAGAGTGACATAAATGTCACTCATCAAATTCCCCCAAGCTAAACCTTGCTCGTCCTCGAGCAAAGCTAAGGCAAAAGAGAACAAGATGGAATTATTGAAAGTAAAAGAAACAAAATAGAAACAAAGAGAAAAAATGTACATTAACACACTTCTGTAGGAATCACGGATGCATTTAGCGTATGCCTCAAGCCCTTTAAACCCCCATGTCGCCAAAGAGGACGATTAAGCTCTTGTGAGGGTTTCCTAAGAGGTTTAACCCACAACTCTTGGCAATACATAACATTCAGGGAAAAGGTGAAATCAAGAAAACCCGAGTTTTGACATTTCAAACCAAACACAAACAACGGGCTAAGTGCACAAGAATACAATCCTTTCTAGACATTAAAAGTAGCCAAGAAAAAGAATAGCTAAGGTTGGTACACACATAAAACATGAAAAGGGTAGAGAACTTAGAGGGACTTACACTCCTCCTTATCTCCAACCAAACTTCTGCGTCCTCACTAGTTTTGCATCCACTTTTAAGGTGACATCTCGAGATTCCTCGAAGGAACCGAAAGAAATAAACAATGAAAAACATTTAGGCTACCCGACATCTTGACATCGATAGCTCGCTCAATACGCTTGGCTTGATTACCCTCCACTGGTAGTAACTAAACCTCACTAAGGTCAAAAGGTCTTAAAAGGGTTGAAACGTCTAGGCTAGGGTAAAGGGCGTGGAAATAAATTTGGAAATTGGTGGTAAACTTAGAAGTGAAGCAAGGTTGATCATTCCACAATTCAAACTCAATAAACTACCAACTTTCAAATCAAAAATTCTAGCAACTCCTCCCCCAAGCTTATTATTTTTCAACCAAACAACAAATACTTTTGTATTTTGTCAATATATATTTTTTTTCTTTTTTTCTCTTTTTTTCATTTCTTTTTATTCTTTGCTCTCGCCTCTTTCAACTTTGAGCGACTTTTTCTTTCATTTCCTTTATTTTCTTCTCATTTTCTCAAACTATTCAACATAACAAATATAGTCACAAGTATCAAAATTTGAGTTTTTCACTTCTTTTTCATTCTTTTTCTCACTTTCATTAACCAAAAATACAAATCGAGTCCCAAGAGTGCTTCACAAAAACTAATAAAGTGAAAATAAAGCAAAGGTACATTGTTTTGTAATGTGGTTATGCCAAAGAAGGGAAAAAAGGATCAAATTAGGTTACTAAATGAGCAAACGCAAAATTAAAATAAAAGAATAAAAAATAATAAAAACCCAAATCCCCCACAAAACAATCAGACTCCATTCCTTTTCTTCAATCTCTATGGCTACTCTGATTTGTGATCATCATACCACTATCGTCAACCATTATCATTGAATCACCACCATTTGATCATAATCAATGCTCCAAATCAATGGCTATCATCACCAATTGCATCATCATCATCATTATTAAACCGGTTGATCTTCATTAAAATCTCGTGTGATGCTCGTGAAATGGTTCGATCAAACCCCGGGTAGGTTCGACCGAACTACGGGGTTGGTTCAGTCGAACCATGGGTATGTTCGACCACACCTATTCAATTTAGACAACTTCAAAAGTTCCCGACTGTTTTAACACTTTTTTGCACTTCAATCGAACTCCTCAATGGTTTTCCCGAACCCGACCAATTTGTGATTTACTCTAAATTGGGGTTGTTGCTTGGGAGATTTGGGGTTGCAATTGGTGGCTGATTTGTTGCTGTAAATTGGTGATGCGGCTGTTGACGGTGGTCAGGTGCGTGGGAGCTGGTTGTGTGCGTGAGGTGGTTTTGTGTGTTGGGGTGCTGCTGCAGACTGAGCAGGGGAAGGTGCGGTTGTGGTGGCGGTTGAGGCTGGTTAGGTTGGTGGCAGCAGGGGAGTTGGTTATAGGAGGAGGTTGCTGTTGTTGCGGTTTGTGGGTGCTGGTGGTGATGTGCGTGGTTGTGATGAGGAAATTGGGTGGTTGTTACGGGGGTGATTGGTGATTGGAGGTGGTGGTGGCTATCGCAGGTGGTTGCGTGGCTGGTGAGTGGTGTTTTCGGGGGCTAATAGGTTGGTGTGAAATGGTGGTGGCACTGTGGTGATTTTGGTGGAAGGTTGCTGCCAGGTGTGTGGCTGTGACTGTTAATTGGGTTGGAGTTTGAGCTGGTGGTTGGTTGGTTTAGTGAGGGAGCAGGGGAAAGGTTGGTGTTGTGAAGGTTAAGAAAGAGGTGGGGTGAAGGATAGGAGGCAGTAGCTTTTTATGCCCTTATCTCAAACACGAGACTCACTTGACATGAAACCCGGGATCCAAAACACAAAACCGAGGAGAAATGAAGACAAATAAAAATGAAATAAATAAACTAGGAATAAATAAAGTAAAATAGAAAAAGAGAAATAACACTAAACTAATAAAAATATAAAACTATACAAGTAAATAAAATAAAATAACAAAATAAACTTAAAACTAATAAAAACTATGAAAGACAATTTGACAAGGGAATAAACGCGTCGTCAATTGTCTATCCCTGGATCAAATACAATTTATACAACCTACACAAACCTAATACGAGTATAAGGCAAGCATAGGGGTCGAACCACAGGGAACGAATAAACACCACCAAATGTTATCGATAATTAAGCTAGTCCAGAACAAGAAATAAATAAACTAAATTCTAAAGATGCTAAAACAAGAAATAAAACATTAAGGGAAATGGTTTAGGTATAGCATTCACTTGAACATAAACAAAGGCATAGAAATTGAATTAATTATGAACTAAACATGCTCGAATATCGAAATAAAGGATCCAATCTAGCTGCCTTCCGGGGTCAATTGGCTTCTCCTAACATAGCATCTATGTTTTCACATAAGAACCATATACTAGGAGGTACTATTAAATAACAATCGATAATAATGAACCTTAACTAAGTCAAATTTCGTTCCTTGTTATCAAAGATTCACCTTTAATCAACCAACAATGTGCACTTGCAAGAAGATTGAAGAATATCAAACATATAAAGACTTTAATCACAAATTAATCAATACTAAACCCTATAACATGCTCAAGATCCAACTACACCACAACCATCCCCTTAATGGGGAAATTATTCACTAATCATGCTAATAACAAGATTAATTAACAAATAATTAAGAATAAACATGATTAACAAGCAATACCAACAACTAAAATAATAATCAAAAGAAATCAAATAAAATAGAGGAGAGAGAGTAAGAGATTCTCATTGATTGAATGTGAAAATCTACAAACAACATGATCAATTTTCTTCTTCAATATCTAAGCTCAACAATGGTGAAACCCTTACTTTCTCTCTCTAAACTGCCCTAATCCTAACCTAAACCTAGAGAGAGAATCTCTCCTAAAAACTAATTAGAGAATAGAATAAATGGTAATTGTTTTTCCTTCCCTAAAAATGGGTATTTATACAAAGCTAGGAAAAATAGAAAAATAAAAGAAGGAAATAAATAAAGAAAGAAAAGGAATTAAAAAGAAATAAGAAAAGAGAAAGGAAAAAGGAAATAAAAATAAAAAGAAAAGAAAATAATAAAAACCCAAACGCCCCACAAAACAACCAGACTTCATTCCTTTTCTTCGATCTCTATGGCTGCTCTGATTTGTTATCATCATACCACCATCGTCAACCATTATCATTGAATCACCACCATCCGATCATAATCAATGCTCCAAATCAATGGCTATCATCACCAATTGCATCACCATCATCATTATTAGACCGGTTGATCTTCATTAAAATCCCGTGTGTTGCTCGTAAAATGGTTCGATCAAACCTCGGGTAGGTTCGACCGAACTACGGGGTTGGTTCGGTCGAATCATGGGTATGTTCGACCAAACCTATTCAAGTTAGACAACTTCAAAAGTTCCTGACTGTTTTACCACTTTTTTGCACTTCGATCGAACTCCTTAATGGTTTGCCCGAACCCGATCAATTTGTGATTTACTCTAAATTGGGGTTGTTACTTGGGCAATTTGGGGTTGCAATTGGTGGCTGATTTGTTGCTGTAAATTGGTGATGCGGCTGTTGACGGTGGTAGGAGCTGGTTATGTGCGTGAGGTGGTTTTGTGTGTTGGGGTGCTGCTGCAAACTGAGCAGGGGAAGGTGCGGTTGTGGTGGCGGTTGAGGCTGGTTTGGTTGGTGGTAGTAGGGGAGTTGGTTATAGGAGGAGGTTGTTGTTGTTGCGGTTTGTGGGTGCTGGTGGTGATGTGCGTGGTTGTGATGAGGAAGTTGGGTGGTTGTTACGGGGGTGATTGGTGATTGGAGGTGGTGGTGGCTGTTCGCTGGTGGTGGCTGGTGAGTGGTGTTTTCGGGGGCTAATGGGTTGGTGTGAAATGGTGGTGGCACTGTGGTGATTTTGGTGGTAGGTTGCTGCCAGGTGCGTGGCTGTGACCGTTAATTGGGTTGGAGTTTGAGCTGGTGGTTGGTTGAGTGAGGGAGCAGGGGAAAGGTTGGTGTGGTGGAGGATAAGAAAGAGGTGGGTGAAGGATAGGAGGCAACAGCTTTTTATGCCCTTATCTCAAACCCGAGACTCACTTGACATGAAACCCGGGACCCTAAACACAAAATCGAGGAGAAATCAAGACAAATAAAAATGAAATAAATAAATTAGGAATAAATAAAGTAAAATAGAAAAAGAGAAATAACACTAAACTAATAAAAATATAAAACTATACAAGTAAATAAAATAAAATAACAAAATAAACTTAAAACTAATAAAAACTATGAAAGTAACAAAGAAAAGGAACGAAATAAAATAAATCGAAAGCAAATCATAAATGAAAATAAACTAGAAACTAATTAAATAAAGAAATTAAATTAAAACATACTAAAACTAAGAAATAAACTAGAAACTTTATTAAAAAGAAAATAAAAGAATAAAAGGAAAAATAAACACGAAAATAACTCTAAAATTACTCCGTAAGAGTGACATAAATGTCACTCATCATGAAAGCACATTAATTTGTAGTACCTTCAAATTCCATTTCCTTTACCAAGGTCATTATTGAGGGTGAGGATGAAAGGCACTTCCATCAACTCAACATTCCCCATCTTCCAACAAAGCACTTTTGTTAACTTGATGTCTGGTTTGATGTCAACATATGACATTGTTGGTAGAGGTATCTCTCAAAATTTGCAACTTAAATATTTGATAAGGAAAAAAAAACGGTTTTTTCACCACATACCCCTGAGCTTATTGTTTATTCACTATATACCCATGAAAATTTTTAAATTCACCATATACCCTTAAGTTATTACCAAAATTTACAATATACCCCTAATGAAAATAAGATGAATGAAATTTGGTTAATTATACCTCAAAGTCACCTTAGATCTCTCCCCTCATTCCCGAAATCACTCCTCTTCTTTTTCCAGCCCCTAAAACCACTCCAAATCTACATAACCGTATGATTGATTTTGAGGATGAGAAAAGGAAATTTAGGATAGTTTTGTGGGTGTGAAAAAAGAATGTGGGTAGTTTCGAAGGTAGGGGAATGTATTTAGGATGGTTTCGGTTCATTATTAGCTCTAATGATTGACAAAATTAAAAATCATTAGTCATCAAGGGTATATGGTGTATTTTTGTAAAAACTCGGGGGCATTTGATGAATTTACAAAAGTGTAGGGGTATATGGTAATAAACAAAAAATTCGGGGGCATATGGTGAAAAAGCCGAAAAAAAATATTATAATATGCTACAAATTTTTAATTTATCCCCAATTAAATCTAGAGGTAAGAGCTAGGTTTTTTTTTTTTTGGAGGAAAAGGTAAGAGCTAGGTATAATCTAGGAGTATTCGATTTTTTTTTTCTTTACATTTTATCAATTGTATAACAGCATAACACCTCGAAAATTATCCTTGTTACAACAACCTAACTGTAGTAATAATATTCAATCAAACATAATAATCAACAAGACGTTATCCAAAACTTGCACCCAAGAATTAATCAAAATGCTAATAACTATGTATATACATTTATAAATACATCATAACATATAGATTTTTAATGAATACTATATATGCTATATTAATACACAAGTACTAAATGCAGTACAAATTAACCTAAATGCAGGATAAATAAATAATATTTAAAAACTCAAATGACCAAATTGTCCTTTAAATAATCAAACTACACCCCCAATAATCCATTCCCTCCTACAGTACGTCCTATCTTCCTCAAACCAAGACTTGAGGAGTCCATTAAATTAAACCAATAAGCTTCTTCTCCATTGTCCTTCAATATTGTAGATTAAGGTCTAAATTTTATGTTTTATGTAGTAAATCTCTATATTCATTTCTTACTCTTTCTGTTTTGATGTAGACATTGTTTTATTAGTAGATGCTGAAAAAATAAAATTAAAAAAATAAAATAAGAGGGTCTCGGCTTCTCTAACCGGTAAGTTGATTTAACTACCGGCACTCAATTTTGGCAGCTCAAGTCGACTACCAGCCTCAAGAGCCGGTACCTTTGGCCATGTATTGTCTCTTACGTCCGGTAGTTCCTGTCGGCCATCGATTATGTATTTATGTGTACCGGTCGTCGAAGCAACGTACTGAATATTATGTTTTGTCTTTTTAATTTCACGATTATATTGATAAATTGGTATAGTGAGTTGTATCATGAATTGATTCAAATAGGATGAAAGGTAAAGATCTGTAGAGATATACAAATTATTAGATATTGAAATAATTATAGATTTATGAGTTTTTTTTTCAAGTAAGATTTATGAGTTTTTTTTCGTAAGATTTATGAGTGATTATGATTTACTAAATTAGGGGTAACTTAGGAAGTCTAAAGTTTAATTAAATTTAATTTATCCTGCATTTAGGTAAAATTAATCTGCATTTAGTACCACCCTATTAATATAGTACCATATCAGATTTAGTATACATTACAATTTACAAGTTATGACAATAGATACTCAAGAACAAGGACAATTATAATGCCAATGATGCCTTCATCCCAAGCCTACTCAAGAACAAGACATATAGGATGTGCAGAAGAAACACAAAGAAGCAACAATTTAGCAAGTGCTGCCAGAAAAAGAGAGTGTAAGCTCAATGGCTACATCATACAAAATTAAGAATTGGATTTTTTTTCCTCTATTTGTTTGATACTTCATGGATCTAGAAATCTTACCAGAGTACCAAATATATAGCATAGATTGTACTTATTGATTGGGAAATTGAGATTTGAAGAAGACAGAAGCCCTCTCCTTGCTAAATATAAATTAATAATAATACACGACCATCAAGGTTACACTGCTTCAATTTCGCCAACCTATTCGCCTGAACAATCACAAACTCCCTTTTCAGACCAAAATCAAACAATATTCATGCAATCAAAAAATTTCCCAAAACAAAATCAAATTAAAGAGATAAGAGAATTAATTACCCGTTTTTTCTTGCCGAAATCCTTGAAAGCATTAGAATAGAAGCATTGATGGTTTAATCAGACACCATGATTGAAGATAAACCTGGACATCGAAAAATACTATGAGTAAAATATTCCATCAATTCCACAAAACACAAACAAACATCAACAACAATAGAAAAAATTTTAGAATTTTTTTTTAAAAAAAAATGTCTAACATCCAATATACCTGAGTTTATTCACTTAACTTAGCAACCGCAGCGCTGAAACCGGAAACGCTGAGAAGAATTGAAGCCCATAACCATCGTCTAAGGGATGATCGGTGGTTTTAAGCTCACCTTTCACATCCCAAGACTCAATGGTAACCTTCGACACCTTTCACACCCACAAAGATTCAACGCAAAGAATTCAAAAACAACAGGAACATATATGCAAAAACCCACGACAATCAAACATTAAAACCCCAAAAATTTGAAACTAAATCGAGAGAGAAAAACGAGATCGAACTTGATAAATGTGACGATCGAAAAATCATCTTTCACATCCCAAGACTCAACGATAACCTTAACAACTGCGGCGCCGAAACCAGAGCAATGGAAACGATGAGAAGAATCGAAGGCCCATCGCCGATCTAGGCGTGGAAGGAAAACATCTTTTCTCTCTCTAAGTTTCTCTATCCTTATTTCTCTGACTCTTTTTCCTTCTCAGATGAATAGAGAAATAGGAAAGTCGGTGAGAAGCAGGGGCCACTCTCAATTACAGCTATCACACATATTACAATAGGCAAATAAAGGGCATTTTCGGAATTCCATAAAAAACAAGGGTGTCTATGTAACGTGTTATTTTTCATAAGCTACAGTGATTTGGTTTGAATTTTTATAAAGGTTAAGGATGAAAAGTAATCCTGTGCACCGTGCCGGGCCGGGCCTGGCGGGCCACGGGCTGATTCGTGTCGTGCCGGTCGTGCCGGCGGGCCCAGGATTTCGTGTCGTGCCGTGCCGGTCATTTTCACAGGCCAGCCCACGGCACGGCACGGCCCTCGTGCCTGGCGGGCTCGTGCCGTGCCGGCCTGCGGGCTGGTGCAGTTTTCAATTTTTTTTTTTTTTTTTTTATGACAACATTATAAATTAATAAGTTTATAATGTATATAAGTTATAAAATTATAATTATAAGTTTTATAAGGTAACTTATAAGTTTATAACTTATAAGTTATAAGTTATTAAGTTATGAATTTTATAATTATAAGTTGAATATTTATGTTTTATAATTTTATATTCAATATTTATATTTATATATTTACTTTATACTATTACTTTAAAATTTAATGTTTATGATTTATTAGTAATTGGTATAATTTTATTTTTTTTTAATATGAATTTACAAATTATAACAAAACGGGGAAAAAAGGCAAATTGGACTTTGGATGTGAATAATGCGTACTTTATATTATTATTACTTGAGTTGAGAAAATTGTACAATGATAACAATGATAAAAATCATACAATGATGGTATTAAACAAAAATTGAAAAATGATAAAATTGATATTTTTAAAATCGTACAATATACAATAATTGTCTATTCTTCTTCTCCTTCTTCTTGCTCGTCTTCGTCTTCGCCTTCGCCTTCAAGGTCATCGGCTAGTTGCATAGATTGGGAACTAGCCGAACCCGAACCCGAACCGGAAGCGGAGGTTCCTTCTTCGTTGTCGTTGTGGTCGTAAGAACTAGGGCTGGCAAAAGCTGACCCGACCCGACAACCCGACCCGAACCCAACCCGAAATAAATGGGTTTTGATAGAGATTTTCAACCCGTTTATGTAATTGGGTCAACCCGAACCCGACATGAAGTTAAATGGGTCGGGTTCAGGTTGAAAATCCCAACCCGAAACCAACCCGCATAAACCCGTTTATTTAATTGGGTCGGTTTCAGGTCGGGTCAACCCGAACCCAACCCGCTTAACTTAAAACCCTAATTTTAAAATATGGGCCAAGCCCAAATTATCTAACCCTAATTCCCTAAAGACCTAAAGTCCTAAACGGCTAAAACAATCCCCTTTCTCTCGCCGCTTTCTTTAACTCCAACTCTCTCTCTTCTCAGTTTCTCTCTCTTCTCTCCTCTCTTTTCTCTCTCTAACTCTTGAAGACTGAAATAAAAATGCTTGAACCTTGAAGATTGAAGCTTCATCTCAAACATTCTGAAGGTAATAATCCTATTATTCGATTTTTTATGAGTTTGTTTGCTCATGAGTCATTTGTTTATGCAATTTCCTTGATTTGGTTATGCAATTTTCAGATTTCTTTGATTTTTTAATGCGATTTTTTGCTATTATGGTTTATGTATGCTTTGTTTATGTGATTTAATCATTTAATGTTGTTCGTTTGTTATTTTCTTACTCTGCAATTTCTTTCGAACATTTGATTTGTTATTTACTTATTTTGCGATTATTTGCGATTTGTTTGTGCGATTTTTTGCCCTGATTTGATTTTCTTACTCTGCAATTTCATGAGTTTGATTCTTTATGTCATGACTCATGAGTTTATACTTCTGTTTTTCATGTTTTATCTTTTATGCCATGAGTGTAATTCTTTTTTAATTTATTCACAGATGGCTAATAGCCCTAATCCTGATGAACCCATTGATCTTTCGGATTCTGATTCAGATGATGAAGTCTCTGATTCTCATCAAACGAAATCAAAGAAGAAAACCTCTAATGTCACCTCGCTGAATAAGCCTGGAATTCATTTCAAGCGCCAACGAAAGCTCACTTCAGATGTGTGGGCAAATTTTGAATTCCTTGATAAACCTGACGAACAAGGTAACATCATTTGCAAGTGTAAAAAATGTGGGCAGAAATATAATGCTGAAAGTAGGCAAGGAACTGGTAATTTAAAACGCCACATTAAGAAATGTAAAAAAAGGACCTTTAAAGATGTGGGTCAGATGATTATTGATTCAAGCAGTTCTGGTTCTATGATGAATAGGGTTCCTACAATTGATTATGATATTGTTCGTGAGATGTTGTCTATTGATGTGGTGAAACATGATTTGCCTTTTCAGTTTGCTGAATATAGTGTTGTTAGGAAGTTGATTAATTACATAAATCCTGATGTTAAACTTGTGTCTCGAAATACTTTGAAGGCTGATGTTCTGAAAATGTTTAAGAGGGAAAAAGATAAACTTAAGGAGGAGTTGAGTGAAGTTAAGGGTAGGATTTCTCTTACATCTGATTGTTGGACTTCAATTACTACTGATAGTTACATGTCTTTGACTGCCCATTTTGTTGATAATCAATGGAATTTGCAAAAAAAATTCTGAACTTTCGTTTTTTGCCTCCACCTCACACCGGTGTCCATATGTCTGACCATGTCTATGATTTGCTTAAAGAGTGGGGTATCCAAAAGAAAATCATGTGTATTACTCTTGATAATGCTTCCTCTAATGATGTGTTTGCTGATGTAATTAAAAATGAACTTGATTTGGTATGTGGGGGGGATTATTTCCATGTGAGGTGTTGTGCACATATCCTAAATTTAATTGTGCAAGATGGGTTAAAAGAAATTAATGAGGCTGTTGTTCAGGTGAGAGAAACTGTGAAGTATTGTAAAGGGTCTCAGGCTAGAAAGCAACGTTTTTTGACTTGTGTGGCACATGTTGAACTAGACTCAAGTAGAGGATTGAGACAAGATGTCCCTACTAGATGGAATTCAACTTATTTGATGTTAGAGAATGTTTTGTACTACAAAAAAGCTTTTCTTCATTTTCAAAAGGTTGATGCCAATTACATTCATTGTCCAACAAATGAGGAGTGGGGGAGAATAGAGAAGTTATTCAGATTTTTGAAGGTCTTTTTTGATGTGACAAATGTTTTTTCGGGTACTAATTATCCTACCGCTAATGTATACTTCCCAAATGTGTTGAAAATCCGTTTACTCTTGAAAGAGGAGCTTGAAAATTCTGATAACTTTATGCATAAGATGGCAGCAAGAATGAATGAGAAATTTGCTAAATATTGGACTAACTTTAGCATAATCATGGTTGTGGTTGTTGTTTTAGACCCTCGATTTAAGTATGAGTTTGTGGAGTGGGCTTTTAAGAAGGTGTATGGGGAAATAGAGGGTACTAATGAGTTGGTGAAGTTTAAGGAAAGGTTGGATTATTTATATGGTGCTTATGTGACTGAGGCTTCCACAACAACACCACGAACAAGGCGTCGTTCTTCTAGACAACCTAATGAAGAGCAAGTTGATGTTGCTTCTGATTCTTTTATGATGGTAACTTTGAACACTTGCTTTTTGTTTGATAATCAGCTTTAAATTCTGTTTTTTGTATGCTTTATTGTAATTTTTGTTTAAACATCTTTTAGGACTTTGATAACTTCTCTTCTAGCAAATCATATGTTCCTGCTAAATCTGACTTGCAAATCTACTTGGAAGAGCCATTGATTCCTCGTGCAACCAACATTAATATTCTATATCATTGGAAAACAAATGTTGTGAGGTATCCAATTCTTTCAAAGATGGCAAGGGACATCCTTGCAATCCCTATTTCAACAGTAGCTTCAGAAAATCTGCCTTGGTGGTCGAGTTTTGGACTGCTATAGAAGCTCTTTGAAACCAAACACAGCAGAAGCTATCATTTGCCTCAAAGATTGGACTTTTGGTGAAGGTATGAAAATAGTTTATGTATTTAAAATTACAATTTTTTTTTGTTTCTTTTGTGTACTATTTTATTTATGCTTAAGGCTGAAATTAACTTTTGTATGTATTCTTTTGGTTGTAGCTAATATGGATCCGCAATTGCAAGATTTATGTGGAAAAATCATGGCCATGAAAGTCAACGATGATGTGGGGGATACTCCCAGTCCCAGCCCTCCCAAAGTGCACCAGAAAGTCCTGCTGTCATGGAGAGTCAAACCTGATTATGTTGTTAATTTCTTCTAAAATTAGTTGATGAAACTGTTACTGTTATTTTGGACATGTATTTGGTTTTCTAGTTGAACTTTTATTTGCCTACTTGGAAGTATTTTGGACATGTAACTTTTGGAAATATTTTGGACTTGTTGGCTGGCTACTTTTCAAGTTTTAGTTGTTGATGTGAGTGTATGAAACTATGAAGTATGGACAATGCACTAATGCTGCAGGATTTTCTTGAATTATGTTGTTAAGTTATGTTTGCTTGAATTATGTGTTGAATTTGAAGTCTTGAATACTTGAATCTTACAGGTTAAAGAAATTAGTCAAATTACAGGTTAAAAAAATTACAGTATAAAGAAATTAGTAAATTACAGGTTTTTATTTTATTTTTTTTAATTAAAAAAAATCAGGTTTAGGCGGGTCGGGTTCAGGTCGACCCGTTTATAATCAGGTCGGGTTCAGGTTGGTTTTTTTGACCTGTTTAAGTAAACCGGTCGGGTTCAGGTTGGGGGGTCCTGACCCGTTTATGTAAACAGGTCGACCTGAACCCGACCCGACCCGACCTGTTTGCCAGCCCTAGTAAGAACGGTCTTGTGAGCGATTTTCCGCATCCAACCAATCTTTGAAACACACGCACATTTCTAGTGTTTCGGGTTTTAGACTTGTTCTTCTATCGTCTAAAACCCTTCCGGATGCGCTGAAAGCTCGTTCGGAGGCGACGGAGGAAACTTGGATAGCAAGAATGTCTCGTGCCATTGCCGCCAAAGTTGGATGCTTCGAGCTTTGTTGTTTTCACCATGCAAGGAGGTCGAGGCTGTTTATCTCATCGTCGTCCATGCCTTTGGTGAAGTCGTAACTCAGGTACATCTGCAACTCCGAGACGTCGCTTTGCGTTCTCCTGATTGATGAATCACCTGAAAACCTTGAAATCAAGTTAGTAGCTTGTGAAAATAAATGTTTGGCCTTCTTACTTACGTTTTTGGATGGTTGGGAAGGCCCTGAGCGAGGAACGGTGCCATATTTGGCTTCATAGACTCTATATAAAGCAAAAAACTGATCCTTCACGTTAGTCTTATAGTTTTCTACATCATCGTCAAGAAACATGCATTGAAAGTAAATGTCAACTAACATAAATGTGTTTTCATACTTTTGCCTAGGATCTAATATGGAAGCAAAAATATAAATCAAAGGAATCTCACTATAATATTTACGCCACTTTTTTTCCATTGCTGGAAGATACTGATCATAATCACTTTGATGGCGATGATCAGCGAAAAGTTGGGCGAGTAAGCATGCATTAGAAAGAAAGTTTTGAGCACAAGGATTGTAAACAGTAGAAAAACAATACGTCATGTTATATAATAACTGTAAAAATTGCATATATCTTTCACAGTTTTTCCAAACATCATCATACATGTAAAATAATGTTAACGGGCCCTTGTACTCAATTGCCTTTGTTAACATGTCATAGGTGGAATTCCACCTAGTTGGGCAATCGGTTCTAATTTTTATTACCCTTATCTTTTGTTGTTTTAGAAAACTCTTCCATTCTTGGTATCTCATGTTAGAGCTATTAATAGACATAATAGCATCTCTGATTTTGTTGTAGTATGGGCCAATTGCCCGAACTCCATCCTGTACACATAAGTTAAGTACATGGCAAACACATCTAGTATGAAGAGCTTCACCGTCTAATAGTACATCGGTTAAGTTTTGTTTGATAAGATTAGCTGTGTATGTCATAGAGGTTGCATTATCAAAAGTCATAGACATCATTTTATCTCGAAGGTTGTATTCGTCTATTGCTTGCATTAAATGGTGAGCAATGTTAATGCCGGTGTGTGGGTATTCCAGCATTTTGAAATGTATTATTCTTTTTTGTAACATCCATTGATCATCTACCCAATGGAAAGTCACACATAAATAGTGATATTTATAACCACTATCCCAAGAATCGGCTGTTAAAGATACTCTACAGTTAAGGTTACTCAATTCGGCTTGTAACCGGACTTTGTACTCTAGGAAATTTTTCATTGCGGCGGAACGAACAGTTTTCCTAGAGATTCTTTTATGTTGGGGTTGTAGTGCTTTGTTAATGTAGGTGTTGAATGCGTCACTTTCCGAGAAAAGAAAAGGTTGTTCGGCGTGTACTATCATTTTTCCTAGTTCATCCCTATCCCTCTCATAGTTGTATGTAAAGCCGTATGGATGGAATTGGGAAATTTTGGGCTGGGTTGGATCACTAGCTGGTTTTGCACAAGCTTTCATGTGTCTAGATAAGTGTCCCGTCCCGTTTTTGGTAACTGTCGTGAATACACTATTACATGTTTTACATTTTGCCCATTGTTCACCATCTTTACTTAGGACAAAATAACGCCATACCTCACTCCTTCGGTTTTTCAAAAGTAGCATCTCAGTTTCGGTTAACCATTCATGATGTGTGTGATGGTTAGTAGTGAGACTAGTGGGAGTGGCAGTAGAAGGGGTAGAACCGGAGGGAATTCGGGTACTTTCTTGGCTACCTTGGCTAGAACAATAGTTTTGTTGATCACCGATATAATTAGGTGGAAATTGGTATGGTGGTAGTGGAAATTGGTTTAGTGGTGGTGCTGGAAATCCCGACGTATTATATGGCTCATAGCCCGGGGGGAAGTAAATGGGGTCATTGGTTTGACTCGTAATTTGGGGGCTCGTTGTATTTGGTGGTTCCCTAGAACTACTACTACGGATAAGTCGGCCTTTCCCCCTAGACCTTGATGATGGGTTGTTCGATGCCATAATTAACAATTAATTTTTTAATAAAAAGTGGTTAACTATAATAATAATAATTAATAACAACAATTTTAACAATAAAAATATCAATAATATTAATTAATAACAACAACTATAACAATAACAATAACAACAAAAATAAATAATAACAACAATTGTAACAATAATAATAATTAATAACAACAATTATAACAACAACAATAACAATTAACAACAATAATTATTAAACAAGATTATTCTAATAATAACAATAAAACAATAATAAATTTAAGATTAGTTTAGATCTTACAACCGTGCTTCAACGCTCCACTAATTACGATTACGAACTTTTTAATTTTTTCCGATATTAGGAAAATAATTAGAGAATTTAAGAGAATAATTAGAGAATTTAAGAAAATAAGGATTATTAGAGATTTAGAGAATATAAGAGATAAGAAGAAGAGATTGTGATTTTGTGATTTGGGAATGAAATGGAGGTGAGTATTTATAGAATTTTTGGGGAGCAAATTGGCAAAAAACTAGCCGTTTTTTAGCCGTTTTTTTGGCTTATTAGAGCTAGAATAAACGGTAACATTACCGTTGGCCCGCGGGCCGTGCCCGCGGGCCGTGCCTGCGGGCCGTGCCTACGGGCCAGCACGGCGGGCCATGCCCGTGCTCGTGCCGGGCCGTGCCTGGGAATTCTCAACCCTGTCCGTGGCACGGCCCGTGGCACGGGAGTTGAACTTCGTGCCGTGCCGTGCTTGAATTCGGGACGTGCCGGGCGGCACGCGGGCCAACCCGGCCCGTGCCCAGGTTTAATGAAAAGCTTTTGGTTGTATAACAAGGGTATATTATGGTGTTGAGCTATGATTTTCTAGTGAAAGGCAAGGCTGGGGTTTTTAGAGATAGTTTACCTGAGAAAAGATTGAAAGAGATGATGAGTGTTCTTTGGGAGTGAAAGTACGGTATTGATATTTGAGGTTAAGGGGGCTTTATATAATTTGAGTTGTTTAGCTTTGACTCTAGAAATTTCACAAGATAAGGGTCAACTTATCTTGAGTTTGTTACATTATCTCAGTAAACAAACTTTCAAAATTCCTTTTTATCAGTTTTCCAATTCAAACCAATCTCTGTATGTTATCCAAAATCAGTTTTTTTTTTTTTTAAAATCCGAAAATAAGATAGTAATATATATTTTTAATATAAATTATAAACTTACAAGTTTATACTAAAAAAATCGTTGACTAAATATCCTCAAAAATTTGGGGTATTACATTGTTTCTTCCTTAGTATCCAAATTTATTTCCTTGTTCAAATCTTTTTATTCTCTAATATCAAAATTTTGTAATTAGTTTTCTTATCCCCCATTACCTTTTTTAAAAAAAAAATATATAAAAAAGAGCTTTGAAAAACGAGAACTTATTTTCCTTTGATTGGTTTGCAATGATAATATTCGATTGTATGTGGTAGATACTTGCTTTCTTTTTGTACTAAAATTACGAGCATGGTTTAGATGCCCTTGGTTGAACATAGAATTGGCTAATTTAGGATAGTTAGAATAACCTTACCAAATGTACGAGACTGAAAGTCTAGGTTTATGGTAAGAAAGTGTCGCCTGTCTCAAAGGAATTTGAACCCGGCCCGAAAGGTAGTAGTATTTGATCGCACATTTGTCCCAAAAAGTGAGGTTTTATATTTTCAAGCCATCAACATTTTGAATGAGTGGAAAAGATCCTCCTTGAATTAGTACCTAGATCAAGAACTTGAGTTTCAACTCCTAAGGTCAAGGCTAAAACTACTATTGTTACTAA
The DNA here is from genome assembly GCF_001683475.1 of Chenopodium quinoa. NCBI lineage: Eukaryota > Viridiplantae > Streptophyta > Magnoliopsida > Caryophyllales > Amaranthaceae > Chenopodium > Chenopodium quinoa. The sequence continues at coordinate 1,095,610 of NW_018745324.1, forward strand.
TGAAGGTTGTTTCATAAGGTGTATATGCATAGTGCAAGTTAAGGCATTCGATTTAGTTTTATCAAACGTATTCTCCTTGTTCATTGTAAATAATACTACCTCCGTTTCTTTTTAGTTGACACATTTTGACTTTAGCATTATTCATCCACCTCCCTTTGACCGTATTTTGTGCTTTATACGTAATGAAAAATATAGTCATGTGGGATCTAGTTAGATTCGTAACGTTGTATACTTTCAAAATATCAACTTTTCAAAAATTTTGCTTATCGATAATTAAAGATATTAATGATTGAATAAGTGCATTGGTAACGTGACTAAAGAAACGTATCAACTAAAAAGAAATGGAGGAAGTAGTTGGTTTTGTATATGAAGCTTTCTACCAAAAAAATGATGGAAAGAAAAAAAAGTAAAAGAAAAGATATGACAAATAGCCATCACCCTAGCAAGTAAACAAGATTGGCGGTGTATTTTTGCTTAAAAGTATGGTTATAGTTTGTATTTAGAGATTGAAGTTAGAACCCTACTTAGGGTTGTTCTTGATGAGTTACATTTTAGCTGGGAATCAAATACAAGCTCTTCTAGTTCTCTTTAATGTCTTAACTTTGCGACGAGATCCTCATATTTTTTTGTATTGTTAGAAAGAGTTGTTGAAGCCATCGTCGGTGGAGGGAGTTGTTTCACAAGCTTATGAAGAGGGTACTTTTTCATTGAGATGTCGAGTGAACCCGCTATATATATGTTTTTCCGGCTTCTTCAAGGAGTCATGAACACTACCATTAGGGGGGATTTGAACTTTGTGATAGGGACACAGTAAGATTTGTTGCATAGGCCTAAGTTGAGTATTTTCGGGAAGGTTATCTAGGCCTTTTCTAGTCATGACCGTGGTTAATCTTATACATATACCTCATGCATGAGTTTTATTGCTTAAAGATTCTTTTATCTATGCATGTGCTTTTCTTTGAGCAAATTAATCTTTTAGGTTGTTTATGGGCGATTGTGAATTGCTTGAGGATAAGCAATTGGCTAGCTTGGGGGGATTTGATAAGTGGTTTATTTAACAACTTATTATGGTGATTTTAACCCGGTTTTGCATTCATTTCCCCTTTTTCTAACCTATTTTGTGTATATATCTTGCATTTTGGCTTTGCCCCTCTTTGTATGTGTTTGTCCATGATTTGTAGAAGTTATGACTCACTTTGACAAGAAATAAAAGCTCTTAGAGGAGCTTAGATAAAAGCAGCAATGAAGGGAGAGCCCGCTTTTAGAGGAGCGGGCTCTCCATCAAGTTCACAACATTCTCCCCAAAATACGAACCTATGAGGAGCGGGTGCTCCTCTTCTTGAGCTTGCATCTGCCATCTTCTGAAGAATAAGGGAGCGGGTGATCCTCACTAACATCATCGATTTTGCCTCTATTTAAAGCCAAGAGGAGGGGCGTGCAGAGCTTAGGAGCGGGCGCTTCGAGCTTAGGAGCGGTCGTTCTTGTTTTCTTTTGACGAATCAACCTATGTAATTCTGGGAGTATACATACTATACCCCTTTAGTTCATATTTGGATAAACATTGGTAGCTTAGTTCTTAGCAACTTTCTCTTAGTTTAGAACAATAATCTTTGGTATTTTAGCTTAAAAATCCTCAAATTAATCATTGTAGTAGCTAGTTTCAAAGATTATTCTCAAGATTCAACATTTGTACTCAACATTTAAAGCTTTAATTAGTAACTCCTACTTTTCTCTACTTAATTTATGATTTTATTTTGTTATTGCATGTCATTTAAATCTCTTTAGTTCTTGATAATTTTTTATTGGATGTTAGTTTTCTCATTAGTTAATCACTTTCCCCAATTGTTGAACTAGTAAGAACCCTAATCTTGGTTTGCATGTCATTTGAAATGAGTTGTGAGTAGTCTTCTTTGCTAGGGGTTGGGTGAAGCTCAACCTAATGGTTAATTAATTAAACTTGAGAGAAGTTTTGATGTATGATTTGTGATTAAATTGATTGTATGAGATTTCTCGTTAGTTCTTCATGATAGGATTAGCTACCCTTGAATAAGGAGCTTGATGGCATGTTATGCTTAGTTTGACTTGGAAATGTAGATTAAGCATGTCATTACTTATTGAAATTTGATTATGTATCTCCTATTGCTAAACTAATGAGGGATCTAAGTTTAGTGTGTAGTGTGAGTTGTTTTCCTATTTGCATGAGGTTGATCATACATATAGTCCTTACTATCTCTTGTATCTTTTACTCCCAATTTGCCTAATTGTCATGATTGAGTAGATCCCATTCCCTATTGTTTTTAATTACTTGATTTAGAACAATAGATTGTTTTTCTACTTGACAAACCCCCAATCATTAAAATACTTTGAATTACCTTGAGTGTTAAGATCCTTAGCAATTATATCAAGTTCCTTGTGGACCGAACTCTTAATCATCATTGTGCTTGTTTGTGAGGTGCTAATTTATAAATGTGTTTGATTGAGTGTGGAATATGCGATCGTTCTAACGCCCATCAAAAGAATGCGAGGAAATTAGGTTGTTGACTAACCTCTCACGGCCAAACAAAATTATATTATAATCCTAAAATAACCCTTAAACAAGTGTAGTGATAAGTTTAGAGTCGAACTACAAGGAACGGTAATGATAGATTGTTCTCGATCTAATGTTTATGCTACGCCGAAGTCAGTTTATGGATAGAGGAGACTACAACTACACTAACTCACATATAAAGAACAAGATTTTATAAAGTCTACTAGGGGCAAATATCCACTTTGAATAATTATCAAGTTAATGAGAATCCATTTGATAATCAATCATGGAAAGAAATAATTAAAATGAGCATTAATTACTCTTAAGAGCAATCTCTCAAATTCCTAGCCTAGATCCCTCATTGGCTAGGTACATAGAAGAAATTTACCTAATATTCAATATATCAATTCTAATTCACAATCCCTTGTCAAACTAGAACTAATATACGATTAAGTTTGCTATCATGGGAAATCAATCCAATCTAAAACAAACAACATACCAATATACCATCATCAATTCAATCAATTTAATCACATAATTATCATCAAATTTTTCTCAAATAACACATTAACCATTACAATACTTCACTCATCACCTAGTAGAAGGAAATCTACTCAAACATGATTAACAAAACAATTAAAGAAATCATAAAGAGAAAAGAGAGTAAGAATGCTCATTGATATAAGACGGAGATCTTCAAATAATCAAATTCCTCTTTTGGTTATCCAAAATCCATGTAAACCATTGTGTTTCTCAATTTTTCTCTCCAAAATTTGAGATTTTCTCTTTCTAATAACCTAAAACTAACCTTAAAACAACTGAAAAATTGAATTACTCTCTCTAAAATGAGCAAAATAATCTATTTATACTCTTTACTAAATTGCCTAGGAAGCTTCGCAAAAAGTCGAGCAACACGTATAGGAGCGGGTGCTCCAAAGGTTGTGCATGGGCGCCTTTAGCTGCAGCAAAAAGAGGCAGAATCGTTCCAGAAAGTTTGGAGCGGGTGCTCCTCTTAGACTGCGTGCTCGCTCCTACGCTCTAGACAAAACTGCTCAACTTCAAACGAACATAACTCCCTCGTTTTACATTGGAATTAAGCATATGACCTATCGTTGGAAAGCTCTCGAGATAAGCTTTCATCTCCAATTGGAATCACTCTAAAATGTTTTGTATTTCAAAAGACATAGGTGTTTGAAGTTTGATCTTTGCATATCAATAAGTGCACATTTCTTCATTACTTGTTCTTTTATGTTTTATATTTCTTCAATCTTAAAAAATGAACTTATTCAAGTGTTCTTAAACCTAAGAATAAATCAATAGAGTTTAATTTAATGCAATAAGCAACCAAATGTGCAAGAAAAGCCGAAATTGAGCAATAACGACATTTCACACGCAAACATGACAAATGTAATAAAACGTCACTAAAACCAAGTAAAAAAGATATCAAAACTATGATAGACTTACTAGAAAGTCCCAAAAAAAAATAGTTACACCTCTTCTTTCCTCTGAAGACCTTTCTCTTTAGTTGTCGGGCCTTCTTTGCTTAGGGGACGACTTGATTCGGTGAACGGTCCCAAAACCTCAACCTCATCTAGGTGGAGTGCAGATTCCCCTCCTACATTACAGTACCTGACTCCTTATACTAGAGGGGCGCTAGCAGAATATTTTATGTATCGTGAGTGACACCCTTTAATCATTTATGATGATTAGCACCCGCTTTCTCTTCTTGTAGGGGTCGGCCATCCGTCGTGTTGGATGACTGCTTGGCAAGTCTTAATAGCGCATGCGCGGATTGAAACCTCACTCTTCGGGATTGGCAAACTGAAACATCTTGCGGAGAAGCTGAGAGCGATAGACTGTCTAACTCAGAGAACAAAACTACAGTCCGATTAATCGGTAAAAAACCAAAAATATTAATGATACGAATTACAAATAGAAAGTCTCAGCCCGCCGGAGAAAGCCATGTGTCCGTAGGTAAGCTCTATTCGGTCCGTAGCATTGATTCCCCAAAACGAATAGGTTAGCTCTATCTCTTTCTTTCTGAACCTGTGCTCGAGAAGGTCCCCCAATACCTCGAAAGCATCGATTTACTAGGTATTTTCTTTTATAGTTCATATTCTGGATTAGGCTCATCGCTGTTGTTTAGGGTAAAAATTACCCTAGACAAGTGTCCCTATAGGAGAAGGCCATGTGTCAAGACCAGGCTGACCCAAGTGGTCCCATAACCATCCGACACATGGCTCCTTCAGAAGAATTCTAAAATGGCGGCCTTCAAGGGCCTAAATCCCTAGAAGCGCCGTAAAACGGCGCAGCCCGCTAAAATCTAGGTCAAGTGACCTAGATAGGGACACTCCTACCAATGACCCTATAAATAGGGAGATATTTCCCTATTTTGGGGACACGTTCAATCATTTATTACACCTACATTCTCTCTTACAGAGAAACACCTGAGCTTGGAATCCAAGCAGATCCCCACCTAAATTTCCGTACTTTATTCTCTTTCAAGTTACTAACTTGATCTTCGGAGGCGGAGCTCCAAACACCCGGAGTCTCCGTTATTTTGCAGGTACAAATCAGCCGGACCAATCTTTGTGACGTAACTCTCCTGAGGGACAAAAACACCCAAAACATTTGGCGCCGTCTGTGGGGAGAGTACCTCAAGGATGTTTCAAGAGTCTGTACCACCTCCTAAGCGTCCGGTCGACAACCCGCAAGTTTTCACTGACCAAGAGGATGAAGATCCTCAGGTTGAAACTTATATAGCCGATGATGGCTCCCTGATAAACAAGGGCATCCGTCCCAGAGACACTCTGGAGCGGGGTGCCAGCCAGGCGGGTACAAATCGACCCCCTGGGCAGCCGGAAAGGGAAACCCATACGGCCAGTGGATCAGCTCCCGTCACTCGAGACGAATTCATGAAATTCATGACAAGTTTCAAGGGTGAAATTAAGGATCTGATCACCAAGAGCCAGGCTCGCCCAAGCAGGGGTCAGTCGGCAAAAAAGACTCCTCTTGAGAAGGGGAAGTCAGTCAGAGATCGGCAGCCAACTCCTCATCTAAAGGAGAAGGCAATCGGGACCGTTGATTGGTCCAAAATTCTTCTGCCCAAGAGGAATGCCAACAATCCCCGCCGGACTCAACAGCCGGTGGGCAGCAAAAAATAAACTCTTGACGCCCAAGAGATCATCACCCGCAAGAGAAATAAGCAGCTGTCTGAGTCGGCTTCTACGTCGAACTTTCCAGACAGCTTCAACAACACTTCTGCAGGGAATGTACCTTCCTTGCATGAGAGCCAAACAGGCGGTAATACCGTCCATTCTAGTCCTCAGATGATTGGGAATGCACCGTATGTACCTTCTCAGGTCTACGGTCAGTATTCTCTCAATTTCATGCAGCCGACCCTCTTTGGAGGTCAGGCGGCATACAACAACGTCCAGCCACTTGACTGGAAGCTTCATCTGCTTCGCCTGGGTGAACAACCTTCTGCGTTCACCCGGGAGATAACCGAGGCGGCACAGCCGACCAAGGTTAATAATGTGTTGGTAGGCACCTATGACGGTACCTCCAACTCGGAAGATCACCTCATGCCTTACACCAACCTCATGTACTTACAAGGGTTGGATGATGCCACTTGGTGACGATGCTTCCTGGCTACATTGAAGGGCATTGCCCAACAATGGTTTAGCAACCTGCCAGCCGGGTCCATTGATAGTTTCAGGAAGCTTGCCTTCCTTTTTGCTTCCAACTTCTCAATAAACATCCCTGCGAAGAAAACAAGTCTTGACTTGAGCACCATTAAGTAGGGGGAGAGAGAAGGATTGCACTCCTATGTTAGGCGGTTCAATCTGATCAGAATTCATATTCAAGGACTGTCTGACGAGGTAGCTTTTACAGACTTTTTCAAGGGTCTGAGAGACGAGTCAACTTTTAAGTTCGACCTAGTCAGAAAAGGGGCTTTCACTTTACAGGCGGCCCTGAGGGAGGCGGAAAGCTATATTCAAGCAACCAACCTCTGCTCGTTTGGTAACCAGTCGGACTCTAAGAAGTCTGACAAACAGAAAGACAGTCGGTTTGCTCAGCCGGCCAAGAAGAAAGAAGAGAGCAAGAAAAGAAAAGAAGTCTGGGCGGTTAGTGATTCTGACCAGTCGTCTCAGAAGAAGAAGAAAGAATTTAAACCGTATGTTCCTAAGTACGAGTTTAATAAGGACTGCAACTCCATCCTCATGGAGATCAAGGACCGGTTGTCTCTAGAGAAGCCGAATCCAATGAAAAGTTCCATTCAATCAAGGAACAAAAATAAATTCTGCCAATACCATGAGGAAGTTGGCCATGACACCAACGACTGCTTCAGCCTTCAACGGGCGTTGGACCGTCTGGCTGACAAGGGGATGTTAAAGACCTATATCTCCAAGTCCAAAGGGACTAATAAGAAGAACCCGGGGCAGTCATCTAAGACACCCCATCCTGCTAGTAGTTCGGACACTAATAAGGAGTCGTTCTACACCATAGTAGCAGGTTCTCATGCGGTGGCCCTACCATCCGGGGCACCAAGAGCCATCTTCGAAAGATGGAAAATGATGATGATGAGCAAGCATCTGCTAGCTCCTCCGTCCTAGACATTCTGATCACTGAGAAGGATCAGGGCAGCGTTCGCCGTCCGCATGACGACCCGGTCGTCATTGAATGTAAGGTCGCCAACCAACTGGTTGGGCGAATCCTTATTGACACCGGCAGCTCATCGGACATCATCAGTCTCCGGTGCCTGCAAAAGCTAAAATACAATGTCAGCAGCATGCATCCGGTTACACACCCCCTGGTTGGCTTTGGGGGTGGAATGGTTTACCCAGTCGGAAGGGTTGATTTAACAATCCGGCTGGGTGAAAAAGGAAAAGGACGACACCTGGTCGTCAAGTTCTTGGTTGTTGAGGAACTGACCGCCTACAACATTATTCTAGGCCGGCCAACCCTCAATGAATCCAAGTCTGTAATCATCCCCTCCCTCATGCTCATCAAGTATGAGAGGGATGACGGCTCCGTTGGTTCCTTGAATGGGGATCAAAAGACGGCCCGGGAGTGCTACCTCTCAGCCGTCAAAGATCGACACTGTGACCCCAGGCGACCAAGGCCAAGAACCAATAGACTTTGATAATGTCAAGGATGTCGATGCTGCCCCAGCCCCACCAGCAGTCGGGAAGAAAAGAAAGGCCCCGCTGCTGGTGGAGGTGAAGAAAGAGAAAAAATAGCAATCACTGACCGGGGAGCGGTCAGCTGATCTCCGTCCCAAGCCGGCTGGAGACCATATTGGTTTACCTCTGGACGACAGCCGTCCAGAGTGTACTGTTAAGGTTGGGACAGATGCTCATGCTAAATTGGGTGCAGATTTGCACCTCCTGCTGAAAGAATTCAAAGACATTTTTGCCTTTGAAGTGGAGGAGATGTCAGGCGTTAGCCCGGATCTTGCTGTCCACAAACTCGTCGTGGATCCTAAAAAGAAACCTATCTGGAAAAAGAAAAGAAATCACGGCGAGGAGAGAAGTCAGACGGCAGCTGCCGAAGTAAAAAAGTTGTTGGACGCTGGGTTCATTCGGCCATGTAATTTTCCCGACTGGGTGGAAAATGTTGTGCTTGTAAAGAAGCCGAATGGTACCTGGCGTATGTGTGTTGATTACACAGACCTCAACAAAGCATGTCCTAAGGATAGTTACCCACTTCCAAAGATCAACAGTCTGGTCGATTCGACAGCCGGGCATGCCTTGATGAGTTTCATGGATGCCTACTCCGGCTTCCATCAGATACCCCTGTGGAAAAAAGATCAAGAGAAGACGCCCTTCGTCACTGATCAGGGGTTATTTTGTTATACTGTGATTTCGTTTGGCTTGAAAAATGCGTCGGCTACATTCCAACGGATGATTAATATGGTCTTCATTAATCAAATTGGGAGGAATGTGGAAGCGTACATTGATGACATGATAGTCAAATCCAAGCAGCAGGCGGATCACCTTGCTGATCTCCGAGAAACTTTCACCACACTCAGGCGGCATAAGGTTATGTTAAATCCGAAGAAATGCGTCTTTTGTGTTGAGTCTGGGAAGTTTCTCGGATTCTTGATTGATCAAAGGGGGATAGAGGCTAACCCTGAGAAAATACAGGCGGTAATTGACATGAAGTCACCCCGCACTGTGAAGGAAGCACAAAGACTAACCGGTGGCCTGGCCGCTTTGGGGAGGTTCCTCAGCCGGTCAGGTGACAAATGCCTTTACTTCTTCCAAGCAATCAGGAAGAAGACCAGATTTGAATGGGGGGATGATGTTGTGGCGGCCTTTCAAAAGCTGAAAGAGCACTTGCACTCTTTGCCAAGGCTTGTTAGCCCTCTGCCAAAAGAGTCGTTATATATGTACCTAGCCGTCTCGGATCATGCTCTCAGTGCTGTTCTCCTTGCTGAGAGAGACGACATTCAGCTCCCGGTCTATTTCATTAGCCATGTTCTAAAAAATGCTGAGCTCCAGTATCCCATGGTTGAAAATTTTGGCCTTTCTTTATATATGGCCTTCAAGAAATTGAAGCCGCATTTTCTGGCCCATCCGGTGTTAATTTACACCAATCAGCCCCTCAAGCGGCCAATGTCCACCTTGGAATCATCCGGCAGAATGTTGAAATGGGCTATTGAAATGCAAAGTCTTGAAATCACTTTTGAACCTAGAAAGGCAATGAAAGGTCAGGCGTTTGCCGACTTCATTGTTGAAATGACACGATCGATTCAACCGAATAACATTGATCAGGTTTGGAAAGTGTATGTAGACGGGAGCTCGACGAAGAACGGCTGCGGTGCAGGAATTATATATGAGTTCCCTGAGGGGTCAGATTTGAATATGCACTGCGGTTTAAGTTTCAAGCCTCAAATAACGAGGTGGAATATGAAGCCCTGCTAGCCGGAATTTTCATGTGTAAGGCGGCAGGGGAAACTAAAATTGACGCCTACTCTAATTCACAGTTGGTTAGCCAGTATGAGGGAAAATATGAGGCAACTCATCCGGCTATGATCAAATACCTTCAGGCAGTCAAAGAAGAGGTCGGGGCACTTGAGGAATTCCGTCTGAGTCAAGTGCCCAGGACAGATAACAACCAGGAAGATGCGTTGTCCAAATTGGCTTCATCCGCCTGCTGTGATACGCCTCGGTAAGTCTTTTGGGAAGTTCTTGAAAAGAGAAGTATATATAAAGAGCCCATTGGAATTCTGGACCGAAGCTCTACCTGGATGAATGGCATCCGGGCATATTTAGCAGACGGCATACTTCCTAATTCACCACAAGAAGCAATCGTCATGAAGAAGCGAGCAGCAAACTTCGAGTTGAGAAACGGAGATCTCTTCAAGGCGGGTTTCCTTAAACCTTTATTGAAGTGTGTTACCCCAGAAAAGGGGAAAAAAGTTCTTGAAGAATTGCATGCTGGATACTGTGTCTCTCATATAGGCGGCAGATCCCTAGCCGCCAGAGCCAGGCGACATTACTTTTGGCCCACTCTTGAAGTAGACGCCAAAGAGTTGGTGAAGAGATGTGAAAAATGCCAGAGGTTTGGCAAGCTTATTCACCGCCCGGCTACTGATCTGACGGCAATCCACAGCCTAGTCCTGTTTGCTAAATGGGGCATGGATATCCTAGGTCCTTACACGCCTGCTCCAGGCGGAAAGCGCTACATTTTGGTGGATGTGGATTATTTTACCAAATGGGTAGAAGCTGAGCTGGTCAAGAACATCAAGACAAAGGATGTCATCTCTTTCATCTGGAAGAACATCATCACCCGGTTCGGGGTACCTATGTCTATGGTGTTTGATAATGGCCCTTAGTTTGATATACCTCATCTTAAGACTTGGTTGGGAGATCAGGGTATCTCACATTGTTTTGCATCAGTCGGCCGACCCCAAGCAAACGGCCAAGTTGAAGCCTTCAACAAACTCATCTCAGATGGCATAAAAAAGAAAATTGAAAGAGTCGGTGGCTTATAGGCAGAAGAGGTAGTTCATGTCCTATGGGCCATCTGGACTACTGCCAAAGGGGCAACCAGTGAAACCCCATTTCTTATGGTATACGGTGCTGAAGTCGTCTTGCCCATTGAACACTACAAGGCGACTCTCAGAGTCATGCTTTATGATGAAGAGGCAAATTGGGAGGCCATGCGGCTAGCATTGGACTCCCTCCCGGAATGCAGGGGCAATGCTGCCCTGCGCCATGAGATATACCGTCTGAGAATGACCAGAGCCTACAACAAGAAAGTACGCAAGCGTCCTTTGAAAGTTCTACGTAAAATGGAGGCAACCGGCAGGGCCAATGAATCTGGAAAGCTAACCCCTAATTGGGAAGGCCCCTACCGGATTTATGAAGAAGTCAGGGATGGAACTTACCGTCTGGAAACTCCATACGGCCGGCGTCTACCTAGAACTTGGAATGTAGATAACATAAAAAAGTACTACTTCTGAGAAATGTAAATTTTTTGTAAACAGTGAGTCCATCAATGAGAAATCAGGCTTTGTTTGCAAAAATTGTTTTGTTATCTTTATAATTGCTTATCCGCCTTGGTAATCCTCAGACGGGCTACTTGTTTAACCAACTAAGTTTGATACTTGGTGTAATTTAATGTTTTAATTACCATTCCGCCTGGGTAATACCCAGACGTCCTAATTGCTTAACCAACTAAAATTGACATTTAGTGTAAATATGATATCGCGTGGCCAATGGCCAGCTTGAAAAAACTAAGTACAAAAATGCTTAGTGGCTATATAACCGGTCTTAAACAATAGCAAAGGCCAAAATGGCCGGACGGTTGCTTATTTAAAAAAAAAAAAAAAAACCACCTGTCCCAACATGGACAATGGCATCCGACGACACCCCTCCGGGTGCAATCGTTGCAGAGAACAGACTCTTCGTTAGTTCTACGTACCAATGCAGACGACAAAGATTGAACGACCAAATTGGTCACCTCATAGCCATCTGACCAGAGTAATCTATGAGAACGATTAAGTTTCCGAACACCGGATGCACTGAGGCATCAGTCGGTTGCCAGCAGAAGTTTCCACTTATATTACTTATTCCAAAGTTGCACTCTTTCTCCCAACTGGGGCAAAAGATTTTGTGTCATGGCTATGTAATAATCCTAGACGGAATATTACCGTCTAGGTAAGAGACTTGAAGCAACTGTTCTAATGGCCGGCTGTGCACTTGGTTTGGGGAAATCACCATTGTGATTGATTGGCCTTAAAACACCTCATACTTCTCCAAGTATTAAGTATTTTCAAGCCAATCAATCAATTTGAAATGAAACCTACCACATAGCCGTCCAGGGGACAAGAGCACCCGGATTGCAAATTGCCGCATGCTTTTTTAAGTTAGGTAAAATATTAAACAACTGCAGTATATACGCAAAATTCAAATTGAAAAATTCAAACACAAATATATATAAATAACTGACTGAGTCAGAATAATTCATATTAAAAATGGCACAAAGGACAGAATAATTATTAGCCGGAATAAAACCCAGAGAAGAAGAAAAAGAAAATGATTGTTAACCAACTCTACAGTTGGTAAAAATACAAAATACTCGGCTTACAAGCCGGGAAAGAAGGAAACTTGGCATACTGCCGCTGAAATTGGGGAGGCGGACTCAAGGCTAAGGGGGAGGCTGCTGCTCCGGCTGATCTTGGCCAGTTGGGCCTTCATTTTGTTCTTCCACCGCCGGCTCCTCAGTGTCCGAGACTTCATATCCTTGCTTGGCAGCCCAATCACGAAAGCGAGGCGGAGGAGCCTCACCCAGCACTTGGGCATCATACACCTCAGTGGCGTAATCATACCTAAGTTTATAGACTTCAAAGTCTATATCTAGGTAGAGGAGGCTCCAAGTGATCTTCAGGCGGGCTGCATTATCCCGCTCATTTCCTCCATCAGCCGTTTTTGCTCTTGGGCGATCTCATCCGACTGCTTGTTCCGCAGTTTGACGATCTCGACCCCCAAACGGGAGACGTGTGCCTGGATTTGGGCATTCTCCTTGTCGCATCTTCTAATGCCTTGAGCTCAGATTTGGCATCCTTCAGCTTTTGCTCAAGGTCATTAGCCTTGCTGGTGGCTTCATCTTTTGCAGCCGTCAAGCTCCGGATCAGCTCCTCCTGTTTCAACTCTACTGCTTTAATCTCTAAATCACACATATGATTAGCATATTCAGCAGAGTTGAGGTTTTCAAGGGCCCTCCGTTTGGCGTCATTTACCTCTTCCTGTTTTCGCCTGAAGGGGCCTCGGAGTCCGTCCACTCTTAGCATTACTTGAGAAAAGAACAGCCGGATTATGACATACTTAGTTAAAATAAAGAAAAGATATCAGGATTAAGGTGAAGATTCTTTACCTCAGCCAGCTGGCCCATTATCCGGTCGAAGTCCACTACATGAAGATCAGGTATTGAATTCTTCTCTGACCGGGTGAGGGTCCTCACCATCCGTTTTGCGAAACCAGCAAGATCCGGCTCGTCGGATGTAAGATCTTCACCAAAAGTAGAAGTAATCTATGAGAAAGAGGCAGCATAGTTGGCATTCATCCATTGTCGGCTGCTAACTAAACCCCCGGAGGGGTCTACCTTAGTCTTGACTCTCATGAAGTCAAGTGGCAAGGTATTTCAATCTTTCCCTTAACTTGGGTATTCGGATGGGGCGTAGGCGTCTCTTCCTCCCCGGTTGTTGCCGCACCGGCTGCAACATTAGGTGGCGGGCCACCCTTCGATGCCGTGGAGGCATCCGGCGCTTTCTGCTGCGAACGCTCTGAGCCTTCGCTCAGAATCTTCATTACAGCAGGGGATTTGCCACCGGTCGTGGGACGATCGGTTTTGGAAGAAGAATTTGACCGGGGAGGGTCCTTTCTAGCAGCCTTCGCAGCCGGAGCCTTTTTCTAGATCCTCCCCTTGCCTTTTGAAAAGCTTGGAGAAGGATCGTGGCACACGTTTTGCAGAGTCCTGCAAATTGAAAAAGTTAAGTATACCCTACCGGCAAACTGCCTTTGTAAAAAATAAAAAAAATAATAAAAAAAAAAATAATACTAAGTCAGGCGGTCTTACCCCGCCTTTCTTGGACTCTTTAGCTGCAACGGCTGCTTTCTTGGAAATAGCAGCCTCCTTGCGCAGTAGCGCCGCTGACTTAGCAGGAGTTTTTGCCGGATCAACCATCTACAAGGCGTCGGCTGCATGAATAAAATAAATTTTAGAAGAAATTATGGAAAGTTTGTAAGGTAAAAATAAAATCACAAACATTCCGAATGCAAGTGGATCTACCCTTTGGAAATATGGGACTTAACCCACAGGCGGACAAGAAGCATTCGTCCTTGAAGTAGTCCGGGTTAGGGATCCAGTTTTTTGGAACTATTATATGAGTCCCATCCCCCATGGGCTCAGTAGTGTTTCAAAGAAACCCGGCTCTATTATTTGCTCCCGAGCCTTAGTAGATAGCTCCGGGAGAGGGCATTTCCTGCCCAGAAGAACCGGTTCCGTGTTGTACCGGCGTAGTGTCCGGTTGTGTCTCAGAGTTGGAGTAGAAATCAAATAAAACATATCTTTCCACCCGGACCATTTGGACACCTTGTCCAAACTCATCAAATACTAGGGCAAGGTGGAAAGAGTGTACCATGCCCCATGACCGCCTGGTGCCTGCTCAAGTAATGCATATGAGCGAAGGCGAAGAAGCTGGGAGCTATGTTCTGGAGCTCGTAGGCGGTAACTCAAAATGTTCACCCACGAGTTGGGGCTGAGCTGCCAAACTCCTAGATCATACCCCTTCAGGATTTTCCTAATCCCGGTATGGAGGGGGAACCAGAGGCCGACTTCTATGACCGCCTCGTAGCAGACAAAGTAGTGGTCTGCATTATCAATGTCATCGTCCCATGCCATTACTGTGTCAGCAGGCGGGGCGATAATATCCTACCTCTTTCCAAAGGGGTGCTTCTCTTTGAAAGCCCTAAAACCGCTCTTTAACAGGGCAATGTCACCCGGCAGCATTCTAATCCTTTTAGGGTTGGGGTTGTCAGCGACTTTAGGTGGCTGCTGATAGCCAGCCGCAAAGTTATCCTGGTCAGAGCCAGAAGTTTCGGCCCTTGACCTTTCACCGGCCTCATCATCGCCGGATCCATTAGAGGAGGCGGCTTCTTCACCGCCTTCCTCCCGTACACCTGAGCTCCCGAAAGTAGAGGGAGCCTCTTCATCAGCGCTCTCCTCCAAATCCTCATGTTCCCCATCCTGAACAACCTCATCGGCTGGCATTGCCATATTGCGCCGGCTCCTAGACCCTCTGGCCGTCTGTTTCATTCTGGCCATTGTGTCCTGCACAGACACAGAGAGGGAGGAATTGGGAGATGAGCACATCGATTCTGACAGTCCAGAAAGGCACCCCCTATTCTAAACTCAACCGTTCCGGGGGACCGGGTGAGTGTCCTAGGCAGTGCCGAGTGTTATGATTGAGAACTCATTTTTATTCCTAATTTATGTATACAGGCGGAGAAAGAATGTATACAAGTTGAAAAAGAGAAAAGTTAAAGATGGTGCAGGCGGTTACCTTACTTTAGCTCTGAAAAATCTGAAAACAGCTACAGACGGTGAAACGGGTATTGTAATGTTAGCACGCGGAAATTCGAAAAACTCTGACGCAGACGGAAGCAGAGAATCTCTCTCTAAAAAACTCTCTCTAAAAATCTCTCTTTCTCTCTCTAGAAAGTCAAAAGAAAATGAAGTGTGAGAAAAAAGGGGAGGTAAACTTCTATTTATAGAAGGTGAAAACGAGGGCATTCCCGTTTAAAATTTAAATTTTACTATCCGTTGTCACTGTTCACCTTTGATAGGTGGACACGTGTCACAGGCCCCACGTGACATCCACGTGACCCCTGCGAGGAGCAAATGTTTAGGGTAAAAATTACCCTAGACAGGTGTCTCTATAGGAGAAGGCCACGTGTCAAGACCAGGCTGACCCAAGTGGTCCCATAACCATCCGACATGTGGCTCCTTCAGAAGAATTTTGAAATGGTGGCCTTCAAGGGCCCAAATCCCTAGAAGCGCCGTAAAACGGCGCAGCCCACTAAAATCTAGGTCAAGTGACCTAGATAGGGGCACTCCTACCAATGACCCTATAAATAGGGAGATATTTCCCCATTTTGGGGACATTTTCAATCATTTATTACACCTACATTCTCTCTCATCAGAGAAACACCTGAGCTTGGAATCCAAGCAGATCCCCACCTAAATTTTCGTACTCTATTCTCTTTCAAGTTACTAACTTGATCTTCGGAGGTGGAGCTCCAACCACCCGGAGTCTCCGTTGTTTTGCAGGTACAACTCAGCCGGACTAATCTTTGTGACGTAACTCTCCCGAGGGACAAAAACACCCAAAAAAGTTGTAGTAAGTAATAATTTGATTAATCGAGGTATAGACATGCAAGTATAAGAAATCAACGGGACCTTCCTTCCTATGAAGTTTTTTTCTTTGCTACAGCTCAAAGAAATCATCGTTTTGGATGATGCGTTTGTAGCGATCCTTTTTTTAGTATTTACTAAAATGACACTTATTAGTTTTCATCTGCCAAACCGCATGCAAGACTCATGATAGTCTTTCAAGACATTATTGCCAAAGTCTTGCATGAGACATTTTTTGAGACTCCACTTCAGACTTGCGATAAAGTCACCCTTGATAACAAAGTGAGCTAACTTATAATAGGTTTCAAGTTCTAATTAATTTGGGTATGAGCACTATAGAGGTCAAATTGATGATAGTGAGACATTTTTTAATTGTAGTTAGTGGGTTGTGGGGACCATTACTTTTGTTATGGATTGGGGAACTTGGGGTCTATTTTTCTTTTTTAAATCATTTTCATAGTATACAAGAAAAAATGGGCTTATGAGAGAAATTGTATAAAATTGATAGGACCGTTTCTTTTTACAAGTGCATCGACTAAATAATGATGACCTTATAAGGGAGCGTATCAATAAAAGCAAGAGTCATTTGTTCTTAATTAGAAACTAATAAAGCTTAGTTAAGCTATCTAAATGGGCTTAAAAGCAAGATTTATTGTTGGTATGAATCTAGTTATTTTATTTATTTTTATATTTTTTATTAAAAACCTCGTAGTTTTCTCGTATTAGTGATTACTTTGTTTTATATAACATGTACATTTAAGGTTTCTAATCTTTTTCTAAATTATATAGCTATGAAGTGTGAAATTAATTAGTCTGCTTAACGATTAAAAAATTAGGGGCAGGTTGTTTATTTCAAGAATAGGTTGGACATATATATATATATATATATATATATATATATATATATATATATATGAGCAAGTTATAATGAGAACCAAGGCTAAAAAAGGAACTAGGAACTAATCTAGGCCCTTAGATCATGTTAATCGGAGGGCTCACATGCTTCCCGTTTCATTAATGACATTTTTGTAATATTTTAACTTTATAAAGTAATTTCCAATTTCATTTCTCAAAAGTAAATGAAAATTTAGTAAAAGTTAATGAAATCAGTCTTAAAGTAAATGAAATTGCCTTAAAAGTTACTACAATTGGAAAGCAACAAAATTATGAGAATGTCGTTAATGAGAGTGGGTGCAATGTGAGCCATTAGATGGAGTGCGATCAATGTCTAAATACATTAATAAATAATATTGGGTTAAAAATAATCTCAACTATTAGCGGTGGGTGCAAAATAATACGACCTTAGTTATTTGCTTTTAACGGTACTACCTTTTGTACTATATGTGAAAAATGGTACGCAAGCTATTGGAGAAGGTATCTCGAGAAATATTTAGTCCATATTTATTAGGAAAAATTGTAGACACCTAAAAATGTCTCCCCAAAACCAAACCCGTTGATGAACACCTTTCACCGCCATTATTGGTCGAGTTGAGTATTTAATCTTTGGAGTGCTTAAATTCATGTTCTATCCAATATATTTCATGAACCAATCCAATTTCTAGCTCATTTCCCTAAAACATAACCTATTTTCCACTTTTCGTGTCCACATCGCAAAACTGAGAGAAACTGATTTTATGGATATACAATTTTGATACAATTATTATTATTTTTGGATAGGCATTTAAATAAGATTTCCAACCATATATCATAAGCCCAATTCCGAGCTATAACGAAAAAGATATGAGCAAAACACTAAACTCGGCTTAAAAACAACACCGTTCTACTAAAACGGCCATATCATAAAATCTACATATCATTTTGACTTGATTCTAATTGGGTTGGAAATTAGACTTGATAAGCTTTCCAATGATATATTATATGCCTTATTCTGAGTTACGGATCAAAAGTTATGATTATTTTAAAAACGGGTAAAAAACTGAAATTACCGCGCAGCAGCAAAAATGCCGCGACGCGGCAAAAGCTGACGTGTCACGGGGCTGATTCCCGTGACACGGTGCCTATTTTTGTATTTCTGCACAATTTTCTCCCGTGTCATGGGATTTTGCACCGTGTCATGGTGCAATTTCCCGTGTCACGGTGCCCATTCCGTGACGCGGGGATATTCCATACTGCACCGTGACACGGCATACTGCACTGTGCCACGGTGAACAATGCCGTGTCACGGCATTTCTTCCCATGTCACGGTGCACATCCTGTGCCACGGGATTGCCCCGTGTTTTCTCCGCGTGTAACCTAATTATTTCCCGCGTCACTCAGTTTTTCCCCGTGTCACGAGATCTTCCCCCGTCTGACGGTGTCTGTCACCGTGTCACGGTGCTCTTTGCCGTGACACGGTATTATCTTTTTAGGGTTTTTTTATCTTTTTAGGGTTCCGCGTGTTCCCTCTGCTCATTTTCCCTATAAATAGGACCCCCCTTTCTGCAGTTCGGGGCATCAATAATCATTCTCTCTCACCTTACACCAAAAATCATTCTCTTCTCCCTCTTTAACCTAATTTCTAGCCTCCTTATTCTTCCATAATAATTCCCCTAAGCACTCCAAGGAGTCTATACTTAACCCGAGGTTCCGTCCTTAAACCAAGGCGTGAAAGGTACAAATAACCGAGGGTTTGGACCAAATCAATTCTACTTTTTATTTAATTTAATTTTCATTTACTTAATTTTTTTATTGAAATTACTAACAGTCTATTCATGATGTAGCAATTTAAAGGAACGTGCTGAATGTAAGTAATTAATTAAATTAATTACTCTTATTTTATTTTATATTGCTAGTATCATGATTAGGTTATTTTATATTTGATTTGACTAACACTATTATTGTTAAATTGCTTCTAATATTGATGTTATTCTATTATTATTTTGATCACCATATTGCATGTTTTAAAGGGAATATGTAATTGAAAATCAGGCCTAATAAGATAATTTGGACAACCGGTTTAGGTTCCTTTTTAATTTTGTTGCTTAATTCAAGTGATCACAAATATTTTAGAGTAATGTGTTGCATTAATATTAAACCAATTTAGCATAATAATAGTTTGGAGCAAATTGAATTTTTGTTTGTATGCCTTTGAGATCGCAGGAATCACTTTTCACTATAAGAATCGAGTAAAGGCCAATACGGGCAAATGTGACTCCATGACTCACTTCGTACCATCATCCCCGATCCTCCTTTCGTGGTTCCGAACCATATGGAGTAAGTAATCTCATGGATTATGAATGGGGTGTAACCTTCACGGGTCAATCGTTGTTGCCTTTGTTGTCCCTTATTCATGGTTGCCTTTTTATGATCTGTGAACGGTTTACAAGTTCCTTATAAACTTGTTGGCGGCTCCCTACTTTATTTGTCCCTAATCGTATTATGTCAATTCCCACTTCCTAAGAGTGCCAAGCATATTCACTACATGTTTAACGTAGGCGCACTTCGAACGACGCCTACAAAAATTAGAAAATAACACCACAAAAAACCCAAATTTTGATTATAACACCACAATAAAAAAAAAAAAACTTTTATTATAACACCACAAAAAAAATCCCAAAAATTGATTTCACCACAACTTAACGGTTTATTTTGGATGAAATTCTTTAATGGGGCCCTTGAAGACACATGTCAAGTAACTAGAGGTTTAAATAAATTAATAAAAAAAACCCAACCCATAACCCAGCCAGCCCACCGCCCCGCACCAGCCCCAGCTGCGACTGCCGCCAGCATCCCCTGCTCCTACACCGTCGAAAACCATCCCTTCAATCGCCGCTCCACCTCTTCTTCCCTTCCCCCTATCCAAAATCCACCCCAAGCTCTTTAAACTACTGCAAAACCTATACCAAACCGCGTGCGAAATCCACCACCATTTCTCAAAGCGCCGCAAAATCCACACCCATTTTGGCGAAATCAGCGGCCGAAATCGACCAATCGAGGGCTGTCATTGTCGATTTCGGCCGTTTTGAGGGTGGAAGGTAAGAAAAGATGTTTTTTGGGGGTTGATGTTATGATGGGTAGGTGGTGATTTGTGGTGGTTAAGAAGGGTTGGGGTGGTTTTTGGGGAGGGGGAAGAGGGGAAGGGAGGGTTTCACCGGTTTTTATAGGGGAAGGGGATGGCGGTGGCTTAGGTTAGGTTGTCGGCGCAGCTGGGGAAGGTGGTGCCGCGCGGTGGTGGGGCTGGCTGGGTTTAGGTTTTTTTCTTTTGTTTTTATTAATTTTTTTAAAAAAACCAATCGGCATTTGACACGTGTCTATTATGACCCTATTAACGGATTCCATCCAAAAATTCGTTACGAGGTGGTGAAATCAAAATTTTTAGTTTTTTTGTGGTGTTATAATAATTTTTTTTTATTGTGGTGTTATAATCAAAATTTAGGTTTTTTGTGGAGTTATTTTCTTATTTTTCCTATTTATTATTGTATTATTTTATACTACTAATTATTAATTTTTTTTCCAAAATACAAACTTCCTACATTTAAATTACAATAACACACTATTTTGACATGAAACACATTTTAAGAAAGATATTACACTTGATAAGCAGACAAATTAATCAACAAAATTTTACCACTAATAAAGTGTCATATTTAAAAAATAAAGAAAAAAGTGTTAAGTTACAACGATTAAAACTTGTAGCATAATTTTTCCACTTTGTTTACTAGCCTAATAAAGGGGTGATGTGTTATTAATTTAGGTAGGATGAAATTATTTTCATAAAATATATTTTGAAAATAAATACTTTAATATTAAAAAATAATATAATATTGAATATGAATATTCCTTAAAATTTTCTTCTTTAGTGGCCGTCGTACCATTTTGCACATATAGTACAAAAGGTTGTGCTGTTGGTAGCAAATAGTTGAGATTGTAATATTTTGCACACACCGTTGATAGTTGAAATTATTTTAAACCAATTTTCCTAGATAAAACATAAATTAAAGATTCTTTTAAAACAATCTAGGATTCTAGGTGTAGGTGTCAATCTTGCTCGTAAAGTAGGGTTTGGATAAGTCGGGTCGGGTCTAGTCTAGCTCATTTTTTTAGTCATATTATGTATTTATGTCATTGTGTTCATGCTGCATGCATACCAAAATTCAAGTCACTAGATTAAGTTCATTTTTTACCTTTATTAATAATTTTAGATAACATCTTAACATCCATCTTCATTGTGAATTTGTGACAAATATTCAAGCTTAATCAAAACAAACCTTATCAATCCCAAAAATGTCGGATTTGGAATGGTTTTTTTACACAAATTTCAAGCCTGACCCAACCCAACCCGATTTTAAAACAAAAGTTTGCCCCAACTTAACAATAGGTCTATTATAGACCTTGATCCATCTAAAGTAGGTGGACCATCACCAACCCAAATACAATACAAAACTCATTTTACGCGGCCCATACTCTTGATTTTCTTTCTTTCCACTCTAACAAAACTGACAAAAGATTCAATTATGAACATTTACTCTTACAATTGCTGAAAAACTTCTCTCTTCTCTATAAATTCGAGAATTGCCATGGAAAAAAAGTAAGAAACACATGTAGATCAAAGATAAATAAAATTTCTGAACCTAAATTTTTTTTAAATTTCTTAAAATTTGCAATTAACCGTTAATTAAATTTCTTCATTAGTTAATTTTTTGCAATTTGCGATTGTTCATATATTTTTAATAAATGTTCAAAATTTTCAATGTTCAGTTTGGATTTTTACTAAATGTTCAAAATTTGCAATCGTTCAGATTTTTTTACCAAATGTACAAAAGTATAGGCATGGTACATTGCAATTTTTTAGATATTTTTACTAAATGTTCAAAACTTTCGATGTTCAGTTCATTTTTTTTTATTACCAAATGTTCAAAATTTGCAATCGTTCAGATTTTTTTTTACTAAATGTTCAAAAGTACAGGTGTGCTACAATGCGATTGTTCAGATACTTTTACTAAATGTTCAAAATTTTTGATGTTCAGTTCAGATTTTTTTTATTAAATGTTCAAAATTTGCAATCGTTTAGATTTTTTTTACTAAATGTTCGAAAGTATAAGCGTGTACATTGCAATTGTTCAAATACTTTTACTAAATTTAATGTCTAGTTTAGATTTTTTTACTAAATGTTCAAAATTTGCAATCGTTCATATTTTTTTTACAAGATGTTCAAAAGTATAGGCGTGGTACATTACGATTGTTCAAATATTTTTACTAAATGTTCAAAATTTTCGATGTTCAGTTCAGATTTTTTTTACTAAATGTTCAAAATTTAGAATTGCTCATTTTTTTTACTAAATGTTCAAAAGTATAGACGTGGTACATTGTGATTGTTCAGATATTTTTACCAAATGTTCAAAATGTGTAATAGTTCAAATTTTTTACTAAATGTTCAAAATTTGCAATGTCCAATTTTTTTTTTACTAAATTAATCGATCATAATGGATTACGATTGAAATCGATCAGATTAGTTGCAACAAATTCAATTGATATTAAACAATAATTTCATCCATAAATTCATTGCAAAATCAAAAAATTAATTAATATTGATCACAATGAATTCATAATAACTAACCTGGATTGATCTCTTTAGGAATATCAACAATTTCCATCACGTTAAATGCAGAAAATCAATGGAAAAAATTAATGGAAAAAAATCAAATAATAGAGGAGAGAGAAAATAAGAATTTGAAAAAAAAAAATTAAAATCGAGATAGAAATAAAAAGAGATCAGATTTTTTTTTTTAAAAAAAAAGAGAGAGAGAGAGAGAGATTTTGTATAGAAGGAACAAAAAATTAACAAAAAAAAAAAAAAAGGAAGAAGAAGAAGATGTAAAAATGCAGGAAGAAGAATAAGTACAATTGAGTTGTGTTTTATTTGTATTGAGATGAATTAAAATAGATGGACCAGGTTTACACAAGAATTTGTACCAATTTAACCCTGCCCCCAGCCCGTGATAGCCTAACATATTATTACAGGAATCTCCAATAACTTTTTCAATCAAAGGCCAACAAAAATACCATAACATGTTCAACTTTCACTAAACCAAAAAAGTCGTCAAAAGTCGTGAAAACGAGTGAAAAAGATGGGGAAGAAAGCGAGAAGTTACCACCACATGTACTCTACTCTACACCATTATTTCTCTCTCCTTTCTCCTTCTTCTCATTGACGAACTCAACTACGCACCATTTCTACTCACTCGTCGACTGAAAATGGACTCCAAACCACCAATTCTTCTTCGGCTACTTACGCACCAACACCAGCAGTTCTTCTCTGCTGTTGAATCCGGTGATCTTCAATCATTACACCAAATTATCAACAAATTGGCTGAAGATGATGAACGAGCTTCAATTCCTGCTTTAATGGCGTTGCAAAATAGTTCTGGAGAAACTGCTTTGTTTATTGCTGCAATGAATAATTTGGTTGAGGTTTTTACTTATTTGGTTGCTTTTTGTGATGTGGGGGTTGCGATGATTAGGTCTAAGTCTGATTTCAATGCGTTTCATATTGCTTCTAAGCGTGGTCATTTAGGTATGTTTAATATTTTCTTTCTTAATTTTTGATTTGATTGGTTTTTGAATTTGGATGGTTTGATTTCAATTGTTCGATTTTATTTTTTATTGGGTTTATTTTGAGGTTGATTATTGAATGAATTTTGTTAGGTGTATAACTGTCAATTGCCGGAGCCTTTATTATACATCCGGATGTAACTAAAACTAGAATTAGAAAGCTTTAAGGTAGATTCTTGCAATCTTGCTCGTTTGCTCATTTTGAGAACGGCTTATTGACAAATGAGCAAGAAAATAGCCTTAGGTGTAACTAGTTTTAACTATGATCGGGGGTATAATTGCTCTTAGATTCCACTACTTTTTTATTAGGAGCGACTTGTTAACAAATGAGCAAGAAAATAGCTGTATAACTAATTTTAACTATGATCAGGGGTGTAATCGATCTTATAGTCACTAAATATATAAAACTCTAGTGCTAGTATTTGCATAATCCTCGGGCTTAGTTCTTTACATGCTCTTATATTAGGTCCTCTTGCTCCAACCCTTTTGCTCCTTTGAAGTATCCATCAACTTCTTTTAATGGAAAAAGAATATAGCTAAGGAGATACAATTACACTAATCATGACGGGGCATCACAAAACGGAACCTTAAAATTCTTTAAGTGCACACCATTTAGCTCCATTAAATATAATTATAAACCTTCATGAGACTTGTGTTTAGCATAACATGAGCATGAATGTCTTTTCTCTCATTGAAACTCACAATTTAAGCATTTTGAGGGGGAGATATAGGACACCTAAGCTGATGTGGAATTTTCAACAAAACAGTCCATTTTTAGATTTTGTTCACATTCCAAGGAACTTTTCTGATTTTTTGGGCCTTGATTTTTTGGGAGAAAATCAATGAAATACAAGAAAACACTACCTTTGGGTTAAATGCATTTCCTAAAATAGTATAAATTTGGGAATTTTTGACAAAATCACACATAGATTGGTGTAAATAATATTTAGTTAGTCTTATTATTTCCTTATTAAGCTTCAATTCTTATATGTAACACTTAGGCATGTCTATCATTTTCCAAAAATTAATACATTTTCACGAATCACAATGTTTAATGAATTGAAGGGTTACTATCTTAATCCACACAAAGTTAGACAAGGTTGAGATAATACCTAAGATTAATATTTCCACAAAGATGCATAAATGAATCCGGACCTTTTGTAGGTGAGGCACACGTTTACTTGCTTAAGAAGCCTAGCATTTGATCTTGAACTACATCAAGATCAAACCCATAAATTGTTTTCTTCTTTTAGTTTATTAAGTTTTATTTCTCTTTTCCACTGTGGGTTATAACTTATAACCAGGATGTTTAAGACACATAAAGTCCCTAGCTTGTCTCACAGTATTGTACATGATTCCAAGTATTTCTTATATGGAAAATTTGTCAAAAAAAAAAGTCAACTTTTGTCCGTTTAGCTCAAAATAAGTCAACCTTTTTAATATATCTTCCAAAATAAGTCATGACTTGTTGTTTTTAAGGGTAACCGGTTGTTCAGGTTAAGTATGTCACATAACATAAAATGATTGGTTAATTTTAATTTAATCAAAATTAAATGTTTGATTAAATTTTTTGATATTAATTTTTTACAAAAATTCTCCTCCTTCCGTCGCAGAACAAGCCCCCACCTAAACCCCACCGGCCACATCTAGCTCCCTCGTCGACCACCGTCAATCTCTTTCTCTCTTCAATTCCTTCCCACCATTGCCATCTGTACTCCTCGCCCATCTCTCTATTTCTTTTATGGGTTTCAGGTAGGTTGAATCGGGATGTAGGGTGGCTTTTTGTTGGTTAGGGGTTGGTTACGGTGATTAGGGGATGGGTTTGGGGTAACTATGGTGGTAATTCAGAGATTAATGTGGGTATTTGAGTTACGTATGGTGGTTTTTAGTTGGTTTTCGGCTATGTTACTCGGACTCGGGTACCCATGTCCGACACGGGTACGTATCCAAGTGTCCGACTCGGCTATTTTGTGACATTTTTTATGATTTTCAACTGAAATGAAGTGTCCATGTGTCATACCCATGTCCGAGGGTCAAGGGTCCGACACGGGTACTTGAGGTAAAATGAAGAGTCCGAGTAACATAGGTTTTCAGTGTGATTGATCTCGGCCAGTGAAGGCCGATGCTAAGAGAGGAGGCAGGGAAAGGGGTTGGCTGCCGTCAAGGATGAGGAAGAGATAGATAGGGGTTAGGGGTGGGGGACGGCTGGCGGTTGGAGGGGAGAGAGAAAAGCATCCGTGGGGGAGGTGGTCTGTGTTGTGATGGCTAGAGTGGAAGGGGGGGGGGGTTGAAGGGATGGCCTGTAGTGGTAGGTTTTTTTCTTAAAAAATTTAATAATTAATTAAAATAAATTATTTTCCAATAAAAAAAAGTGATAAAGGTTGTAGGTCATTTGACCTATTAAAAGAAAATATCCCTTAAAAGTTAACTTATTTTGAGTTAATCAAAAGATTGACTTGTTTTGAGCTAACCATGCAAAGGTTGACTTATTCTTAGCAAATTTTCCTTCTTATATTGTTATAATATTATTGTTTCAAATCTAGTGTTAGTTGGTTATTTTATAATATATATGTTACTTGATCAGATCTTTAACATTTTTCCTTATTATTTGTCAAGGAAAAAGTTTTAGACTTTTATATTGTATTTTAGTTGGGTTCATGATCTCTTCAAATTAATGATATGTGGAAAGTTCCAAGTCATTTATCCCAGAGAAGTATAGCTTTCCTGTTCAACAGGAACTCGTTTCCAGAATATATGATTTAAAATCTCTCTGGGAGCTGATCAATTTTGAATTCATGTACAAGTAATTAATGCTGAACCTGCCTTTTTTTTTTTTTTTTTGGTACTCAGAGATTGTGCGACAAATGCTGAACATCTGGCCTGAGCTTTGTATGTCATGTGATTCCTCGAATACATCTCCACTCTACTCGGCTGCTGTTCAGGATCAGCTGGAAGTGGTGAATGCCATATTGGACACAGATGACAGCGCAGCAAGAATTGTCAGGAAAAATGGGAAAACTGCTTTGCATAATGTTGCTAGATATGGTCGTCTTGATATGGTCAAAATACTTGTAGAAAGGGACCCTGGAATTGTCTCCATCAAAGATAAGAAGGGTCAAACAGCACTCCATATGGCTGCTAAAGGCCAAGATCCTGCAATTATAGAGGAGTTGCTGCTTGCTGATTGTTCAGTACTAAATGAACGTGACAAAAAGGGAAATACAGCTGTGCATATAGCAACAAGAAAATGCCGCTCTCAGGTTATGTTTTTTTTTTTTGAAGTGTTAATTCTTGAGGTTTAGATGATTAAGAGTATGCAAATTAATTTGTGGATGTTTTATATGTTCCTTCAACGTGTCCAACATACAACTGGTTGCACCTGGTTGCCCAGATTTTCTCATTTGCTCAAATGACTGGGGAGGGGGGGGGGGGTGGGGGAGAGAAAGTACAATCTGTTACTTATTATGTAGGCTTCTTTCCTCTGCATTTGACTTCACTCCGGTCCTCCCTAAACTTCTATGTTCATTTACCACATTGCTTTTGCTAAAACTGAGGAGCTTATTTGTCTGTGACTTTTTATGTAATTAAAACCCCCTTAAATCTTAATTTTGCACTAGGCACAATCAGGTACGAAAGCTGGCACCTTAGCTTTGCGAGGCTTAGAGACCTACAAAAGACACACACCTATGTGCTTTTTTCTAGGCTGTTTCCTGCGCCTTAAGCTGTATCAATTATATTGCTAACGTGTAAGATTATTCTTTTAAAAAAGCACTATGGAATTGTATGAAGGTTAGGTTTACTTAACTACTAGAGGAGAGAGAAACCTCATATTTCGTATACTTTTTTAGATTTATTTGATAGAATTTAATAAATTTTTGTTTGCAAGTGAAGTATGCCTCACCTACAAAGGGCATGCACTTTCTCTTTGCCTAGGCTCCAAGGATTTTTGTGCCTTGCATCTTTTATAACGAAACCTTATATTTCCCCCTTAAACACTCTCTTTAGG
Source organism: Chenopodium quinoa (assembly GCF_001683475.1). NCBI lineage: Eukaryota > Viridiplantae > Streptophyta > Magnoliopsida > Caryophyllales > Amaranthaceae > Chenopodium > Chenopodium quinoa. The sequence continues at coordinate 1,123,119 of NW_018745324.1, forward strand.
TTCTGTTCTCTACACCTATTTTCACTTATTTCAAGTTTCATATTTTCAAATAACGTAAGGGATAATAAGTTCAAATAATATTATACGAGGGCTAAGAAGTTTAGACAATATATAATAAGGGTTAATAAGTTTGGATAATTTAAGATAAGGGTTAATAAGTTCCAATAAGATCTAATAACATCTTAGGTAAGGTCTATAAAGGTCTAATAAGATAAGATAAGATAAGATAAATCAGAGTTTAAAGATAAGATTAAGTTTAATAAATAAGGATTAGTTAGATTAGATAATTATAGGAGTAATAAGATAAGATAATATTGGATAAGTCAAATTCAAGTAAAGAGAACAGTATCTTACTCTTGCATAAAATTGTGTCTAAATGATACGTAGTTTGTGAAATGAAGTTGTTATCTTTCCTAGTTCATGGAGGAAATGAAAAAAATGAGAAATTGGAGGGAAATGTGGAAGCTCTTCTCCAATTTAATGTTAACCGAAGGACATAAGGAGTGAGTTCATGGCAGTGAATAGTTAATTTGAAACCAAACATATATAATCTAGCCTTTTTTACCAGAAGCACCTTCCCATCAAACAATTCTTGTTTATTCTTTTGGTTACCAGTCCCACTTTTTAATTTTGAACACTTACCAACCTTGTCTGTTGTCCTTGTATCTACAGTTTATAAATTTCTCACTTGACTCTTGGATCCATACCCAAGTCCCAAAATCGTATTCAAGTATGATGATAAGTTTGTCTTGGAGTATAAATGGTGAAACATATATTTTAATACACTCTACATCCTAAAATATAGTGCTTGAATTTTATTTGGGTGTCCCAAAATGTCTAATCAATCTATTTTTATGTTACATAATATTACCCTGGTGCACCAACCCCCCCCCCCCCCCCTCCTTTTTTTTTAACATAAAATACCCCCTATATTGAAAGCTTCATTAATACTTTTGAGAAGGTTATACACTCACTCCACTTCTCTTAATTTCTATGAGACGAAGGGCACTATAGGTTTTGTAGGCTTTTTAGAATTTGTGCTTAGAGCCTCAAGAATACCGCTATATCTGATCAGTCTATTTAGGATCATTAGGTTTGCGATGATCCAAAATTATCCGGCATGTACTTTTTTATATGCTCCTTTACAAAACCTTGTCTATTTTTTACACAAACTCTGTAAATGGCCATCAAATTAGTGATTAGTCTACTTGGTGCACAAGGCCATAAATTGATGACAATTTCATTGCACTACGTGATCAATACCCCAATAGATGTAGTCCTAGGTAACAATCTATGAAACACAGAGATGCCATACAATTGAGTTCTAAAAATTCACCTGTTGTGGCCAAGGATCAGGAACCTGTGTGGGATAATTTGGATTTTACTTTTTCTTTGTGCCTTCATGTGAGGTTTTTGTGGGTAGGAGAGAGGGAAAGTGTGTGCGCATTATGTCTATTGCATACATGCAAGGGTGTGCACGTAGGGGTGTGCTGGTGGGTGGGAGTGTGTATCTAGGAATGCACATTTGTGTGTTTCACATACGTGCATCATTGTGTCTTTGGGTTGTGTTGGAGTGTGTGTACCAGGGCATGACATCTGTGTGTTTTGCAATGTGCTTTGTTGTGTCTGGGTGGGTTTACCTGTACATGGTAAAATTTTATTTTGGTCTTCACCTTTTTCCTTTGACTTCCAAGATTCTGTCTTCTGACTTCTTTATCTTGAGTCCTGGCATCTCAATTACATGCATGCGTGCACATGACTGCCATGTGAGATATCAGCATAAGTATTTGTATATTTCCTTAGTCGTCACTTTCTTGTCACAATAATTCTTGAGGTATTATTTTTATATGATATCTTTACCCCTTATTAGTCTCGAGCTTATCAAAGAGGAAACTTGTAAATATCATAGCCTGTAAATAAGAGGAAACTTATTTGATAACTCTTCTTTTAACTTATCAATGCCTTTCACTTGTACAGTGTGAGAGGATTTGAGTATGCAGCCATTCTCCAAACCTTGTGAAAAGCAAAGCTCTATTTGGCAATTGACTTCTATGAAATCAAGTATAGCACACTTCAAAAAACATTGTCTAAATATTGCTCATTCATATTGATAAATGCTTATTACTCCAGTAATCTGAAGTTGAGAATGAGACGTTGCCCAGTTTAGTTGCCATGTTCTCTTTTATGTTGAGGTTTGCTTTGTCATGTATATACAGTACCTCTTCCTCAGGAATTTAGTGACACATCCTTTAGTTCATATTTGTCATACTCGTATTAATTTTAGTTTCTGGAGTACTAATAGATTCTCTGTTACAGATAGCCTGCCTTCTCCTGAGCTACACATCTATTGAAGTCAATGCCATCAACAATCAGCAAGAAACAGCAATGGACATAGCGTCAAAGCTTCAATATGGAGAATCTGCATTAGTGATTCGGGAAGCCTTGATAGAGTCTGGTGGAATGTGTGCTAGGAATGTTGGTAAGATGGATGCAGCTATGGAACTGAAGAGGACTGTGAGTGACATAAAACATGAGGTGCAGTCACAACTTTTACAAAATGAGAAGACCAACAAAAGGGTTTTTGGCATTGCAAAAGAACTGAAAAAACTTCATAGAGAAGCTGTCCAAAACACGACCAATTCTGTTACAGTTGTAGCTGTGCTGTTTGCCTCTATTGCTTTCTTGGCAATATTTAATCTAAATGGCCAGTATATAACAACTGGACCAGATGCAGGGAAAGCCAACATTGCTGACACTGTTGCCTTTCGAATTTTCTGCCTTTTAAATGCAGCATCTCTTTTCATTTCTCTAGCTGTCGTCGTTATCCAAATTACTTTAGTAGCATGGGATACTCAAGCTCAAAAGCTAGTTGTCACTGTAACTAACAAGCTAATGTGGGCTGCCTGTCTTAGCACTTGTGGAGCTTTCTTGGCAATAGCTTTTGTGGTTGTAGGCGATGAAGGTTCATGGATGGCCATCACTGTGACGATACTGGGGACAATTGTGTTGATGGGGACTTTGGCTAGTATGTGCTACTTAGTGTTTCGACATCATTTCAAGATTTTTGGAAACGACTCACAGAGACGCATCAGAAGGGGAAGTGGAAGCAAATCATTTTCTTGGTCCTATTCCATCAATGTCTCTGACATTGACGAGTATAACTCCGACCATGAGAGAATTTATGCTCTATGATGTACAAAGTTACTTGCTCTTGGTGCTTCTCGTGTGTTACTTTTGTTGTTGCAATTGATAGGTTACTGACAGTAATCTGTAGATAATTAGATGTGTTTAGGTGGGTTTGATTGTTTTTATAGTGGCGTGTTTGGTGCTGGCTCTCGTGTTTCTACGTATTTGTTCCTGTTCACCTACATATGTGTGTTTCTACGTATTTGTTCCTGTTCACCTACATATGCATCTATATATTAATATTGTAAATTTTTCCTTATCTTTAGATAAACAAAAAAGTACATGTCAGTGTATATTGTATATTTTTAAGTCAGAAAAAATTGTAGGATATTTTTAAAAGGTTGTATCTTGCATACATACCTTTTTTAGACAAGGAAAAAGAGGAAACATTAGGAGACTCTTTTAGAGGGAAAATCCTAATACATGGGATACAAGAAAAGAAAATAAACCAAAATTGTTATAAGGTACAACCATACTATCACTAAATAAGTCACTAACATTAGCTATTATGTCGGTTGCTCGATTTGCTTCACGATAAATGTGTTGAATGCTCCGATTGTCAAAATTTGTTGAGAATAAAACGAATGCTAAATGTTTGCAATAATATGGCCAATCTTCTAGAAAATCTTGGTCTCAACCTACTTGAGTCCAACTTGGACTCTATCAAGGGTGAAAAAGTAATTTTAGGTAACCTATTCTGTTGGATAGTTAAAAAAAAGCCAGAGGTGTGGGCCCCTCATGCTCGGAACATGTTTTGAAATTCAAAATGTTAAAAAAAGTTGGTTTTAATAGAAAGAAAGAAATTCAAACAGAGGTGTGCTCAGAGGAGAGAGAAAGCAATTTTGTGTACTTTACTGATGAGAGAAAGAAATCAAAAGGAGCGAAGAGAGTCGAGACCAAGAATTCAAAGAAACGAAAAGACGACAGTGTGTTGAGTTTGCAATTTGGGTGTGTTACGCTTTCGGTTGGTTCAGACCTAGCGTTTTGGAACGATTTCTGGTAAGTTCTCTTATCCTTCTAATTGGAGATTTTGTTTTATTTTTTTATTTTTACTTAGAGGTTTGATCATGTTATAATTGAATGTATGGTTAAATTGTTATGTGATTTAAGCTTGCATATAACCGTGAAATTAGGATTTTTGGTCTATAATTGAAAATTTAGGGTTTTTTTATTTGTAAATTGTAGGAATTAGGTTTTTTTTTTTTTTTTTTTTTTTTTTTTTTTTTTTTTTTGTTTTGTTTTGTTTTTTTTATTTTTATTTTTTATTTTTTATTTTTTACATTGTATAATTTGTTCGAATTATGGTGTTTTGAAATGGAGTCATGGGTTCGATTCTCATGTACTGATAATTAGAATTAGGAATATGTGGCGTAATTAGGGTTTGTTGGTTGAGTAATTTCTGTTGAAATTACAGAAATTTTTGGTATGTGGTGTTGGTTGAGGGCCTGTTCACATTTACTGAAATGAGCTGAACTGAACTGATTGGAGCTGAACTAAATTGAAATGAACTGAATTGAACTATAATGATTGGAGCTAAACTGAATTGAATAGAGCTGAAATGAATAATTTGGGAGAGAAGAAAATTAGGAGCTGAGCTGAACTGAAGGGATTGGAGTTGAACTAAACTGATTGGATCTGAACTAAATTGAACTGAACTGAAATTAAGCTGAAGTAAACAGGCCTTCATGATTGTTGTTTGAAATGTGTGGTCGGATGTGGTTATCTGAATTCTTAAAATAATAAGCAAGTTGATTGTTTCTCTGATGTTGGTGGTGTTGTCTCTCTTAAGGATGCAAAGTTACCCAACACACCACTCTTAATTCTTCACTTCCTTTTTTATCTTCTTCTTCTTCTTCCTTTTCTTTCTCTATGTATTCTAGGAATTCTCCAACTTCTTCTATTTTCTCTAATGTGTTGGTGGTGTTGTCTCTTCTCTTAGTCTTGAGTTTTGTTTACTAACTACTGCTTTTGTTTTACTTTTCCTCCTTTTTTTTGGGGTTTGATCCCAACTTCTGTTATTATAATCCCTTGATAAATTCAATTTTTCTATTTACTTTTTAGGAGTTTGTTTTTACTTTGATTTATGAATTTTATTTATGGGTTATGTAATTTCTTGTTCAATTAATTCACGAAACAAGTTATACTAGATTTCATTTTGCTTTCTCCGATTTCCTTTGTTGTAATTTGAATCTTGCTGAATTTCATTCTTAGGGATTTAATTACAGCAAGAAACTACTATAAAGTTTTGACTTGTTTAGGTTAACCATTTGATATGTAACATGTTAAAGTTCCCAACTTTCGTTCTGTTAAAATTTTTAGAATACTATTACTTTTGTTGAAATTATATATAATTTATGTGAAAGATAAATTGGGAAGGTGAAAGATAAAATGGGGAAGGCTTTTTCAGATTGTGCATTTTAAGTGTAGTTGTCAAATGATGTTGTTTAGACTTAGTAGCAATCTTATTGTGGTGTTTGTTTATACCAAGAACAATGTTGATTATGGTACTTTCATATGCAGTGTTGGTATTGTTTTGATACCATTAGGTGGGTGATTGGTATTGTTTTGATTTCATATATATGGTTCAAAAGTATACCATTGTAGGCGTCGTTTGAAGTGCGCCTACGTTAAGCATGTTTTGAATATGCTTGGCACTCATAGGAATTGAGAATTGACATAATACGATTAGGAACAAGGAAAGTAGGGATCCGCCAACAAGTTTTTAAGGAACTTGTAAACGGTTCACGGATCATTTTAGGCAACCAAGAATAAGGGTACCGAAGGCAACAACGATTGACCCGTGAAGGTTACACCCCATTTATAATCCATGATATTACTAACTCCATATATATGGTTCGGAACCACGAAAGGAGGATCGGGGATGATGGTACGAAGTGAGTCATGGAGGGTCACATTCGCCCGTGTTGGCCTCTACTCGATTCGTATAGTGAAAAGTGATTCCTGTGATCTCAAAGGCATGCAAACCAAGATTCAATTTGCTCCAAAATATTATTAGGCTAAATTGGTTGAATATTAGTGCAACATATAATTCTAAAACTAGTGAGTAAGCCCGGGCGCTGCCCCAAGTTTCTACTATTGTAGACGTTCAATTGATGATAATTTTTTTAAAAAGCTTTTCAAAACAACAATTGTTGCTGTCAAACTAATATTGAGTTATTCTTTAAATATTTTTTTTATTAATTTTTAATTGAACCTTGTGACACTTATATGATTTTTTTTTTTCATTCAAATAACATAGTTAATATTGGCTTAGATGGTTTAATAGTTACATGTGTTATAAGAGGTGAGGGTTCGAAATCCCTTATCCTTATGTTTTTATATGGTAATGTTAGTTGCTTGAGCGACGTGGCATTGTTGGTAATGTTAGTTGCTTGAGCGACGTGGCATTGTTTGAGTGGTTGCTTGGGTGATGTGGCATTGTTTAAGTGATGATGTGGCGTCATGAGATATTGGGAAGATGACGTGGCGCAACAAAATAGGGACTATGTGGCACATCAACGTTCTTAGGAACGCCTTTTAATATATTAGTATAGATATCGTGATCACTTCATTAAACAACAAGATTAGAAAGGAATCTAAGCCAGTTGTCCAAATACCTTATTAGGCATGATTTTCAATTACATATTCCCTTTAAACATGCAATATGATGATCATAATAATAATAGAACAAACATTAATATTGGAAGCAATTTAACAATAATATCGTCAGTCAAATCAAATATAAAATAACTTAATTATGATACTAGCAATATTAAAAATAAAAATAATTAAGTAAGTGATTAATTACTCACTTTCTACGTTTTCTTGAATTGCTACATCATGAATAAACTGTTAGTAACTTCAATAAAAATAAGGATTTTTTGACTTTTGCTACATGGGAAACACCTCAATTTCAATTTTACTACCTATGAAAACATTTATTTTATTTTACTACCTAACTTTTGCACTTTTTTTAATTTTTGCTACCATTTAACGACTCTGTTACTGCAGATCTTAAGTGGGCCCCACTCACCTAACTAACCTCCCTGTTCTTTCTTCTCTCTCCTCGAACCTACCCTCTGCCATTTCATTTACTTTCTTTCTCACTCAATTCTCACTCAATTGAAGCGATTCAACGCTCCATAGTTACTCCATTGAAGCGTTTTTTTTTTTACTTCGATTCTTTCTCTCTCATATGTCAGATTTGTGACTTTTCTTTTTCATATCTTATCTGAATTTTGGAGCTTGAGCAAGGTTGCGTGGAAGGGTATTACTGGGACAGCGAAGCAAGGGATGGACGATTAGCTGGAGTGATTCATCATCACCATTGTTGGAAGATTCTTCTGACTTGGCATTTTATAAGGTACAAAGCCCTATTTACTTTAAGTGGTCCAAAAATGGTTGTACTTGTGCAATTACTTATGTAAATTGAGGTATATTTGGGGAAATCTGCAGTAAACCCTAATTTAGTGTGGTTTTGAATAAAGTATGCAATTTGACTATTTAATTGACTAATTTAATTGATGCATGCCTGCTTTTTAGATTAATTGTATTACTTTATGTGATGCTTGATTAGTTTATACAGTGCTGCAATTAGTTTTTGATTAGTGTATTTGTTTATTGGTTATATACTGTAGATTTAACACATGGCAGATGAGGATGATTTGTTGGTGATGTTGTTGATATTAAGCTTAGAATATTTGGGGGGTTTGTGTATAAAACTGGGTTCACTTATTGAAGAAGGGAAGTTCCTATGAGGTGGGTAACTGTTGGGTACTTAAGGTATTTGTGTGCTCAGGGGATAGTTGACATGGACTGGGAAGTTCCTAACATATATGTTCTGTGGTACAAAGAGAAGGGGAAGACATGGATGACTGGTAAAAGAAAGATAGAAACAGTTGAGGATGTTCAAGGTCTAGTAGAAGCTAAGCATAGGGATGGATATTTGGAGGTTTTTTGCACAGTATCAGATGACACTTCCCCTATTCAGGACCCACAAAGCACTGTTGTTGAAGATAAGAACCCCAAAGTAAATCCCACTTTAAACCAGCTGCAATCCTAATACACTTCAGCCCACACTGCTACTACATCAAACCCAACCCAAAAAAGGCCTAGACAAAGACAACAAACTGCAATTCCACAGCCCAGTTCACCTCAAACTCAAGATAACTCAAACACAAATGCACTTGTACTGAGAAGGAGCCCTAGACTAACTGTGATACCTAAAATAAAAGAAACACTGAAAAAGGGGTTGGTGAGGAGAAGCCCTAGGTTTTGTAGATCTCTTGACAAGGGGGAGGGTAAGCTGACAGAAGCAGCTGGCAGTTCTGGTTTGAGTGTGAAAGATCCAAGGGCAGGGAAGGGTAAGACTGGTTTAGGTAAAGGGAAGGGAAGTAAAGCAAGGAGGGCTTTGAGGTTGGATGATGAAGATGATGCATCAGGTTCTGGTTCCTCCAGCTCAGAGGAGTCTGATCTTGACATAGATTGGCAGGTTGGTGAAGAGGAGGGAGACAGTGATGTAGATGAGGCTGACAGGGCAGGTTCTCAAGAAATTTTAGGTGAGGTTAATAGGATTTTGGAGGTTGTCACATATAGGGAAGAAGAGAAAAAGGAGTCAGATTTGCAAAGGGAGGAAAAACTAAAGCAACTAGTAAAGGATATAGGTGGTGCAGAACCTGAACTGAAGGATGAGGGCTCTGAGTCAGATGAGCTTAGAAGTTTGAATGGTTCAGATGATGATGAAGATCAAAGCCCATGGTTTCATGCAGACACTGATTTCAAAAAGGCTATTGTGCTTGTGGACAAGCTGCAGTTCACTAACAGCACTGTTTTGAGGAGAACTTTAAGGACTCATGCAATAGAGAATAGGTATGAGTTTTACTTTTTGCACAATGGTGGTGACAGAATAACTACTTATTGTAAGAGGAGGTGTAATTGCAAGTGGAATGCAAAGAGGAGCAATCTGCCAGAGTGCAAGTGTGGGGTAAATGTGAAGAAGTGTCCATTTAAGGTGCTTGCAAGGAGGTTACCTAATAGCACTGCCTGGCAAATCAAGGAGTTGGTTGTGAAGCACAATTGCATGAGGAGTAAGATGAACTCTAAGGTGAATGCTGAGTACATTTGTGATAAGTATCTTGAAGAGTAGAGGCACAATCCAGATTGGAGAATCAAAAGTGTACAGGAAAGGGTTCTAAGTGACTTAGGAATTAGCATAAGTTATTCAAAGGGGTGGCTTGCCAGGGCTAGAGCAAAGCTGAAGATATATGGCTCAGCTACAGAGCAATATGCCAGGGTGTATGACTATGGAAAAGCTGTCATCAAGTACAGCCCTGGCTCAGGGGTGTGTGTAGTTGTTGATGGTGATCACAACAGCCCTGAGAGGACATTATTTATGAGAATGTACATCTGTCTTCAGCCACTGAGAAGTGGCTTCATTAAAGGCTGCAGACCACTCATAGGAGTTGATGGATGCCATCTCAAGGGAGCATATCCAGGTCAAATTCTTGTGGCAGTGGGCAAAGATGGAAATAACAACATCTACCCATTGGCTTGGGCAACAGTTGAGGTGGAGAATAAGGAGACATGGTGTTGGTTCTTGGGGTGCTTGAAAAAAGACCTTGGTGATGTGGCTGAAGGTGGTGATTGGACTTTCATGTCTGACAGGCAAAAGGTCATTTCTATCCTGTGCCTTATTTTTTTTTAATTTTTTTTTCTGTCTAAGTTTGTCTAATTTAATGAGTTTGATGTTGGTTGTAAATAAACAGGGCCTACTTGAAGCATTTGAGTTGGAAGTGCCTTTGGCTGAGAAGAGGTATTGTGTGAGGCACATCTGGGCCAACTTCAAACTTCAGTTCACAGGCTCCACCTTCAAGGAGCTGTTCTGGAATGCTGCAAGAGCTACTACAGCTGTGAGTATACTGCCTGTTTTTTTTGTGAATGCTTTGGTATTTTTTGGCTACTAATGCTTTGTATATGCTTTGTTTTTTTTGAATGCTGATACTTTGTGTCTGTTTTGTGTGTGTACTGTAGTTAGTTCAGTGAGTCATTAAATCCTTGTGGTTTTGTGTATTTGTTTTGCTAGATTGATTTTGAGATAGCCATGGAATCAATAAGGTTTCTTTCTGAGGATGCCTATGTCTACTTAGATAACATTCCTGCAAAGCATTGGTCTAGACACGCATTCCCAACTGTGTGCAAATCAAATATGCTACTAAATAATGTATGTGAGACATTCAATGCTATCATTAGAGAGGCTAGGGACAAGCCAATATTCACTCAAATGGAGTGGTTAAGAAGATATGTCATGAAAAGACACAATGACAAATGGGAGGCTGTGAAGCAAATTGAGGGGAAACTGATGCCCTATGTCACTAAAACTTTTGAGAGGATTGAGAGGGTTGCAAGGCACTGTATAGTGCAAGTCTCAAGGGGAGACTCATATGAGGTTGAGCTAAATGGTGATACAGTGCTTGTGGACTTAGGTAGGAGGAGTTGCACATGTTACCATTGGCAACTAACTGGGATACCATTTGTACATGGTTTTGCTTGCTTATTGGACAAGAGAGTTGATCCTGAAGACTATGTGGATCTGTATTACACAAGGCAAACATATGTGTATGCATATGAGGAACCAGTCAACCCCATGCCAGGCCCTAAGCATTGGGAGAAGCATGGATTTAAGGAACCTCTACCTCCAGCAATAAGAGTGATGCCTGGAAGGCCAAAGTCCAAGAAAAGGAAGCTGGAGAGAGGTGAGGGAGAGACTGAGAAGCCAGCAAAGTCCCAAAAACATCAGAAAAGTTGTAGTAACTGTGGCCAGCCTGGTCATTACTCCAAGACATGTAAGAATCCAGCTGTGCAGACACCTAAAGCTCGACCTGGCAAGCCAATTCTCAGTGATGAGTGGAACATTGAACAAAGAAGGAAGAAAGAGAAAAGGGCTGCAAGTAAGGTGTGTAATGCTATGACAATCCACCCTTAGTAATCTGGTGTTCTGGTCTTAATCTTACTTTTTTTTTCCTTTTCTGAAATTTAATTTTTTTTTTGGGTGTGTCACAGGTTGGTGCAACTCCTGGGCCTCACAGTATTGCCACCAAGAATCCCAAGAAACAACCTCCACAGAACTTACAGACAACCTCTCAGGATCAGGCAACCAGTCTTACCCAAGCTTCACAGGCATCAACAACAACAACCCTACCACAGCAGAAGACAACAAAGAAAGGAAAGGGGAAGAAAAAGATGACTTAGAGTCATACTTGTTGTTTATTTTTTTTTTTTTTTTTTTAAGGATTCTCCAAAACAATTTGGCTGTCAATTGTACTGTATTCTGTAGCAGCCAAGAAACCATGCTTATTTGGTTGTTACACTTTTGTGGAACTGTGCACACTTTTTCAGCAACTTATGTAAATGCTTGTTTTCTGCATATACTGCAATGATAACAAGCCTTTTGCGAACTATTATGTTATGCTAATCTTATGCTTATTGTGCAATGATGGCCAAATTTTTTGATAAACAAAAGCATATTAGCTTTAATCCATTCATAGTCATTGAAAATATATCAAATCTATGACATCACATTTATAGCTTAAGTTCATACATTCCTTCAAACATACTAGTACATTGTCACTCTAATACTTCACTACTCTAAACTCATTTGAATACAACTACAACAACAACAAACAGAAACAACAGACACATGACAATAGCTACTGCAGCTGTGCATCCACCAAGAGAGACTTGTTGCCCTTCCTTTTTGTACTCCCTTCTGTCACAGCTTAAAGCTTTGCACTATTAAATCTTCAAGTTTTGCTTGCAGAGTTTCTTGTCAAAAAGGAGTTGGTTGATTACGTCGCGTTGCCTACAATTACACCAAGTTTATCAATAATTATACCCTAATTACAGTCACACATCAATTTAAAACATCAATTTTAATCACTATTCTCCCAATTAAAAACCCCTAAATTAAACAAACAAGAACCCTAATTAACTCCAACAAACATTAAAGCAATTAACAAACAATACAAAGTCAAATTAGGGTTCAGTATCACTCACAAACACTACCAAAATCAATCAATTCACACAAATTATTCGAAAAAATCGCAATTCGAATTTCCCCTTAATCGCAATTCTAACTACTTAACTGGAAAAATTAAAGCTACTTACCTTGTTCTTCTGACGACAACCACCACTATTGATCAGCTGCCCTCACCAATTTAATCTAAACAAAAAATTTTTGGCTTCACACCTCAGTAATTTTCTCCCCTCAAGAATCGTTGTGTAAAATTTGAAGTTTGGAGCAATAAGGTTGACAAATTTCAACTGAATACATGGAGCATAGGAAAGAGCCGTTGGAGTGGGTCCCCTAAACGTCTACAGTAAAAGAAGTTAGCCTTGGTAGCAAAACTTAAAAAAAGTGCAAAAGTTAGGTAGTAAAATAAAATAAATGTTTTCATAGGTAGTAAAATTGAAATTGAGGTGTTTCCCAGGTAGCAAAAGTCAAAAAATCCTAAAAATAAATCAAATGAAAATTAAATTAAATTAAAAGTAGAGTTGATTTGGTCCAAACCCTCAGTTTTTTTATACCTTTCACGCCTTGATTTAAGTATAGTACTTCGGGTATTGTATGAACTCTTGGGAGTGCTTAGGGGAAGTATAACGAGAAAATAGGGAGGGTAGTGTTCAGGCTAAAGAGGAAGAAGATAATGATTTAATGATCAAGCTTGTTGATGATTGAAAAAGGGGAGATATGAGCTCTATTTATAAGGAAAAAGAAGGGTCGAAGAATCAAGAAAAGATAAGAATTCGAATTAGAATAATACTCTTGCGACATACAACATTTTTTGTGATTTTTGTTTTTATCATATCTTTTGATCCAGAAATCGGAACAAGATAAATAATATGTCGTTGGAAATCTGTTAAAGTCTTATTTTAACCTAATTCGAATCAGATTAAAATATTTTGTAGAATAAAAGATATGGCCGAAATAGTGAGACAGTGTCAGTTTTGGATAGAGTTTGGTATTTCATTCATATCTTTTCCATTATAGCTTGGAATTGATATTATAATATTTAATTGGAAAGATAATTTGAAGGGCTATCCAACCATATAATATTTGAATAAAAACTATGAGGCACAAAAATAATATCTGACTATCTTTGAACGTCTTTCAATTCGAATAGAAATAGGACTTTCAAAAAGTGGAGTTTTATTCAATTTCAAACTCTTTAATAATATGATTAATATCTTTTTAAAAAGGATAATTAAGATCTTTTAGAAACTTATAGAAGCTTCCAATTAATCCTAATTTTTTTAGGATTGGGATTAAATCTTTTGGACCCTCCACATGATCATTGGGTTGTAGGTAAGGTTGGCTTAGGTTCGGTTTGGGCTCATTTTAGTATTTTGGCCATAACTTATTCATTATAACTCGCATTTGGGCTTATAATATATCGTTGGAAATGCAAATTCTTATGTGCAACCTGGTCCATCTAGAATAGATGGACCACTTATTAAAATGCACCCATATATACAAATAAAAAGCAAAATTTCTTTTTACTTCTTCTTCTTCTTCTTCTTGCCATCTTTACTTTTTTTTTTGTTAATATTTTGTTTCCCTCTTTGCAGAATCTCTCTATCTTTTTTTTAATCTAATCTTTTTTTATTTCTTTCTCGATTTTAATTCATTCTTTTTTTTTTTCAAATTCTTATTTTTCTCCCTCCTTTGTTTTTTTTCCATTGACTTTTGCATTTAACGTGATGAAAATTGTTGATATTTCTGAAGAGATTAATCCAGGTTAGTTAATTATTATTAATTCATTGTGAGCAACATTAATTTATTTTTGATTTTGAGATGAATTTGTGGATGAATTTATTGTTTTAATATTTATTGAATTGTTAAAACTAATCTGATCGATTTCAATTCGTAATTCATATGATCGATTTTAATTCGTAATTCATTATGATCGATTAAGTGATATTTTTTATTGTTCTTATTAATTTGATCGATTAATTTAGTAAAAAATTCAAACGTCACAAATTTTGAACATTTAGTAAAAAAAATTTGAACAATTGCGAATTTTGAACATTTAGTAAATAAAATCCGACCTGGACATTGAAAATTTTGAACATTTAGAAAAAATATCTGAACAATCGCAATGTACCACGCCTATGCATTTGAACATTAAGTAAATAAAAAAAATCAACTATTGCAAATTTTGAACATTTAGTAAAATATATCCGAACTAAACATCTAAAATTTTAAACATTTAGTAAAAATATCTGAACAATCCCAATTTACCACGCCTATGCATTTGAACATTAAGTAAATAAAAAAAAATCAACTATTGCAAATTTTAAACATTTAGTAAAAAAAGATCCGAACTGAACATCGACAATTTTGAACATTTAGTAAAAATACTGCATCGCAATGTACCACACCTAAACTTTTGAACATTTAGTAAAAAAATTTGAACGATTGCAAATTTTGAACATTAAGTAAAAAATCCGAACATCGCAAATTTTGAACATTTAGTAAAAATATATGAATAATCTCAATGTATCACACCTTTACTTTTGAACATTTAGTAAAAAAATATGAACAATTGCAAATTTTGAACATTTATTAAAAAAATCCAAACATTGACAATTTTGAACATTTAGTAAAAACATATGAACAATCGCAATGTACCACTACACTCCTTGAAATCGATCGGATTAGCTTCAACAATTCATCATCATCACTACATGTAGAATAATTTGTCGAGTCTCTAAAAATTTCAGTGAAGATAGACAAATTACTACTCTTTACTCAAATTACTACTCTTAAATTTAATTGTATTTGTAAAAAACTTAAGAATTTTGCATAAATTTATGTACTTTGTACGAAATTTAAACGAATTTAAGTGTTGTTTACACAAATTACCTTTTTTCTGGAGAATTTTGTTGAGCATGAGCTTCCATGGTTGATTTTAGTTTTTTTAGGGAGAGAAAAAATAGAGAGATGAGAGAGAAGGGATATGTTGCCTTGAAGTGAAATGTTGCAGTTGTTTAGGTAAATCAAGTACGTGGGTTAGTATCTGATGTAATCATGTAGGCTGTTTTCAAGCGTGTTGGGCCTGGTCCAGCTATTGTAGCTGCACCAGGGTCCATAGTAGACTAATTGCGTTGGAAAGCTCTTTTCAAACCCCATCCAACTATTCAATCATTGGACTCAGATTATGGACCAAAATTAAACTAGAATAAACGTTTTTATAAAAAGGACACGAAATGAATTATTTTGGGTTTAAAGGCACGAAAAGAGGAAAATAAGTTATGGTTTGGGGAAATGGGCTATAATTGGGTTGGTTTATGAAATGGAAATATGTATTTAAGCACTCAAAGATTAAATACTCAACCCCGACCAATAATTGCGGTGAAAGGTTGTTCATCATCGGGTTTGGTTTTGAGGAGACATTTTTAGGTGTCTACAGAAGCCCCCACTTTGACTGAGTTTGTAGAAACGTCTGTTTTGAAAACGACAGTCAAAGTAGTCGATAGGGACGGAGAATGCTTTAACACGTTCTGCGATCCCAAATCACTTTGTATACGCCGATACCTGCAGAAAAATGTTAGTTCTACAGATAAAAGAGTAGAGGGATAGAATTCTTATCTGACACCAGTGTATCGGTGACAAATGAGTTTGGTAGCTTCCTATGCTTGAAGGAATCCACCGGATGACGTTTTGTTAAAATACTTTCCATGCCCGAGGAAAGTCGACTGACGAGTTTTGTAGCTTTCTATGCTTGAAGAAATCTACTGGATAGTACTTTCCATGCTTGAGGAAAGTCGACATATGAATTTGGCGGTTTTCTATGCTTGAAGAAATCCACCGATAATACTTTCCATGCTTGAGGAAAGTCGACAAATGATTTTGGCCGGTTTCTATTCTTGAAAAAATCCACCGGATGACACTTTCCATGCTTGAGGAAAGTCGACAGATGATTTTGGCGGTTTTCTATACTTGAAGAAATCCACTGATTAGGATAATTTCAATGCTTGAGGAAAGTCGATAGATGATATAATCACTGACTTCTTCGCTTTGAGAAGTGAAAACGACCGATAATTTTCCATGCTTGAGGAAAAACTTGTCTAATGAGATTGCAAGTCTCTATGTATCGAGAACCTTGCGCCATGAAATGATGGTGGTTCGATTGTCCTCGAATGTAGGCTGTAGGTGGTTTGCTTATCCCCGAACATGGGCTATAGTTGGTCCACTTGTCCCCGGACGTGGGCTGTAGTTGGTTCGCTTGTCCCCGAACGTTGGCTGTAAAAGGTTCACTTGTCTCTGAACGTGGGATGTAATTGGTTCGCTTGTCCCCAAACATGGGCTTTAGATGGTCTGCTTGTCCCCGAACGTGGGTTGTAGATGGTCCGCTTGTCCCCGGACATGGGCTGTAGTTGGTCCGCTTGTCCCCGGACGTGGGCTACAGATGGTCCGCTTGTCCTCGGACGTAGGCTGTAATTGAGACCTGCAAAATAAAATTTGCCAAGGGACTCATATAAACTATGATTGACTTGACCAACTGACTTGACCAAGTTTGACTTGACACGACATGACATGTATATAACGTGTGGTTGTGTGTGTATATGGTGTGTGTGTGTGTGCAAACACAAGCAACAGAAAGTGCAAAATCAAAAATTTTTCGTCATTTTTGTCCTGAGACGAGTGGAAGGCACCGACTTTCCCCAGAAAAAGAAAGACGTGAAAAATGAAGTTTTGTTTTCGAACTTCCCTCGATAAAAAATTTTGAAAAAGTTTTTGAACTTCCCCAAAAAAGACGAAAAAGGGAAGAAGTTTTGAACTTCCTCCTTAGGCAAGACGAAATGAATCGTATGGATTGAATTGTTTGTCTTGAAAATAATGTATGCATGATGAATGTTCTTAGGCTAGGAGGCTAAGGACAATTACATCATGTGACACGATAGATGAATGAACTTAGATCATGGAGCTAAGCATCATATATGGTTTAAAGAAGCGATCTTGAACGTCACTTAGGTCTAGAAGCTAAGCACGTATATAGATGAAGTAATTATTGCATAATGAACGTTGCTTAGGTCAAGGAGATAAGCACGATATGCTTTGTATGATTACAAATCATTGATATATAAATGTTGTTCGGCACATTATGCGATGGGTGAAACAATGAACATTTCTCAGGTCAGGTTGCTAAGCAAGTATACAATGTTTCTTCTAATGAATGTTGTCTTGAAAGATGATGAAACATGCACAGTGTTGAAACAAGATTTCATGATAAAATGTTCTTAAAGGGAAGGATGATATGGATATGGATGTGTGAGTGAAGTGTGTGAATGTGATACTAAGGCTAGCTGCAAGGGTTATGGTGATGGAAATATATGTGAGAAGAGTCAAAGATGATGAATCTTTAGGCTAGGTAAGCTAATGTGATGTAGGTTCAAGCCCCCATGTCTAGCTTTAAAAGGGTAGGGTTAAGAATTGTATATTCTTTGACTCGATCATGCATGGATATAAATATGAATGTGAATATGAATGTGGCCGCACCTCGATGTGAGGTGGCCTAGTATCCGTTAGGAATCAGGCCGAACGTAGCTCTAGCCGAACTTTGCACAAGTGTATGTACACCTCAAAGAGGTCTTTCAAGGGTTGGAATGTGGTTAAGTTGATGGTTTAGAGAAGAAAAGGGTACAAGTCTCAAGACTCGAGAGAATCCCCAAGATGTGTAATATTGAATTTGAAAATTTTGAATTTTGCAAGTTTATTTATATTCAACATTTTTTTTTTTGCTTTGATTTTTCTTTTCATTCTTTTGAATCAATGTGGGAAATCTCTGATCATGCAGTCCATCATTCACTTAGCATTCATGTTTCTCAGGCACGGTACCAAGCACTCGATGAGAGACGCAATTTGAGACGTGTTCATATCAAACACATTGGAACACTTGCCCTTAGACATTGTTTTATTGTTGCTTTGTTGTTTTTTTTACTTACTTTTGAATGTTACACAAATTACACACCTTCCGATCCCAGGGTTAAGTGAATGTGGGTTGAATAAATAAGGCCAATCGTTAGACGAAGCTTAAAGTGGTTAATGAAGAAATGGATATGTGATTGAATGGTTAATGGGGAATAAATGGGTTGCAAAGGTACCTCAAATCATTGGTATACCTTGTGTTCTGTTTGGCAATTGATTTTTTTTTTTGCTAATCACATGATCGAATGTAAGAAAGTGATGATCATTTATGAAGAAGGTAAGAAAAGTAACACATAGACACATGGATAAGGAGAACCTACGCTAGACTTTTTTAAGGAAGAGAGTTTAAAACAAAAGAAAAAGAAAACATAAAATCTTGGTGAGAAGCTTGCATCGTGCTTTGTCTTCATGGTTGTTTATGAGTTACTTCTTGCCTCCTGGTGAGGAAAAGAATTTGTTGTTGTTGATGCTTTGATTGGAAGGAAAGAAGGAAGGAAGGAGTGATGTTCCCCTTATTCTTCCAATTATCGCCTAGTGATTTTGTACTCAAGTACTGTGTAAGGATGAACTCACTTAATGCATTCAATCAATACTCGGATTGGAAAGGAAGAGTGTATGAAACAATTTTAAAATATGATGGAAAATACTCAACTCATTCCTATAACGACGAAAAACGACGCATGCATGGTCCTAGTATACGTTCATAAACAATATAGTGCATTACTCGAATACAAAGTGTGTGTAATGACTGAACATGTGTGATTAGGTTAGTTTGTTAAGACTTGTAGTATGATCGCATAGATAGACGTGAGGACGTTATGAAAAACAAAGAACCCAATGACCAAATAGCACGGAAGACTAAAAGACAAACTAACTTGATTAATTTTGTCCAATTTTAATGTTTATTCTATTTACTAGGTGAAAACGGTCAATTGGAAATCATTAATCGTATATAAGATCAACCACAATCAAAGACAAAGAACACGTGTTAAGGTTAGCACAAAATATCACAAGAAACTAGGAAGAGGTATAGAATTCTAGAAGAGTTAGGACTCATGGATATAAAAATTAAATAAATAATAATAAAAATCTAAAATCCTATGTTATACGAGTTAACACGGATTTAAGGACTTGGCTAAGACTAGCTTGACACAATTTTTTTTTTTTAAAATAAAAAATAAAAAAGGTAACGCTAAAAAGACACCTAAACTGGACAAGCTGTAGTATATCGGTTATAACTTTTGATATGTGACTCTAATTGGCACAAAATCAACTCCAAATAAAAGATAAAACTTGGGGATACAAATCCATAGGTTTCACGACACGTAAATCTTTCTAGAACTCTAGAGATGACCAAAACAAGTTGACTCTTGTGCAGTATACGAGAATAAAAATCCGGGTTGACTAAAAAAAAAACTATGACTCGACTACGTTAATTCGGCATCGTTCGAAGTGCGCCTACGTTAATCATGTTGTGAATATGCTTGGCACTCATAGGAATTGGGAATTGACATAATACAATTAGGGACAAGGAAAGTAGGGAGCCGCCAACAAGTTTTTAAGGAACTTGTAAACCGTTCACGGATCATTTAAGGCAACCACGAATAAGGGACAACGAAGGCAACAACGATTGACCCGTGAAGGTTACACCCCATTCATAATCCATGAGACTACTAACTCAATATGGTTCGAAAC
The DNA here is from genome assembly GCF_001683475.1 of Chenopodium quinoa. Classification (NCBI taxonomy): domain Eukaryota; kingdom Viridiplantae; phylum Streptophyta; class Magnoliopsida; order Caryophyllales; family Amaranthaceae; genus Chenopodium; species Chenopodium quinoa. Next base: position 1,142,986 of record NW_018745324.1, read on the forward strand.
CACGAAAGGAGGATCGGGGATGATGGTACGAAGTGATTCATGGAGTCATATTCGCCCGTATTGGCCTCTACTCGATTCTTATAGTGAAAAGTGATTCCTGTGATCTCAAAGGCAAGCAAACAGAGATTCAATTTGCTCCAAACCATTATTAGGCTAAATTGGTTGAATACTAATGCAAAATATAATTCTAAAATATCGTGATCACTTGATTAAACAACAAGATTAAAAAGGAACCTAAGCCGGTTGTCCAAATTATCTTATTAGGCATGATTTTCAATTACATATTCCCTTTAAACATGCAATATGGTGATCATAATAATAATAGAACAAACATTAATATTGGAATCAATTTAACAATAATATCGTTAGTCAAATCAAATATAAAATAACATAATAATGATACTAGCAATATTAAAAATAAGAGTAATTAAGTGATTAATTACTCACTTTTCGCGTTTCCTTGAATTGCTACATCATGAATAAACTGTTAGTAACTTCAATAAAAATAAATAAAATGAAAATTAAATTAAATTAAAAGTAGATTTGATTTGGTCCAAACAGTCAGTTAATTATACCTTTCACACCTTGGTTTTAAGTATAGTACTTCGGGTATTGTATGAACTCTTTGGAGTGCTTAAGGTAAGTAAAATGAGAAAATAGGGAGGCTACTGTTTAGACTAAAGAGGGAGAAGAGAATGATGTAATGATCAAGATTTTTGATGATTGAAAAAGGAGATATATGACCTCTATTTATAAGGAAAAAGAAGGGTTGAAGAATCAAGAAAAGATAAGAATTCGAATTGGAATAATACTCTTGCGAAAAACAACAGTTTTTGCGGTTTTTGTTTTTATTATATCTTTTGATCTGGAAATCGGAATAAGATAAATAATATGTCTTTGGAAATATGTTGAAGTCTAATTACTAAACAAATTAGAATTAGATTAAAATATTTTGTAGAATACAAGATATGGCCGAATTAGTGAGATGGTGTCAGTTTTGGATAGAGTTTGGTATTTCATTCATATCTTTTTCGTTATAGCTCGGAATTGATATTATAATATATCATTGGAAAGATAATTTCAAGGGATATCCAAACATATAAGATTTGGATAAAAAATATGAGGCACGAAAATAATATCTGACTATCTTTGAACGTCTTTCAATTCGAATAGAAATAGGACTTTAAAAAAGAGGAGTTTTATTCAATTTCAAACTCTTTAATCTTATCTTTTCAAAAAGGGTAATAAAGATCTTTTAGAAACTTATAGAAGCTTCCAATTAATCCTAATTAGTCTAGTAATGGGATTAAAGCTTTTGGACCCTCCACATGATCATTGGGTCGTAGGTAAGGTGGGCTTAGGTTCGGGTTGGGCTCAGTTTAGTATTTTGGCCATAATTTATTCATTATAACTCGGATTTGGGCTTATAATATATCGTTGGAAAGCTCTATTCAAGCCGCATCCAACTATTCAATCATTAGACTCTGATTATGGGTCAAAATTAAATTGGACTAAACGTTTTTTAAAAAAGGACACGAAATGAATTATTTTGGGTTTAAAGGCATGAAAAGAGGAAAATACGTTATGGTTTGGGGAAATGGGATAGGAATTGGGTTGGTTTATGAAATGGAAATATGTATTAAAGCACTCAAAGATTAAATGCTTAACCTGACCAATAATTGCGGTGAAAGGTTGTTCATCATCGGGTTTGGTTTTTGGGAGACATTTTTAGGTGTCTACAACCATATATATGTTTTCATGCATGTTTGTAGAATTTGTGTGGTATGTTTTTTATTATAAGTTTCTGTATGGAAGATTGAATCTGTTGTATACCATATTTTTATTTTGTAAATTCTGCTATTTTTCGTTAAGTTAATATGATTAATTATTTTGGTATTGTTTCAGTTTCAATATATACACACACACATACATACATACATACATACATACATACATACATACATACATACATACATACATACATATATATATATATATATATATATATATATATATATATATATATATATATATATATATATATATATATATATATATATATATGGCAGGGTTTTTTTGTATGTTAATGTGATATGCATTGTTTTTCAATTTCTCTATTTGATGAGGACGTTGTTTTTTCCTTTGTGTTAATTATGGTGTTAGAGAGGTATATTGATTCCTCAATAAGCTGCAGACGTAATTGGTGGGTGAGTGATTTGCAATGAAGTTGTTCAGTGAGTTTTTTTTTTTAGATTGTCTTTCGTCCTTATTTTATACATATGATTAGGTGTGGTACTTCTATTGGTTTCTAAGATATTGTGTCAATGAATTTGAATTGTAACAACAATTGCAGGGTAGCTTAAAAAAATCATGAGGAATGTATTGATAGGAATTGAGTTCTTCGAACACGTGTATTATTCCGATAGAGGGTTCGTAATTATGAGAAATCGAATTATTTAGTGAGTTTAAGTGATAGGAATGCCTAGATGGAGGCCGCTTCCGATCATTAATATTAATGTACAATTAATGTTACAGCATAATCTTGACTGAACCCTACAGGTCACCCCCAATCAAGTAGCCAATTCGTGACGACTAATTAATTCGAAAGGAATTAATGAATCATTAGAGTATTATGAGCAAAGACGTCGGATATCAATCTAGGATCATCGAAACCGAGCTTCTTAATTCGATTCGGATTTATGAAACGACACGACGATAAAATCAAGCACTCTACAAGCAATCTACCGAGTGTTAGGGGGATGGCTGCTAATACGGGTGCTGACCTAGTCAAGGCCGCCAGCAACGCTGGCTGGTGCAGGGCATTGCATGCTAGCACACCAGCATTGCTAACAAACTAGCAGCCCAACAACATGCTAGACCTGAAGGAGTTATGTCTTCGATAAGTGCAATTACTAGATATATACCAAGGATCACAATTATGGAGATAATTAGTTCATTCTATAGGGTCGTCAATGTTTGGTGCTAGATATGACAATTGATCTTTAGGCTTGTTAAATGGTCCAAATCCTTATAGAATGGATCTTGTTTTGGGTGTTTTTTGTCCGTCGGAAGAGTTACAGCTCAGAGACTGGTTGCGCCCGGCCTGTACCTGCAAAACAACGCAGACTCTGGGTGGTTGGAGCTCCGCCTCCGACGATCAAGTTAGTACTTGAAGGAAAATGGGAGAAAGTGCAGAAAAAGAGGTGAGATCTTCTCAGATTCCGAGATCAGGTGATTCTCTAATGTAAGAGAATGTAGGGTATGCTGTAATAATTGTAGATGCCCCAAAAATGGGAAATTTCTCCCGATTTATAGGGTCATTGGGAAATGTGCCCTTGATTAGGTCACTCTGACCTAACCATTCTAGGCTGCGCTAAATTACGGCTTTCTCGAGATTTGGGCCATTGAAGGCCGTCTTTTTTTCCCAAGTTCTAGGAAGGACATGTTTCAAATGGAGAATGTTCCAATTCGGACCAACCAGGGTATGACACGTGTCGAGGTTTGATTGGACCACGTGACATGGGTAAAATTACCCAAAACATTTGCCCCTGACATATGTGACGTGGCGCGCCACGTGGCATCTGTGACACATATTACTCCACCATAGGTGGCGAATTTGTGAAAATTTTAACTTTTCACATTCCGGGGAAATTACGAAATTATCCCAAATTTACCCCTCTATAAATACTAACTTTACCCCCCTAGTTTTGGACGTTTCCAAAACATTCTAGAGAGTTAAAGTCAGAGTTAGAGAGAGAGCCTACCTTCCGTCTGTGTGTGTGAACAGAAATTTGGTATTTTTCCCGCCTGCATCAGCCGGTTCTCAACCGCCTGTGCCCCAAGCAAGTAAGATCAACTTCAGCAGCGACTCAGTCGGACATCGCCGTTTTCCGCCTTTTAGAGACAAACGTAAGGTACCGCCTCTACCCCTTTCATCTCGTTTCATTTGCTTCAATTCATTCAATAAATGGACTCATCACCAACACACACGGCACAACCAAGGTCAGTAGTCATCCGATCACCTAGGACGGATGAGTCTAGGATTGGGAGTGCCGACTCGGGGCGCATGGAGAAATTTTATACTCCTCAACCGACCATCTATGTGTCTGTGAAGGACACGATGGCTAGAACCAAACAGATAGCCACCAGACGGCGTCGGAGAGATAGTTCTTTGGAAGTGTCGTCCAATGAGATAACCCCGGTTGAGGGGTCTTAGGGCAATGAAAGCTCTGGGGTGTATTCCCCATCTGGGATCCCTAGAACCCCCAACGATATAGTATTATATGCGGGTAGAGACGGTGAGGGGGCCGACTCCCAAATGGAAGTCGATCAAGCAGACCCTGGACACATAGACGGGGAAGAGTCCACCTCAAGGTCATCCGGTGACGAGAGAGACGGCGAAGACTCCGCCTTAGGGTCTAGCTTTGAGGACGATAGTGACACCCCCTCTCCCCGCTTGAGGATAGCGAGGTTAAGGAGATAAAAAAGTGGGAAGATAAAGATGATCCCTTTAATATTCACGTGTTCGCTACAGACTGACAGATTATGTTAAGCGATATTGAGGGCTTTGTAAAGAAACGACCCCTTTGAAAAGGTTATACCATTCGGGTTCCGCTGTGATGGGCACCATCTCTTGGGAGGATGACCAGGAAAATACCGATGCTTACTTTGGATGCTACGAGGCGGCGTTCCTTGCAGGCCTCCGCTTCCCGCTTCACCATGAGGTGAGGGCCATTCTTAGGGCTTATGGCCTAGGAGTCTGGCAGCTCTCCCCAAACTCATGGGCCAACATTCTTGGGTATGTTGCCGCCTGTAAGATGCAAAATTTGAACCCAAGATGACACGCTTTTACTCATATGCATTATATGAGTCCTAACCTAGGCGGCAGGAGGGCGTGGTACACTCTGACCACCCTTCCTAAATATCAGATGACATTGGACAAGGTATCCAAGTATGACGGTTGTAAGACACGTTTTTATTTGCTGTCTGCCCCAACCCAGCGAGAGAACAGGAAGCTACGCTGGTATAATAAGAAACCCGACCTTCTAGGTCGCAAATGTGCCCTCCCCAATATACCGGGAAATGACTACGATGCGATCATGGAAACCAAGTTTTTTAAGCTCCATACGGAGACTCTCTCAACCGGGGATGTAATCAAAGTCCCTAATAATTAGATGAGGCGTTCTTGTCCGCCTGCGGGCTCAGCACCCTGATTCCAAAATATACATTTGACAGGCATCCGGTTTAATGCCGCTTGCACTTCTACTATTTAGTCATAATTTTGTATTTATTGTGTTTGTTATTTTTTGCAGAAGATGCTTTAAATATGGTGGCTGAGGAAAAGACCCCCAAACGGTCCTCTGCACAGATCAGAAGAGACCTGGCGGAGGCTAAGGCTGCCAAACTGAGGGCAGAGGTAAATGCCTTTTCCTTAGCCTAACTTTTTATCAGGCGCAACCGGATGCTTAACTAGTACTTTTATGTTTCAGGGTGGAGAAATTCCCAAGTCCTTCACCAAAAACCTCTTCAAATGGGGCCTGAAGGAGACCGCCTCCACTCTAGTCAAACCTGCTAAGTCTGCAAAAGAGACTTTAGGTAAGACGGGCCCTGAGGGGTCTTCTGGGAAGCACCGCCTCCGTATCGGGGGGAGAAACACTATTGTAGGAGGCTTCGGAGTGGGCTTTGACTCGGTCCCATCCGGCCTTTCTACGCCTGTGGGTGGAGCAAACCCACAAGCTCCTAAAGGTAAATTCAAACCCTTCGAATCCCCGCCTGAGCTGGGCTGGCTGTTGCAAGTGAAATCTCACTCTCAACAAACTTCTTCATGAGACAGCCGGTATCAATTTGGTGCCACCTATATAGTTCACTCACCTTTGACATATGGTGCAGATCCATCCCCGCGATGGCCGAATGTCCAGGCACATGCCCGGGCCATGCTGGCGGCGGTGCACAAGAAGGAGAAGGATGCTATCCCTAGCATCGAGACGTTCAATGTTGAACGGATCCTGGCTCTCTTGTCTGAGGTACACTTAATTCATTTTTTCTACAATTAAGCATAAAGTATCCCGGATGATTGACACCGTTTGTGTTTACAGACCATGCTTAGGGTTGAGGGACTCAAGCTGCAATATGCTCGGAAGAGGGAGGAGGTAAAAAGAGTCATTAGATCAATTAGGGATTCACAAGATGTTGCTAAATATGAGTGTAAAATTAGTGAACTTTAATCTAAAGCCATATTGATGCAGCAGGCGGAGGAGGTTAGGGGTCTCAAGCAGGCTCTGGATGAGGTAAAGGAGAAGGCCACCACGGTTGAGTCCAAACTTAAGAAGGCAAAGGAAGACCTCCAAACCTTGCAGGGTCTCTCCCAAGAGAATACTAACCTCAAGGTGGAGGTTGAGAAGCTGAAACAGGATGCGGAGCAGGTCCAAAAGAATCTCAAGGTGACCATTGAGGCGGAGCAGGAGCGCGTGATCTCTGAAAATAATGAGGACGCTGACACCCGGATGAAGATCGCCTGCGCTGCCCTTTACCCCAATCAAGAATACCGCATGTGGGCTCTGGCTTTCCAATATTCTGAAACCGTAGTTTATTTATGAGAGAAGGGTGAGCCGGAGCCCGAGTCATTCGCCGCCTGGGCGAACCAAAAATTGGAGGAGCCTGCTAAGGAACTTCATGGGGAAGGAGAGACCATAGATGTCCAATACGATGAGGAGAACCCCAAGGAGAGCTAGGCGACTACAAACCAGGGAGTCCAGCACCCGGAGAACCAGGCGGCCCAACCTCATTCTTAATGTTTTCCGCGGCAGTATGCCAAGCGTTTGGATTTTTAGAACTTTCCGGCCTGCGTGCCGAGTATCTTTGTTTCTACCGACTATGGAGTCGGTAACAATTTTATTTCTCTCTTCCCGGATGTTTATCCGGTTAACAATATTTATCCGGCTTTTTGCTGGTTTTGAATGAAATTATGCCGACTAAGTCGGCTTGATGAAATTTTATTTTGTTTCCATTTATGCATGTATATTCTATAATTTTAATTTTGAAATTTTTGCCTATCTTTTTAAAGCATGCGACAATTCAGACAGTAAGCATACGACAATTCAGACAATAAGCATACGGCAATTCAAACAGTATACCGGCTACTATTGCCCCTGGAAGCTGTATGATTGGTTTCAGTACTTGTATGATTGATTGACTTTGAAATGTTTGATACTTTAAAGAGTATGGAATGTATCTAAGTCAATAAATCACGGTATTGATTGCCCTAAACCAAGTACACAACCGTCAACGTCAACCATTTTACCCAATCCGGGCATTCTCATAATTTCTTTGTGAGACAGGCGGGTAATTGCTGCCTGGCAGCCAATGGGACAAGGGACATATAGTCCCCCTGTCTGATGGATCCCAGACAACTTAATGGTCGTCAGGGGTACCTGCAATCCATTTCATCTTAATCTCTAGCCCCATTGGGGTAGCTGGTACAATTTCGTTAAATAGTCTAACAGAGAACTTCTGTAATTCACCGGCTGATGTCACTTGACATCCGGTTTTAAACTTAATCATTATTTTAGACTACTTTGGTCAGACAACTATGAGTTGACCGATTTGGCCGTTCAATTTTTGTCGTCTGTGTATGTTGGTAGAGCAAACGATAGAATGCCCTCTGCGACGATAACACCCTGAGAGGCGTCGCCGGACGCCATACTCAAATAGGAGCAGAAGAATTTATAAAAACAATATTTCATCTGGCCATTGGCCTCATTTTTAATTTTAATTTTAGCCACTAAGTCTTTTGACTAGGTTTAATTTCATATTTAAAGGTCCGCCCAGACAGAGATCCGACTTAAATATCGTGTTAGCCGCTAAGTTGTAACCTAGCTGATTCGATTTGTTGTCAGTCTGTATTTTCAACAGACGGTAACTTGGATTGCATATGTATATATACAAAGCAATTAAATCAATATTGAAAACAAAAATAGAAACTTTTTCATTGATGGGCTTTTTATTTACAAATACAAGCCTTAGAAGTAGTACTTTTTCAAGTTATCTACATTCCAAGTTCTAGGCAGCTGCCTTCCGTCTGGAGTTTCCAGGCGGTAGGTGCCGTTTCTTACTTCTTCATATATCTGGTAGGGACCTTCCCAATTAGGAGTTAGCTTTCCTTGCTCATTGGCCCTACCGGTTGCCTCCATTTTTCGTGACACAAAGTCCCTAACTTTCAAGGGTCGTTTGTGTACTCTCTTGTTGTAAACACGAGTCATTCTCAGACGGTAAATCTCATGACGCAAGGCAGCATTGCCCCTGCGCTCCGGGAGTTAGTCCAATGCCAGCCGCATGGCCTCCCAATTTGCCTCTTCATCATATAGCATGACTCTTAAAGTCGGCTCATAATGCTCGACGGGCAAGACGGCTTCGGCACCATAAACCATGAGGAATAGAGTTTCACCGGTTGCCCCTTTTTCAGTTGTCCGAATGGCCCATAGGACATGAATTAACTCTTCATCCCACAAACCACCAGCTCTTTCAATTTTCTTCTTAATACCGTCTGAGATGAGTTTGTTGAACGCATCAACGTGGCCGTTTTCTTGGGGTTGGCCGAATGACGCAAAATAGTGTGAGATCCCTTGATCTCCCAACCAAGTTTTGTGCCGAGGCGTCTCAAATTGTGGTCCATTATCAAATACCATAGACATAGGTACCCCGAACCGGGTGATAATGTTCTTCCATATGAAGGAGATGACATCTTTTGTTTTGATGCCTTTGACCGCCTTCGCTTCCACCCACTTGGTGAAATAGTCCACAGCCACAAGAAAATAGCGTTTTTTGCCTGATGTAGGAGTATACGGACCTAGCATGTCCATGCCTCATTTAGCAAACGGGACTGGGCTGTGGATTGTTGTCAGATTAGTAGCCGCGCGTTGGATGAGCTTGCCAAATCTTTTAAAATTGTCACACTTTTTAACAAATTCCATAGCATCTGACTCCAGAGTGGGCTAGAAATAATGTCTCCTGGCTCTGACGGCTAGGTATCTGCCGCCTAAGTGGGAGGTGCAGTATCCCGCATGCAACTCTTCGAGAACTTCTTTCCCCTTTTCCGGGGTAACACACTTCAGTAAGGGCTTTAGAAAACCCGCCTTGAAGAGCTCTCCTTCTCTTATCTCAAAGTTTGCTACACGCTTTTTCAGCACGGCTGCATCCTGGGGTGAATTGGGAAGCGTGCCGTCTGTGAGATACGCCCAGATGCCATCCATCCAAGTAGCACTTCGGTTTAGAATTCCAATGGGCTCGTCATCAGATATGCTTCACTTTTCTATTATTTCCCAAAAGACTGAACGAGGCGTATCACAAGAGGCGGAGGATGCCAATTTTGACAGAGCATCCGCCTGATTGTTCTTGGACCGGGGCACTTGACTTAGATTAAATTCTTCAAGTGTCCCCGCTTCAGCGTTGACCGCCTGAAGATACTTGATCATAGCCGAATTGGTGGCTTCAAACTCACCATTGTATTGGCTAACGTCAAACTGAGAGTCTGAGCAAGCGTCAATTTTTGTTGCCCCTACCGCCTTACACATGCGGATCCGGCCAGCAGGGCTTCATATTCCGCCTCGTTGTTTGAGGCCTGAAACTTGAAGTGTAGTGCATACTCATATTTGTCTCCTTTAGGGGATTCACAGATTATGCCTACACCACATCCGTTCACAATAGAGCTCCCGTCTACATGCACCTTCCAAACCTGATCAAGGTTATCCGGAGTAACCAGCCTTGTCATTTAGACAATGAAGTCGACAAACGCCTGACCCTTCACTGCCTTTCTTGGTTCGTAGGTGATTTCAATACTTTGCATTTCAATAGCCCATTTGAGCATTCTTCCGGGTGAGTCTAGGGTTGTCATTGGCCGCTTGAGAGGCTGATCTGTGTAGATCACCACCGGATGTGCCAAGAAGTATGGTTTCCACTTCTTAACAACCATGTAAATAGCAAGGCCAAAATTTTCAACCATGGGGTACCAGAGTTCGGCATTTCTGAGTACATGGCTAATGGAATAGACCGGAAGCTGATTGCTATCTCTCTCAGCAAGGAGAACAGCACTGAGGGCATGATCTGAGACGGCTAGGTACATGGAAAACGTCTCCTTTGGTAGAGGGATAACAAGCCTTGGCGAGGAGTGAAAATGCTCTTTTAATTTCTAAAAGGCCGCTTCAGCATCATCCCCCCATTCAAATTTAGTCTTCTTCTTGATTACCTGGAAGAAGTAAAGGCATTTGTCACCTGACCGGCTGAGGAATCTCCCAAGCACAGCTAGGAAACCGGTAAGCCTTTAGGCTTCCTTGACAGTGCGGGGTGACTTCATGTCAATTACCGCCTGTATCTTCTCGGGGTTAGCCTCTATCCCCTTTGATCAATCAAAAATCCGAGAAACTTCCCAGACTCAAAACAAAAACACACTTTTTGGGATTTAACATGACCTTATGCTGCCTGAGTGTGGTTAAGATTTCTAGGAGATCACCAAGGTGATCCGTTTGTAGCTTGGATTTGACTATCATGTCATCAATATACGCCTCTACAATCCTCCCAATCTGATTAACGAAGATTGTATTAATCATCCGTTGGAAAGTAGCTGGCACATTCTTCAATCCAAATGGCATCACAGTATAGCAGAATAACCCCTAATCAGTGACGAAGGCCGTCTTCTATTGATCTTTTTTCCACAGGGGTATCTGATGGAAACCGGAGTAGGCATCCATAAAACTCATCAAGGCATACTCGGCTGTAGAGTCAACCAGTCTGTCGATCCTTGGGAGCGGATAACCGTCCTTTGGACATGCCTTGTTAAGATCTGTGTAATCAACACACATATGCCAGGTACCATTCGGCTTCTTTACAAGCACAACATTTACAACCCAGTGGGGAAAGTTACATGGCCAAATGAACCCAGCGTCCAATAACTTTTTTACTTCGACAGCTGCTGCTTGAATTCTCTCCTCGCTGTGGTTTCTTTTCTTTTTCCGGATGGGCTTCTTTTTTGGATCCACGACGAGTTTGTGGACTGCGAGATCTGTGCTGGTGCCTGACATCTCCTCCACTTCAAAGGCGAAGATGTCTTTGAATTCTTTCAGTAAATGGTGCAAGTCTGCACCCGACCTTTCAAAAGCAGTCGTCCCCACCTTAACCGTCAGCTCTAGACGGCTGTTGTCTAGAGGGATATCTATGTGCTCACCAGCCGGCTAGGGACGGAGATCATCTGACCGTTCACCGGTTAGTGATTGTTATTTCTTTTCACCTCCATCAGCTTTTCAGTTTTTCTTTTATTTGCGGCTGCTGGAGGGGGTGAATTAGGGTCCTTGATATCTTCAAGGTCTATTGGCTCCTTCAGCTGACCGGCTGCAGAAGCAGTCGGCTTGACGTCGAAGAGATAGCATTCTCTTGCTGTCTTCTGATCCCCGTTGAGGGAGTCGATAGAGCCATCACCCCTTTCATACTTAAGAAGCATGAGAGCTGGGATGATGACGGCCTTGCACTCATTCAGAGTGGGCCGGCCAAGAATGATGTTGTAGGCGTTCAGCTCTTTAACCACCAAGAACCGGATGACCATGTGCTACCCTTGTCCCTTCTCCCCCAAGCGGATGAGAATGTCAATTTGTCCGACTGGGTGCATGAATCCTCCCCCAAAGCCAACTAATGGATGGGAGACGTCGCGCAGACCTTCCTGCTTATAATTAATCCGGGTCAGACACTTAGCTGATGAGATCAGAAGAGCTACTCGTGTCTATGAGGATTTGGCCAACCAGCTAGTTGGCGACCTTGCATTCAATGATGATTGGGTCGTCATTGCGGTCGGCGAACTTTTCTCTGATCCTTCTTAGTGATGAGGACGTTTGGGAATGTTCCACTTGAGGATGCCTGTCCATCATCAACTGAATGGATCCTCTTCAGATGATCCTTGGTGCCCCGGATGGTCGGGCCACCGCTTGCGAATCCACCTACTATGGTGTAGACCGGATCCTTGTCGGTATCCGATCTACTAGTAGGTTGGACAATTTTTGACGACTGCCCCGGATTCATCTTAGAAGTTTCTTTGGACTTCAAGACATATGACTTCAACAAGCCCTTGTCAGCCAGGCGGTCCAACGTTCGCTTGAGACTTTAGCAGACGTTAGTGTCATGGCCCACCTCCTGATGGAAGTGGAAGAATTTATTCTTGTTCCGCGACTAAACGGAACTCTTCATAAGATTCGGCTTCTCAATGGTCAGCCAGTCCTTCACCTCTGTAAAGATGGTGTAGCAGTCTTTATTGAATTCATACCGCGAGACATGCCTACGGTTTGAATTCTTTCTTCTTCTTTTTGGAAAGCTGATCAGATTCTTTAACCGCCCAAACTTCTTTTTTCTTTTTACTCTCTTCAGCTTTCAGAGCCGGCTGAGCTGACCGACTCTCCTTTTGTTTATCAGACTTCTTCTAGTCCGACTGATGGCTAGACGAGCAGAGGTCAGTAGCTTGAATAAAGCTCTATGCCTTTATCAATGCCTCTTGAAGGGTAAAAACCCTCTTACGGACAAGGTCAAAATTAAAGATCGACCCGTCCTTCAGACCCTTGAAGAAGTCTCAAGTCTGTATAGGTTACCTTGTCAGACAGCCCTTGAATTTGAATTCTCACAAGGTTGAACCGCCTGACATAGGAGCGGAGCCCTTCTCTATCTCCCTGTCGGATGGTGCTCAAGTCGAGACTTGTCTTTTTGGCAGGGATGTTCATCAAGAATTTGGAGGCAAACATGAAGGCAAGCTTCCTGAAGTTATCGATACACCCGGCTGGCAGGTTGCTAAACCATTGTTGGGCAATACCCTTCAATGTAGCCGGGAAGCAGCGGCACCACATAGCATCCTCCAGCCCCTACACGTGCATAAGGTTGGAGTAGGCCATGAGGTAGTCCTTCGGGTTGATGGTACCATCATAAGCACCCACCAACACATTCTTAACCTTGGCCGGCTATGCAGCTTTGGTTATCTACTTGGTGAACGCAGAGGTTTGTTCACCAAGTTTGAGCAGTCGGAGCTGCCAGTCCAAAGGTTGGACGTTATATGCTGCCTGACCCCCAAAGAGGGCCGACTGCATGAAATGAGAGGAATACGGACCGTAAACCATAGGGGGTACATACGGTGCATTCCCAATCATCTGAGGGCCAGAGTGGACGGTGTTACCACCTGTGTGGATCTTATGCAAGGATTTGAGTATTCCCTGTTGATGTATTCTTGAAGCTGTTTAGAAAGCTCGAAGTAGAGGGTGACTCAGACAGCTGCTGATTTCTCCTGCGGGTGATGATTTCCCGGGCATCAGGAGTAGATTTTTGTTTCCCACTGGCTGTTAACCCGGTGGGTGTTTCTTGTATTATTCTGGGGTAGAAGAATCTTGGACTAGTCAAGGGTCCCGGCTGCCTTGTCCTTTGGATGCGGAATTGGCTGCCTGTCTTTTAATGGCTTTCTTCTCTTTAGAGGAGTCTTTCTTGCTGACTGACCCTTGCTTGGGCCAACTAACCCTGCTCTTGGTGTTCAGATCCATGATTTCACCCTTAACTAGTCATGAATTTCATTACTTCGTCCCGGGTGACTTGGGCGGATCCGCCTGTCGTATGGGTTTCCCCTTCCGGCTGGCCAGGGGTTTGTAGGAGTTTATAGGTACAAATGGGAAAAACATGAATCATATTCATATAGCAGCTAATCCCAAGATCATGCATAACACATAAAGAATTAGAATTAATACCTTTGAAGCGTGATTCCACGTGCGATCGAACAAGAACAAGGGAGATAAAGAATCTCAAGCGTGATTCCTCTACTTAGTCCACAGGCACAGATTAAGTCCTCCACTAATGCTAGTTAGTTGCAATCGAACACTTCAATTGACCTTCTATGGAGTAGAACGAGCAACGAAAAAATCACGAACCACCACGAAGGGAGGGGATGGGCGTATGGTACAGAGAGAGAGAGGTTTTGGATACTGGTTGCTTGGTACACATTTAACTGTTAATTGTGTTGTCTCATACAACCCTAGGCATGGAATTTATTTATAGATCTCATCTCTAAATAAGAATCCATGACAAAGCCCAAATCCTAACTCTAATCTAACTATACTAGCCCAATCCAATTCATGATTAGTTACTTGTTCATGAGGCCCATAAATGGGCCTCTAACTTGCTTAACCCAATACCTTTGTTGTGTGACCTCATAGGATCCATTTTAGTGGGCTTTGGACTATTTGACGAGCCCAAAGATCAATGATCATAGTCTAGCAACAGATAATGACGACCCAAAAGAACGAACTTATTATCTCCATAATAGTGATCCTTGATACATCTAGTAATTGCACTTATCGAAGACAGAACTCCTTCAATATCCCACTTGTCTGAGACAAGTGCACAATATTCAAATCCCTTAAGTCAATGTGTGTCGATTTGATAATATGATTGCATCTCATGTCGTGATCATATTAATATACAAATCTTTTCTTGAGAAACTGAGTTAGAATTACAAAACAAATGATTACTTTGTAATCCATTTGAGTACGGCCATACATTTTCTAAATTCTCCCTCCTCAAGGGGCCAAGACACATTCCTAATTAAATAGGTAGAGTCAATCCAATCTTGTGGCAACCAAGGCTCTCACTCAAATCATGAGGTAACCAGGAAACACCATTTATAATCTCCAATTACGGGAAGACGTTTGAATGTACACAGTTACATCAATCATTGAATGAAATCAATGTTCCACTCATGTCAAAGGAATCCACTAATATATCCGGAAGCTCTATACTTGAGCTTCAAAGTAGTTCTATAGTTCGATCATGCATCATTCATGCATACCCATGTGATTGACCGAGCTTCACTACGCTCCTATAGCCCAAGAAACATCGCTATCCAATCAATCTTACATGCTAGTCCATTTAATGAGATCATTTATGTCCACTTTAATGACTCTAGACTAGGAACTGGAATAATGTATGGATTTTGTTCACCTGTGGGGTTTCATTCACCAGGTTATTTAAATAAATTAACCAGACAAGCCCATCAATCCATAATTATTTTGGACATTTTATTTAATCTTGAAACCACGATTAAATAAGATTGAAACTTTGTTTCAATTGATAAACACAATTCTGCAAATTAATGTATTACACGTGTAACTTGTTTTTCTCCAAAAACAAATACAACTTCTAATTACATCATTTGACTCAATCCAGTTTCATTAGCATGTTTCTCATGCTTTGAAAATGGAAGGGGCTTACTAATTAGAGTTCATGAGACATTCTCATTGATGTGTCTATTTTATATAGTATTTTACCCCCGTCCCTTGGCCATAATTAGTAGTGTTTTTGGCTCTTTAGAGCCACTTTTATTACTAATTGGTGTTTTCTAGTGTTTTCGTAGATTTGATTGACTTTTGCAGGGATTTATGCTTTTGGAGTATTTTCCCGAGATATCTTGGAGCAATCACGAACATTGGAGAAGCACGACCAAATTCTATAGCCAAGGCCCGGTTAGAGCCATCGAACCGGTGATTAAGGGCTCGATATAGGTGATACCGGGGCATTTGGACCGAGTATTCAAGACCGGAAGAGGAAACCCAGATTGGCCTAAAGAATTGGAGCCCAATCGTAGTCCAAATAGTAGCCCAAGTGAGCCGCCCGGCCAAAGAGGCAAGTGCCCGGAGGCGCGCCCGGCCGGGCGGGAGAAGCTAAGGTTGGCGCCCGGTGACGCGCTCGGCCGGGCGCGAGATTAGTATTAGGGAGAAAAAAGGCGCGCCCGATCGGGCGGTGCCTCGCCCGATCGGGCGCGTCTATTTATTAGGAGACGATTAGCGTTGTTTAAGTTTGTTTTAGTTTTGGATTCTTACGGAGTATAAATACTCCTCCGTAATACGATTTTAGGATTTATCTCTTTCCCTCTCTTCTTCTCCTTTTGACTCTTTATTTACTCTCTTAATTATTCTCTTAGATTTCTTTCTCCTAAACCTTTGTTCTTAATTCTACTCTTAATTCCAGCTTTATTTTGGTAACGATTTCTCTTCTCTTAATCTTAGTTGTTTATTTTATTCCTTTCATCATGACTTATTTTATTGCTTTGATTAGTTTAGTTTTTAATATGTGTGAGTAATTTTAATTCTAGGGTTATGGTGATCCATAAATAATATGAAGGGGTAATTTCATGTTGTTGATTATCAATGCTAGATTAATTTCCTATTGATTGATTTAATGCTCTGTGACTAGATTTGCGCAGATATTTTATGAATGAGTTTAACAATATTGATTCGAGATTCGACATATGAGAATTGATGTTTAGGTCTAGTTTCAATAGGCAGGTTAATTTATAAATGGTTAAGTCGAGATTCGAGAGATGAGATTTAATACCGGTAGATTAATTCTGTGATTGTAATACGTAGCGAAAGCCCTTTACAATCTGGTTAATTGATGCATTGATGATTGACTATTATTGATTATTGGTATTGCATGATAATTTCTTATTGAATTGTTTTAACGCTTTACAATTGCGGCTTGTAAAAGTATGGAAATATTAAATTGATGAATCGAGCAGATGTTGGTTTGATATTAAAGGCTATTTTAAATAAGAACTTAGATCAAGTAAATTGCGAAAGCCTGTTAGATCTATGGTGATTAATAAATTGCGAGAGCCTGTTAATCGTGTTATTTATGCAATGTCAATGATTGATTACTATGTTTTACCCTGGAGTATTATTTATTGGTGAACCTATACCCTAGATCCTTTCATATATTTTTTTCTCTCTATTCTCAATCTTAGTAGTTTAGTTTTTTATTCGAATATAAATATTGGTTACTTAGATAATTTAGATTATAATAATTAATTAGGAGTAAAAAGACTTGTTTCCCTGTGGAGATCGACCCTACTTCCCTATCTACTTTAGTTAGAGGACTTAGGAATTATTTTTGATTAGGGGATACGACTTTACCCTGTCAAAATTTGGCGCTGTTGCCGGGGAAACGGTTTTATTTTTATTTCTAATTATTATTAGAGTCTAGATTATTTTTATTTTTTTTAATTTTTAATTTTATTTTTTTAATGAGTTGAAAATATCCATACTTACGCCACTACAAGAATTATATAATTTTTATGCAGCACCTAACTACTGTAGTTGTCAACGTCTTTTTCATGAAAATTCTGAATGCCCTTATAGTGAGTTTTTTGTGCGTGCTCCAAATGATTTTAGAGTCTTTCCATATACATATGATCATATTTGGAAACGATTAGTTGCTAA
This sequence comes from Chenopodium quinoa, assembly GCF_001683475.1. NCBI lineage: Eukaryota > Viridiplantae > Streptophyta > Magnoliopsida > Caryophyllales > Amaranthaceae > Chenopodium > Chenopodium quinoa. Next base: position 1,160,265 of record NW_018745324.1, read on the forward strand.
TGAAAGTTATTGGAAGGCTCTTGATGAAAAAGTTTACGGACACTATAATAATACAAATGTTATTGTGGATGAAGAACCTGTTATAGAATTTGTGGTTGAAAAATCATTGGTTGATGAATTGGTGATTGAAAAATCATTAGTTGTAGAAACGGTGGTTGAAAATTCCTTTGATGATGATGAGGTTATTCGTAAGGGTGGAATTTTCAAGTCAATATTGTATGATAAAGACAATGACTACCTCCATGTTCGTTATATTAATTCTAAATTTTTAACGGAGGAAGTAGAAGGTTGTGGTGTATTTTCATCTCTCTCTTTTGATTTTTCCTTCTACCTTGAGTTCTCTTTATGTGCTTCTAACCTTTTCTTTGTAGGGATTAATGTGCTTGCAATTAAGCCCTATATAGTGTTTAATGAAATGTTTGCAGGAGCGTTTGATAAGTTACTCAAGGCGTTGAATTCTTCTGATTGAGAGAAGGAGTATGGTCGAGTGGGACCTTGATAAACTAGCGCTTTGCGGGAGGCAACCCGTACTTTAATTTGCTTTTTAGTTTAGTTTTTTCTTATTTTTGTGTGTGTGTTTTTTTTTATTTTTTATTTTTTTTTATTTTTGTGTGTGTGTTTTGATTCCTGGTATTTGATGATAAGCATTGTGGATTAGTTGATCATGATTTGATGTTTGATTGCCTTGAAACCTTAACATGCTTCAATGTTGTCCAACTACTTGTGAATATAGTGCTTGACTAGTTGATTTGGTTAGGAATGTGTGATAGTTCCATAGTTCCTGGTATGTCAATGAATTTGAGTATTGATTTGCAACTATAAGTAATATTTATATGATTCATTATTATGCACATTGAGGAGGACGAAGGCATTTGTTCTTTTAGGTAGCCTCCAAATGATTATAGATACATTTGTTCCCTTCTTGCTACCCATGTTGTTTCCTTGACTTTTTGTTGTTTATTAGCCATATTACAAGCCTATTTTGCCCCATTGGTTACTAGTCCCAAGCTTGGCTTGGGGGAGCTATTAGTGAGTGAGATGAAGGAGTTTGTAGTGTGCTTATTATTTGCACAATTTGGGTGGGTTTTGAGAAGTTGTTTTGTTTTTTATCATGTTTATTTTTGATGAGTTTGAGAGTTATATTTTCTTGAAAAAATAAAGTATGATGTTATGAAGAAAAAAAGAGAAGTTCAAGAAAAAAAAATGTAAAAAAATAAGTGAACTTCAAAAGAAAAGAAAAAAAAATGTTCAAATGTTCTAGTTGGAGGTTGATCAAAAGGAAAAATAAGAGCTTCAATGGAAAATTCAAGTTTGGAAAATAAAGTTTGTTTATTCACTCTACTTCTTCATTATTATATCTTATGAGTGAAATTGTAAGAGTTGGGTTTATTTATTATGATTGGAGTATATTGGGTTGATATTAGAGTTGGTTATGTAGGAGATGTTGATCATTATTTATTTTGATCATGGGCTTTATTAGGATTTGCTCCCTTAAGCATAGTTTTTCTCTCACTTGTTCCTAAATGATTCCTACCCTTTATCCTAGCCTTACATTACAAGCTTTAAAGACCTTCCGACCTTTGTGCATAGAATTGTATGAATATGAAAATGTTGTTTATCAATGCAAGTTATGATTTGACATATTTCAAGTCGACTAGTAGGAGTGAGCGTTCATTGTTTTATACACACGAGAGTGTGAGTTGGGAGGGCATTGTTCACATAAAGGGGTTGGATGGAGAGCGATCGAGTACATCTTTTACTCGCCACAAAAATGAGAGTTGAGTGTATGAGCACTAGTCTTGAATTCTATATGCTCTTATGGTTTGCTTTATTTGACAATTGTTAGGGAAGATTGGTAATTAGATGGATTTGATTGGTTGACTTTGAAGCATGTTTATTTGATTTACCCTAAATCGTTTGTGCTTAATTTTTACTTTTTGGGGTGAAGAATATTTATTGATTCATTGATGAGATCTTTTCTTAGGCAGAAACAAAGGTTTGGCTTGGGGGAGTTTGATGTGTCTATTTTATATAGTATTTTACCCTCGTCCCTTGGTCATAATTAGTAGTGTTTTTGGCTCTTTATAGCCACTTTTATTACTAATTGGTGTTTTCTAGTGTTTTCGTAGATTTGGTTGACTTTTGCAGGGATTTATGCTTTTGGAGTATTTTCCCGAGATATTTTGGAGCAATCACGAACATTGGAGAAGCACGACCAGATTCTATAGCCCAGGGCCGGTTAGAGCCATCGAACCAGTGATTAAGGGCTCGGTATAGGTGATACCGGGGCCTTTGGACCGAGTATTCAAGACCGGAAGAGGAAACCCAGATTGGCCCGAAGAATTGGAGCCCAATCGTAGTCCAAATAGTGGCCCAAGTGAGCCGCCCGGCCAAAGAGGCTGGCGCCCGGAGGCGTGCCCGGCCGGGCGGGAGAAGCTAAGGTTGGCGCCCGGTGACGCGCTCGGCCGGGCGCGAGATTAGTATTAGGGAGAAAAAAGGCGCGCCCGATCGGGCGGTGCCTCGCCCGATCGGGCGCGTCTATTTATTAGGAGACGATTAGCGTTGTTTAAGTTTGTTTTAGTTTTGGATTCTTACGGAGTATAAATACTCCTCCGTAATACGATTTTAGGATTTATCTCTTTCCCTCTCTTCTTCTCCTTTTGACTCTTTATTTACTCTCTTAATTATTCTCTTAGATTTCTTTCTCCTAAACCTTTGTTCTTAATTCTACTCTTAATTCCAGCTTTATTTTGGTAACGATTTCTCTTCTCTTAATCTTAGTTGTTTATTTTATTCCTTTCATCATGACTTATTTTATTGCTTTGATTAGTTTAGTTTTTAATATGTGTGAGTAATTTTAATTCTAGGGTTATGGTGATCCATAAATAATATGAAGGGGTAATTTCATGTTGTTGATTATCAATGCTAGATTAATTTCCTATTGATTGATTTAATGCTCTGTGACTAGATTTGCGCAGATATTTTATGAATGAGTTTAACAATATTGATTCGAGATTCGACATATGAGAATTGATGTTTAGGTCTAGTTTCAATAGGCAGGTTAATTTATAAATGGTTAAGTCGAGATTCGAGAGATGAGATTTAATACCGGTAGATTAATTCTGTGATTGTAATACGTAGCGAAAGCCCTTTACAATCTGGTTAATTGATGCATTGATGATTGACTATTATTGATTATTGGTATTGCATGATAATTTCTTATTGAATTGTTTTAACGCTTTACAATTGCGGCTTGTAAAAGTATGGAAATATTAAACTGATGAATCGAGCAGATGTTGGTTTGATATTAAAGGCTATTTTAAATAAGAACTTAGATCAAGTAAATTGCGAAAGCCTGTTAGATCTATGGTGATTAATAAATTGCGAGAGCCTGTTAATCGTGTTATTTATGCAATGTCAATGATTGATTACTATGTTTTACCCTGGAGTATTATTTATTGGTGAACCTATACCCTAGATCCTTTCATATATTTTTTTCTCTCTATTCTCAATCTTAGTAGTTTAGTTTTTTATTCGAATATAAATATTGGTTACTTAGATAATTTAGATTATAATAATTAATTAGGAGTAAAAAGACTTGTTTCCCTGTGGAGATCGACCCTACTTCCCTATCTACTTTAGTTAGAGGACTTAGGAATTATTTTTGATTAGGGGATACGACTTTACCCTGTCAAAATTTGGCGCTGTTGCCGGGGAAACGGTTTTATTTTTATTTCTAATTATTATTAGAGTCTAGATTATTTTTATTTTTTTTAATTTTTAATTTTATTTTTTTAATGAGTTGAAAATATCCATACTTACGCCACTACAAGAATTATATAATTTTTATGCAGCACCTAACTACTGTAGTTGTCAACGTCTTTTTCATGAAAATTCTGAATGCCCTTATAGTGAGTTTTTTGTGCGTGCTCCAAATGATTTTAGAGTCTTTCCATATACATATGATCATATTTGGAAACGATTAGTTGCTAATGAAAGTTATTGGAAGGCTCTTGATGAAAAAGTTTACGGACACTATAATAATACAAATGTTATTGTGGATGAAGAACCTGTTATAGAATTTGTGGTTGAAAAATCATTGGTTGATGAATTGGTGATTGAAAAATCATTAGTTGTAGAAACGGTGGTTGAAAATTCCTTTGATGATGATGAGGTTATTCGTAAGGGTGGAATTTTCAAGTCAATATTGTATGATAAAGACAATGACTACCTCCATGTTCGTTATATTAATTCTAAATTTTTAACGGAGGAAGTAGAAGGTTGTGGTGTATTTTCATCTCTCTCTTTTGATTTTTCCTTCTACCTTGAGTTCTCTTTATGTGCTTCTAACCTTTTCTTTGTAGGGATTAATGTGCTTGCAATTAAGCCCTATATAGTGTTTAATGAAATGTTTGCAGGAGCGTTTGATAAGTTACTCAAGGCGTTGAATTCTTCTGATTGAGAGAAGGAGTATGGTCGAGTGGGACCTTGATAAACTAGCGCTTTGCGGGAGGCAACCCGTACTTTAATTTGCTTTTTAGTTTAGTTTTTTCTTATTTTTGTGTGTGTGTTTTTTTTTATTTTTTATTTTTTTTTTATTTTTGTGTGTGTGTTTTGATTCCTGGTATTTGATGATAAGCATTGTGGATTAGTTGATCATGATTTGATGTTTGATTGCCTTGAAACCTTAACATGCTTCAATGTTGTCCAACTACTTGTGAATATAGTGCTTGACTAGTTGATTTGGTTAGGAATGTGTGATAGTTCCATAGTTCCTGGTATGTCAATGAATTTGAGTATTGATTTGCAACTATAAGTAATATTTATATGATTCATTATTATGCACATTGAGGAGGACGAAGGCATTTGTTCTTTTAGGTAGCCTCCAAATGATTATAGATACATTTGTTCCCTTCTTGCTACCCATGTTGTTTCCTTGACTTTTTGTTGTTTATTAGCCATATTACAAGCCTATTTTGCCCCATTGGTTACTAGTCCCAAGCTTGGCTTGGGGAGCTATTAGTGAGTGAGATGAAGGAGTTTGTAGTGTGCTTATTATTTGCACAATTTGGGTGGGTTTTGAGAAGTTGTTTTGTTTTTTATCATGTTTATTTTTGATGAGTTTGAGAGTTATATTTTCTTGAAAAAATAAAGTATGATGTTATGAAGAAAAAAAGAGAAGTTCAAGAAAAAAAAATGTAAAAAAATAAGTGAACTTCAAAAGAAAAGAAAAAAAAATGTTCAAATGTTCTAGTTGGAGGTTGATCAAAAGGAAAAATAAGAGCTTCAATGGAAAATTCAAGTTTGGAAAATAAAGTTTGTTTATTCACTCTACTTCTTCATTATTATATCTTATGAGTGAAATTGTAAGAGTTGGGTTTATTTATTATGATTGGAGTATATTGGGTTGATATTAGAGTTGGTTATGTAGGAGATGTTGATCATTATTTATTTTGATCATGGGCTTTATTAGGATTTGCTCCCTTAAGCATAGTTTTTCTCTCACTTGTTCCTAAATGATTCCTACCCTTTATCCTAGCCTTACATTACAAGCTTTAAAGACCTTCCGACCTTTGTGCATAGAATTGTATGAATATGAAAATGTTGTTTATCAATGCAAGTTATGATTTGACATATTTCAAGTCGACTAGTAGGAGTGAGCGTTCATTGTTTTATACACACGAGAGTGTGAGTTGGGAAGGCATTGTTCACATAAAGGGGTTGGATGGAGAGCGATCGAGTACATCTTTTACTCGCCACAAAAATGAGAGTTGAGTGTATGAGCACTAGTCTTGAATTCTATATGCTCTTATGGTTTGCTTTATTTGACAATTGTTAGGGAAGATTGGTAATTAGATGGATTTGATTGGTTGACTTTGAAGCATGTTTATTTGATTTACCCTAAATCGTTTGTGCTTAATTTTTACTTTTTGGGGTGAAGAATATTTATTGATTCATTGATGAGATCTTTTCTTAGGCAGAAACAAAGGTTTGGCTTGGGGGAGTTTGATGTGTCTATTTTATATAGTATTTTACCCTCGTCCCTTGGTCATAATTAGTAGTGTTTTTGGCTCTTTATAGCCACTTTTATTACTAATTGGTGTTTTCTAGTGTTTTCGTAGATTTGGTTGACTTTTGCAGGGATTTATGCTTTTGGAGTATTTTCCCGAGATATTTTGGAGCAATCACGAACATTGGAGAAGCACGACCAGATTCTATAGCCCAGGGCCGGTTAGAGCCATCGAACCAGTGATTAAGGGCTCGGTATAGGTGATACCGGGGCCTTTGGACCGAGTATTCAAGACCGGAAGAGGAAACCCAGATTGGCCCGAAGAATTGGAGCCCAATCGTAGTCCAAATAGTGGCCCAAGTGAGCCGCCCGGCCAAAGAGGCTGGCGCCCGGAGGCGTGCCCGGCCGGGCGGGAGAAGCTAAGGTTGGCGCCCGGTGACGCGCTCGGCCGGGCGCGAGATTAGTATTAGGGAGAAAAAAGGCGCGCCCGATCGGGCGGTGCCTCGCCCGATCGGGCGCGTCTATTTATTAGGAGACGATTAGCGTTGTTTAAGTTTGTTTTAGTTTTGGATTCTTACGGAGTATAAATACTCCTCCGTAATACGATTTTAGGATCTATCTCTTTCCCTCTCTTCTTCTCCTTTTGACTCTTTATTTACTCTCTTAATTATTCTCTTAGATTTCTTTCTCCTAAACCTTTGTTCTTAATTCTACTCTTAATTCCAGCTTTATTTTGGTAACGATTTCTCTTCTCTTAATCTTAGTTGTTTATTTTATTCCTTTCATCATGACTTATTTTATTGCTTTGATTAGTTTAGTTTTTAATATGTGTGAGTAATTTTAATTCTAGGGTTATGGTGATCCATAAATAATATGAAGGGGTAATTTCATGTTGTTGATTATCAATGCTAGATTAATTTCCTATTGATTGATTTAATGCTCTGTGACTAGATTTGCGCAGATATTTTATGAATGAGTTTAACAATATTGATTCGAGATTCGACATATGAGAATTGATGTTTAGGTCTAGTTTCAATAGGCAGGTTAATTTATAAATGGTTAAGTCGAGATTCGAGAGATGAGATTTAATACCGGTAGATTAATTCTGTGATTGTAATACGTAGCGAAAGCCCTTTACAATCTGGTTAATTGATGCATTGATGATTGACTATTATTGATTATTGGTATTGCATGATAATTTCTTATTGAATTGTTTTAACGCTTTACAATTGCGGCTTGTAAAAGTATGGAAATATTAAATTGATGAATCGAGCAGATGTTGGTTTGATATTAAAGGCTATTTTAAATAAGAACTTAGATCAAGTAAATTGCGAAAGCCTGTTAGATCTATGGTGATTAATAAATTGCGAGAGCCTGTTAATCGTGTTATTTATGCAATGTCAATGATTGATTACTATGTTTTACCCTGGAGTATTATTTATTGGTGAACCTATACCCTAGATCCTTTCATATATTGTTTTCTCTCTATTCTCAATCTTAGTAGTTTAGTTTTTTATTCGAATATAAATATTGGTTACTTAGATAATTTAGATTATAATAATTAATTAGGAGTAAAAAGACTTGTTTCCCTGTGGAGATCGACCCTACTTCCCTATCTACTTTAGTTAGAGGACTTATGAATTATTTTTGATTAGGGGATACGACTTTACCCTGTCACTCATAAACATGAATTTTGCAATTTCTAAATCTTATAATAATTTTCATCTCCATACATTAAGAATTTTCTTTGCCCTTTCGCAAGGAACTTTGGAATTTCTAATTTGTATTCCAACGTTATATTGGATTTCGATTGAAATCTATCATCCCTTGTTCTTAAAACGCGTGAATCAAATAGACGAGTATAGTCCATGAGATGCATGATGCATCCTTTTCATATTGCATAAGGATCATCACTCAAAACATTAATTTCATCAACCTTTTTCAAAGTATTGAATCATTAAACAATGTGCCATGTTATATGGGATTGAAACTCTTTCAATATAATGTTAAACCTCATAAGAATCTTTATCAATATAAGATTCTTAACCAAACTCAAACATCCTTTGAGATCTATCTCTATAGATCTTGAATCCTAAATGTACTCATCATCCTCTTCAAGGTTTTTCATACAAAATGCACTATCCATCACTTGACTCTTCAAGCAATGAATAATTTTCTCTTTATACTAGACCAAGAAGACTTCATAGCTCCCACTAAACATCCTGTATACATAACATCTTCATTTTGTGAGAACATCAAACAATTTTTGATTAACTCACAGAATTAAGAACATCAACTCCCTGATGCTAACTTCAATCCATTAAGGATCTTTTATGCATCCCTAGGATTATTGTTTTTCAAACTTTTGATTGTATCATATACAAATCTTTTTTCATGAACAATTTCAAGAAAGCGTTTTGAAATCCATCTACCAAATCTCATAAGGCAGAAATCACTAGAATATCTTTAATAGATCTTTGCAACATGACTAATGTGAAGGTTTCATCGTAATCATAGTCATACTATGAATTAGTTGAATCCTTTAACAAGTCTTTGCTTTAGTTAGAAAACACTTTTCTCTCTTGTCTGTTTTGCTTATAATGGGTCTCACCCAATTAGGCAAATTATTCAAGTGTCATACACTTGCTTACAGACTTAGAATCTATTTCAGATTTTGTGGGTTTTAAACCACTTGGAGTTATAACTTGTCAAATCATCTTTATTACTTGCATAATCATCATGTTCCAAATTGAATGTTTTAGAACTCTTAATCAATATGAAATCATATTTCTTTGACTAAGTTTTACATATGTTAGTCATCATTGTGGGTTTTTATGCAACAATTGAATCTCATACAACAACTTTGTTTAGCTTCAATGAGAAACGACAATAGAGGATGTGCACTTGGAATGTACTACCTTCGACACATGGTTATTATTCCCATTACACTTAATGAGACCACACGTTGTCATTTGTGACATGAGGTGAATCATGCTCATATTGTTGCTTTGATTCGATTACTTCTCAAATTTCTTCAAGATTTTCGAAATCATTTTTCTTGAACTCTTTCAAGGCTCTCAAACTTTTTGAGATTTTTGTACTCCCACTTGCCTTTTGAGGAGGCATATTTAGCATAGGGTGAACCAATCATGGTTTAAATCATGTTTGTTTGTTGCTTTTCTCGAACTCTTTCGAGATTTATACTACTCCCACTTGACCTTTTGGAAAAATTTCCATAAGGGCACCTACTTGAGCAAAAAACCTTTTGTGCTAAGTATGATATGTGTAGTAGTATCCCGTGCTCTGTATAGGAATTGATCGTGCATTAAATGATTTAATACAACTTTTATTCCTTGCTTTGTAGAAAGACTTTATAAGAACGTTTCTTATCCGTATCACATATGAAGCCTTTGCTACATTTTTGATTTGACGTATGTACTTTTGTTTAGTTTTGTAGCTTATCTTAAAAGTATATCCCTTGAACAATGGTTGGAAGATAGGTAATTTACATCCATTATCAAAATATATCTCATATAGATTGATATCTCCCTTTCATGAACATTTCATAAGGTTTACTTTCGGAGTTTGTTGTAAAACGATTTCACAACTCCTAGATGTTTATCAAGGTCTTGTTTTAATTCTCATTATTACGACCATATTGCAATACTTTGAATATATTGCCAAGTAAATGTCTTGACTCAAATTTTCACAATTACAATCATATTGTAATGTAATCATTATCTTGTCAAGTTGATACTGAACTTCATACCGAACCTTTTGAACGTTTCAGTATTTTCATACTTATACTTCAACTAAGCACAAGTAGTGATCGTATCACAAATGAAGTTTCATTGTCCATATCTAGTCTTTGAACCTTTGGTTTTCTTACATCGATATGTATTCGACCTCGAGTTCGCATCATCATTTCTCTAAATGGTGACTTTGTCAATACTTTCAAATTAGATGATATTTACGTATATAAATGGATTCATAATCTAATGATATTGAAAGTCCATCCCTTAGGATTTTTCGCATGCAATGTTCATTTTTGTTCGAATTATTTGACATTTTAGAGACAATTCATATATAAAAATGGTTCAATTATTTCTATCATATAGAACTTTGAACCTATATTTAGCAATCTCAAAACACATTATGACTCAATGAAGCATAGAATAACATTTATTCCACGTTTTTGAATCTTCGATGCTTAGTCCTTAATAACTTTGAATGGTGTTTTGATAATGGAAAGAATGAACAACATTTATTTAGTTCTAGCCAATGACAAGGTGAGGTGAAATATAGGTTCTACTTGTAAAGATGCAACTTTTTCTTCCAGACTCGTAGATTCTACTTGTGAAGTAGCAACATTTGCTTCTAAAATTGTAGATTTATTTCTCCTTTAGCCATACTTCTTCATTTAGTTCAACCTCATTCTCAATAAGAGAGATCTAAACAAGAGGTAATATGTCCAAGAAGTAGCAATGTGCTAAATCAATTTATATAATATACTTCTTAAATTGGAACATTTCCATTCTTTTACCTTCCAACTATATGAGGTAGTTTCTAATCAATTGGAATTGGTCCATTTAATTGGAAACATTTGTTGTTCATAACAACTTTTAGCATGTAAGCAGTCTAGGTTTGAGAGTAGCAACTTTTTTGCATTTCTTGGCCTATAACTTCTTGATGCAATCCTCATATATTCTTAAACCTTTCCCATTTGAGCCACTTAGAACACTTCTCTTAGGTTCAAAATTATGCTTTGCTTAACTACTTTAAGCACTTTTCATGATTCTGCTAAGTCTATTCAATCATTATTTATAATAGAGTTTAATCAACTATTTAACTCTTATATAAAGTAGATGAAGAATAGCGTCATTTGATCAACTTTTGATCATATAGATTTACAATCACTTTCTTATATTCAATTATATTGAAGATAAGAGATTTTATTGAACTTCTATACTTGTTATTTAGAGGGTTTGTACCTCCCATCTCATTATATCCCTTGAAACACTTTCCAAAATGAAGATGTGTTGGCATTTTACTCAAACATTTTGAATAAAACCAACCTTAGACATGTGACATGGGTTTCTAAAACTTGCCTTTTTGAACCATCTTTAGCAAAATTGGAATATAGGTTTATGGATTATCTTTTAACCTTTTGAGAACGTTTCTCAACTTTATTTTCAATCGAGGAGATTATATATAATAATAAAATTAGAACGACATGTTGTAAGTAAATGCAGAATTCAATTATGTTTAATAAAATTTAAAGTACCATAAGCGATATTAATTATTGGTAACTTTAAAACATATATTCAATTTTAATCGATCCCTATTGAATAAAATGATTCCAGGATCCTTTAATTGTGCAATAATTGACCGGAATTTAGCCCTACCATCAACCATTACATTTTCAAGGTGAGTAAACTCTTTACTGATTACAACTCTTTGTAATTCTTGGTTGAATAATTACCCATCACATGTTTAATTATTACCCTTAGCTTCAAGGTTCTAAACTCTTTAGGTAACCTTGTTGAGTATAACCAATCAAAAGTGTAAAATTTGTTTTACCCTCACTCCCCTAAGATATAATATGACACCCAGCTTTAGCATGACCCATCATAAATATCGAAGGTTTCATCGGGTTTTTGATTGGAAAAGCTACCTCAATATTACCGGGACCTAGATTTATTATGTTGTGATTATTTAGTGAACTCTAACGCATCATCAATCAACATAAATATAATCTAACATGCATAATCTACTAATGCACAAATAAAACATGACATAGTATGACCCCTTAATCCTTAGAAAACTGATAAAGCAAAAAGGCTCCCACTTGAACCTTTATGGATCTCATCCATCTTGCTCCTTTGGGCCTTCACTCCATAGATTTCTTGGACTAACTGCAACCTGTAATACTATTTTATTCTATCTACTACTTAAATAAAATAAAATAAATTACAAAAATACTTAACGGTACACAGACCGTATTTAGATTACAAAAATACGAAACGATGCGCAGATCGTATTTAGAATCTATGGGTCATACTAATCTTTATATATAGAAATAAATAATATCATATATTATAAAGTGCCACATAATAAATTACTCATCATGCTTTCCTAAACTATAACATCGAATGATCATAATTAAGGAAACATGGCATAAAATATCTCATATTTTTAATTAATTAATTATTAAAATTAGATAATATCATATATTATTTCTAACCAATCATAAAATATCATATATTTTATTTATGGTAAGAGATAGAATCAAATCATATTTTAGTTATGAAAGATAAATCATAGTTATTTTCCATGGTTATCCTAACTAATTTAGGAGATCTATCCTAATTTCTAGCCAATAAGATAATTTTAATTCAATTATTATCCAAAATAATTATGGGATAATCATATTATTTAAATCAATCTTTATCTTTTTGGAATCTTGCTCAACAATCCTTAAAATTTTCAAAGATTAAAACAAATTTTAAGATTTGAAATTATCTTAACAAATTTTATCCAAAATTAACAACTTTAATTAAGGATAATTATCAAAACCAACTTTTGAAATTTGATATTATCCTCAAAATAAAATCAGATTTTATTTTGAAAATATTTTAAAATAAAATAATTTTAATACAAATAATTTTTTTTTATTTTAATTTTGCTGCCACGTCAGTCAGGGGAGAACCCCAACCAACGCAGCAATAGGAACCACGCAACCACAACTGGGAATAACCCAGTCATGGCCAGCAACCTGACTGGAAAAAACGCCTGAGATCGGCAGTCCGAGGAAACCACCTGACCAAAATCGATTCCCTTTGCTCAGCCGACCTCCCGAATATGCCCTTTGCAGCTGAGGGATACCGTCGCAACCAGGCTGGTGCCCAGCCACGATCGACAAACAGACCGCAGCAGGCAGCCGTGCAACAGTTGCACTTTGCTGCTGCCGCCTGTCAGCCAGCCGCCGCCCTCACTTCCCCTTCTGATCGACCACCTGGACAACCGTCGTGGCCCACCTGACGGTGATCCGACCACCCAGTCACGGCTGCCCCTCCCAAAAATCAATTCTTTTCCTTTTCTTTCTTTTTTTTTTAGATTTTAATTTAATTAAACAACTTTTGCAAAATTAAATTAATTTAGGTCTTTTGAATTAAAACACAACATTTATGTCTAATTCAATTTTGAAATCAAATTCACAATTCAATTTCAAATTTAGGGTTCTTCACAAAATTAATTCAAATTTAATTTAACTCTTAAATCAAATTATTGATTATACAAAAATCATATTTTATGTATCAAATCAATCTAATTAAATTTATGAAGCATAAATATTCAAAAATCATCAAAATTAAGCACAAAATCAAAATTTAGGGCTTTATTTCAATCACAATTTTCGAAAATTCTAGGGCTTAAATCGGATTTTGCTAGAATAATTGAGCAATTTAAATCATATTTAAACAATTCCAAAAATCAAATCTCATTTAATATAAAGATTGAACCATAATTAAATTATTCTCCCTCCTAATTGAATTAAAATTGTGGACTATCAAAGAATTAAAATTCAATATGCGTAAATGCAGGCTAACTGATACCACTGTAGGAGTTTATAGGTACAAATACGGAAAACATGAATCATATTCATATAGTAACTAATTCCAAGATCATGCATAACACATAAATAATTAGAAAAGCGTGATTCTACGTGCGATCGAACAAGAACAAGGGAGATAAAGAACCTCAAGTGTGATTCCTCTACTTGGTCCACATGCACAGATTAAGTCCTCCACTAATGCTATTTAGTTGCAATCGAACACTTCAATTGAGCTTCTATGGAGTAGAACGAGCAACGAACAAATCACGAACCACCACGAAGGGAGGGGATGGGCGTGTGGTACAGAGAGAGAGAGGTTTTGGATACTGGTTGCTTGGTACACAAGTAACTGTTAATTGTGTTGTCTCATACAACCCTAGGCATGGACTTTATTTATAGATCTCATCTTTAAATAAGAGTCCATGACAAAGCCCAAATCCTAACTCTAATCTAACTATACTAGCCCAATCCAATTCATGATTATTTACTTGTTCATGAGGCCCATAAATGGGCCTCTAACTTTCTTAACCCAATACCTTTGTTGTGTGACCTCATAGGATCCATTTTAGTGGGCTTTGGACTATTTGACTAGCCCAAAGATCAATGATCATAGTCTAGCAACATATAATGACGACCCAAAAGAACGAACTTATTATCTCTATAATAGTGATCCTTGATACATCTAGTAATTGCACTTATCGAAGACAGAACTCCTTCAGGGGTCGGCTTGTACCCACCTGGCTTGCACTCCGCTCTAGAGTGTCTTTGGGACGGATGCGCTTGGTAATTAGAGAGCCATCCTTAGCTATGTAGGTTTCGACCTGAGGATCGTCATCCTCATGGTCAGTAAAGACCTCCGGCTAGTTAACCAGGTGGTCAAGAGGTGGTACAAACTCTTAAACCATCCTTGAGGTACTCTCCCCATAGACGGTGCCAAATGTTTTGGGTGTTTTTTGTCCCTCGGGAGAGTTACTGCTCAGAGACTTGTTGCGCGCGGCCTGTACCTGCAAAACAACGGAGACTCCGGCTGGTTGGAGCTCCGCTTTCGATGATCAAGTTAGTATTTGAAGGAAAACGAGAGAAAGTGCGAAAAAAGAGGTGAGATCTTTTCGGATTCCGAGATCAGGTGATTCTCTGATGTAAGAGAATGTAGGGTATGCCGTAATAATTGTATATGCCCCAAAAATGGGGAAAATCTCCCTATTTATAGGGTCATTGGGAAATGTGCCCTTGATTAGGTCACTCTGACCTAATCATTCTGGGCTGCGCCAAATTACGACTTTCTCGGGATTTGGGCCATTGAAGGCCGTTTTTTTTTTCCCAAGTTCTAGGAAGGACACGTGTAAAATGGAAATTGGCCCAATTCGGACCAACCAGGGTATGACACGTGTTGAGGTCTTATTGGACCACGTGGCATGGGTAAAATTACCCAAAACAAATCCTATGAGGTCACACACAAGAGTATTGGGTCAAACAAGTTAGAAGCCCATTATTGGGCCTCATGAGTTTATGACATGACACATTGATTGTTGGGTTAGGATAATTTGATGAGCTTAGAATATTTTGGTCTTGAAATGGATTTATTGAAAGAATTGATCTATAAATATAATCCATGCCTAAGGTTGCATGACATGACAATCAATTCACTGTTAATTGTGAACCAAGCAATAAACTCCCAAAACCTTAACTTTCTCTCTCCACTCGGCCCTCTTTCTCTCCTCCCTTGACCGTACGGCCGCCCCTCATAGGTGGCGTGTGTGGTTCTTGTTTGGGTGGTTCGTGGTGTGCTCGTGACTCACATCTCCGTTGAAGGTTGATTGAAGTGTTCGATCACAACTAACTAGCATTAGTGGAGGTTTGATCCAAACTCGTGGACTTAGTAGACGAATCACACGTGGGGTTCTTATTCTCCTTATTGTTCTTGCTCGATCATACGTGGAATCACGCTATAAAGGTATTAATTCGAATTATTTATGTGTTATGCATGATCTTGGGATTAGGTGCTATATGAATATGATTCATGTTTTCCGTAATTAGTACCTATAAACTCCTACAGTGGTATCAGTTAGCATATAAATTTACATGTATTGAATATTAATTCTTTGATAGTCCACAATTTTAATTCAATTAGGAGGGAGGATAATTTAATTATGGGTCAATCATTATTTTAAATGTGATTTAACAATATAGAATCATTAAAAGTTGTTTAATTTGCTCCAAATTAGCCATCAAAAGATCCGAATTTTGCCCTAATTCACTCGAAAATTTCGACTCCCCATACCCCAATTACGAAAATTTTAAAACCCTAAACCCTAATATGTGAAATTTGTGTTTTGGTTTTTGATTTAATTCAATTTTTATGTGATTAATGAATAATCTATTTGATTTCATGTTAAATTATGAATTTTCATGATCAAATTATTTAATTTAAGAGTTAAATTGAATTGGAATTAATTTCATGAAGAACCCTAATTTCAAGATTGAATATGATTTAATTTTGAAATTAATTGGACCACAATAAGTTAATTTAATTTTAACAAAAAATTGTTTTGTTTTATTTAAATTAAAATAAAAAAGGGGTTTTTATGCGCAATAACTGCGATTAGGTGATGCAACCACGGCGATTGCCGCTGTAAGAGGTCCGGAAAGATGGTCGGGTTGGGTAGCAGGGCGGGTCAGCAACATCAGCATCGTGCAAAGGTTGCGCGATACTACTGTTGTGCACCGCTGCAGAGCAGCGTACACCTCACGGTGTACGGCCACTGTGGCCGGCTTCCGCTGGCCACACCACGATGGCTGGTGCATGGTTTTAAAAAAATTATTTTATTTTTTTTTAATAAAAATCAGATTTCAAAATTGAAATTAAGGAGATAAGTTTTAATTTTGAAAAGATAATTATCAAGGATAAAGTGGTTAATTTTGTTAAGTTTGGATAATTATGCAGCAAAAGATTCTTTTTGGATAATGATGGAATAAATAATGAGATTATCCCATAATTATTTTTGGAAAATAGTTGATTTAATATTATGTGATTAGCTAGGCAATTAGGATAGAATATCCTAAATTGGTTAGGATAATAATGGAAAATAAATATGATTTATCTTCTATAATTAAAATATGATTTGATTCTATCTCTTACCTAAAATAGAATATATGATATTTTATGGTTGGTTAGAAATAATATGTGATATTATCTAATTGCAGTAATTATTTAAACGGAATTTTCATCATATGCCCCTGAGTTTTTCTTTTATTCACCATTTACCCCTTAACTTTTTTATATTCATCATATACCCTCAAATTTTCACAAATATACATCATATACCCTTGATGATTAATGATTGTTAATTTTGTCAATCATTAAAGTTAATTATGAACTAAAACCATCCTAAATACATTCCCTTACCCCCAAAACTACCCACATTCCTTTTTTTCCACCACCAAAACCACCTAAATTTCCTTTTCTCATCCTCAAAAAAATTCATGCGAATATGGTGACGGAGATTTGTAGTGATTTCAGGGGCTGGAAATAGGAGAGAAGTGGTTTCGGGGATGAGGGGGGAGAGATTTAAGGTATAATTAACCAAATTTCACTCATCTTATTTTCATTAGGGGTATAATGAATTTTTGTAACAACTTAAGGGTATATGGTGAATTTGAAAATTTTGGTGGGTATATAGTGAATAAACAAAAAACTCAAGGGTATGTGGTGAAAAAACTGTTAATTAAATATGAGATATTATCTAATTGCAACATTTGATATTGTAGTTTAGGAAAGCATGATGAGTGATTTATTATGTGACACTTTATAATATATGATATTATTTATTGCTACGTATAGACTAGTATGGCCCATAGATTCTAAATACGATCTGCGCATCGTTTTGTATCTTTATAATCTAAATACGATCTGCGTACCGTTAAGTATTTTTGTAATTTATTTTATTTTATTTAAGTAGTAGATAGGATAGAATAATATTAAAGGTTGCAGTTGATCCAAGAAGCCAATGGAGTGGAGGCCCAAAGGAACAAGATGGATGAGATCCATGAAGATTCAAGTGGGAGCTTTTTCTACTTTATTAGTTTTCTTAGGATTAAGGGGCTATAATATATCATGTTTTTTTTTATGCATTATTAAATTATGCATGTTAGATTTATTTTATGTTGATGGATGACGCGCTAGAGTTCACTAAATAATCACAACATAATAAATCTAGGTCCCAGTAATATTGAGGTTGCTTTTCCAATTAAATACCCAACAATTCTTAGATGGTGAGTGATAGGTCGGCCTCCGCAGAGTATCACTTGTTATTTTAGGATTGTGGGGGTGGATCACGTTCTACATATTTAATTGGTTATACTCAACAAGGTTACCTAAAGCGTTTAGAACCTTGAAGCTAAGGGTAATAATTAAACATGTGATGGGTAATAATCAGTTTAGAGTTTAGTCACATTGAAAATGTAATGCTTGATGGTAGGGCCTCAGTCCGGTCAACTATTACAAAAATAAAGGGTCTTGGAATCATTTAATTCAATAGGGATCAATTAATATTGAATAAATGCTTTAAAGTTACAAATCTTATATCGCTTATGGTACTTAAAATTTATTAAACATAATTATTAAACTTTGCCTCGTTTTGTTTTTGTTTGTAGATGAATAACTTTTACGACAACACTATTTTGCCAAACAAATTGAATTTAAGGCTGAATCTTAGAAACTTCAAGGAATGGGAAAATGAGTTGAGATATGTTCTTAAAATTCAAAAGCTTGAAGCTCGTTTATGTATACCCATTGAGAGAAGATATACTGTTGGTTTTACTCTTGAAAGGCATGAGAAAGATGTTTCGGATGCTGAGAAAATCAAAAATCTCATCTTATAATCTATTCCAACTTGTTGGAAAATAAGGTTCAGGCACTATGAGTTGACCAATCTGTATGAATGTCTTCGTGCCATCTGTCAAGGTGGCATTGGAGTATTAAGAAGTGGAGGCATCAACGGCCATAATGTAAGAGAGGTCGTTAATTCGATCCCTCAGATTTACTACTCCTAGACTGATAGTATAAGGTTTGAAACTTACAATATCCAATGTAAGATTATGGCTAAGAAACTCATGCCTAGCCATTCAGTTAGGACCCATGTCAATGAACTGATTGGATTATTCAATCAGATGGATATCCTAGGGAGACCATTCGATGATGACTCTGCACATGATACTATCTTGTTCTCACTCCATGATAAATATGATCTGGTCAAGCTTATTCATGATGATGAAGGCTCAAAAGTGACATTAGTCAACCTTTTAGTCAATCACTCAGAGGAGTACTTGAAGAATGAGGGAAGCCAATGCTTCTATTGCGGTAGGTGGTCTTGCCACACGCTTGGGTGTCCCCATTATACAATATGAAAACATAAGGTAAAGAGTTACCTAATTTTTTGTTGTAGAAATTTTTCTTACTTCTCTTTCAACTTGGGTATTCGATACCGGTTGTGGTGCTCACATTGTTAATAACATGCAGGGCCTAGAAGGGAGTAGGAAGTTAGCAAAAGGGGAAGTCACACTTCGAGTAGGAAATGGATCAAAAGTTGCTGCACTTGCTATTGGAGATTATCATTTGAGACTTTCGTCTGGTCCTGTTTTGGTGCTTCATAACTGTTATTATGTTCCAACAATTACCAAAAACATTATTTCAGTTCCAGTTTTAGATACTGAAGGTTTTTCTTTTGAAATAAGAGACAAGTGTTGTTTTATTTCCAAAGATAATATGTTATATGCTAAAGCTAAATTGTTTAATGGCTTATATGCCTTAGATTATACAAATCATGTCTACAACATATATCATAAAAGGCAAAGAACAAATGGTTCAAACCCAACATACCTATGGCATTGTAGGCTTGGACACATCAACCAAAAGCGCATCCATAAATTACATAAGGATGGACTCCTTTCATCATTTGATTATGAATCATTTGAAAATTGTGAGTCATGCTTTCTTGGTAAAATGGCTAAGTCACCCTTTGCGGGTATAGGTGAAAGAGCTAGTGACCTTTTGGGACTCATACATACAGATGTGTGTGGACCAATGAGTTCAAAAGCTAGGGGTGGATTTAATTACTTCATTACTTTCACTGATGATTTAAGTAGATTTGGTTACATTTACTTAATGAAGCAAAAGTCGGAAGCCTTTGAAAAGTTCAAGGAATTCTAGAATGAAGTACAAAACCAACTTGGGAAAACAATTAAAGAATTACAATCTGATCATGGTGGTGAATATTTGACTCAATAATTTGATGAACATCTGATTAATAGTGAAATACTTTCACAGCTAACCCCTCCAGGGACGCCACAGTTAAATGTTGTGTCAGAAAGGAGGAATAGGACCTTACTGGATATGGTTCGGTCCATGATGAGCTTTACTGATCTTCACATATCATTCTGGGGATATAAATTAGAAGCAGATGATAAAGTACTGAACAGAAGCTCGTCCGAAGTAGTTGAAAAGACACCATATGAGATATGGAATGGAAAAGCTCCAAAGTTGTCTTTTCTCAAGATTTGGGGGTGTGAAGCCTATGTAAAACGTTTACAAGGCGACAAACTACACCCTAACTCAGACAAATGTTTCTTTGTGGGTTACCCAAGAGAGACAAGAGGGTGTTACTTCTACAATCGAGAAGATAACAAAGTGTTTGTTGCTCGCGATGATGTCTTTCTAGAAAAGGAATTCCTCTCTAGAAAGCCAAGTGGGAGTAAAGTAGTTTTCGAAGAAATTAGAAACGAGAAACAAATGGATGTGGATAACACCACATTAGAGGCAAGCGCATAATCATGTGTCGGAGCAAGCTAATTTAACTAGCACTCCTATTGTCCCACTTGAATCTAATTCTTGCGAAAATCTTCAAAGAGTTGAAGAAAAACATTTCTATTGTTGCTCCTACCCCACGTAGGTCTTCCAAAATTAAAAACAAACAGTTTTGTTGAAGTTATGTTAACTGAGGATTCTGAAATCTTCTAATTGGATTATGAGGAACCTGCAACCTACAAGCAAGCTTTGGCGAGCCCCAACTCAGATAAATGGCTTGAGGCCATAAAATCCGAAATGGAATCAATGTCTGAAAATGTTGTATGGACCCTAGTAGAATTTCCTGATGGGGTAAAACCCATTGGTTGCAAGTGTGTCTATAAGATTAAAACAGATAAGGATGGAAATGCCTACATCTATAAAGCAAGACAGGTTGCAAAAGGTTATAGACAGATTCATGGTATTGACTATGATGAAACCTTTTCCCCATTATCAATGCTTAAGTCCATTCAGATTCTTATAGCGATTGCTGCATTTTTCGATTACGAAATTTGGCAGATGGATGTCAAAATGGCCTTCTTTAATGGGTTCCTGACAGAGGAAGTGTATATGACACAACATGAGGGTTTTGAAGATCCATAAAATCCTAGAAAATTATGCAAACTTCAGAAATCCATTTATGAATTAAAGCAAGCATTGAGAAGTTGGAATCTTCGTTTTGATGAAGCGATCAAACAATTTGGTTTTCTCAAAAGCGAAGAGGAACCTTGTGTATACAAGAAGTCCAGTGGGAGCAGCATAGTTTTCTTAGTCTTGTATGTAGATGACATACTCCTCATGGGGAACGACATACCAATGCTTGAGTCAGTCAAGGACTGGTTGAAGAGTTGTTTCTCCATGAAAGACTTGGGTGACGCCGAGTACATTTTGGGAATCAAGATCCATCGAGATAGGTCTCGAAGGATGATTGGACTGAGTCAAGAAACTTATATTGATAAGTTTCTTGATAAGTTTGAGATGACAAGCTCCAAGAGAGGATTTCTTCACATGTCCCATGGCATTACGCTCCGTAAATCTCAATGTCCAGTTATGCCAGACGAGATGAGACGTATGGCAATTATACCTTATGCTTCTGAAGTATGGTCGATAATGTATGCCACAGTTTGTACAAGGCCTAATTTTTCATACAAGTGGGAGATTTGAACATTGACTTAAGGAATTTGAATATTGCGCACTTATCTCAGACAAGTGGGAGATTGAAGGAGTCATGTCTTTGATAAGTGCAATTACTAGATATATCAAGGATCACGATTATGGAGATAGTTAGTTCATTTTATAGGGTAGTCAATGTTTGGTGCTAGATATGACAATTGATCTTTAGGCTAGTTAAATGGTCCAAAGCCTTATAGAATGGATCCTATGAGGTCACACACAAGAGTATTGCATCAAACAAGTTAGAGGCCCATTATTGGGTGTAGGGAATATTTCAAGCCATCCCACACTTGAGCCCCACTGTGATCATACACTTAAGCATGGTGGCGTCCAAAGTAAGGAAGCTAAAGAAAAAGAGTCGCCAACAAGTTTTAAGAACTTGTAAACCGTTCACAGGGTAAAGGTTACACCCTTAACGATCTAGGAGATCGTTAACTCCAATAGGTTTGAAACCATGACTGGAAGTTCGGGGATGAAGGTACAAATCCAACCTAAAAGAGATTGAACCTGCCCTAAAAATACGCCTCTACTTTATTCTTCTCGTATTCATGTGCACTTTCTAACTAACATGCAATCAATAGGTTTACCCTAAATCTGTTTAATCTATGTTGGTTGAATATTAATGCACAAATAAAACTATTATTGGCGATCACTTGAATTATAATCATATTAGCCCTAAACATGATTATTAATTATCTTATTAGCCCTAAACATGATTACAAGTACAAATTCCCTTTAAACATGCATAAAAGGCGTGATCAAGCAATAACAACAATAAAATATCAAGCAACATAACAACAATAATCATAACAATCATAATTAAAATAATCATGTTAAAACATAATATTATTAGCAAGATCCTAGGCATGATACTAACAAGATTAATAACAAACCCTAGCATGTCACTAAACAATAAAGATTAAAGCTTTAACCCTAACATGATATTAGGAAAGAAATAGGAAGCATCATAATAATCATACTTGATATTAGGAACTTAATTAACCCTAAACATGATACTAGGAAGCAATAAATTAAGCATCCTAACATGATACTAGGAATCAATAAAACAATCTAAGCATGATTTCTATATCAAAATATCAATAAAGTAATTAAATTACTTACTTGGATGCCTTGTATCTCTTTTTAATAACAAAATACACAATACACACGTTAGTAACTTCAAGGAAAATATTAAAACAAACCAATTAAATTAAATAATTGAAATAGAGATTTGGGACCAACCCCTCAGAAATTATCAACCTTTCACGTCTAGGGCGAAGGCAACTTCGAACTTGGCTAGGTGTTTCTAAAGCTAACGTATGAGAAATTTTAAGAGATGGAAGGTTTAGAAAAAGAAAAGAGAGAGAAGAAAAGCTTCTTGCTTTTAGAGAGAGAAAATTGTAGATTGTGACTGTAAATGATTTTAAAATAGGGAGATACGACCCTTATATATAAGAAAAATAGCACGAGATCAAAGAAAATCATATTTGGAATAAAACTCCTCCCGTCGCAAACGACAGGAGCTAGCGCCAAACAACGAGCTTGTCGCCAGGCAACGAGGGCCAACTCCAGGCGACAAAGGTCAGTGCCTGGCGATGACTCCTTCGTCTCGCGTTAGACCAAAAGTCAACGCGCTTTTCCACGCGTAATTACCTTCAACACCCTGTTGAAGGTAATTATGTGTCCGAGCAGTTTTCGAAATCAGATTTATTTTATTCTAAATAAAACATTCTTTTAAAATAATAGGCCCTCCTCTAGATCATTGGGCCACCTTTGAAAATCTTTGGGCCTAATCTAATCTAATCCATAACTTCCTCACAAGTCATCGGAATTGGGCCTATAATATATCATTGGAAAGCTCTTTTCGAGCCTAATCTAACTACAGAATTATTGGACCTTTATTATGGACCAAACTAAATTAGACTGACTATTTTTTATAAATAGGAGTAAGAAAAGAAACATTTTTCAAAACAGAAAGAGAAATATTTTAATAAAAGCATCCTCATCTTTAGACTTTCCACACTTTCACCTCGTTCGATAATTGAATGACGTGAAAGGTATTCATCACTGGGTTTGGTTTTGGGGAGACACATTTGGGTGTCTACATAAGCCCCAGTTTGAATGAGTTTGGGGAAACTTATGTTTCGAAAACAAAAGTCAATGTAACGATAGGGACGGAGAATGATTCATAACGTTCGGCAATCCCAAATCATTCTTATAATGCGGATACCTGCAAACTAGCATTAGTTAAAATAAATAAGAGAGTTAAGAAACGCGTATCTTGTACCATCGAGCTCACGTCACTGTAGGTAACCGATTTGTTGCTGCATTTGTTGTTGTGAAAACCTTCCACAAGCTAGGGAACGCCATCTTGCTGTTTTGTTGATGTTCACTCATCTCTGAACAAAGAGATTCTTTTTTTTATATGTCCATGCGTCTCTAAACAAAGAGCTTCTTTTTTGTTTGACGATCTTCCTCAAGCTAGGAAATACCACTTGAAGACTGCTACGCCTGTAACTTCCTCCAATTTCTGTTGTGATAGTCTTTTGTAATCTAGAGAACACTATCGAAGATTAAATCGCCTAAAACAATCTTCTACCGCCTTGTGACCATCTTCCGTAAGCCAGGGAACATGATCAAAGATTGTTTCGCCCGAAGCTATCCTCAGTTGTTGCGATAATATTCCGAAGAAAATTACCGAAGATCAACGCCCGTCGATCCTTAAAGCTCGCTTGAATTTTTCTGTTGATGCTTTCGGTGATTACAACCCTCTTTTCTTTAGGAACAATTGTCAACACAACTCTTGAATAATGTAGAGAATCCAATTTAGGGAAAATTGTCAATGCTATGTAACAATCCGTCCTTGGAAATGTTTCGACAATAAAGCGACAATCTGTATCTCAGAAATTTTGCCAAAATCCATTTTTGGGAAAAGTTGCCAATGCTTCATAAGAATCTATCATAGAACCTTGCTACGATCGACAACCCACATCTTGGAACATAACTCTTGAAAGAAATCCACCTTGGCAATTTGCCAATGCTATGCGACAATCCTTTTAGGAAAATGTTGTCACAATTGACAATCTGCGTCTTGGAACTTTTGCAAAAAAAGAGTCGATCGACAATCCACCTCGGGAAAATTTTCCACATACTGAAATGAATGACAATCCACGTCGAGGAACCTTTGCCGAAATATTAAGATGAATAGAGACCTGAGACAATCCTTTAGGAAAATTTTCCATAGAGAACTACGTGTATGACAATCAAATCTCGGAAAACTTGCCAGCAATGACAATCCAAACTTGAGAAAAAAATGCCAAACAGAGCAGGAGCACGACAATCCACGGTTGGAAACTTTGCCAGAGATGAGAATCCAATCTTGGAAAAATTGTCGTTTAAGAAGAATGCGTGACAATCCATATTTGGAAATATTGTCGGTTGGGGATGACAATCCAATCTTGGAAAAATTGTCGTATAAGTGCTTGTTTTTGAACCGATGCCTTGGTGCTTGTAATGAGCCAATGCTTAGGCGCTAAGCTAAGTGAGACAATCGTCATCAGGTCAATCACTTATTGCGATTGTAATCGAGCCGACTACTAATCATGTCAATTTGCTTATAGGGGCTAACTGGCGTACCAAGGAATGCAATCAATTAATATGACTGCCGTCAAGCTGATCGACAATCAAATATGATTGCAATCAAGCTTACTCTAGCTAATTTGCTAAGTTGTATGCGCCCTTTTGCTTCAAACCTTTTGTAAAGCTTACCCGTCCGTCTGGGGCTTAGTGTACCTGCATTTACATTTTGGAGTATAGGACTTTGCTCATGTAATTAGGGTTGACCTAAGACTTAGTGTTGCTTGACTCATTGACTTGACATGACCAAAGGTATAAACTTGACTTAATGACGACTCATTTCGTGTGACTCATGTGTGCATAGTGTTGACTCATGAAGCTCGATATGTAAATGACTCGAAATGCAGATAAACAAAAATTTCCGTCATTTTTGTGGAGGGTACCGACTTTCTCCCGAAAAAGAAAGACGCGAAAAAGAAAGAAGCGAAGTTTTTGAACGTGCATATTGAATGAGCTTAATCCGTTAACGTTGTCTCTCACAGTACAAGGATTGTACCATCTTAGACTATCCTAGTTAACTCGATAATGAAAGTATTTAGGTAACTTAGGCACGAATACTAAGTACTTCATACTTTGTGATGCAATGATGATTGATATTGATATGACAAGCCATGCTTCAGCGTTGTGTTAAGATTTCATGACAAAGGGAAACTTAGGGAAGTATATTTGGTCATGTATCTGTGATGTGTGTGATAGTGACACTAAAGTTAGGTCGCAAGGGCTAAGTGTGTAGAAAAATATATTAAAAAGAGTCAAATGGTGGTGACTCTTAAGCTAGGTAGGCTAATAATGTAAGGATCAAGCCCCCAAGTCTAGCTCTAAATGAATAGGAATGAGCATTGGAGATCCTTTGATATGATCATGGTGTGAGTGTGTGAATGTGAATATGAATGCATGATTATTATGGTCGCACCCCTTTGTGAGGTTGCCTACGTATCCGTTAGGAATCAGGTCGAACGTAGCTCTAGCTAAACCTCACACAAGTATGTGTATACCTCAAAGAGGTCTTTTAAGGGTTGTAACGTGGTTAGGCTCAAGACCCTAGAAAAGCCCCCAAGGTGTGCAACCTTGCTTTTGAATTTTTGTATTATTATGCTTGAGATTTCTCACTTTTGAGCTCTTTTTTTTTTTTATTTATTTTGAATCTTTTTTTATTAGTGTGGGCAATCCTGATCATGCGGTCTATCTTGGCATTCATGTTTCTCAGGAATGGTACCGAGCACTCGATAAGAGACGCAATCTGAGATGTGTTCATATCAAAGACATGTTCATGTCAAAGACATTAGAACACTTACCCTTTTGCACACTTTTATTGTTATTTGCAATTTTAATCTTTTGATTCACTCAAGCTTTTGTTCTTTGAAAATTGCATAAGTTACACACCATCCCATCCCAAGGTTAATTAGGTAGATGTGGGTTGAAGAAAAAAAAGGTTTGTCGTTAGACGAGGCTCAAAGTGGTTTATCAAGAAAAGATAATATATTTGAAGGGTGAAAGGTAATATGATGTGGCTACAAGGGATGCCTCAAATCATTGGTATACCTTGTACTTAGTTCGAAATGTTTTTTTTCAATGCAATGTAATGAAATGATCATATGCAAGAAAATAAATGCTAATTTTATTAAAAGGTAAAAAGTAAAATAGTAAATGTAAGAAAAATGCAGGATGCCTATGCTAGACTTATTGGGGATAGGAAGAATAAAATAAATAGAACAAAAAAGGTAATGAAATCTTGTCGTTGAAGCCCGCCTTGTGTCTTGTGCTTATCATCATCCGGTCTTTTTGCTAGCTAGAGGCAATGAGATTTTGTTTGCTTCTATGCGATCTTGGATGAGATTTTTAAATCTGTAGCATTCATCGGTGGTATGACCATTTCCTTGATGGTACTTGCAATGAGAATTGAGATCCCATCTTGAAGATTGCTTTACGGACGTTGGATCCTCGGTAGGGCCAATAGGTTTGATTAATCCTCGATCTTAGAGACGATCGAAAGCAACATCATAGGTCATTCCAATGGGTGTGAACTCTCTTTTGGGTTTCTTTTTATATCCTTGATTATCCATGGCTAAGACTTCATTGAGATCAAAGGTACAAACATTGTTACTAGAGTGGGCATTTTCTGAAGAAGAAGGATTGTCGTTCTTCTTTCCTTTCCAACCACTGTTGTTACTATTGTTAGTAGCTTTTTTCTTTGCGAGGTCATCTTCGATTTCAATACCGATGTTGTAATCCCTCGTATTTTTAATAAATATTTTATAATTGAAATATTTATTTATTTATAATATTTATTTGTTATTTTCCGAAATTTAATTTCAAAAGTTTAAAATTATTAATATAGGTTGAAAATTATTTCAGCACAAACTATTTTATGAACCTATATTCTACAATTCATGATCATACAAACAAAGCCTAGTCCATTTCATTTACCTAACTGGCCTATTAATTTTATGAGGCTCAATCTTCTTACTTACCCTACAACATTCTCTCCTATAAATACCCTACTAATCCAAAATATTTTCCCTCACAAAAAGTTAATTCTATTTTCCTTCTCCTTTATTTTATTTTCTTTTCCTTTTTCCTTTCTTTTTTCTTTCTTTTTTCTCTTTCTTTTCTTTTTTTTTCTTTATTTCTCCTCTTCTTACGTGAGCAAAGCTCACTTCCTCCAAGCAGATGTTGCCTACTTCCCTCACCACCGCCGGCCACCTAGCGCCGTCGCCGACGACCACCTGGGCCACCGTGGTTGCCCCCTCTTCTTCCTTCTCCTTTGTTTTTTTTATTTGCATAATATTTAATCTAATTGTTTTGGGTTTTGGTTTTAATTGTTTAAAATTGATTAAATTAGTATGAAAATTTATATTTTGACAGTATAAAGACAGTAATTTCATATTTATAATTGTTGTTAATTTTTCAAATTTTATAAATATAAACCTTGGGTTTTATATTATTTAATTTGGGATTTTAGGGTTATTATGATCAATTAATTTGGCGCTTTTATTCATATTCAATTTATATTGATTAATTGAGCATAAAAACATGTTTTAAAGGAAGTTTTAAGGAGTTTTAATCAAATTTATATTGCTAGAATTTTATTTAAAGAAGTAGTGTTGTGATTTTAATGAAAGGGGTTTGATTACCCGTTAAAAGAGAGATTAATTCAGGGCTATAAAATAATTTTTAGATTTTTATTAAGTGTTAAACTTGCTGTAATTCCATGAAAAAGGTGTACTTTAAGGTTTTCATTAAGGAAATTTAAAGAACTATATATAAACTTTTGATTAAAGGGAAGGTTTAATGTTGTTTATGAATTAGATTTTAAAGGTCTTAAAGTAAGTTAATATTTATGTAAATTTAATTGTTTGGGTATTGATTGAAGTTTTATTGTTTGGATTAGGAGAGGAGCTTATTGAAGGTGATTTCTAATTAGTAAAGTGGCATACCAATTCATTTCTCAAGGTACATACGAGTTACAAAACCTTGCCTTTAGATGCATGTTTAGGGATGTATCGAGAACCTAGTATCATGTATGGAGAAGACTGGGCTAAATTGTTTGGTTATACATTGTGATTTTTGTATATTGTTTATGAGACATGTTTTAGGTATAAGTATATGACTACGGTTGTGGGTGATGTATAAGTGATTTTCTTACCAATTGGATATGTTATGATTAATTAAAGGTTATGAATTCTTGGTTGTTTATAAGTGGAATTAACTTTGATAATGGTTCCATGAGGTTAATTTTGAATACTCTTTCATGAATTAACTATGATTTGAGTAGAGGAAGTTTATTAAAGTCTTATAAGGACGAGATCAAGGTTTTGGGGTGTTTTATGCACTCAAGGTGTTTATACACCGTAGTAGTTAAAGGAATCAATAATAAATATTGCTTGTCACTAATAAATCTAGAATTGAATGGGAAACTTGCTTTACTTGATTTAATTGATATTTGATTGATTGTATTGTTTTGTATACAAGTCATCACCAAGTCTAAACTTGTAAAACACGTAAAGTGAAAGATGGATAAGCAATAAAAATCTGTATTTGTGCACATCTGGAATAATGACAATCAGAGGTTAGGTACACAGGGTATTAGCAATGCACTTTTCTCGAGGTCGTCTGATCTACGAGTCTCTTATTTCAAATACTTTTCAAATATATAGGAGTTAGATGAGATCTCATACTAGCTACGGTCACAGAGTCGCGCCCGTGGTCGTTGGATGTTTATTGATGTTTCCAAAAGGAGGCATAGGGTTTTCTTTTATCGATGTTCCAAATGGAGCATGGGATGGACTATAATAGGCCTCTACTTTATTCTTCTCGTACTCATGTATGCTTTCTGACTAACATACAATCAATAGGATTAACCCTAAACTTGTTTATCTATGTTGGTTGAATATTAATGCACAAACAAAACTATTATTGCGATCACTTGAGTTATAATCAAATTAACCCTAAACAAGATTATTAATTATCTTATTAAGCGTGATTACAAGTATAAAAGGTGTGATCAAGCAATAAAAATAGATAATCAAGCAACATAATAATCATAAAAATAATTATAAAAATCATAATGTAGACACCTAAAAATGTCTCCCCAAAACCAAACCCGATGATGAACAACCTTTCACCGCCACTATTGGCCGGGTTTAGTATTTAATCCCGAGAGTGCTTAAAAAATCGCATTTTATTAAATTCATATTTTTGAACAGTCCATGGATTAGTCTTGATGTTTGGTAAAAACATAGTTTTAATTTCAGCCCAAACTTATTAATTAATTTTTAGCCCAAGCCTTTTTATTTTATTGTTTTATTATTTATTTTTGGCCCAAACCCTTTATTTATTTTTATTTAATTATTTTCTTATTTTTGCCCGAATAATAAAAAGTCAGAAAAGGCCCGAAATTGTCAATCGGCACTTAAAATGCCGAAGGAAATTAGGGTTAAAAATGTATTTAGACGGGAAAACAGGCAGGAATTTCCCGCGCCACGGCACGTACCTACCGTGTCACGGGAATTCTTCCCGTCTGACGGTGGGATTTCCCGTGACACGGGACATTCCGTGTCTTTTCCGCGTAAACCCTTGACGCGTTTTCTATCCCGTTTTCTGAAAATTTCCCGCGTCACGCCAAAAGTGTACCGTGTCAAGGGAAAATGTACCGTCTGATGGTGGAGCTTCCCGTGTCACGGTACAGTTTGACCGTGTCACGGGATACTTTTTTAGGGTTTTTATCATTTTAGGGTTCCGTGTGCTCCCTCAGCACATTTTCCCTATAAATACCCCCTCATTTCTGATGTACGGGGCACCGATTAATTCGATTATTTTATTTTCTCTCTTCTATGCTTTAGCCTAAACACTAGCCTACCCTTTTCTACTTCAAAATTCCTTCTTCAAGTACTCAAAGGAGTCCATACTTTACTCGTGGTTCTATCCTTAAGCCAAGGCATGAAAGGTAGAATTGTTTGAGGGTTTGGCCCCAAAATCAACTTTACTTTATTTAATTTAATTTAATCATCGTTTTATTATTTCCTTGAAGTTACTAACTCGTTTATTATTTTGTAGTTGCAAACAAACAGAATCAAAGTAAGGATCATGCTCCTTTTATTTTTATTATTTTTCTAACGATTTTATGTTGTTGGAATTGTGATTAATTTGGTTTTAATATTAATGTTATTCTATTATTGATCACCATATTGCATGTTTAAAGGGAATATGTAATTGAAAATCACGCCTAATAAGATAATTTGGACAACCGGTTTAGGGTCCTTTTAATCATATTATTAATTGAAGTGATCACCAATATTTTAGAATTATGTGTGCATTAATATTAAACCAATTTAGTTAAATAATAGTTTGGAGCGAATTGAATTATTGTTTGTATGCCTTTGAGATCACAAGAATGCTTTTCAATATAAGAATCGAGTAGAGGCCAATACGGGCGAATGTGACTCCATGACTCACTTCGTACCATCATCCCCGATCCTCCTTTCGTGGTTCCGAACCATATGGAGTTAGTAATCTCATGGATTATGAATGGGGTGTAACCTTCACGGGTCAATCGTTGTTGCCTATCGTTGTCCCTTATCGTGGTTGCCTTTTTATGATCCGTGAACGGTTTACAAGTTCCTTAAAAACTTGTTGGCGGCTCCCTACTTTCCTTGTCCCTAATCGTATTATGTCAATTCCTACTTCCTATGAGTGTCAAGCATATTCACAACATGCTTCGTAGGCGCACTTCAAACGCCGCCTACACATAACAATTATAAATATAATCATAATCATAATCATAATCATAATCATAATCATAATCATAATCATAATCATAATCATGTTAAAGCATAATAATAACAGCAAGATCCTTGGCATGATACTAACAAGATTAATAACAAACCCTAGCATGTCACTAAGCATAAAAATCAGAGCTTTAACCCTAACATGATACTAACATGAATATTAGGAAGAAAATAAAAGGCATCACAGAAATCATAATTATCATATTTGATATTAGAAATTATAATTGTTACCCTAAACATGATATTAGGAAGATCAAAACGCCCTAACATGACACTAGGAATCATAATAACAACCTAGACATGATTTCTATATCATAATATCAATAAATCAATTAAAGCACTTACTTGGATGCCTCGTACCTCTTTCTAATAACAAAATACACACGTTAGTAACTTCAAGGAAAATATAAAACAATTAAATTAAATAATTGAAATAGATATTTGGGACCAAACCCTCAAAAATTAAAACCTTTCACGTCTAGGGCGAAGGCAACTTCGAACTTGGCTAGGTGTCTAGATCTTGTGAATGCGAAATTTTGTATGTAAAAAGGTTGGTTTAGAATAAGAGAGAGAGAGAATATCAAGAGATTCTTGATGAGAATTGGTGATTTGAAAAAGGAGAAATATGACCTCTATGTACAGAGAAAATCAGAGAGTCGAAGAATAAGAAAAGAATCCGAATTTGAATCGAAATAAAACTCGATGGACAGCAGTTTTTGCGGATTTTGTTTTTATCATGTCTTTTGATCTAGAAGTCCAAAAAAGCATATAATATATATTTGGAAAGATATTGAAGTCTACTTTTCAACCCAATTAGAATCAGAGTGAAATATATTTTACATAAAATGACCGAAATAGTAGGACGGTGTCAGTTTTTGATAGAGTTTTGTATCTCATTCATATCTTTTTCGATATAGCTCGGAATTAATATTATAATATATCATTGGAAAGATAATTTCAAGATCTATTCAAACATATAAAATTTGGATAAATATTATGTGGCATGAAAGTAAAATCTGACTGTCTTTGAACATCTTTAAATTCGAATAGAATTAGGATTAAAAAATAGGAAATTTTAAAAAAATGAAAGTTTTTATTTAACTCAAATTCTTTAATCTTATCTTTTCAAAAAGGATAATTAAGATCTTTTAAAAACTTATGGGAGGTTCTAATTAATCCTAATTAGTTTAGGAATAAGATTAAACCCTTGGACCCTCCACATGATCATTGGCTCATAGGTAAAATCCGGTTTGGGCCCAGTTTAGTATTTTGGCCATAACTTCCTCATTATTCATCGGAATTGGGCTTATAATATATCGTTGGAAAGGTATTTTCAAGCCCGATCCAACAACATCATTATTGGACCCTTATCATGGACCAAAATAAACTGGAATGCACGTTTTTTTATAAATAAGGTAAGAAAAGAAATATTTTCAAAAACAGAAAGAAGATATTTTAATAAAAACATCCTCATCACTAGACTTTTCACACTTTTTCTATGTTCGATAATCAAATGACATTAAAGGTATTCATCACTGGGTTTGGTTTTGGGGAGACACATTTGGGTGTCTACAAAAGCCCCCACTTTGACTGAGTTTGGAGAAACGCAAATTTCGAAAACAAAAGTCAAAGTAGCGATAGGGACGAAGAATGATTCAGATTGTCTGCGATCCTAAATCATTCTTGTAACGCCGATACCTGCAAAATAACATTAGTTAAACAGATAAAAAACGCGTATCTTGCACCGTCGAGCACACGTCTCTAAAGGTAACTGATTTATTGTTGTTGCATTGCTGTATTTGTCGTTGTGACAACCTTCCACAATCTAGAGAACGCCATCTTGCTTTTTTGTTGTTCACTCGTCTCTAAACAATAGAGCTTTTTTGGATATGTTCACGCGTCTCTTAACAAAGAGCTTCTTTTTAATATGTCCACGCGTCTCTGAACAAAGAGCTTCTTTTTCTTGAATCATAGTGATAAACTTCCCAATCATAGCAAAAGTCGCCGAAGACCGCCTCATCACGAACCGCCCTTCTCAAATCTCGGTGACAACCTCCACAATATTAGCGAATGTCGTCGAAGACCGCCCATCTCGTGCTATCTTCTCAAATCTTGGTGACAACCTCCACAATATTAGCGAATGCTGTCGAAGACCTCCCATCTCGTGCTATCTTCTCAAATCTCGGTTGACAACCTCCACAATCTTAGCGAATGCTGTCGAAGACCGCCCATCTCGTGCTATCTTCTCAAATCTTGGTGACAACCTCCATAATCGTAGCGAATGCTGTCTAAAATAACCTCTCTTGAAGTCATCCTCAGTTGTTGCGATAATATTCCAAAGAAAACTATCGAAGACCAACGCTTGTCGATCCTTAAAGCTCACTTGAACTTTGCTTTAGCTGGTGCGTCGGCGCTTCTGCTGCCTGTAAACTAGTATGTCGGTGCTGTGAACCATTATGTCGGTGCTTCTGAACCAGTATGTCGGTGCCTTTGTGATGAGCCAATGTTTAGGCGCTTTAAGCTAAGTGAGACGATCTTTCGTCAGGTCGATCACTTATTTGCGGTTGTAATCAAACCGACTACTTAATCATGTCAAATTGCTTACAGGGGCTAACTGGCGTACCAAGAAACCCGAAATTGCTGTATGAGGCTTCGATCTCTGTCGCCACGGAAATTCTGCTGGCGCTAAGAATTGGCTCTGTCGCTAGACGCTGGGATCTAGCGCCAGGCGCTGTAATCTACTGCCAGACACTGGATGTGGTTGTCTGGCGCTGGAGTCGGGTCTTCCCTATTCTGCTCTTGCTGCCGATGTTGCTCGGTTTTGCTCCGAACTTTGAACTTGGTCGTTTCCTTTCAACCAAATCCTCTCAAATCGTTTGTAAATTAAAGCTCTTCATCTCCAATTTACCGATCAATGTAATTCCTCTTATCTCATAGGAATCTCCTGTGTCATATTCGCAGTTTTTTCGAAAAAATTTGGGAATGTCCTCGCTTGCTGGGATGTACCTGCATTTATATCTTTGACTATAGGACTTTGCTTATCTTTCTTTAGGATTGACCTAAGACTTAGTGTTGCTTGACTCATTGACTTGTCATGACTCAAGGTATGAACTTGACTTAATGTGATTGACTGACTCGAGGTTGACTCGACTCAAAGTGTTTGACACATGTGTTAGACTCAAATCAAGGTGATATGACACAACATGACTCAAAGTGTACATGACTCGTGTGTGCATTATAGTGTAATCGTGCGACTCAAAAATGCAAAAAAGCAAAAATTTTCCGTCATTTTTTGTGGAGGGTACCGACTTTCTCCCGAAAAAAAAAGACGAGAAAAAGAATCAAAGTGAAGTTTTTTTTTTTTTTTTTTTTTTTTTTTTTTTGTGAAGATGCATGTTGAATGAGCTTAATCAAATGTTGTTGATACTATCTCTCAAGGTGCGAATGATTAATTTATCCTAGGCTATCTTAGTTGGCTCGATAATGAAAGTATTTAGGTAACTTAGGCGCGGAGGCTAAGTACTTCATACTTTGTGATGTAATGATGATTGATTGATGAGTGATGTTGATATGACAAGGCATGCTTCAACGTCGTGTTAAGATCTTATGACAAAGGGTTCCTAAGGGAAGTATATTTGGTAATGTATTTGTGCAGTGTGTGATAGTGATACTAAAGTTAGGCCGCAAGAGCTAAGTGTGTGGAAAGATATTAATTTTATAAGAGTCAAATAATGGTGACTCTTAGGCTAGGTAGGCTAATGATGTAGGGATCAAGCCCCCAAGTCTAGCTCTAAGTAGATAGGGATGAGCATTGGAGATCCCTTGATATAATCATGGTGTGTGAATGTGAATATGAATGCATGTTTATTACGGCCGCACCTCAATGTGAGGTTGCCTACGTATCCGTTAGGAATCAGGCCGAACATAGCTCTAGCCGAACCTCGCACAAGTGTGTGTATACCTCAAAAAGGTCTTTTGAAGGGTTGTAACGTAGTTAGGCTAAAGGTTATAGAAGAAGGGGATAAAAGCTCAAGACCCTCGATAAGTCTCCAAGGTGTGCAACTTTGCTGTTGAATATTTGTATTTTCATGCTTGAGGTTTTCTACTCTTTTTTAGCTCTTTCTTTTGCTTTAGCATTTATTTCATTTTTATAAGTGTGGGCAATCCTGATCATGCAGTCTATCACTCACTTGGCATTCATGTTTCTCATTCACGGTACCGAGCACTTGATAAGAGACGCAATCTAAGACGTGTTCTTATCAAAGACATTTTCATATCAAAGACATTGGAACACTTATCCTTTTGTACACTTTTATTAATTTATTTTTCTATTTTTGCTATTTTAATCTTTTGAAGTCACTCAAGCTTTTTATGAAGTTACATAAGTCACACACCATCCCATCCCAAGGTTAAGTAGATGTAGTTTGAAAACTGAAAGGTCTATCGTTAGACGAGGCTCAAAGTGGTTTATGAAGAAAGGATTGTAAATTAGAAAGGTGAAAGGCAATATGATGTGGCTACAAGGGGTGCCTCAAATCATTGGTATACCTTGTGCTTAATTCGACATGGATTTTTTTTTAATGCAATATAATGAAATGATCATATATAAGGAAATAAATGCTCATTTTATTAAAAGTGGATAGGGTAAAGAAAAAACCTATGAAATAAATCTAAGGAAGACAAAGGGTGCCTATGTTAGACTTATTGGGGAAAGGGTTTGAAAAAAAGAAGAAGAAAGCATGAAATCTTAGTGAGAAGCTTGCCTTGTGTATTTGTTTCATCATTACCCTCAATTTTTTTTTTTTTTGTCAATCACATGACTCAAACTCGATTCAACATGCATGGATGGAAGAAGGTAGGAAGAATGAAGGTTGTGATATGGAGAAGCATGTAGAGGGAGAGATGTGGAAAATTAGGAATAGAATGTACCCCCAACTCAAATGACGGAAAAAACCGACTCATGCATGAACCTAAGACATGGTCATGGTGATATATACTCAAAGTGTGTGCTAAGACTAATGAGTGTCGGTGAGATGTTTAGACTCGTGTCATGACCATGTGTCTAGACTATGTGACTAGACTCAAGAAAAGACTAAGTTAAGACTTCACGTATATGCATTAAACTGGACAGGCTGTGATATTTTAGTCATTACATTTGATCTGTGACTGATTGGGATGAAACCAACGCCAAATTACAGATAAAACTCGGGGCTACATATCCATAGGTTGTACGACTCGTAGTTCTTCCTAGAACTCCGGATATGACCAAAACAAGTTGACGCTTATGCAGTATAAGGGAATAAAAATAGGTTCCTCCTCCCCATAGCGACTCTGAGACAGTTTGGGATCTTCAGAGTATAGGTCACGGCCATAGGGCACATAGAGTATTCACATAGCGACCTGAGGAGGATGGTAGGCTCCCTTGACCAGCGATTAGGGTACCTTGAGAGGAACCAGGGTAGAGCCTTGTATCCTATGTAGATGATTATGCTTGTCGGGGAAATATTTCCGACGATGCTATTTAACCTGATAGGTTTCATCCCCCACCCCAAGAATACGATAGAGATCCCACCGCCCGTGGTATTTATACTGTCTATTCATCTTCCCACGGGTACGGCTAGGACATACCTTTTGGGGACTGGCTGGGGGGGATTTTCAACCTAACTATTTTGGTGGTAGCTCTTCTGGTGTAGGTGGTGCAGGTGGTAGCGGTGATGGATTAGGATTTATGGATGAGGATGATGAGGATTAGTCAGCCGGGCTAGTTCCCGAGCCAATGAGGACATTGTCTGATTCTGGCTTAGGGGAGATTTTTGGATTTGGTATCTTTCTTTTTCCCTTTTTCTTTTATTTTTGTTGTGTTTTCTTAGATTAGATTTATTTCTTTCTAGCATAGTTTTATTGCTTTCTTATATGAAAAATACAAAAAAATTGAAAAATCAACATAAATCCAAAAATACTTTCCAATGAATTGTAAATCATGCTTCCCTGTACCCCATACTTGGAAAATATTGTTTTGATTCTTGGTATATGATGATAAGCGTTGTGGATTTGTTGATCATGATTTGAAGTTTGATTGCTTAGATGCCCTAACATGCGTCAATTTTGTCCAACTGCTTGTGAATATAGTGCTTGACTAGTTGATTTGGTTAGGAATTGTGTGATAGTTCCTGGTATGTCAATGAATTTGATTATTGGTTTGCAACTATGAGTAATGTTTTTTTAACCACATTGTGGAGGATGAAGGTGTTCATTCTTTTAGGTAGCCTTCAGGTGGTTTAGATACATTTGTTCCCTTCTTACTACCCATGTTGTTGCTTGTGCCCTTTTATTGATTATTTAGCCACATTACAAGCCTATATGAGCTCTATTGGTTACTAGTCCCAAGCTTGGCTTGGGGGAGCTATTAGTTGGTGAGGTGAGGGAGTTGTGGTGTGCATATTATTTTCACAATGTGGGAATAAAAGAAGAGTGATTGTTCTTTTGATTTTGTGATTGGAAAAAATTGTTGATATTTTGTTGTTCAAGATAGAAAAAATTTCCAATGTGAGATAAAAAGAAAAAAAGAGCAAAAGGAGAAAAATTGTTTCAATGTTCAAATGTTCTATGTGAAGGTTGCTCAAGAAAAAAAAAAGAGAAAAAAATTCAAGAAAAAAGAAGTTCAAGTTTGAAAAAGAAAAAAAAAAGAATGAGTTCAAAGTTTGTTTCATTTCACTCTAATTCTTTATTATCATATTTTTGTGAGTGAATTTGTAAGCGTTGGGATTGTTGTTTATGTTTGGAGTTATTTCTGGTGGAGTTGTGTATGTTGGAGATGTTTGGTCATTATTTATTTTTGACCTTGGTTTTATTAGGATTTGCTCCCTTAAGCATGGCTTTACTCTTACTTTTTCCAAATATTTCCTACCCTTTACCCTAGCCTTACATTGCAAGCTTTAAAGACCTTTCGACCTTTGTGCATAGAGTTGTATGGATGTGAAAGTGTTGTTTATCAATGCAAGTTATGATTTGACATATTTCGAGTCGACTAGTAGGTTGAGTGCTTGTCTTTTTAAACACACGAGAGTTGTGAGTGTAGGAGGGCATTGTTCACATAAAGGGGTTGGGATGGAGAGCGATCGAGTACATTTTTTACTCGCCACATAAATGAGAGTTGAGTGTGTGAGCACTAGTCTTGAATTTTATATGCTCTTGTGGTTTATTTTGCTCTTGTGACAATTGTTAGGGAGGAAGAGTAATTGGATGGATGAGATTGGTTGATTTTGAAACATGTTTATTAGATTTCCCTTGAATTGTTTGTGCTTGATTTTGACTATTTATGGTGAGGCATGTATTTATTTATTCATTGATGAGATCTTTGCTTAGAGACAAGCAAAGGTTTAGCTTGGGGGAGTTTGATATGTTTGTTTTATATAGTGTTTTACCCCCGTCCCTTGGTCATAATTAGTAGTTTTTTTGGATCTTTAAATCCACTTTTATTACTAATTGGTGTTTTCTAGTGTTTTCGTAGATTTAGTTGACTTTTGTAGGGATTTCAATTGTTGGAGCATTTTTCCGAGATATTATGGAGTGTATACGAGCATTAGAGGAGCACGACCAGTGTTTATAGCACAAGGTCGGTTAGAGTCATCGAACCGATGATTAAGGGCTTAGCATTTGAGATTCCGAGGTATTTGGACAGAGTATTCAAGACCCGAAGAGGAAATCCGGATTGGGCCGAAGAATCGGAGCCCGGTTAATAAGCCCTAACTAGCCCAAGAGCCCGAGCCCAGCCAAGAAAGCTACTGCCCGAAGGCGCGCCCGGCCGGGCAAGGAAGAGTAGTTCACGCCCGAGTTCGCGCCCGACCGGGAGCGAGAGAAGCACATATAAAAGAAAAGGCAGGCCCGATTGGGCGGCCCTTCGCCCGATCGGGCGCGAGATTTTTAGAGTGCTAATTTCGACGATTTATTTTAGTTTTATTTAGGAGTAATTGTTTTAGATATAAATACGATTTTAATGATTTCGATTAGTATCTCTTCTCTTAGACTTTCTCTTTCTACTTAGCTTTAGATTAGTTTCTCTTTCTACAACTTTGTTCTCTACTTTGTTCTTAATTCAACTCCTTAATTCTGATTATTTTGGTAACGATTTCTTCTACTTTAATATCATTTATTTTACTTTATTTCTTTCATCATGTTTCCTTTAATTGCTTTGTTTAGTTTATATTTAATTATGTCTGAATAGTTTCCTTTGTAGGGTTTGTGGGCATCCATAAATAATATGAAGGGGTAATTTATTATTGTTGATTATCAATGCTAGATTAATTTCCTATTGATTGATTTAATCCTCTGTGACTAGATTAGGCCTGATCTTTTATGCATGAGTTTGACAATATTGATTCGAGATTCGAGAGATGAGAATTGATTTTTAGGTCTAGTTTCAATAAGCCTACTAATTTATTAATGGTTAAGTCGAGATTCGAGAGATGAGATTTAGTACCGGTAAATTAACTCTGTGATTGTAATACGTAGCGAAAGCCCTTTATGATCAGATTAATTGATACATTGATGATTGATTGTTTTGATTTACCCTAGAATATCGTTTATTGGTGAAACTATGACCTAGGCTTTTATTTCATTGATTTTCCCCCTACTTTTATTCCTTCCCACTTTTACTTCTAGTAGTTTAGTTCTCCTTTTTAATAACAATTTGATTACTTAATAATTTAAATTGCTTTAATTCATTACTAAACTTGTATGAGGTTATTAGTTTGCACTGTGAAGTTCATAGTACATAGTATGAGGATATTATCTGGATCATTCCTCTGAAAACATGGAATGGAAACTTCATAATTGCATATTTTCCAGTCAAATAATGTTGATATTAGATGTTAATTTAATGATTGATTGTTGTAGGTTACGGTAGTGGATGTGTTGGTGAAGGTCCATGATCAAAGCTTGGCTGAGGGTTCCATTGGAGCATGGCCTATTGAGTCAGTACAAGTGGTTCAATAGCCAGACATGTATGTTTTACTTTTTTTTTTTTTTTGTAAAAAAAAACAAATTAAATGTGATAATGTAAACCATTATATATTGAGTTTGAGGTTTATTTTTGATGTTGCATGTGTTAGTTGTGGAGCGATCATGCTAGCGTGCATCCAGAAGAATACGTACTGACCGATTTAAGACTGAGTGGCAGATGGTTAGTCTCCCGTAACGTGTATGCAATTATAAAACCAATTATCCAATGTGTTGAGTTTTGTTTAAAAATCACCTATGATGCACAGGATGGAGGTAACGTTGATCATGGTCATATGCATTTGCTTATTGAATACGTCAGATGATTTTATCGCACCGCGATGATTTTATCGCGTTGCAATAGAGCCATCGCGACGCGATAAATCTATTACCACGGGATAAAAGGAATTTTAATCCAATTCGAATTCTGACCCTGTTCTAATCGTTTTTGGTCGTTTTTCTTTATAAATATGAACGATTTTCTCCATTTTAATTCATTAACAATCACCTAGAATCATCATCTATCTTCTCTCTCTAAGCTAAAGATTATTCTTTCTTTCTCTCTTGGTTTCTTAGCCTTTCTACACCTTTTTAAAAAATACATTATTACTCATTCACAAGATTTAAAAAGACCTAGCCAAGCTCGAAGTTGCGACCTCGACGTGAAAGGTTGATAGTGCTGAGGGTTTAGTCCCAAATTTATATTTCAATTCTTTGATTAGATTTATTGTTTGATTTAATATTTTCATTGAAGTTAATAATGTTGTATTCTTTTGATAGAAAGAGGTACGAGATATCAAAGTAAGTAATTTAATTACTTAATTATTCTTTTGAGTTAGGAATCATGCTTAGATTATTTATTAATTCCTGGTAATATGTTAGGATGCTTTTATTACTTTCTAGTATCATGTTTAAGTAATTAATATTTCTAATATCATGTATGTTTCTAGTATCATGTTAGGAATAAAGTTTTGAGTTTTAATGTTTATGACATGCTAGGATTTGTTATTAATCTTGTTAGTATCATGCCTAGAATCTTGCTAATATTATTATGCTTTGATGAGAATATTATGATGATGATTGTGCATCAATATTATTATATTGGTTGATATTATTATTGTTATTGCTTTATCATGCCCTCTCTTGTAGGTTTAAAGGGAATTTGTACTTGAAATCACGCTTAATAAGATATTTAATACTTTGGTTTTAGGCTAATATGATTTTAATTCAAGTGATCATCAATAATAAATTTGTTTGTGAATTAATA
This sequence comes from Chenopodium quinoa, assembly GCF_001683475.1. Taxonomy (NCBI): domain Eukaryota; kingdom Viridiplantae; phylum Streptophyta; class Magnoliopsida; order Caryophyllales; family Amaranthaceae; genus Chenopodium; species Chenopodium quinoa. The sequence goes on from NW_018745324.1 coordinate 1,202,088, forward strand.
ATCAACCAACATGGATTAAACAGGTTTAGGATTAATGTAATGATTTATATCAATCGAAAAAACACACATGAGTATGAGAAGAACAAGATAGATGCCTATTTAGGCGTGTTCAATCTCTTTTAGGTTGGATTCGTACCATCATCCCTGAATATCTAGCCATGGTTCAGAGCCACTATGGAGTTAGTGATCTCTATGATCGTGAAGGGGTGTAACCTTCACCTAATGAACGGTTTACAAGTTCCTAAAAGTTGTTGGCGACTCTTTTGCTCTAGATTCCTTCCCTTTTGATGCCACCATGCTTAAGTGCATGATCACAATGGGGCTCAAGTTTAGGATGCTTGAAATATTCCCTATAGTTTTTTGGCGACTCCACTAGAAAGGATTTCTATTTTAATTCCTAAAATTTATTTTGGCAATAATTTTAGACTGACTAGATGAGACTTGAAATGTTCTAAATATTCATGTGCGTAATTTTAATTAACATTAATTTCATAAGCATAAAAAGGATCGCATAGGAAAGACCATCTGTAATGCGTCAAAAACATAGGATTTTTATACGTAGGAAATTTGGGAAATATCTTTCACAACTAGAATCGAAAAAGCACTACGAAAATTGGAAAATGCCGAGAACACAGAAAGTTGCTAAGGCATGTAGGAACTGTCGTGAGACGACAGTATCCATCGCAGTGTGATGGCTTTATCGCGACGCGATAAGGCACTCCTCGCGATGGTTCCTGTTTTCTCACGCCAAGTTCTTCCAATACCGATCTAGAAATCTACCTTCTTGTTCTGAATAATTCGAGTACTCTTTGGCCGATTTTACTTCCTAGTTCCTAGTTGAATTTTTTCCTTCTTTTCCGAAACCCATATGTGTTCTACATATGGCTTTAGCCCTTGGAAATTGACGCTCAATCTAACCAATCAAACATTCCGTGCAACGAAGGGTACATCCGAGTTTGTGAATTCACCAAACCATGAAAGAAAGTTTAACTTGCAGGGTCTCATCCATACGCACCAACCCTTTCAAAGGTAAGGCTTCCGCGAGATGCATCCTGAATCATAACCATGGACCATCTTTGACTACCTTAATCCTTTAACTTTAGAGAACTAGAGCCATGGTTAGGTTGCAAACTCATTGCATCATATTGTGACTATATTTGACTACTTTTGCATTTTTTTTGCTTGTACATAGCTTATATGTGATTGAACTAATCGTTTGTGTTTACCTGTGTTCATAAATAAAGACTTAACCAATTAACTAATGACTTAAAAGGACTTTACTCAATTAAATAATTAATTATAACTTATAAATATGTCTAAAATCGAGTCATAGTTCCTTTGAGTCAACCCGGATTTTTATTCCCGTATCCTGCACAAACGTCAACATGTTTTGGTCATAAATGGAGTTCTAGATTGAGTTACGTGTTGTACAACCTATGGATCTGTACCCCAGAGTTTTATCTTTCTGTTGGCGTTGGTTTCGTCGCAATCAGAGTCAAAGATCAGTTATGACTGAAATACTACAGACTGTCCAATTTAGTGTATATACATGAGGTCTTAACTTAGTCTTTGTTCGAGTCTAGTCATATAGTCTGGTCACATGGTAATAACACAAGTCTTAAACATATCACTTTCACTTACAAGTCTTAGCACACACTTTGTACATATTTTTTTCACATCATGACCATGTCTTAGGTCCATGTATGAGTCGTCTTTTCCGTCATTGGAGTTGAGGATCCATCCTATTTCCGAATTCTTCAATATCTTTACATCTACATCACTTTTCCATACATTAAATATCTTACACTTTCCTTCTTTCAGACTTTCCACATTCAAACACCGCTTTATCTTACATGATTTTTCCATACATACCATTCCCCTCATATACTCCATGATCTTTCCCCATCTATGCATATTAAATCAAGATTGAGTCAAATGATGAATAATAAGAATCTATGACTTCCCTTTCCGCAACACTTGGTCAAGAAGAAAAGGGGCTTTAATTAAGGACAACACTTTCATCTAGGTTCTACTCTTTGATAAACCAATCCGGAACAGAAGAAAGTTTGTGATCATGGCAACCCAACAGGAAGTTGATGAAATGAGGCAAAACATCAATAACCCGACTGAGATGATGAAGACTCTTGCTCTTCAAGTCAATGATCCTAGCAGGCAACTACATTTTGAGCACATGTGTAAGGAGGGTGTTCCCATCGTAGGGGATCTTTCTCCTTAGATGCCCATGGCCCTTTAAAAGCCTAGGAATTTACACTTGTTAGGGTGTATTAGGATTTTAATTCCTGACTGTTTGGGGGACCTTGGATTAGAAATGATCCTCTCATCAGGCTTTTTTGTAAGAAACAATTAGGAGTCACCAATGAGTTTTAGGAAAACTTATAAACCTCGTTCATGCCTTTCTCCCAATTATAGTTCAAGGGATAATTAGCACGAATCTTAAGTTTACCCATGCCCAAATTGGTCTACATTAACCAAAAATGAGTTAAGAAGTGAGGGTACTAAGATAACATTCCCTTTAGACGGGAATCACTATCTTAGCCCTAGTACGACCTCTACTAGCTCTTCCTTTTTCACAATTTCATCACCAAACAATATACGCAACGTGGTACCTAAAAATAAGTTAGGTTATTTTATTTAGAAGCATTACATTGCAAAGATCGTTATTCTTATTTAATATTCGTGAAAAGAACAATATAAAAAATATTTGCCTTGTCTTAAGTGATAAAACAAAAATTAATTATAAAATTCTAGTTTTGATTAACGAAAGAGTACTATGTGAATTAATTAATTAAATTTTTTTTTAAAGCGATCAAACAACACTATTTATTCCATTAAAGTTATTTAAACGATAAAAGAAAAGTGATTTATCTAAGTGCTCGGGAAACTAACCCTTCTTCTTTTATGTTAAATCTCCGTTTAATGCATTTATGGAAATTCTTTCTTCTTCGTACCTCCAAGGACTTCAATGGATTCAATTAGGGTTGGAAAGTATTTGGGAAGAGAGAAGAAAAGTAGTATGATAGTAAGAGAACTTGAGAGATTAGGGTTTTGAGAATGCTAGGGTTTTACTTCTGATTTTTTCGGTCTTCTTTCGAGTTGAACGAAGACCCTTATTTATAGGTGTAGGTATATAGGTTTAGGGTTTTAGAGCCGCGCCATCAGGTGGCGCGCGCAACTCTCTGAGTCGCGTTGGGTGCCGCAATACTGAGTTACGTTTGTGGTTTGCCTTATACGAAAACGCGTTTTTAAAACTTTCATAACTTTTGATTGCCAGGTCCGATTTAGGCGTCTGAGATATAATTGGAAAGATATGAATGTCTACTTTCCAATGCCGTTATAATTAGGTTAACATCTATTATGTATCAAAAGATATGGCCGTTGGAGTGCAAGGGTGTCGGTTTTAGGGCCCGGTTTAGTGTTTTGATCATAACTTCTTCGTTTTAGCTCAGAATTGGGCTTATAATATACCGTTGGAAAGGTCTTTAAAAGGGATATCCATTTGTATAGTCCATGCACGAAAATTTGATGGTTAGCTGTTTGGCTCAGTTTTCAACAATGTAAGATTTGTTGGATCCAATCATTTGCATTTGACGCATTTGAGTCCGTTATTAATCAAGTTTAAACATGTATGAGCATTTATTAGGCCTAATTAGTAATCGGACAAGGATCTAAGATAACTTGGTCTCAAATATGAGTTTTAACTTACTTCATAATGCATTTTGTAGTCCATAAAACACTTCAACTTTGATCTAGCATAAAGAACGGGTTTTGTAACATCATTGCACTTCTTTTCGGGACAAGAGGCCAAAAGTAGGTGTCTACAGCATGGAGGAAAGCCTCAAAAAAATTTCCAATGACTATAAGGTCCAGGGAATTAAATCACAAGGGGTCTTAGTGGAAAAGGAATTTTATTCGCAGAAGTTCAATGCCAATGACATCCCTAAGTTCAAACCATGCCAAATGATAACCCTTATTTTCATTTAAGTGCTTTTGAGACCATAATGAACATTAAGGCAATTGATATAAGGGTCTTCCCCTCGTTTTTCCCACTTTCTCTTGAAACCGTTTATCAACAATGGTTCAATTCTTCTCCTTGGATAAGGAAAAGATCGCTTCTTGGGATACTGTAGACACCCATTTGTGTCTCCCCAAAACCAAACCCAGTGATGAGTACCTTTCGCGTCGAATCATAATCGAATGAAGTGAAAGTGTGGAAAGTTTAGTGTTGCGGATAGTTTTAAATTTATTTTCTCTTCTCTCGGTTTTTGAAAACCTATTTTAAGAAAACAGCCAATACAGTTTAGTTGGTCCATGATATGGGTCCAATAATAGTGTAGTTGGATAGGGCTTGAAAAGACCTTTATGACAATATATTATAAGCCCAATTCCGATGAATATTGAGGAAGTTATGGCCAAATTACTGAACTGGGCTCGGTTTGGGCCTTATATGCGGCCCAATGATCTAGAGGAGGGCCTAATATAGATTTGTCATTCCTAATGCATTTAGGAATGGTTTTAGTCTTCTAGATTCTTCTAGAAGGTTTTTTTTCATTCCTAATTCAATTAGCATTGATAAATTGACTTTTGTTGACCTTTTAGAGTTTTAATCAGAACAAAAGAATGTTTTTGAGGAAAATACGATTTTATCCTCCCGTACGGTCAATTTCCATCTGATTCTAGAAAATGCGTCAATATCTTTGTCAGCGCCAAATGCCAGCATTAGCGCCTGACTCTACGCTTGGCGCCTAGCGCTAGCGTTAGCACCTGGCGCTAATGTCAGTCTAGCGCTAACATCCGTTTTACGCGTCAGAACTCTGTTTTGATTTTTTATCAGTTTATTTTCGTTATAAATAGCTTCCTAAAAACTCTGTTTTCATTCATCAATTCTCACTAATTCTCTCTATTCATTCACCAACTCTCATCAAGATTTTCTTGATTACTCTCTCTCTCTTTCTCTCTCTTTTCTAAACTAGCTTTTCACAAATATAAAATTCCGCATTCGCTAGACTTAGATACACCTAACCTAATTCGAATTTTCCTTCGTCCTAGACGTGACATGTTTTAATTTCTGAGGATTTGGTCCCAAATCTCTCTTTCAATTATTTTATTTAATTGTTGTTTATTATTTTCCTTGAGGTTACTAACGCGTGTATTTTGTTATTAGAAAGAGGTACGAGGCATCCAAGTAAGTGCTTTAATTGTTTGCATTGTTATTATGATATAGAAATCATGTCTAGATTGTTATTATGATTCCTAGTATCATGTTAGGATGCTTGATGTTTTGAATGACAACAATGATTCCTAGTATCATGTTTAGGGTAACAACTATAATTTCTAATATCAAATATGATAATTATGATTTCTGTGATGCTTCCTATTTTCTTCCTAATATTCATATTAGTATCATGTTAGGGCTAAAGTTTTGATCTTTATTGTTTAGTGACATGCTAGGGTTTGTTATTAATCTTGTTAGTATCATGCCTAGGATCTTGCTATTATTATGCTTTAACATGATTCATGATTATTTTTATAATTGTTTTGATTATGATTATAATTTTATGATTGTTATAATTATTATTATGATGATTTATTATCATGTTGCTTGATTATATTTATTGTTATTGCTTGATCACGCCTTTTATGCATGTTTAAAGGGACTTTTGTACTTGTAATCACGCTTAATAAGATAATTTATAATCTTGTTTAGGGTTAATTTGATTATAATTCAAGTGATCGCTAATAATAGATTTATTTGTGCATTAATATTCAACCAACATAGATTAAACAGGTTTAGGGTAAACCTATTGATTGCATGTTAATCAGAAAGCGCACATGAATACGATCAGAATAAAGTAGAGGCCTATTATTAGGGCAGTTTCATTCTCTTTTAGGTTGGATTTTTACCTTCATCCCCGAACTACCAGTCATGGTTCCTGACCTATTGGAGTTAACGATATCTTGGATCGTTAAGAGGTCTAACCTTCACCTCGTGAACGGTTTACAAGTTCCTAAAATTTGTTGGCGACTCTTTTGCTCTATCTTCTTTCCCTTTGGACGCCACTGTACTTTAGTGTATGATCACAGTGGGGTTCAAACTAGGGGTAATGCTTGAAATATTCCCTACAGTTTTTGGCGACTCCACTGGGGAGGATTTCTATTTTAATTCCTGAAATTTATTTCAGCAATGATTTAGAATGAGTGGATGAGATTTGAAACGTTCTAAGTATTTCATGTGCGTAATTTTGATTAACATTATTGTCATATGCATAAAAAAGATCTCATTGGAAAGACCATCCGTAATGAGTTAAAACATAGGATTTTTACACGTAGGAAATTTGAGGAATATCTTTCACAACTAGGATCGAAATAACACTGCGCGAAACTGGAAAATTTTATCGAGCATAGAGAGCTGCTGAGGCATGTAGGAATTAGCGTCAGCAAACAGAAATTAGCGCCAGTATTTTGGCTTTAGCGCCAGACGACAGCTCTATCGCCAGGCGCTAAAGCCAAAAGCTGGCGCCAACCTCTGTTTGCTGGCGCCAAATTCTTCCAATACCGAGCCAGAAATATGCGTTCTAATTTTGACTAGTTTTTAGCATTGTTTGCTCAATCCTACTTCCTGATTGAGTTTTTCTCACTTTTCTAAAACCCATATGTGTTCTACATATGGACATAACCCCCTGGGAATTCATGCTCCATCTACCTGATTGAACGATCTGAGCAACAAAGGGTACATCCGACAATGTTGAATTCACCAAACCATGGAAGCGAGTTTTTTCTAAAACTCGCGGTGTCCCATCCACTCGCGCCAACCCTTCACGGTTAGGCTTCCGCGCGGTGCATCCGGACAATTAACCATGGACCCTCTATTGACTAACCCACATCCCGAACTTTAGAGAACTAGAGCCATGGTTAGGTTGCAAACTCATTGCATCATATTGTGCCTACTTAACTAATTGTGCATTATTAGTTGTGCATTCTCTATGTGTTTTTTCCTAACCGTTTGTTTGACTTGTGTTAAGACAAAATAAACTACTTAACGGCTAAAAGACTTTGCTTAATTAATTAATTAATTAATTTTGGTAATTAGAGTCTAATAATCTAATCAGAATTGACCTAGTACGACTTTAGGCATACCCCTGTTGATTAATAATACCAAAAACAGTTTCAGATCGAAGCTCCAGTAATGGCGCCAAGGTTTGAACTGTAGCGCCACTCTGTGGAGTGTGGAGCCTGGCAAAAGTTCTATCGTCTGGCGCTACACTGCAAAGAGAGGCGTCAGTCCTGTCGTTTGACGACAGTTCGGTTTATTGCTCGAGTCATTACTTTGTGTCTAATTAAACAGTTTGCTAATTAATTCTGTTAATTATACCTTTTTAAGTCGTTAATTGAGTCTAGTCACATAGTCTAGCCACATGGTCATGACACAAGTCTTAACATGTCACCTACACTCACTAGTCTTAGCACACACTTTGAGTATATATCACCATGACCATGTCTTAGGTTCATGCATGAGTCGGTTTTTTCCGTCATTTAAGTTGGGGGTACATTCTATTCCTAATTTTCCACATCTCTTCATCTACATGCTTTCTCCATATCATTTTTCTACCTTCTTCCATCCATTGCATGTTGAATAAAGTTTTAGTGAAACAATTAACAATAAATATCCCCAAATTCCCTTTCCACATTACTTGGTCGAGGAGAGAAGGGCGATTAATCAAGGATAACCTCTTTATTCAAGTCTTACTTTTTGATAAACCGATTCATCAAAAGAGGAAGGCTAAAAAGATAATGGAAACTCAAGAGGAAGTTAATGAACTTAGGAGTCAGTTGACTGACGTGACCGAGGTGTTAAAGGCTTTAACCCTCAAAATTGATGACCCTGTGAAGCAACAACAAATGAACCTCATGCAAGAAAGCTTGAGCAAGCTATCTAGTGACTATAATTTTCAGGGCATTAGTTCACAAGGGGTCTTGGTGGATAAAGAACTTCTTCCGCATAAGTTCAATGCCAACGACATCCCGAAATTCAAGGCAACTGACAACCCTTATTTTCATCTAAGAGCTTTTGAAACCATAATGAACATTAAGGGAATTGATAAGAAAGTCTTTCATTCTTTGTTTTCTTTATCCCTTGAGACCGTTTTTCAACAATGGATCTTTTCCCTTGACAAAGAGAAAACCTCTACTTGGGAGTCGATAACAAACGCTTTCATAGATAGATATAAGTGCAATATTCAAGTTGAAACCGATTATAGATAACTTGAGATGCTAAGGCAAAAAGAGAATGAAGGCTTTACTTCTTTCTTCAACAAGTGGAGGGAAACTTCCGCTAAGATGATTGAGGTCCCCACCGAAAAGGAGTCTGTGAGGATGTTTATCAAGAATATCCAAGAAAAGTATTTAAAGCACTTAAACTATCAACACAACTTGAATACTTTCAGAGCCGTCTATGACATAGGTATCGAGATCGAAGACGACCTCGCAAAGAAAAAAGCTACTAACCACGGTGGCTAGAAAGGAAAGAAGAACGACAATCCTTCTTCTTCCGAAAACGCCCACTCTAGTAATAATGTTAGTACCTTTGACCATAATGGTGTCTTAGCCATGGACAATCAAGGATCTAAAAGGAAACCCAGGCGAGAGTTCACACCCATTGGAATGACCTACGATGCTGCTTTCGACCGTCTTTACGATCGAGGATTAATCAAACCTATTGGCCCTACCGAGGATCTAACGCCAGAAAATCGATCTTCGAGATGGAATCCAAACTCCTGTTGTAAGTACCATTGAGGAAACGGTCATACCACTGATGAATGCTACAGGTTTCAAAACCTCATTCAAGATCTCATAGAGGCAAATAAGATCTCATTGCCTCTAACTAGCGAGAAGACTGGATGATGTCGGAGCAAACGACACAAGACAGAGGCGAGCTTCAATAACGAGATTTCATGACCTCTTTTTTATATTTTTTATTTACCATTTCCCCCAATAAGTCTAGCATAGGCACCTTTCTTTTCCCTTAGATTAATTTTGTAGAATATTTCTTTTTCCCATTTAATAAAATGAGCATTTACTTTCCTTGCATATGATTATCGCATTGCTTTGCACTAAAAAAAAAATCCATGTCGAACTGAGAACAAGGTATACCAACGATTTGAGGCACCCCTTGTAGCCACATCATATCACCTTTCACCCTTCAAATTTACAATCCTTTTTTGATATACAACTTTGAGCCTCGTCTAACGATAGACCTTTCATTTTTCAACCTATATCTACCTAACCTTGGGATGGGGCAGTGTGCAACTTATGAAATTTTTTTTAAAAAAAAAAAAAAAAAGCTTGAGTGATTTCAAAAGATCAAAATAAATAAATAAAACAAGGAAAAATTAAATAAAAGTGTACAAAAGGGCAAGTGCTCCAATGTCTTTGATAAGAACATGTCTTTGATATGAACACGTCTCAAATTGCGTCTCTTATCGAGTGCTCGGTACCGTGCCTGAGAAACACGAATTCCAAGTGAGTGATAGACCGCATGATCGGGATTGCCCACACTTATAAAAATAAAAATAAATGCTAAAACAAAAAAAAGGAGAAAAGAGAACTAAAAAAGAGAAGCAAGCCTCAAGAATAAAAATATAAAGATTCAAAAGCAAAGTTGCACACCTTGGGGGCTTATCTAGGGTCTTGAGCCTTTATCCCCTTCTTCTTCAACCTTTAGCCTAACCACGTTACAATCTATTTTAAGAAAACAGCCAATCCAGTTTGGTTAGTCCATGATATAGGTCCAATAATAGTACAGTTGGATAGGGCTTTAAAAGAACTTTTCGACGATATATTATAAGCCCAATTCCGATGAATATTGAGGAAGTTATGGCCAAATTACTGAACTGGGCTCGATTTGAGCCATATATGCGGCCCAATGATCTAGAGGAGGGCCTAATATAGATTTGTCATTCCTAATGCAATTAGGAATGGTTTTAGTCTTCTAGATTCTTCTAGAAGGTTCTTTTCATTCCTAATTTAATTAGCATTGATTAATTGACTTTTGTTGACCTTTTAGAGTTTTAATCAGAACAAAAGAATGTTTTTTGAGGAAAATACGATTTTATCCTCCCGTACGGTCAATTTCTATCTGATTCTAGAAAATGCGTCAATATCTTAGTCAGCACCAAACGCCATCATTAGCGCCAGGCGCTACTCAGAACTCTGTTTTGATTTTTTATTTTTTGGTTGATTTTCTTTATAAATAGCTTCCTAAAAACTCTGTTTTCATTCATTAATTCTCACCAATTCTCTCTATTTATTCACCAACTCTCATCAAGATTTTCTTGATTACTCTCTCTCTTTTCTAAACTAGCTTTTCACAAATACAAAATTCCGCATTCGCAAGACTTAGATACACCTAACCTAATTCGAAGTCGCCTTTGTCCTAGGCGTGAAAGGTTTTATATTCTGAGGGTTTGGTCCCAAATCTCTCTTTCAATTATTTTATTTAATTGTTGTTTATTATTTTCCTTAAGGCTACTAACGTGTGTATTTTGTTATTAGAAAAAGGTACGAGGTATCCAAGTAAGTGCTTTAATTGTTTTCATTGTTATTATGATATAGAAATCATGTCTAGATTGTTATTATGATTCCTAGTATCATGTTAGGATGCTTGATGTTTTGAATGACAACAATGATTCCTAGTATCATGTTTAGGGTAACAACTATAATTTCTAATATCAAATATGATAATTATGATTTCTGTGATGCTTCCTATTTTCTTCCTAATATTCATGTTAGTATCATGTTAGGGCTAAAGTTTTGATCTTTATTGTTTAGTAAAATGTTAGGGTTTGTTATTAATCTTGTTAGTATCATGCCTAGTGTTATGGGTAAATAACTGCAAGGGTTAGTCAACGATAGTCAATGAAGGTCAATGACGAAGACTCCCCTTGACGAAGGCGCAAGCTCGACGACGCACTATCAACATCGGCGGAAGACAAAGTCAAGTAACAACTCCCTATTTATTAGGAAGAAGATAAGTGAAGACTTAGTCCAAACTTAGCCAAATCAGTCCGTTGGAATTTAAAGCAGAGAGAGGAGTGTTTTCAGCAACTGAAGTCCGAATATCATGGGCATGATTCCATCTCTATGCAACGGCTAGAGTTTAACCTAGCAAACCATCTATATAAAGGGCAGGGCAACGACGAGTAAAGAACATTCTCATCCAACGATACACATACTACATCACATCTTGTAAACTGATATTATTATTTCTTGCATAGTGAAAGTTTGGTAGATCCTCATTCTACTCGCGGTTTTTACCTTCATTGGGTTTTCCGCGTCACCAATTCCTCGTGTCATTTATTCTCGTTTTAGCCGTATTTTACTCTTGATTTTGCTTAGTTGATCCGTAGCCTAGATTTTGATATTCAATCCCACTTAACAAAAATTCGCATAAAAAACTTGGCGCCCACCGTGGGGCTACAACTAGGTAAAGTCTAAAAATCCCTCGTTAAACCCTTCAATATGTCAGCTGACGAAATAACCCCAGAACAGCTAAAAGCCGCTTCTGAGAAAATTCAAGCCGACCTCGAAACAGCTAGGGAGTCCAATGAGCGTCTCAGTTAGGAAAAGGAGGCGTCAGAATTTGATGAAGCTACCCTCCGTCAGCAATTGGAATCCGCCCAGACCAATCGTCGTCGTCAGCCGAGGCAATTAGATATGATCCCCAGAATGCCTCCGCTGTATGTCATTGAGTCTCCACATGACACTGATACCGAATCCAGTGACGGAGATATGACTTTAAATCCTCCAATCAGGAATGTCGGGCAAAGGATCATTCGGACTTCAGGAGACGACCAAGGCAACCCGCAGCCGGACCAGACGGAAATCCTGCTCCAGAGGTTGGCTGCCCTAGAAAAGCAAAACTCTAGGGTGCTGTCGATGATGAAGAAGATGCCCGGCGTGCCGATCCCCATCCAGCGAGAAGCTCCAGATGGATTCGCAGCGACCCCATTTTGCGACGATCTGGCCTTAGCCTGGATTCCCAGAAGGTTGTCGCTCCCGACGTTCACGTCGCTCTATGATGGAACAACCTGTCCCGAACAGCATGTCGAGTAATACAAGCAGCGGATGTGGCAAGCTTCGATCCCGTTCGAGTGCTGGGAGGCATGCATGTGCAAATCGTTTGGCGCGACGCTGACAGGCCCCGCCCTCAAATGGCTCGGCAAACTTGAACCAGGTAGTATAAATAGTTTTGCTATGTTAGTTAACAAATTATATTCCCATTTAGAAAGTAGCAGGCAGTTCGACAAGAAGACAAGCGATCTATATCGGATCGTCCAGGGTCCCAAGGAGACTATCAGGACTTATTGGTCTCGATTCAACAAGGAGAAAGTCTTAATCAAGAATGTCGACAATAGGACTACCATTGAAGCCTTCCTCCGCGGATTGCATACGGACTCGGACCTGTATAAAGACATGGTCAAGTATCCCTGCTCAACATTTGAAGAAGTCCGGACAAGAGCCGTGGCTCAAATGCGCTTCGACGAAGATATCGCAAATCGCAGCTCCTATCCAAGTTCCAGAAGTTCGTCCGATCGGAAGGCTCCAAGAAACCCAAGGGGATCATGGCAACATCAGCCTTACAAGGCATCAGGTAGATCACGCTCTGTTAATGCTGTGCAGATCGAAGATATCCTCGACGCCCCGCAATACCCCGAAATATCGGAGTACGGCTTCGACGTGAATATCGTAGCAGTAGTAAAAGAGTTGGAACCCCTGGGAAATAAAGTGCACTGGCCGTCAAAGAGCAACAGGCCGGAGTCGGAGAAAGATATGAGCAAATGGTGCGAGTTCCATAGCGATCATGGCCATAATACGGAAGATTGCTACGCCCTGCGAAGAGAGGTCGCCTTCCAGCTGAAGAGAGGCAACCTCAAGCATCTGTTGGGGAAAAAGAAGAGCAATGACGCAAGTCACCATCAGCCAGAAACAACGACAGCCGGACCTCCGAAGTCTCCTGTACCTAAGGTAATAGTTAATGTTATCACTGGTGGTTCCGATATTTGTGGACTAACCTATTCTGCAGCAAAGAGGGTCGCAAAGTCGACGATAGATAATGCAGATGTCCCGGAAGATATCAGAGACCCCCTGGAAAAGAAGTTGGAGGCGATGTCAATTACCTTCGATGATGACGACGTCAACAACATCAATAGAGAGCATGAAGACTCTTTGGTAATTTCTTTGGTCGACGGGAATTGTCTGCTTCGAAGGGTGCTGGTCGACGGAGGAAGCTCCGCAAATGTCCTGTTCAGAAGAGCCATGGAAGACATGGGATTGAAGGATAGCGACATCACCAGAAGGTCGACGACTCTGGTCGGTTTCAGTGGAGAAAGCATGTCAACTCTCGGAGACATAACCCTTCCAACCTATGTAGGAGGCCTAAACCCTCAAACCAAATTCAACATCGTCGACTGCCCATCAGCCTATAATGCCATACTAGGACGACCCTGGATTCACCAATTGAAAGCCATTCCTTCCACCTATCACCAATCAATCAAATTTCCCACCCCATGGGGAGTCTAAGAAATTATAGGAGAACCCCGCGAAGCCAAACACTACTACAAAACAACCCTTAAACCAACCATGAGAACCGCATAGCAATTACAGCATGGCCCGACACCAGACAATCCCAACGACCTCGAAATTAACGAGATACCTTTAGATCCCGAAAAGCCAAATCAAACCTCCCGTGTCGGAGCCAACATAACACCTGAACTCAAAAATTCCATCCTAGCCTTCCTCCGAGAGAACAAAGATTGTTTCGCCTGGTCTCACAAGGACATGACTGGCATAGACCCGAGCATCATCTCGCATAAGCTGAACGTCGACCCAAATCATAAGCCCGTCAAGCAGAAGCGTCGAAAGTTTGCTCCGGAAAGAAATAAAATCATCAACGACGAAGTACAGCAGCTTATCGACACTGGAAAAATAAGAGAAGTCAAGTATCTAGATTAGCTCGCAAATGTTGTCGTCGTCAGTAAAAAGAACAGCAAATGGAGAGTGTGCATCGACTTCACCGATCTCAACAAAGCATGCCCTAAAGATCTGTTCCCGCTCCCGCACATCGACGCTATGGTAGACGCGACAGCAGGTCACGAGCTCTTAACATTCATGGACGCCTACTTCGGATACAACCAGATCCTAATGCATCCCGACGATCAGGAGAAGACGACCTTCATGACCAACAAAGGTATATATTGTTATAAAGTCATGCCATTCAGACTAAAAAATGCAGGTTCGACGTATCAGAGGCTAGTCAACAAGATGTTCAAAGACCATCTAGGAGATACGATGGAGGTATACATCGACGATATGCTAGTGAAATCTAAGAAGTCGAAGGATCACGTTGACCACCTCCGACAAACTTTTGAGGTATTGCGAAAATATGGTATGAAACTTAACCCTACTAAATGCTCATTTAGAGTATCTGCTGGAAAATTTTTGGGCTATGTAGTAACACAAAGGGGAATTGAAGCCAGCCCTTACCAAGTCAGAGCCCTAATAAATATTCAATCCCCCCGAAATGTTAAAGAAACCCAGAAATTGACTCGACGAGTGGCGACATTAAATCGCTTCATCTCTCGATCGTCAGATACATGTCACCTATTTTACAAAGTTTTGAGAAAAAATAAAGGTTTTGAATGGACTGACGATCATGAGAAAGCTCTGAAAGATCTAAAGAAATACCTAATGACGCCACCCCTCCTGTCGAAACCCAAAACTAACGAACCTTTGCAGCTTTATATTGCCGTCAGCACTGTGGTCGTCAGCGCAGTCCTGACGAGAGAAGACGACGAAGCTAGGGAGCTCCTGGTTTACTATGTAAGTAAAACCCTACTCCCAGCCGAGGTAAGATACACATCCCTAGAAAAATTAGCCCTCGCTTTAATCACTGCTGTTAAAAAGCTAAGGCATTATTTTGAAACCCACCACGTGGTGGTGATGACTAATTATCCGCTTAAGTCTGTTTTGAGAAAACCAGATCTGACAGGACGTTTGGGTAAGTGGAGCATTTTGTTGAGCACGATGGACATCGAGTACCAACCCAGAAAAGAAATAAAATCCCAAGCCCTAGCAGATTTTGTGGCTGACTTCAGCCCCGACTTACAAGCCGTAGCTGACAAAGAGGTAGAAGAAATCAACAACGTCAAGAGAAAAAGCAAGTGGATCTTGTTCGTTGATGGTTTGCCCAACCAACGGGGAGCTGGCCTGGGAATGGTGCTAAAGTCACCACAAGGGGACATGATAGTAAGGTTTATATCTTGTGATTTTAAAGAAACTAACAATGAAGCAGAATATGAAGCTTTGATTGCAGGAATGACCGTCGCAAAAGACCTAGGTGCCACAGCCTTGGACGTATACAGCGACTCCCTCCTCGTCGTCAGCCAGATAACAAGTGACTTCGCAGCAAAAGACTCCAAAATGACAGCATACCTCGACATAGCCAAAGAAAAATCAAAACATTTTGATCCTTTTACCATCTCGCAAATCCCAAGAGACCAAAATGCCCAAGTCGACGCATTGGCAAATCTAGCCTCCGCCCAAAAAGACCACCTTCACAAAAATCCCCTTAGTCCATTTGCAAAAGTCGTCTGTATCCTTCAAAGAAATCCTACCAGTCGACGACGCCAACAACGACGACGACGACTGGACCAGACCCATCGTAGACTACCTGACCAAAGATATCCTCCCCAATGTCAAAGCAGAATCACGAAAACTAAAATACAAAGCCTCCCGATACCACATCATTGACAGAGTCCTGTTCCACAAATCAGCGTCGGGGTTATCCCAAAGATGCATCCAAAAACATGAACAAAAATCCATCCTTAGCCACTTGCACGATGGGATATGCAGTAGTCACATCGGAGGGAGGAGATTAGCCAAAATCGCAAAAAGACAAGGATACTTTTGGCCAACGATTCATGAAGACGCAGTGCAATATGTGACCAAATGCGACAGCTGTCAGCGGTTCGCCAGTACCGTCCATAAGCTGTCGGAGCCCCTCCACCAGACCTTATCTCCATGGCCCTTCATAAGGTGGGGAATGGACATCGTCAGGAAGCTACCCGCAGCACCAGGACAAAGAGTTTATATGTTAGCACTAACCGATTATTTTTCTAAATGGATTGAGGCAATTGCTTTGAAACAGGTGACGGACAAGGAGGTCATTACATTCATATGGACTAACATTATATGCAGATTTGGAATCTCGTCGGCGATCGTCTGTGACAACGGGTCACAGTTTATTAGCGACAAAACACGTTCTTTTTTGCAGAAGTTTTGCATAGAGTTGAGGATGTCGACACCAACGTACCCTCAAGCCAATGGGCAGGCCGAATCCAGCAATAAAGTCGTCATGGAAACCATCAAGAAGAGACTAAAAGCAGCAAAAGGAAAATGGGCCGACGAGCTCCCAGCAGTCCTGTGAGCCAATCGGACGACGCCAAGAGAAGTGACGGGGCAGACACCCTTCTCCCTAGTCTATGGGTGCGAAGCCGTTCTCCCAGTCGAAGCTGATTTTCCGACGACAAGATTCAGTCTCATGACGGAGGAAAGAAATCAATAGGAAATGGAAGACAGCTTAGACGCAATTGAAGAATTAAGAGAAACAGCGTTAATCAGAATGGCAGCACAACAACAAATCGTCGCAAGAAGCTTCAACAAAAACATCAAAGACAAGACATTTCAATTAGGAGACTGGGTACTAAGGAAAGCGTTCCAGAATACGAAGAATTCGGCCGATGGAAAGCTCGCTCCCCCATGGGAAGGACCATACGAAATCACCCAAGTTATCGGCAACGGTGCTTATCGATTGACCGACCAGCAAGGTAACCCCGTTCCAAGAAGTTGGAACGTGACTCATCTCAGAAAATACTACTTTTAAACAGACAGTCGAAAGCGTTCGTCGACGAAACGGTAATGTTCTAAACAAAACGCTCAGCTTATTTCATTTGTTTAAAGTTTCTATTTACGACTAAGTGTACTGACTTAAGCATCGGAGGGTCGTTAGCCGTGCCAATGGCCAACGGTGCTTTAACCATGTTTGTTTTGCAGTACATCGATCGACGAAGCATATGACTAAAGGAAAAGAAAAGAATAGCTTTAACCCAACTGTATAAAGAAAACGACAACAGACGTCGGCTACACTAACATCCTTCAAAAAGATGAGTAAAGCTACCGTTCAAACGACAATCGAAGCACGACAAAGCACGGGGCAAACCTGACCTTAGCGCCTGA
The DNA here is from genome assembly GCF_001683475.1 of Chenopodium quinoa. NCBI lineage: Eukaryota > Viridiplantae > Streptophyta > Magnoliopsida > Caryophyllales > Amaranthaceae > Chenopodium > Chenopodium quinoa. Next base: position 1,219,398 of record NW_018745324.1, read on the forward strand.
CGCCAAACATCCGAGACCTGAGCCACGAACCAGTCTTCAGGGTTCAGCGTCGACGCTGGGACGCAAGGGGCATTGGCAAACAATGCAACGATAGGCCTAAAATAACAAAGTCTTCGACGAAGCATACTGTGTAGCTACAAAATATTTCTATATTTAAAACGTCTCCTCTTGTTTAAGCATATTATCCTAAAGTTAATAAAAATTGAATTTTTTTGGAGTTTTGGAATTTAAAAAATTGGTTTTTTGACATGTCATTTTTAGCAAACAGATTTTAATAAAATTTATATTGTGTTTTGCCTTACGTCCACAGATCGCAACTTAAGCAAATGATGAAAAATAAAGGAATACTTAGCAGATAAAACAAAGCAAACTGTCAAAAGAACCACTTGCCCTCAAGTGGAACAAAAGTACAAAGGCACAAGTCATCAAATCAAAATACAAGTTTTGAAGCAAAAGCAAAAGGTTGTTTAAAAGCATACAAAGCAAAAGTTTGAACCATCACAGACGACGACCTTCAAGCAAAAGATTTTTTAGAGTTGGCGTCAGCGGAGAGCCCATCAACGACCTCCTTAACGATCTCATCAGCACGGACATTGTCATCGACAACCTCAACCTGCAACTCCTCGGCACCACCGACGGATTGGTCAACGGCAACAGCAGGCTGGTCGTCGGCGATAACAGGCTGGTCGTCGGCGATCACAGACTGATCCCCAGCGACGGGAGGTTGGACGTCAACAACAACAACAGATGGAGCGGTAGTGACAGATCGGCCAGGACCCGAATCCGCAGTCGACGCCACCGCGGCGACCTTTTCCAGTTCGTCAAGGGTTCCGCCATTGGCCAAAAAACGATCAATCACCTCCTGAGGACGCCACTCCGAAACCCTTCCATCCAGGAACTGCTTCATCAGCTTCACCTTCACCTTAATGTCCAATTCAGCATAGTCATCCAGCGCGTCGTCCAACTCCTTTTGCGCCGACGCCAACTCCTCTTGTACTTTCGTCAGAGCTTTGTCCTTAGTCGCAATTACCCCAACTTTATCTTCCAACTGCTTAGCCTTCACCTTTAGCTAGTCTTGAAACTTTTGACACTCTTTCCCCCATGTCCTTTGATTGAACCTTTAGCTGTTTTTCAAGGTCGTCCACCTTCTTCGTCGCTTCATCCAAATCCTTCTTAGTTAGCTGAAAAACATTAACCGCAGTCTTGCGTTGAGCTTCACTATTCTTGGTTGCACTGTCCAGCCTCTTCATCTCCTTAGCCAGGCCGATCACCTTCTCCCTCAACACCAAAGAGTTTTGCAGACACTGATCATACACGATACAAATCATAAACCCAAAAATTTAACCCCAATAGGCAAAAATTTGTACTTATTAAAAACTTACGTAAAGATGAGCCGTAGCCGCCTCATAAGACAAATCCAGGGCAGAGGTACCGGACAAGTGTTCCCTTGAGCCTGGAAACAACAACTGGTTTAGGCCAGGAAAGAGAGAGCGACGATCGTCCCTTCGAAGATCTAAGAAATCTGTAGGGAAACGCGCCAAGATGTCAAGGACGGCAGGTTCGTCGTCAACCTTCTACTGCTTGCGTGGAGGGGACGGAGATAAGGTAATAGTGACAAAATCGTCGACGGTCCTCTGAGTCACCGGAGTCTGAACGGGCTCCGCTTTCTCCGCCACCTCCGACGGTCGTTTCTCCTGAGGGTTCAGGCCGCGCTTTCTCCTCATTCGTAAATCGGCTTCTTGTTGGGTTAAGCTCCGACCTCGAAGAACGCCTTGAGCAGCCGACTCTGACAAAGCATTGGACATGGTAAATCCCAAAGCAACGACATAATGACAAAGCAACAAAAATCGCATTACAAAGAATAAAAACTTACGAGTTGACATTGTCTCTTCGGAATCTTCTACTTGTTTTGATGTGCTCACTAGAGTGCTCTGTCCTTGCCCTGCTTGATCGCCCGTCGACTTCTTCTTTCTCACAAACGTTCTTGCTGAAGGACTGATGGCAAGGAATTCTTTTACCTTCGACAAAGATGTCTCCGATGACTCAAGAAAGCCCAAGTCTAGTTCTGTATAATTAGAGAAAAGATCAAACCATTTAGCCAAAATCACGCTAGAGGAACAAGAATGCCATAAAAATACTTACCCTTCATCGGCCATCCCTCCATCAACCATAGTCCGTCATTACCCAACGACACCCTCTTAACAAAAAGAAACCACTTCTTCCAACCCCTGTCATTCACATCGGTAGTCAAAACCAACCGACTTTCTTTCTTGGATAAACTGACGAAACCACTTTCAGCCATCTTAATCTCATACCCTACCGCCAAATCCTCCAAAGTAAAGGGATCCTCTCAATCTTTGGTCAACTCCACTATGACCGACAAAATCCTCCAACTAGAAGGCATCAGTTGTCCAGGACTGATGCCCAGAACTTCAAAGAAATAACGAACCAAGGGCGGGAAAGGAAATTTAATCGTTGTCTCCGCAAGGGTATATAAAGAAAACAACGAAATATTCGGGACAATCCTCCACCGTTAGGCCGGGCCCCAGAATATAGGCAAAGGTAGTGCCAGGGAAGCCCGCCATCTTGACTAAATCACTTGTCATGTTCAGAGCCATCAACGACTTAGACTGAGACTTTGATTTTTGCTGTGAAACAATCGTTCCTCTTTTTTCAACAACGCGAAGAGAAAACCTAGTTCTAATTTTGGGAATTTTGTTTGACATGGTGCTTAAAATTGATTAATGCAAAGAGAAATTAAGTGAATTACCTGGTAATTGAAGATGTCGGAAGTTCAAAATCGCCGTTGCACGATGTCGCCAAACCACCGGAAAAATTTCGCAAGAGAGAGAAGAGTAGAATGGAGTAGAAGTTTGGGGAAGCATGAAGCGTGTTACAGTAATTAAAGGGTGAAGTGACGGTTAAGAGTAAAGAAAGTGGGAGAAATGGAGTAACTTCCCTGAAGAACGTGCGCAATAAAGGACGAAAACGCCCCCAAATAATTTGAATTTCTTACGGTTATTAGTTTTTTAGTTTTTGTTTCTTTTTGGTTTTATTTTGCATTCTTATTTTTAAAAGTAATTGCCAAAAGTGTATGGTTATCCACGTTTTATCAATTAGGGGCAAATTGTTATGGGTAAATAACTCCAAGGGTTAGTCAACGATAGTTAATGAAGGTCAATGACGAAGACTCCCCTTGACGAAGGCGCAAGCTCGACGACGCACTATCAACATCGGCGGAAGACAAAATCAAGTAACAACTCCCTATTTATTAGGAAGAAGATAACTAAGACTTAGTCCAAACTTAGCCAAATCAGTCCGTTGGAATTCAAAGCAGAGATAGGAGTGTTTTCAGCAACTGAAGTCCGAATATCATGGGCATGATTCCATCTCTATGCAACGGCTAGATTTTAACCTAGCAAACCATCTATATAAAGGGCAGGGTAACGACGAGTAAAGAACATTCTCATCCAACGATACACATACTACATCACATCTTGTAAACTGATATTATTATTTCTTCCATAGTGAAAGTTTGGTAGATCCTCATTCTACCCGCGGTTTTTACCTTCATTGGGTTTTCCGCGTCACCAATTCCTCGTGTCATTTATTCTCTTTTTAGCCGTATTTTACTCTTGATTTTTCTTAGTTGATCTGTAGCCTAGATTTTGATATTCAATCCCACTTAACAAAAATTAGCATAAACACCTAGGATCTTGCTATTATTATGCTTTAACATGATTCATGATTATTCTTATAATTGTTTTTATTATGATTATAATTTTATGATTGTTATAATTATTATTATGATGATTTATTATCATGTTGCTTGATCATATTTATTGTTATTGCTTGATCACGCCTTTTATGAATGTTTAAAGGGAATTTTGTACTTGTAATCACGCTTAATAAGATAATTTATAATCTTGTTAAGGGTTAATTTGATTATAATTGAAGTGATCGCCAATAATATATTTATTTGTGCAAAACAATTAAACAGGTTTAGGGTAAACCTAATGATTGCATGTTAGTCAGAAAGCGCACATGAAAACGAGAAGAATAAAGTAGAGGCCTATTATTAGGGCAGGTTCAATCTCTTTTAGGTTGGATTTATACCTTCATCCCCGAACTACCAGTCATGGTTTTAGACCTATTGGAGTTAACGATCTCTTGGATCGTTAAGGGGTGTAACCTTCACCTCGTGAACAGTTTACAAGTTCCTAAACTTGTTGGCAACTCTTTTTCTCTATCTTCTTTCCCTTTGGACGCCACCGTACTTTAGTGTATGGTCATAGTGGGGTTTAAGCTAGGGGTAATGCTTGAAATATTCCCTACAGATACCATTACAAATGCTTTCATCGAAAGATAAAAAACCATATAGTTTTTTTTATTGAAAATAGTTTATAATGTGAACTTATCGGTTGATGTTAGTTAAGTTGTGTAGGCGTCGTTCGAAGTGCGCCTACGTTAAGCATGTTGTGAATACTCTTGGCACTCTTAGGAAGTGGGAATTGACGTATACAATTAGGGACAAGGAAAGTAGGGAGCCACCAATAAGTTTTTAAGGAACTTGTAAACCGTTCACGGATCAGAAAAGGCAACCATGAATAAAGGGACAACGAAGGAAACAACGATTGACCCGTGAAGGTTACACCCCATTCATAATCCATGAGATTACTAACTCCGTATGGTTCGGAACCACAAAAGGAGGATCGGGAATGATGGTACGAAGTGAGTCATGGAGTCACATTCGCCCGTATTGGCCTCTACTCGATTCTTATGGTGAAAAGTGATTCCTGCGATCTCAAAGGCATACAAACAAATATTCAATTTTCTCCAAACTATTATTATGCTAAATTGGTTTAATATAAACGCAACATATAATTCTAAAATATTTGTGATCACTTGAATTAAGAACAAGATTAAAAAGGAACCTAAACCGGTTGTCCAAATTATCTTATTAGGCGTGATTTTCAATTACATATTCCCTTTAACATGCAAAGTTGTGATCAACAAATATAATAAAAATAAACATTAATATTGGAATCAATTTAACAATAAATCCAACAATATAAAATCGTTAGAAAAATAATAGAAATAAAAAGAGCATAATTCTTACTTTGATTCTGTTTGCTTGCAACTATAAAATAATAAACGAGTTAGTAACTTCAAGGAAATAATAATAAAACGATAATTAAATTAAATTAAGTTAAATAGAGTTGATTTGGGGCAAAACCCTCAAACAGTTCTACCTTTCACGCCTTGGCTTATGGACAAAACCACGAGTAAAGTATGGACTCCTTGGAGTGCTTGAAGAAGGAATTTTGAAAGAAGAAGGGTAGGCTAGTGTTTAGGCCAGGGCATAGAGGAGAGAAAATAGAGAATTAATTCATGCCCCGTACATCAGAAATGAGGGGGTATTTATAGTAAAAATGTGCTGAGGGAACACACAGAACCCTAAAAAGATAAAAACCCTAAAAAAATGCACCGCGACTCGGCAAAGTGCATCGTGACCCGAGAAATTCCACCGTCGGACGGGGAACATTCCCGTGATGCGATGAAAAGTTGCGTGACGCGTGAAATATTTTAGTGTACGGGGAATAAAACGCATGAAGGGTTTACGCGGAAAGGACACGGAATTCCCCGTATCACAGCAGGAGCACCATGTCACGGGGAATCCCACCGTCAGACGGGGCAGGTTCCCGTGACACGGTGGACAAATGCTGTGACGCGGGAGTCTATAGTCCATTTTTCCGTCTAAATTCATTTTTAACCCTAATTTTGTTCAGCATTTTTAAGTGTCGATTGATAATTTAGGGCCATTTCTGATTTATTAGTATTTTTTGGGCTAAAAGAAATAATAAATAAAATAAATAAAAGGTTTGAGCCAAAATAAACAATAAAAAAAAAGGTTTGGGCTAAAATAAAAAATATAAAAAAAACTGTGATTTGACTTAACATCAAGACTGATCCATGGACTATTCAAAAAATAAATTTAATTAAATATGATTTTTTAAGCACTCTCGGGATTAAACACTGAACCCGACCAATAGTGGCGGTGAAAGGTTGTTCATCATCGGGTTTGGTTTTGTGGAGACATTTTTAGGTGTCTACAGAAGCCCCCACTTTGACTGAGTTTGTAGAAATGTCAGTTTCGAAAACGATAGTCAAAGTAGTCGATAGGGATGGAGAATGATTTAAGACGTTCTGCGATCCTAAATCACTTTGTATACGCCGATACCTGCAGAAAAATGTTAATTCCGCAGATAAAAGAGTAAAGGGATAGAATACATATCTGGCACCAGTGTATCGGTGACAAATGAGTTTGGCAGCTTCCTATGCTTGAAGGAATCCACCGGATGACGTTCGTTGAAATGCTTTCCATGCCTGAGGGAAGCCTAATGATGAATTTGGTAGCTTTTTAAGCCTGAAAAAACCTACCGGATGATACTTTTCATGCCTGAGGAAAGTCGATGTATGATTTTGGTGTCATTCTATGCTTGAAGAAATCCGCCGATAATGCCTTCCATGCTTAAGGAAAATCGACAGATAAATACTTTCCATGCTTGAGGAAAGCCGACAGATGAATACTTTCCATGCTTGAGGAAAGTCGACAAATGAATACTTTCCATGCTTGAGGAAAGTCGATGAATGAATACTTTCCATGCTTGAGGAAAGTCGATAAATGATATAATCGTTGACTTCTTCGTGCTGAGAGGTGACAACGACCGACAATTTTCCATGCTTGAGGAAAAATTTGTCTAACAAGTCTCTGTGTATTGAGAACCTTGCGCTGAAATGATAGTGGTTCGATTGTCCCCGAATGTGGGCCGTAGATGATTCACACCTTCAAGTCGACTATCCGACCATATTAGGTATTTAAAATGTCGACAAATTGACTTTGACGCTTGCTAGGGGTAAAACGGTAATTTTGATACCCTTTAAATGTCAGTTAGAATTTTTCGTGTAATTTTAATAAGAAACTAACTGTCCAATTTGTGCGGAAAATCGTGCAATTTTGGTCAAATGCCAAGAATATTCGCTGACCGCTTCAAGGAGCGTGCAGGTCACGCGCGAGACCACCATGTCACGAAGGAAAACTGCCGTGACACGGTAGCTAGTCCCGTCACGCGGTAGGAGATCCCGTGACGCGGGATTTTTGTTGTTGCAAAACTGGTCAAATGCTTGATTTTAGTGTTTTTTACCAGATAAAATATTAGCGCGCCACATCAATTACGTGACGTTACACGATAACGGTCACCATGGCACGGAAAACGGAGGTGTGTAACGGGATGCTCTTCTCTTTAAATTTGAGCTTCCTTTTGCCATTTCATGCTGTTGTTACCGCTCATTCACCATTTTCATCTCCCTGTTCTTCTTTTCTCCTTAAATTTTTTATTTTTAACTCCAAGAATTTTCGTGCCACGTCAGATTGGCGTCGTGGCTCGTCCGCGTTTACCGTGACGCGGCTTCTAACATCGTGACACGACGGTTCTGTCTCGCCTCTTTGTACTGTTTTCGCCGCTGCTGCTGTTCCAGTGCTCGTCGTTTCCGTCAGAAGGTCACCGCGACACGGGCAGGTGTACCGTGCCACGGCTGGAAGCACGGTGCCGCGATAGTTGGGCTGCTGCATTCCGCAGTTTTTCTCGAGCATTTTCGAGCTTTCCAAGCTCGTTTCTTCACCAAATTCACTCAAATTACTGTTATCTTACTTATTTTTGAATTCCTACGAAGATCCATGTAAGTTCTCTTGCTTTTCGTCTCGAATTTTGCTTCAATTTGAGTAGCTTTCATAAAAAAAAAAAAAAAAAAAAAAAAAAACAAAAACCCTTGAAAAAAAAATCAATTTGGGGATTTTTGATTTTGAGGTTTTATGTTGAAACTCTTGCCATGAATTAGCTTGTATATCTATGTATGTGTGTTTGTGAGCGATTTGAGACAAAAATTGCATGATTTGGTGAAGAATTGAGCAAATCCCCTTTTTTTTTGTACTACTTTTGTGAAATGGTGTTCTTGTTATTTTTGTCGTTCCTTTGCACTTGTATTGATGATATAATGGTTGTAGATCTTGTAAAATATGCCATGATGTTTCGATCCATTGTTTTTGTGCAATTTTGAAACATGTTTTGTTTTGTGTATGTACTACATTGTCATGGAGAACATAGTATCATGCAATTAGGAGAACATAGTATTAGTTCGTCATGGAGAAACTAAATACTAGAAGTAATTCCATTATTTTGCTAATTTTTAGCCTTGAGGTAAAAATTTAGCGTATAATAGAAAATGCAACTTGAAATAACCGTTAAGCTTGTTTTGAATAAATTACTAAATAACTTAGGAAATGATGCTAAGCATTTAGATTTTTATTTTTGTAATAGCATGCCTAGACAACAGGATCGCGATCTTTCCACTCGTGGTCGGTGTCAGGCTTTTCGGGAGGACACTCCCACAATTCCTGAGGGCATGAACGACGATGCCCTAGAGACCGAGCCTCGTCCTTCTTCGAGTAGGGGCAGGTGGGTTCCACCTCCGTGGTTGTTAGATGAGTTGGTTTTCTGCCGTGAGAACCACGTTTCTCACCGTCCACTTGCCGGCATAGTCGATGGCACGCTTCGCCATCATGGTTCCGGAGCTGGAGATTTGATTCCTCGACTTTATGGGATTATCACGAGGGATCTTGTTACGAACGCCTTGTGGGAATCTGCTGGCTTAGTAGATTTTTATTCGGCGGTCGTAGGGTTTCGCAACCCCCAGGGTTGTGGCCCGACAATTGTTCTTGCGTTGTTGGAGTATTTTTGGGATACTACCAACACTTTTCACTTTTCTTGGGGGAGATGACAGTGACCCCTCTGGATTTTAGCATGATCAGTGGTATGCGCTTCATCGACCGGGTCGTACAGCAGATGTCTTATCTTTCTTGGGGGCCGGCTGAGGCAGCTGATTTGTTAGGTCTGATCGTTCAGCACATCAGGACTCAGCTGGTGTCTCGAGGTGGTCCTAGGAGCGGGCGATCAGAGTTGGCTTCTATTCTAGCCCGTGGCTTTGACATGGATGAGATATCACCTGAGCAGCGAGTGCGAATCTTCATTTTGATTCTCATTTCCATGACTCTTTCTCCTGATAGGAGTTCGCGTGCGCTCGTTTGCTACCTTCCTTCTTTTGTCAGGATCAGTGAGATAGGATCCTTTAATTGGGCTAGCCTTGGATATGTCGATCTTCTCTTGTCGCTACGTCATGGTTGTAGGCAGCTAAATGACCAGGCCCATGTCACTGTCTACGGTTTATGGAGAGTCGTAGAGGTGACGATCTTTCCTCTTCTTGTTTTGTTTTAATTTGTTCGACTCATGTGCTCGGAGATTACTTTTCATTGCAACTATGGTTCTATGAGTACTTTCCGGGATTGGCCCCTTGATGGCGTCGTGGAGCGGTCCATGACTTCTCTGTCGGAGCCAGCTGGCGTGACTGAGGCGAGTCACGAGTGGAGTCTGTCCCTGCGTTACGCGGGCTTCTACGCCGAGGCACCTCTTCTGTTGGTGTAAGAATTACTTTTGTAGCCCGTTATTTTCTACCTTGACGTTATTTTCGGCGTTTCATTGCAACTTTTTATGGTTTTCAGGTTGCTATTGATATCCAGTATCGGCCTTGGGCTGGGATGACTAATCTTCCCGAGGCCTTGCAGCTTTCGGCGTACCGCACTGTTTTTGTTGGTACTGGATGCTTTGTATGGTATCTTGGGGAGCGTGTCGTTCATCAGCATAGTGGTGATCGCTTTGTGGTGCTCTTATCTCCACCGGAGTCGATGCTAGACTCACGCTTGCTTAGGGAGTTGATAAACAGGGGAGAGCGCTACACTTTTCCTTGGCAGGAACTTGTGCATATGGAGGGTGATTATTCGCAGGACTTACATCCCTCTTTGGCTCCTCCACCCCGTCTTCCCGACGTATGATTTCCTTTGAGAATTTTGTTGTTAGTCTCTGTCGAATAACCTGATTATTCGATCGTATTTTCAGACGACTGTTCGTCGTGTGGGGAAGATTGAGGTCCCGCCTCAATCCGTCCGTTACCCGGGGCCGATCGGTATTACTGAGGATCACATTGCTGACGCGCCAGAGGGTTTCAGACAGGCGCAGGAGTCTTTACCCAATCTGTTTGAACCGGTAAGCTTTTTGACACATTATTCATCTTTTTTAATATTGCTTGTTACTAATTTTTCTTTTCTTTGTTCTCAGCCTACTCACCCGGAGATGATGGGATTCATGAAGCTGGTTGACTCTTTGAAGTACTGCATCATCAAGCTTCGGAGTGGTGCGAGTTGTCGGGGCGGTTCCGGCGATGTTCTTGAGGTATGTTCACTTCTTCTTTTTTACCATTTGTTCTATTTTGCACCATTGTCATCCTTTGATTTTGTGTCTTTCAGGAGCGACGGAGGTCCCGCTCGCGCTCGAGACATAGAGGCTCGGACGAGGGGGAGCCTAGTCGTGGCAGACGATCTCCTAAGGTTCGTCGGCATTCTTAGTCTCAGCGGGAGCCTCAGCTTTCTCAGCTGTTTCAGGAGGCTCAATGGCAGCAGCCTGAATCTTCCCAGCCATTCCAGCACTTTCAGGGTCAGTGGCAGTGACATTCATCTTCACAGCCTTCACAGCCTGAGTTCAGGCCAGTCATCACTCCTGTTGATCAGGGCTTATACTCAGTTTCATTTTCTGGGGAGCTTCCTCCACCAATGGCTGGCTTGTTTTCTGTTCCAGTGTATGGGATGATGCCTCCACCGACGCTTCCTACCTCTTGGAGTCAGTCTATGTCGTTTGCTAGTTGGATGGGTCCTGCTTTGATTTTGACTGCTACTGGAGTTACAGGGACTAGTAGGGATACTACTCCTCATACCCGGATGATGGTGGGACTCTTTGGCTCACCGCTCCCGTATTCACAAGCTGGAGATGACACTGATCCTCACTCTTCTAGTCCTACAGATTTTTGACCGAGGGTCTTTATCTGTACATACTGTGGTGACACTTGACGCTGCTTATTCATTATGACTCATTTTGTACATTTTATACATTATTCACAGTTTATGTATTTATTAGTGTGTATTAGTGTGTGCTTGAGACTCATTGTGTGTGATTGTGTATTTATTAATGACGCGAAAAATAGACGTAAGTGGAGGGTAATGACCTTCCCCAAAAGAAAAAAGAAATAAAAGAAGGGACAAGTTTTACAACTCCTCCAAAATAATAAAAATAAGCATGGAAATGGGACAAATTTTACAACTTCCCTAAAAGAAAAAGAAAAATAAAGATAGAAAAATAATTATAAATAATAAAGATAAATAGAAATAAGAATAAAGTAATAATAAAATAAAATAATAAAGATAAATAATATATAACAAAGATGGAGAATTTTATTAGGAATGGAACTCTCAAAAAACAGAATTAAAAGATAAAGGGTGAGGATAAAACAATAAAAATCCGGATAAATATAAGAAAAGGATAAAAAATGAAAACGTGTGGGCACCGCGACACGGCGTTGTACATCGTGTCACAGCAAAAGCTTCCGTGTCGCGGCATCAATTCCCGGGACACAGTGGAAAATCTCGTGTCACGGTGTGCGCATTCTGCAACGGTGTGGTTTACGCGTATAGAAAGATAGATTCTGAGTATTTCCGAGGGTTTTTGCTATCAAATAGGACCAGTATATTTGTGATATGCATAATTACGAAACATAAAATAATTAGAATTTCATATTTCAATAATAATGTCTCATAATTTTGATAATACATTACGTGACTGGTCTTATTCTTTGACCAATGCTGACAAAAGAAAGTTGGAATTGTTTCATGTCAGAGGCTTATTAGCTCTGAGACGTGTGGCGATTGAACATGATTTTCTTAGGGCAGCATTAGACTATTGGAGTCCAGAAACACATTGTTTTAAATTTGATTACGATGAAATTTGTCCCCTATCGGAGGAATTTGATGCCATCTTTGGGTTTCCTGCCAAAAATCTTATTTCCATGCCTACCCTAAGTGAGTATTATTACCAAGACTTTGAACGCCATCTGAATCTGACTGATCCAGATTTAAATAGAACTGTGTGTGGAAATGAGGTAGACTTAGAAAACTTGCAAATTTATAGTTCAATCTCCCTGTCTCTGAGTCTTATCATGTATACTGTAGAAGGGCTTATATTTTTTGCATGTTTAGCAAGCTTTTATTTGCAAATGGTAGGGTAGGACATGCTTGTCTAGCGTCTGTACTTGAACATGTTGAATCTGGGAGATCTCCTATCCCTACGTGCCTTAGAGAAACCTTGTGCGGCCTTGACGAAGCAAAAGCTGACCGGAAAGCCGTCAGGAAGGGCTCTCTAGTATTGTTGCAGGTAAAACACGCTCTGAGTAGCCCCCGTGACACAAAACAAGCACCGTGTCACGGTGCACTTCTGCCGTGACACGGTGCATTCTGCCATGTCACGGTGGATTCTGCAAAAAAAAATTTCTTTTTTTTTCGACTGATTTTTTTTTAATTTATTTTGCAGATTTGGTAGATAGAGCGTTTAGAACTTTTTGAAGCCCCGGCAATATTGAAAAATATGGTCCCAACGATCTAGTCCGCAGGAAGAAGAATTACTCTATGAACATGTCATATGAAGATTCGAAGAATTTCTTTGCAAAGAGAGAATTTTCCATTCGGTGGGTGGTGCCTTGGTGGAGACTTACTAGGATGGTTGGCACGAATGATACTCCGTATTGTCGTGTTCCAAGTATTTCAAGGCTGACGTTTTATTGTCCTTCTCGATTGATGCGACAATATGGACTTGAACAAGTAGTTCCACGCTATAACGATAGTCCTCGTGAAGTATCGTTGCATGAAAGTAACGTACACAAGTACGAGGCTTATTGGATTGGAAGACATTTGTGGACCGTTTCTGCAAGTAACCAAGCTCCTCCTCCCTTATCTGGCGCATATAAGGCATGGTTGAATCTTAGAAGTAGGAGGGAACGAGTCGGATCACGCAACTTTGATGTGAAGGGCCGTCTTGGAAGTGAGAAAGCGCCTCCTAAAGATCGTCTAGGTCCGAGAACACAAGGAATTAAGTTTAAAACTCCTATAATGCCTAAAAAGAAGAACTATGTGAAAGGAAAGGGTAAGGAGAAGATGGTTTATAGAGAGAAGCAACCAAAGAATTCTAAAAAAGGTGAAAGGGGTGAAAGTTCGACTAGGGGTGTGACAGTTCGGGCTACAAAAGACACATTAATGGTGAAGGTCAACCTAATTGAAAAGGAGAAGGGGATTCCTAAAGTGAAGAAGGATTATATCAATGTTGCTTTGCTTATATGATTTATAATTTTAATTTTTAAAATAAGGCGTATGATGCCAATAATTGTAGTCACATTTATTTAAATAATAAAAGCATATTTATTTTCGCCTTAAATAAATATTACAATGATTTTTTTTTAATATATATCCGAGTCAAGAAGTCGGACGCAATGGAAGAATAAAAAAAACTTCGAACAAATAACAGAATTCGCAAAGTCTGCGTCACTAAAAAAATCGTAAAGTCTGATAGTCCACCGTGCCATGGTGGAAACTACCATGACACGGTGGAATTCCCCGTGGCGCGGCAATTTTCTTTTTTTTCGCTCGACTTCCACCGTGCCACTGTGGAAACTGCCGTGACACGATGGAGTTCCCCGTGGCGCGGCAATTTTTGTTTTTTGCTGGACTTCCACCGTGCCACGGTGGAAACTGCCGTGACACGGTGGAGTTCCCTGTGGCGCGGAAAATTTTCTTTTATTTTATTTTATTTTTTTTGGTGCAATTCCACCGTGCCACGGTGGAAACTGCCGTGACACAGTGGAACACCCCGTGCCACGGTGAACTCTGGATGTCGAACTGCTAATTTTCTTGATTTTAGCTCCATTTTGTCGTGACGCAATGCTGAACTGGCGCGTGTACTTGATCGACGGAGGAAGGATTTTATTTTTTTAAAGTGGTCGGGCCCCCTTGAGGGGCTTCCTACATTTCCTTAAAAAGGAATCAGGCCAAACGTAGCTCTATTGGGTCATAAACTCATGCAACTAGGCATAGAATGTCTTGAGTTAATCCAAGTTGGTTAAATTGTGGAAACCATTACCGTCCATGTCTACCAATTGTGTCGCTCCCCCAGACAAGATGGATTTAACAATATACGGACCTGACCAATTTGGTCTGAATTTTCCTCTTGGATCCAACTCGTTTTTGCGAAGTGCATTAAGCACCAAGTCACCTTCCTTGATGTTCCTAGTCTTGACTTTTTTATTGAAATGTCGCGCCATACGCTGTTGGTAGGTTTGGACATGATGCAAAGCTGCCAAGCGTTTTTTGTCAAGTAAGACTAGTTCATCATATCTTGCTTTAATCTAGTCTACTTCATCTAGTTGGTTTTCCAACGCGATTTGGAGAAAAGGGATTTCAAGCTCTATTGGTTGTACAGCTTCAACTCCATAGACCAAAGAGAAAGGGGTAGCCCCCGTTGATGTACGAACAGAGTTTCGATAACCCCAAAGGGCGAAATGTAGCTTACTTGGCCAATCTTTGTGATTTTCCGTCATCTTTTCGATGATAGTTTTCACATTTTTTTTATTGGCCGATTCGACCGCACCATTTGTTTGTGGCCTGTAGGGTGATGATCTGTGATGCTTGATATGATATTTCTGTAATAGTTCCGCGCACTCAGTTTGGAAATGTGTTCCATTATCACTGATCATCTCATGAGGTACCCCATAGCGGCATATGATATTTTTCTCAATGAATTGAGCTACATGTTTTGTTGTTAATTTAGCATATGAGGCAGCTTCGACCCACTTGGTGAAATAGTCGATTGCTACGAGGATAAATTCATGCCCCCTTGTCCTGGTGGCGTTATCTTTCCAATGATGTCGATTCCCCAAGTAGAGAAAGGCCATGGAGAAGTATATGTATAGAGAAGAGAAGGTGGAACGTGCTGTAAATTTGCATAGATTTGACATTTCATACATTTCTTGACGTATTCGTGACAATCTCTCTCCATAGTAGTCCAATAATAACCTTGTCGTTGAATCTTCTAGACTAACATCTTAGCATTCATATGCATTCCACATATGCCAGTCGGAAGATTTTCCAAGGTTTTGTGTGCTTCTTTCTTGGCTATGCATAAGAGATTTCTCCCTAGTGCAGTCCTCTTGTGGAGTTCTCCCTTGATGAGCACATACTGTGAGACTAAGAGTCTCAAAGCACGGCGTGCCCTTTTATCAGTATTAGGAGGGTATTCTCCTTTTGTCACATAGTTAAGGATATCTGTATACCATGGCTCTTCATCTTCTTCTTGTGTTTCTTGTTCATCGTCAAGTGTGTGAACATAAGCCAGCTCATATCTTCTTTCTATAGTCAATGGCATTCTAATTGTGTTTGTTGGGATTCGCACCATTGACGCTAATTTAGCTAGTGCGTCGACAAACTGGTTTTCTTCTCTAGGAAAGTACGTACATTCTACTTCATCTAGTTTCTCCGTGAGAGTTTCAAGATGAGCTTGATACGTAGCGAGACTTTCGCTTCTCACCTTCCATCTCTTGGAGATCTGGTTAATGATTAGTGATGAATCACCGTAGATACAGAGCTTCTTAATTCCCAAGGCCACAGCTGTTTCTAATCCCAAGATGCATGCCTCGTACACTGCGGCATTGTTGTTGACATCAAAGTCGAGCTTCATGGAAATTGGGATATGCTCTTCGTTGGGTGATACGAGCAAGACCCCTACACCACAACCTTTTTGGTTCGAAGCTCCGTCGAAATAGAGCGTCCAGCTATCATCCTCGGTCATGAGTAAATCTTCGTCAGGGAAATCGTATTCATCTTCTTCTTTCTCAACTTCTTCTAGCGGAAAATCTGCTAAGAAGTTAGAAACCGTAGAACCTTTGATGGCTTTTGTGGTACAAATTTCAAGTCAAACTGAGCAAGGTTGACTATCCACCGTGATAATCTACCATTGAGTGTCGCTTTTTCGAACAAGTACTTGAGTGGATCCATCTTGGACACGACATGCACTGTATGAGTGAGCATGTAATGTCTTAATTTCTGTGCAGCCCACACGAGTGCGAGACACAACTTTTCAAGTGGTGTGTATCATGTCTCATATCCTTGAAGCTTCTTGCTCAAATAATAAATTGCATTCTCCTTGCTTTTGATCTCTTGTGCTAGCATTGCCCCATCATTTCTCTTGTGACCGTAAGGTAGAGTCGAAGAGGAAAGTCAGGCATTGCTGGCACTAGCACGGGTGGGTTTGCCAGGTATTCTTTGATTTTGTCAAAAGCTTTTTGTCAATCATCATCCCATGTGACTGGGACATTTTTCTTAAGCTTCTTGAATATAGGTTCACATATCGCCGTGAGTTTTGATATTAACCTACTTATATATTGCAGCCTTCCAATGAAGCCGCGAATTTCTTTCTCATTCTTGGGTGGTGGCATGGCCATGATCGCTTTGACTTTTATGGGATCTATTTCAATCCCTCGAGAACTAATCACATATCCAAGTAGTTTGCTTACGTGACTCCAAATGCACACTTTGCTGGATTTAATCTCATGTTGTACTTGCGGAGTCTTTCAAAGAACTTGCAAAGTGCAATGATATGGCCTGGGAAATCTTTTGAGTTGACGATCATATCGTCAACATAGACTTCCACCTATTTGTGCATCATATCATTTAACAATGCCGTGGCTGCTCTTTGATAGGTGGCACCCGCGTTTTTCAACCCGAATGGCATTACCGTATAGCAATATGTACCCCATTGTATGATGAATGTGGTTTTCTCCATATCTTCCTCGCCCATTAATACTTGATTATATCCGGCGTAGCCGTCCATGAACGATAGGAGTGCATGGTTCGCTGTGTTATCGACTAGAATGTCAATATGAGGTAGAGGGAACCCATCTTTCGGGCTTGCCTTATTGAGGTCCCTGTAATCAACACACATTCTGACCCTTCCATCCTTCTTCGAAACTGGAACCACATTTGTTATCCACTCTAGATACTTGGATACTTTGATGAAACCTGCAGCCAATTACTTTCTGATTTCTTCTTTGATTTTTGAGAGCCACATCCGGTTTCATTCGGCGTAGTTTTTGTTTGAAAGGCTTCATACCTGGAATGAGTGGTATCGTATGCTGAGCTATATCCCTGTCAATTCCTTGAATATCTTGGTATGACCAAGCAAATATATCAACAAATTCACTAAGCAAGTTTAATTAGATCATTGCGTTAGTCTTGACTTAGTGTTAATCCAATTTTTACTTCTTTGATAGTCGTATAATTGGAAATATTAACTGTTTCTGTATCTTCGATAATTGTTGTTTTATTTTCGTTTTCCTCCATTGCTTTTATTATTTCTTTGTCATTTTTATCATTAGCAAAGCAATATTGATCAGGGTTAGGAGAATGACACGCATCATAAGAAAAGGTATTCATTTTATTGAATTCATTGGTCATTAAATCAAGGAGGGCAAAGTCAGCTGCGACCTCGCCGGAATTATTTGGGACAGAAAGAGAAGACTCAACAACAGACTCAGGATTGGACTCTATAGCGGAAAGAGGGTCAGCCTCATATCCTTAAGACTCGTCTACAAACTTAGACTCAGACTCGGACTCGGACCCAGACGACTCAGATTCGTCAAACATAGGACCTTCGCCAGCGGTTATTTCCAACTTCTCTCCGCTTGGCGTAGTGATCTTCACCGTCTTGCGCCACCCCTTTGAAACATTATCAGCCTGGACGATTAACTCAGAGGGGTCAAAATCCTTGCTTGATATAACAGCTTGATTGATCTCGGAATCATCATTGCAGACAGGCTTGGATTCATTCTTTTCTAGTCCAAAAAGAAGATTAATATTCATATCATCAGAGTTTGGACTAGTCGGTTTCTCAGTTGTGAAGAGTTCTTCGCCTTCATCGACAAAGTTACAATCAAGGAACATCTCGAACCCTGGCTCACGCCTCCCATCGTGGACGAAAGGCTTAGGGAATTCATAACATGGGAAGTCTTCCCCTTCTTTGATATATTGGCCATTGAGGGTGAATGGATATGGATACATGGCCATTTCCATCTTCATGATTCGAGCATTATTGCGAGCCTTCATTTTCAGGAGGGCTTGTTTCACATCTTCTTTTGTTGGCTTGAATCCCAAGCCAAAGGTATCTTTCTTGAGTGCACCAGGATGACCCCAAAGTTCAGCCATTTTCTTTTTGAGTCCGAGGGTCATTCCAGGGAAATGCCCTTGCTTCTTCATAATGGCATTAACATTGGTATTTGAATAAGGATCAAAGTCAAGATGACACTTCTCCTCTACTTCGTTCATAAGAACATCATCGAGCGAAAACCCCCAGAGATCTTCATCTTCTTCGTCATGTTCGACATGGACGATGGGAGTATCGATAACTTGAATGCGCACGGGGGAGGAATCATTGGTAATTGGAACCCCTCCAACTATGGCTTTCACTTTTTTGGTGCAACGACGATGGGATCGCCTTTAGCTCATGAAGCCAAGGACGTCCTAACAACTGATTGAAAGAAGCCTTAATGTCCACTACCTTGAACTTGGTGCGACGTTCAATGGCTCCAGTAGTTATGTTTAGCATGATAGTACCCACAGCTTGACGGCGAGTATTATCATAAGCACGAATCCCTTGAGTTGAGGGAGTCAATTCTTAATTTTTTATGCCCAACTTCTTTGCAGTGCGGAGTGGGCATACATTGATTGCAGAGCCATTATCAACCAAGCTCATAGGAACATTCATCTGCCTACACACCACAGTGAGATGTAAGGCCTTGTTATGTTGGTCTCCTTCCGGGGGCAGGTCCTTGTCAGAAAAGGAAATCAGATTGCTCGTACTTGGCAATTCAGTAGTGAGAAAGTTGACCAGTTCTTGAGGAGTCATATCATCATCAACTCCTATTTTCACCAGAGCATTCATCACAGCCTTTCGATGCTCGTGAGAGGTGGCCAAAAGCTTCCATACATTCATTTCTACCTTGGTCTTTTGTAATTGTTTGACCACATCGTTGGTCACAGGGTCGATGGGATCAACTATCGGTTGTGATTACGATGGAGGTGGACTAGGTTGTTGCAACCGTCCACTTCTGGTGAGAACCTTGACCTCAAGGTCTCCCCAAACATCTTCACTTGTGCCAAGAGACGAACTAGATAAATCTTTGATATAGACATCTTCATCGTCACTATCCCAAATTCCATTTACTTCTTCATAGTTCGAGACAAATACAACTTCTGGCATAGGTACATTCACAGGTTGAATGAGTATTGAAGGATCAAAGGAGACTCCATCTCCCATGATAGCCAAAGCATCAGAAAGAGGACTTGTTTAAATGTTAGGCTTCTTGCCCCCTGGAGGGACAGGAAGTTGATTAGCATCAATCACGTCTTGGATTACATCCTTCAACCTCCAAACTTCTCAGTAGTATGACCCTTGCCTTGATGAAACTTTCAATGAGCATTGGGGTCATAGCTAGCAGTTATGTTCTCTGGTCGAGGTTCTGGAAAAGGTCCAATTGTCATAATCAGCCCTTGACTATGCAAGCGATCGAAAGCAGCATCATAAGTCATTCCTAAAGGCGTGTAAACCCTCCTTTGCCTTTGGAATCTTTGAGAGGGGGGGGGGAATTAAGAGCTAGCACATCATTGATATTAATATTGATATTGTTGGTAGCATTATTGTGCTTTGAAGACGAAGAAGAAGGAGTGTCATTCTTCTTGTTTTTCCAAGTGTTGTTGTTATTATTGTTGCTACCACCAGTCTTCATCAGTTCATCTTCGATATTGATTCCAATATCGTACACAGCTTC
The DNA here is from genome assembly GCF_001683475.1 of Chenopodium quinoa. NCBI lineage: Eukaryota > Viridiplantae > Streptophyta > Magnoliopsida > Caryophyllales > Amaranthaceae > Chenopodium > Chenopodium quinoa. The sequence continues at coordinate 1,239,261 of NW_018745324.1, forward strand.
GAAGGTGCTCAAAGGCAGAAACTTCAAGTGTTGTTTGTACTTATGATTCAAATTGGCAATAAACAGGCGAACCATCTCTTTCTGTTTCTCTCCACCTGCTTAGGTAAGTAGTGAAGCCTTCATTCTCCTTCTGTTTGAGAATGGAGAGTTCACATTCAAAAGTCTTGGCCTGGATGTTACACTTGTAACGATTCATGTAGCTTTCAGTAACGTCCTTCCAGGTCGCAACATGTTTGGATTCCAGAGAGTAGAACCATTGTTGACAGGCATGCTCCAAGGAAAGAGGGAACACGGTAGGGAAGAGTGTCACATCTACTCCCTTAAGAGCCATGGTCGCAGAAAAGGCCTTCAAGTGGAAAAGCGGATTATCAGTAGGCTTGAACTTGGGAATGTCAACAGTGGAAAACTTCTCAGGAAGTTTGTCCCTTATAGACGAAGAGGTGACAGGTTGCTCCACATAAGTGAACTCTTCAGAGATCTTACTCATTTGTTCCTTGATCTTGTCCATTGCAGCGGCAGTGACATTGTTTTGATTATCTTGCTTTACCGTGTTGACTCTAGTAGTGAGTGTTTGCATCATGTTAGACAACATCTCAATTGTCTTGTTGATGTTCTCGATACCTTAGTAGCCATTGGTTGAAAGTAGACTGGAGATGGATCTTGTGGAGATGATTGTGTTGGTTTCCTTGTACGCCTCTTTGGTATAAGAGGTTGTTGAGGTATTGACTCAAACCGTAACAATCTACCCCTGCTTCTTGACCAAGTGTTGTGACACCGAAACAAACACACCTTTAATGACCAAACTTAACCTTAACCCATCCGGAAATAAAAAAAATTATTATGAAATTTGAAATTCTCTTTATTTATTTTGTGTTTTTTTAAATATGGGAGGATACCATCCGACTTAGTCCGAAAAAAAATGACACAAAAAAAAGACACAAGATTACCCTAAAATACGGTCATGAAATGGTGCACGACTAACGGAAAAAGTGTGTGAACACGATATGTGAGTGATTAAGTGAAGGTTATGGACACGTGTTCTGACCGTATAGCTAGACAGGACGCCAAACCAGACATACGAACCACATAAGCATGCACGAAGACCAAAAAAAACTGACTGGACAAACCTCTTGGGCACCGTGTCACGGTGCTGACTGTCGTGACACGGTACAGAGCACCGTCAGACGGGGCAATGCACCGTGCCACGGCATTTCACACCATGGCGCGGCAGACCTGCCGTGACACGGGGCGCAATTCCAGGCCTAAATTTGTGTAATTTCCAGATTTTAATCAATTTTAGTCCGTACTAATTACTATGTGGAAATAAAAACCCTCGATCATGGGTTAAACAAAAAGAGCAAACACATGAGGGTTAGCACCAAACAAACCATGTAGCATTTAGTCACGATGATGTAAAAAAGAGTTCGCAACCTAAGGTTAAGATCTATGTTCAACTATTGGTCAAGCTTTGGGTGCCAAAAGGGTACCATGGTTAAGAGTTTGGACGCGTTAGCAAGGCAGCCTCCCTTGAGGGTGTATGCCAACAAGCGGCTCCGCGAGTTCGTGATGAAATCGAACTCGACTCCATGGTTTGGGTGGATTTAATAACTCGGATGAACCCTTATTGCCATGAGTGTTTTTGGGTTGATAGAGCTTAAATCCCCTGGGGCTAAGACGCATGTAGAACACACACGTTTTTTCAGAAAAATCAAAGGAATTTGATTATGAGAAGAGAAAACAAGCCACCAGACTGATTTTAGGACAGCCGTGACACGGCAGATAGCACCGTGCCATGGTGTAGCCCACCGTCAGACGATGAACTGCACCGTGACACTGCAGATTCTGCCGTGGCACGGCAGTCAGAAGATCAGACTGGTGCCCTGTTTTCCTCCGTACGCAATCAAGTTATTCAATTTTTCCTATGGGACAGACCTAAATGCGACGTTAAAACGTCTATGCTTATGCAAAAATGCCAAATTAAACATATGAATATTTTTCAAGAATCTTTCAAGTATCACCCACTCATCTTAATTAAATATCGATCACTCAAATCGATAAATAACCAAAAATCCTCCCCAGTGGAGTCGCCAATTGTAGGCGTCTTTCAAAGTGCGCCTATGTTAAGCATGTTGTGAATATGCTTGGCACTCTTAGGAAGTGGGAATTGACGTATACGATTAGGGACAAGGAAAGTAGGGAGCCGCCAACAAGTTTTTAAGGAACTTGTAAACCGTTCACGGATCATAAAAGGCAACCACGAATAAAGGGACAACGAAGGCAACAACGATTGACCCGTGAAGGTTACACCCCATTCACAATCCATGAGATTACTAACTCCGTATGGTTCAGAACCACGAAAGGAGGATCGAGGATGATGGTACGAAGTGAGTCATGGAGTCACATTCGCTCGTATTGGCCTCTACTCGATTCTTATGGTGAAAAGTGATTCATGCGATCTCAAAGGCATACAAACAAATATTCAATTTGCTCCAAACTATTATTATGCTAAATTGGTTTAATATTAATGCAACATATAATTCTAAAATATTTGTGATCACTTGAATTAACAACAAGATTAAAAAGGAACCTAAACCAGTTGTCCAAATTATCTTATTAGGCGTGATTTTCAATTACATATTCCCTTTAACATGCAATGTTGTGATCAACAAATATAATAAAAATAAACATTAATATTGGAAGCAATTTAACAATAAATCCAACAATATAAAATCGTTAGAAAAATAATAGAAATAAAAAGAGCATAATTCTTACTTTGATTATGTTTGCTTGCAACTATAAAATAATAAACGAGTTAGTAACTTCAAAGAAATAATAATAAAACGATAATTAAATTAAATTAAATTAAATAGAGTTGATTTGGGGCCAAACCCTCAAACAGTTCTACCTTTCACGCCTTGGCTTAAGGACAAAACCACGAGTAAAGTATGGACTCCTTGGAGTGCTTGAAGACGGAATTTTGAAAGAAGAAGGGTATGCTAGTGTTTAGGCTAGAGCATAGAGGAGAGAAAATAGAGAATTAATTCATGCCCTGTACATCAGAAATGAGGGGGTATTTATAGTAAAAATATGCTGAGGGAACGCACGGAACCCTAAAAAGATAAAAACCCTAAAAAATGCACCGCGACACAGCAAACTGCACCGTGACACGAGAAATTCTACCGTCATACGGGGAACATTCCCGTGACGCGGTGAACAGTTGCGTGACGCGGGAAATATTTTAGTGTACGGGGAATAAAACGCATGAATGGTTTACGCGAAAAGGATACGAAATTCCCCGTATCACAGCAGGAGCACCGTGTCACGGGGAATCCCACCATCAGACGGGGCAGTTTCCCGTAACACGGTGGACAAATGTCGTGACGCAGGAGTCTGTAGTCCGTTTTTCCGTCTAAATTCATTTTTAACCCTAATTTCGTTCAGCATTTTTAAGTGTCGATTGATAATTTCGGGCCTTTTCTGATTTATTATTATTATTTGGGCTAAAATAAATAATAAATAAAAGGTTTGGGCCAAAATAAACAATAAAAAAAAAGTTTGGGCTGAAATAAACAAAAAAAAACTATGCTTTGACTAAACATCAAGACTGATCTATGGACTATTCAAAAAACGAATTTAATTAAATACGATTTTTTAAGCACTCTCGGGATTAAATACTGAACCCGACCAATAGTGGCGGTGAAAGGTTGTTCATCATCGGGTTTGGTTTTGGGGAGACATTTTTTGGTGTCTACAAGTGGCAATTGACGTTATTGAATCTTAAATTATAATACTAAAATAAAATAATATGTCGTTGTTGTTCAACTTCTGAAATACGCTTCTTTGCCTGTAAATATTGTTGGCACTTGGGTTCTCATAACATTGTATGTGTGGGTCTATGTGATTAACAATAGATTGATAAATTCAAATTGCTGATAAATTTTTATCACTGAGTATGATAAATTTTGTTAATATAGTATTTGATTTTTTTAATAGGATAAATGATAAATGATTAGCATATTTTTTTTATTTGCAATATAAAAAGAAAGGATTTTTTTTTTATTCGAATGATTTTTGATTTTTTTTATCTAATCCAATTTTTTTTTTTAATTGAACCTAGTTTATATTTTTTATTAGTTTATTTTTAATGTATATTTTCTATATCACTTTTATTTTTGAAAGAATATCATTTTTTTTTATTTCATTATTATTTTATCTAATCTAAAATTGAATTTTTTTATATTAATTGAACATGATTTTTATTTCAATTTTACCTTTTAAAGTTGAAATTATATTTCTTTTATAATACAATCATACATTGTATTTTTATGACTTTTCAAATACGTTAATTGAACTTTTTTTTCACATTTTTAACTTGAATGTACACTTATGTTTATTTTTATTTAATCTTTCTGAATTTTTTTATTAGTATATATTTTTTAATTATTAATTTAAATTTTAATATCAAAATATAATTTATTCATTAGTTTTTAAAAAATATTTAAATGCTAATATCTAAAGTTGGTTTTTAGTTTTTTTAAAAGATGATTTTAGTTTTTTTTTAAAAGATGATTATTAGTTTTTTTTTTTAAAGATAATTTTAGTTTTTTTAAAAAATAATTTCAATCTAATAAATAACTATTCGCTTTTTACTAATGTGGCAAAATTCTTAAATATCATTTGTCAATTTTACTTAGGTGACAAGTGAATTTTTTAATTCTAAAATAAAATAGAAACCTAATTTTTAATTGGTCGAAATTAGACCTTTGCTTATGTAACGCACCGAATGCTCTCGAAAAATGCCTATAATATTAGATTTTTTCGGAATAAGACCTTTGCTTATGTAGCACACCGAATGTTCTCGAAAAATGCATATGATACTCCATATTAGATTTTACTAGATGAAGCCCGTACGATGCACGGTTTGTTAGTATTTTTTTTCTTTAAAAAAGATCATATTTATGTGATTAAAATTGTTATTATATTAAATATTAGATAAAATTCATAATCTCAAAAGATAATATTTTGTATTTAATTAATTTAAACTTTAAAATCTCATTCGTCAATTTTGCTTACGTGGTATTTGAATCATTTAATTGTACAAGAAATTAATAATCTCTTATTTAATCAATTAGTATTATATACTCCTTGAGTACTATGGATCATGGTACTCCTTACACAATTGCGTAAACTTTATGTTATTTTGTTTAAATGTTGTGTTATTTTGTTACAATAATATGTTATTTACTTATTTATTACTTCAACCCCAACTTATACTATTTTTAATTTACATTAAATAACATGTACTTATTTAAAAATAACATATATATATATGTATATATATATATATGTATATATATGTACATATATATATATGTATATATATATATATACATATATATATATATATATGTATATATATATAAATTGAAATGATAATAAATTCACATCAAAATAACATTAGCAGTGTTGAGTTTTAAGGCATCTTGAAGAGATTCAAACATTTTAGAAGATACTAAATTTCTGGACATAAACACATTTTCACTCTTAAATTACCTTCGAATCAATTGATTTCTAAGAAACACAGAAAATTAGAAGAAGAAAAGAGGAGAGAGAAAGTGTGTTAGATTTATAGTTGGAGTAGTGAGAGGAAGAGAGTGAGAGTGAGGTTGATTCCTAGAAAACCCAGAAAATTGGAAGACTAAAGGAGAGAGAAAATGTATGATTTTAAGTTGGAATAACTGAGAGGAAGAGAGAGTGAGTGCGGGAGGAAGATGAATGAGACAAATGGCGAAATAACATACATGTATTTAAAAATAACATATATATAATTTGAAGTAACAAAGAGTTAACATCAAAATAACATGAGTTTTATAAAACCTGGATTACCGTGTGCATGGTACTCCAGCAGTATGCTAGAAATTGCGTATTTAATTGGCTACAACTTAAATTTATAATCTCACATGGCGCGCTAAGTTAATGAAGCCCGTACGATGCACAATTTTTTTTAAATTTTTTTAAATATTTTTTTTTTTAAATTTTGTACTAAAATTTGTTATATATTTAGATAAAATTCATACTATCAAAAGATAATATTTTATATATAATTAATTTAAACTTAAAAATCTCATTCGTCAATTTTTCTTACGTGATATTTGAATTATTTAATTATAAAAGAAATTAATAATCTCTTATTTATTTGGCTAAAACTAAAATTTATAATCCTACATGGCGCGCTAAGAAAATTATATCCTACGTGGCTCTCTAAAAACTCGAGAAAAGTGTCCCCTTTAAATATCTTATTTTTAAAAAAAAAAAAAAAACTTAAGTTGATTTTTCTGTTTCGTATGCTCAACAAAAATATTATTCCAAAGCTTTACATAAACTTGAGTTTCCTAATAAATATTTCAATTAGAACATTAAAAAAATTACACATAAGCAAAATGTAAAAAAAAAATTATTAGATACACATAAATATATGTAAGAATATTATTAAAACCTAATAAAAAATATCGATATAATTGTTGCGGAATAGATCTAAAAATTGTAAATGTATAAAATCAAATCTATGCATTGGAATTTTTTCATCATTAATTATTGAATCATTATTTTGTTGTCGATATGACAACACGATATTGCTTATTATTTGGAACGACTGAAAAGTTTCTAATAGAGTAAACATTTCATAGTCTTCAATCAAGTTTGGACGAAAACGTTGAACACAGTTGGCTTTAAATTGAGGCATGAATTTGTGTAATCACCCTGAAATTAAAAATAAGAAATTAAATTAATTTAATAAGTTGATTATGCAATCCAAATCACAATATTTGTTTTTAAAAATACCTCTTCGTCCAATATTACCTTATCCATACTTATTAAGCTATTTTGTTTGCGGAAATTTAGTACATCAAACAGGTGAAAAACTCGTACTATGAATTTTTAATCATTTTTGCTCGAATTTAATTCTCTGATCTGCATGTAAAAACGAAATTCATCAAACAAAACATAAACATATGAAATTAAGCTAAAAAGTACCCTACCATTGATGACCTAAAACTGACACAAAATTACCAATACAAAATTCTCTAGATGTGAATTTTGTATAAATATGAAATTTTGTTGGTGTCGTATATGTGTCAATTTATAACAATAGGTATAAAAATTTTTTAATTTAATTATGATTAATGAACAATTTTAATTTCTTATCATAAATACTATCAAAATTTATCTTATAATGATACTTTATCATTTAAATATAATTTTTTTCGGAGGTATTATTTAGTATTTGTGATATAGTGTCACAAGTTAGATAATTTTCCCTTAAATTTTTATTTGACCGAAAGTGTTAAGTATTAAAGTGGAATTATCATACTTATTATACTTTAATGGTTAAAAAAAATCATTTATAAGATAATTTTGATTCGGTTGCATTATTAAAGTGGAGTTGTCATTCCTATTCTACGTTGGTAAAATTTATGCACTTTTCTTTTTAAGATAATTTTTTCCAAAAAAATTATTATAAGACAAATAAAGATAATGATAGATGAAAATTATTATAAGATAAATAAAGATAATGATAAATAAAATTTGTGGTTTTTCATCCACGTGGCATTAAAATTTTATAAGATAAATATCATATCTTATTCGCTACTTTTACCTACGTGGCGATACAATTTTTTTGTATGTGGCATTAAAATTTTATAAGATAAATACCATATCTTATTCGCTACTTTTACCTACGTGGCGATACAATTTTTTTTATTCAAAATTAAAATACAAATCTAATTTATCATTGGACGAAATATTTACTTTTCTTATGTGACGCCCCGAATGCTTCCGAAAAATGCCTACTTTATTTATAAACTAGATGTAAACCCGTGCGATGCACGGTTTTTAAATATATCATTTTGTATATTTTTTTGTAATTTCTTAATATTTTTTGTTTTTATTTTCTATTCTATTATTTTAACATTAATTTAAGGTAAAATATTTTGTTAAGTTTTAAATTATTCTTATTCAAATTTTACGAGTATAGAATTTGAATTTATAAATTGAAACAAATATTATCTCATTCATCGTATAGTTAGATAAAGTCCGTACGATGCACAGTTTGTTTGAATTTTTAAAAATAATTTACAATAAGTTTTAAATTATTCGTATTCAAATTTTACGTATAGAACTTCAATTTATAAATTGATTGATAAAATCATTAAATCAAAATATATTTTTTAATTTCTAATTATTTGTTAAAATAATATAAATCCTAATGTAAAAGATAATAAAAAAAGATAATTTTTGTTTTTTTTTTTCATAATTTAAATCTTAAATTACACGGAAGAAAAAACACACAGGTCAATATTTTCTCTCAAAATTACCAAGTTGGTTCCTAGGTTTCTAGGGTTTCCTATTGTTCTTGAGGTGTTCTTTCTTTTTTTTACTAATTTCATTCTTCAGTGGGTTTCTTTAGCATTTGTCTTCTTACAATTCGGTGTAAGGGGCCCTTTTCCAGTCATCCAATACCTTTTTGGAGGTTTTTATTAAATTTGCTAATTGTGGAAAGTTTGCTTTGAGGCCAAGGTTTTGTTCTTCAGCCCCACTTAGCAAGGTGTTTCACCTTTTGTGGGTTCTTGCTTCAACACGTGGATTCTACCAAGCTTGTGAGCTTGCTTAGTGTCTCCAGTAACTTTTGGGGTTTTTATATTTGGTTTTGCAATTTTTCTATCCCTCTTTCTCCTTGTTTCGTCTGTTGCACATTTATTACTTGCAAACTCTGTTCTTTCCCCTGTTCTTTAACTCCTCTATTCTTTATTAATTTGTTTTTGCTGTCACCTTCGTAATGGCGCATGCAAACCGATGGATCGTGTACCAATCTGGGGTATATTTAAATCAACCTTTGGAGAATTATTTTTCGAATATCGATTGGAACAAAGCGGTTGTTGGGCGTTTCTTTGGGCCCACTCCTCCTTGTCGTGCGATCGTTCAACAGATGGTCGACTCTCAGTGGCTCTCACGAGGTAATATTATTGTTCATCGTACTAGGTGTTACTATGTGTTTTGCATGCTCTAATTTAGCGGACGTCGAAGCTTTACTTGAGCAACACACTTTCGTTTTGGATGGTCGTATTTGCAATGTTCGTAGATGTAATAGATACACCGTCCCTGCAAATGTTAACTTTAATATGACTAGGCTATGGATTCGGGTCTACGGGCTTCCTTTTGGGCTTTTGAACCCGGAATGGGCCGTAGAAACCCTCAAAGTGGTAGGTTTTGTAGAAACACTTGAGTGTGATGGTGATGGACTGCCTCTTGATGCGCCTGAATTTAGAGGTCAAGTGCTAGTTGACCTTTCTAAACCCTTAGTCCCTGGGTGTTTCGTTCCGGGTGAATTTGAGCCTCTATGGGTTTATTTTCGTTATGAGGGAGTGTTTATGTTCTGCAAAAAATGTGGTATGGTGGGTCACTTTAGAGAATTTTGTCATTCTTCGGATTATGTGGCTGCTAGAAGAGTTACTGCTCGTATGGAAGCCTTTGAGGCTCAAGGGTTTTCGGTGTTATACAAACAGAATAACAGGCCTTTATATACAAATATGGTGGAAGGTACCCAAGATGTGTTTACCAATCGCAATACTCGTGTTAATATTCTTATATTAGCTCAGGATTTTGAGTATAATGATGTCAGTTCTGGCAACGACAATGATAATGGGGACGGGGATGATGATGATTTGGATAATGATGATGATAATAATGAGGATGGTAATGCGGATGAGGATGGTAATGCTGATGATAATGATCAGGAACCTCCTGATAATGATGATCATAATTCTGATGACAACTCAGATTCGGATGGAGGGAGTGAACTAGAAAATTCGGATTCTGATTCATCTGGTTCAGGGGGCAATAATCAGCCTAATGGAGATGCAAATTTCCCAAGTCCGAATGGGGATGATAATGAAAATTTAGAGCCGGAGTTTATCCCGATTAACGGGGTGTATCAGAATGGATACATGTCACACCCCACTAATGTTGCTGCTGCTTCTTCATCAGGAGACTCGGAGTATGGCTCTGCTTCTGACCAGGGGTCTTACACTTCACATTCCTCGGAGACAGACCCTACTACTCCAGAGTCTTATCACAACCCGTATTCCACGAGATTTATTACTGAAAATCAGGCAGAAGCCGAGGCTTTGCGGGTTCAACAGCAGCAGCAGAGGGCTGCTATCCCTCAAGGCGATCCCTATGCCCCTTTTACTCGATCCCAGCCACGCCATTCTGTTGGTGGGGGGTTTCGAATGTCTGCTCCCATGGATGAAAGCGTGATTTCCAACAGCTCTGAGGATGAAGATGCTTGTTTGGAGCGATATATATTACCTGCTTTAACTGCTATTTCTCCTACTTTTCGAAATTTGTCTTTGCAGGATAACAGGGAGGTGTTACACCCTTCTACTAGTGCTGCTGCTGCTCCTTTGCCGCAACACATCAAAGGCAAAGGCAAGGTCTTTTCGTGCTCAGCAAATGGGCCTTTTAAACGGCCTTGTTCGACTGCTTTTTCTCGTTGCAGATCATATGATCAGGACCCTTATTTTGGCTATTATGGGTCATCCTGGTCCCAAAAAAGACGCAAAATTAGAGCTCTTAATATGCATAACAAGGATGGGTTTACAGTGCCTGCATCTGACTTGCGTGGGCAGCCAATTCACAAGAGCTGCTCGGATGTGTCTTTAGCTGCTCACTTGGGCTGTGCTTCTGCAGCATTTGCGTGCCGACCTTCGAAGAATAATCATCCTATTGTTGGCAGCAAGAGAAAGTGTGCACACTCTAGCACCTCTTCGTCCTTCAAGATTCGTAAGCATACTTTGGAGGGGTTTACTTCGACTAAGGTTGATGATGGTGCTTCCACCAACTCACCGACTTTGTCTTCTGGGTTTTCGACTACTTTTGGTTTGGCGGCTGGCCCTTCACAGCTCCCCAAGGTTCAATGAAGATCACATCCTGGAATTGCCGGGGACTAAATGATCAAACGTCTCCTAAGCTTCCCTATGTGTTTTGGCTTTTACACTCTTTTGCTCCTAACTTTTTATTTCTTAGTGAAACTAAGGTCTCCGTGGCGGATGTGACTAGCTCTCTTAGTTTGTCTAGTCCTACTTCGGTCTTTGGGGTTGATGCAGTAGGTACTAGCGGGGGTTTAGTAGTTTTTGGTTATGGTTTGGATGAAGTTTCTTGTGTTTTTTGCTGTACAAATGTAGTACTTTGTAATGTCAAGCTTACTAATGGAAATAGTAAATGCGTGATGTTTGTTTATGGTGATCCTGTTCTTGAAGATAGACCTCAGGTGTGGGCCTTGATTTTAGATTTACTTGCAATTGCCCCCAATTGTTTGATAATTGGAGATATAAATCAAATAGAGCATCACTATGATAGGTTGGGGGGGTCTAATATTATTAAAGGTTGTGATTCCTTTATTGATTTTAGATTGAAATCTTGTTTACTTGCAACTCCCTTTAAAGGTCCTCCGTATACGTGGACGAATAATAGGGATGATGATCAACTTATTTTACAGCGACTGGATAGGGCTTATATGACCTCTGATTGGTTTCATAATTATCCTGATAATCGGTTACTCAATCAACCGATTCTAATATCTGATCATGCTGCAATTTTCTTTGATGATTCTCCGTTCATTCAAATTTCGAACCGTCCTTACCAATTGGACAACTGGTGTTTGGAATTTCAAGACATTCATGACTTTTTTCTTTCTACTTGGCAATGCCACGTCAATGGCTCGCCAATGTTCGTTCTCTCTAAGAACCTGGAACATGTCAAGTCTCTTATTAGGGAGTGGTGTCTCAAAAATAAGAAATTTTGGGGCATTGATTGGAAAATTTTTTCGAAGGATCTTGCTACTGAGGGTGAGCTGGTTCATTCAATCCCTAATGCCTCTCGCTACATGACTAATATTGTTTCTTCAAAGGAAAGTATCTTATTGCAGCTGCAATTCTGGAGACAACGCTGCAAGAAAAACTAGATACTTAAAGGCGATTGTCCATCTAAACTTCTGTTTTCAAAGGTTAAAAGTCGACAAAAGAAGAACGAGATTAGTTCCTTATTTGACAACCAAGGAACTCTTCAGCATGGTCAGGCGAATGTCCAACGACTGGTAGTGGAATCCCTAAAAGATACTTTTCGATGTGATACTATGCCTCCTTATGACCCGGAAATTGATGTTGTTCTCCGAGAATTGGATCTTCCTCGATTCAATTCTTCTCAGCTTGCAAACTTGGATCGTCCCTTCTCTACTTCTGAGATTCGCACTGCTATGTTTTCTCTAGGGAACAGTAAGTCTCCGGGTCCGGATGGAATTACAGTCGAATTTTTCAAGTCCCACTGGGCTGTTGTCGGCGACTCGGTTGTTTCCGCCATTCAAAGTTTTTTTCACACAGGGTTCCTACTAAAAGAATGGAATCAGTCCCTTCTTGTTATGATTCCTAAGATTGGTACACCAACGGAGGTGGGCCATTTACGACCTATCAGCCTTTGTAATACAGTGTATAAATGTGCGTCCAAGTGTTTGGTGGCAAGGATGCGCCAATATCTTCCTCTTCTCATCTCAGATTCTCAGCATGCCTTTGTTCAAGGCCGCGTTATGACGGATAATATTTTGATGAGTAATGAGTTAATGGAGAAAATTAATTGTTCGAAAACTGGCACTAATTGGCTCGCTTCGATCAAAATGGATATGAGCAAGGCTTATGACATAATTCATTGGAGTTTTCTTCTGCAGGTTCTTAAAGCCTATGGGTTTCCAGATCGTTGGTTACAGATGATCCAACAATGCCTTGCCACGGTTTCTTACAAATCCTTGATTAATGGTGCTACTTCGGATACCTTTAAGCCACAATGTGGTCTTCGCCAGGGTGACCCCATCTCCCCATACCTTTTCCTATTCTGCATGGATATTTTCTCTCGTATGCTGCATTTAGGACAGGATTTGAAGCTTTTTCGAGGAATCAAGTTGTCTAGAAGGAGCCCTACTATCTCGCATTTATTCTTTGCGGATGATGCACTCATATTTTTTCAGGCCTCGACAACAGCCTGTACTAATATCATGCAGATTATTCAGCGGTTTACTAAGATATCAGGAGAACAACTAAACTTGTCTAAATCCTTGATTAAGTTTAGCCCTAATATCTGTGCGTCTGCTCAACAAGGCTTCAAATCTTTGTTCCAAATGAAGCATGTTCAAGTGTTCGACCATCATCTAGGTGCTCCAATTGATTTCGTCGGCATGAAAAAAGATCACTTTCAGTTTCTCATCGACAAAATAACTGGGCGAATTAATTGTCTAAATGCCATACGCCTCTCACAATCGCAGAAGTTAATTTTTATTAACTCCATCCTTATTGCTATGGCTTCCCATGTTCTCACTTGTTATGAATTACCCGTTTCTGTGACTGGGAAAATTGACTCCTTACTGTTGCGCTTCTTCTGGGCGCATTCTGATTCTAAAGGTATGCACTGGGTCAACAAGGATACCATGCACCTTCCTCGTGGCCTCGGTGGTTTGGGCATTCGCTGCTTGTCCTCCTTAAACAAGACGTTGCTCATGAAACAAGTTTGGAGAATCTATACTCACCCGCAGTTGCTAGTTTCTAAAGTTTTTAGTGCTCGCACGACCTTTCTCTCCAACACCCCTGATACTTCGCCGCGTTATTCTGGTCGCCACTCCTACGGCCTTCGGGGTTTGCTCAGGTCAGACACTCTGTTTAATTCCGGTTGTAACTGGAAAATTGGTAATGGCAAGTCCACTCTAGCTGGGTCAGCTAAGTGGGTTAATGGTTGCATTCCTGAGTTCAAACCAGGAATTCTCTTGCCACATACGGCCTCTCATACTGTCAGTTTTTTCATCAATCCTCAGACCACGGGTTGGGATACTTCTAAAGTTGTTGATTGGTTTGTTCCTGCGGATGCTTCGGCAATCCTGGCAATGGAAGCCCCTGATATGACTCAGGATGATTTCCGTTATTGGGCGGCTACCCCTTCCGGAAAGTTCTCAGTCAAAACTGGGTATGCTATGCTTCAACAACAACTTTCCCCTCCTTCTATACCTTCCGCCTCTAACTCTTTCTGGAAGGTTCTTTGGTCTCTTCCGGTGCAGCCTAAATGGAAGTTGTTCTTATGGAAACTGCTACACCGCGCTCTTGCGGTTAAGGTGGAACTCAATCATCGAGGAGTTCCGGTTCTAGACGTGTGTTGTGACCTTTGTCGTTCGGAACCGGAGGATCTACAACACCTTTTTAGAATGTGCTTCAATGCACGTTCGGTTTGGAGGGGTAGATGCCTTGGCATTCACTCAGAATTTAATGGACACCTTTCTCTCTCAGACTGGATCCAAGATTATATCCGACTTTTTATCAGTCAGGATGGTCTTTCTAGTACTCGCTTAGGTACCTTTGTCGGTACGCTTTGGGGCTTGTGGTTATATCGCAATTCCAGAATTTTTAGGGATTCGTCTGAGTCTCGGCCTTTTGAATCTTTGTTCCAGGAGGTGATGGATAATCATTCAATTTTTGTCAATTCAGATCCCCTAACTACAATCCCTACTATTGCGGCGTTAGATGGCGGTGCCTCTTCTCCGCCTGGTTTTTACATGACTCAGCTTGGTCTGAATCCGCAGGGGACTGCTTTACTTTCTCTTCAGTTAGATGGCTCTTGGTTCAAAGATTCTCGCCGCGCCGGAATGGGATGGTGCTTAGATAATGAGGACCCTCTGGATGCTCGGATAAGTGGCGGTAGTAACTTCGGGGTTTGTTCCTCGGCTTTACATACGGAAGCGTTGGCTTGCATGTATGGCCTACAGTGGGCGATTGATCATGATTTTCTGTCTCTCGCGGTTTTTACTGATTCCCATCTTCTGGTCTCCCTGCTTCGTGGGGAAGGCCAAGGTTATATCGCTTATATTTGGCTCATTCGGAGGATTTTAGATCTTGCCTCTAGGTTTCGGGTTTGTCGTATTCATAAGGCGGATCGCCAGCGCGTCCACAGAGCTCATCTAATCGCTGGGGAAGCAGCAGCTCACTCTATTTGCTTTAGTATTAATATGTAATTTGTAGTTTGTATCCTTTGTCAAAAAAAAAAAAAATCTTAAATTACTATTTTTTTGTTTTCAATTCTCAAATTTCATTTGTTAATTTTTTCTTAAATGGCGATGAAAATTTAAATTCAAAATTAATATATAAATCTAATTTTTCATTGGTCGAAATATTACTTTTGCTTATGTGGCGTGCGATGCACGAATTTTTATATACATTTTGTATATAAATATTTTTTTGGTGATCTCTTAATTTTTTTTCTTGCATTATAAGTTTTAAAATTTTGTATGAAAATATCATATCATCAAATATTTACATAAAACCATTAACATCAAATGATAATTTATATTTTTTAAATATCAAAATATAATTTTTAGTTTTTTAAATAATATAAATCCTAATGTCTAAAGATAATTGTTAGTTTTGTAACAAATAAAAATGATAAAATTTAGTGTTCTTAAATAATTAAAATCTTAATAAATTACTATTCGTCGTTTTTACTTACGTGACAAAAATTTAAAATTTCATTCGTCACTATAATTTATATTTTATAAATATCAAAATATAATTTTTAGTTTTTTAAATAATATAAATCCTAATGTCTAAAGATAATTGTTAGTTTTTTTTTTTTTTTTTGAGGAAATAATTGTTAGTTTTGTAACAAATAAAAATGATAAAATTTAGTGTTCTTAAATAATTAAAATCTTAATAAATTACTATTCGTCTTTTTTACCTACGTGGCAAAAATTTAAAATTTCATTCGTCACTTTTGTTTAAGTGGCGAGTGATTTTTTTAATTCTAAAATAAAATAGACATCTAATTTTTAATTGGTCGAAAATATACATTTTCTTATGTGGCGCTCCCAATACTCTCCAAAAATGCCTACTTTATTTATATATATAGATAGATTAGATTAGATTATATATATTAGATTAGATTAGATTAGGTTATTTTTTTTTATTTTTTTTATGTATTTTTATTTTTTTTATTTTTTTTGCAAAAAATAAAATAAAATACGTAGTAAAATCTAATACTACTACATACCTTCATTCAAAACCAAAAATTCTCCCTCAAAAAAAATGTCATTCAACCCTTTGAAGTCCTCTGCGACTTCAGCAGCAGTTTCATGGAAATCAGTACGCCCAAAACACTCTCACTTCTCTTAATCTCTCCTCAATTTCATCAATAGTTGAATAATCTCTCATTTTTCTTCAATTTCTTGGTATTTTATCAGACAGGCAAGCTTCAAAAAACACTATCTAGATGCATAGAAAAGCATGGCATTGGCCTACACTCAGGCAGATCAACCAAGGTCAAGTTATGGCCGGAGTTAGCCAAAAAAGGGAGGTATTTCAAAGTGGGTAATAATTTAATTGAAACTTCCATTGATTTTGTCAAAGAATCGCCTCTTTGTACTGCGCTTTGTAAAGATGGTGTTAAGGTTACTACTGTTGAGCATCTGCTTTCAGCTTTGGAAGCAATTGGGGTCGATAATTGCTGTATTGAGCTCACCCCCACTAACCCGGATGACCCTATTGTTGAGGTTGTTTTTTCGCTTTTCTGAATTTCGTTTATTGGTTATTGCTGTGAATTTTGCTCATCTTGATTGATAATTTGTTGGGATTATTTTTGTTGAATGATGTTTATGATAAATGTGATTTATTGGTGACATTATCTGATTTTGTAATTCTTGGAACAAATAGGGTTTTATGAATTAATAGAACATGATAGAGTATATAACCAACCCCGAGCTCAAACCATCAACTTAAGCTTTTGGTTGAGTCGATCCTAGGATAGATACAGAATGGTGATCGGAAAGTTTTAAACTTCATCGACTTAGACTTATCAAGAAGGGAAAGATTTCATTTTATTTGTTACAAATTGGGAATCTTTGCAGTCATGTTGTATGTCATTAGCGCGGAAGGAGCACATGTTAGAAAATCCCTTAATTGAATTGGTAAAAAGTAAGATTAAAGTTAAAGATCAATTTTTTAAAAGACATTGAATAATACTTTACTAACAAAAAAAAAAGGTTCAACTTTGTAAATATGCACACTTAATTTACAGGTCAATCTCAATTGCCATTTCTTTTTATTATGATGTAAACAGTTTTATCACAAATGGTTTAAATCGCTGTTTTACTAAAATGTTTGCTCTGGCTATGATGTAGATGCCTAATTAGGGAGTATGAAATTTGGTAGACATGAATATTGTCATAGATTAAAATTTGATGATCAGTGTGGTTATGGTATTAGGTACCCATCTTGGATGGTTCAGCAAGGGAGTGGGTGGAAGCAATCGAACAAACTGGCTTAGAGGATGCCACTGATGAAGAGGGCAATAGTTGTGATAAGATGGCACCATATGTCAATGTGCCTGTTCATATCAGGAGAAAAGACTCATTCATTGCAGCTTTTCCATCCCAGGAGATTCATATTAGTTACGGCATCAATTTTCCAGAGGTTCAATCTTTGCTAATTTCCTTTGCTTTGATATTTTGTTCATGGCATTTCATTGTCAAACAATTTGATTCTTGGTTTTATGTAGTTTTCTTTTCCGATTAGCACTTTATCTATGCTGCTTAACTGTTCTTGCTATCTTGGTATCCTATTAATGTGGTACATTTTCCAGTAAGACAAGGTTGAGCCTCATCAGGCCATGTGGCATTATGTTAACATAATATGTGATTGTTCTTTCCAAAAAAAAAAAAAAAAAAAAGCATAACATGTGATTGTTGGTTACTTCAAATTCCTCAGGAAAGGGCAAAAGGGACAATGCTAGGAGTTTAGTACAAATTCTGAGTAAGCTTGATTCGTGTTATAATAGTACTAATTGTGAAGGTAATTCCTCAAGATGATGTTGCAATGCAAAACAGTTGCACCTTTTTACAGATATGGACTATGCATCTGTTGGAGTGTTAAATAACCGATTCAAGTGTCATGCTTGAGAAAGAAGGAATACTTATTTGTGTGTTCTTGACCTTGGCCATGTTTGGTAAATGGCTTTTTGGTGGCTTTTCGGTTAGCTTTTGGCTTTTGGCTTTTTTATGAGGTCAAACAGCCAAAAAATGTGTTTGGTAATTGGCTTTTTAGCCTTTGAAAAAGCTAGCTTTTAAGCCAAAATGAAAAAGCTGCTTTGAGTAGCTTTTTTGTTGGCTTTTGGCTTGTTGGCCCACAAATTATCTAATAAACAGCCAAGTACCAACAATTAATTTACCAAACACTTTTATAAACAGCCAGCTTTAACCGCCAATTTCAAAAGCCATTATAAACAGCCAAACATACCAGCCGGTCAAACAAGCCAAGTGAACCAGCCAACAGCCACTTGCCAAACAAGGCCCTTATCTTGTGCAGTAGCTCTCTCTCTCTCTCTCTCTCTCTCTCTCTAACGACAGACATTGGAGTTCTAGTAATTAAAGGTGATTCAATAAACTCGATTGTATTTAACCTTTTAATTTTTATATGTGCTCGCTTTATATTTATTCGCATGGGTTGGTGTCATGAAGAGATTATGTAAACCATAAAATATCCTTAGAAATGATCCATGATTTGTAACCCTGGCTTGTAGTCCATTTTCTAAATTAATCTTCATGTGAACTCCATAATCACTCTTTTATTGACCATTTAACAAATGCCAAAACTGTAGATCTATTGTGCTTTTATAAGTATGTTTCATGTCATTACCCCCTTATGAAGTTATTGCAGATTTAGAAGCTCAATATATGTTAGGTACAATTTGACATTGCATGCTCATTTCATTTTTGTCACCAATATTTCCTCATGTGCTTTTAATAACCGCAATTTGTATTCTTGTCTCCTTTGAACTTCCAATCAGTTTGAAGACTTTGAACCCCATATTCTGCATCCTTCCTTTCTCCACTCTTTCCTTCAACGTACGCATAACCTGAAAACCAAAAATGTAAAGACACATAGAGAAATGATTAGTATATGGTATAGAATGACAAACAAGTTTTAAAAAATGGATATCAAAGATTATCACTTGTTGACTTGACTGTTTGTGAATCTATTGTATCTATTATCTTTCTTTTAGTGGATAGTGCATTGCTTACCAAGCTTGGTAGTGTAATAGATCAATCTAAGGAGGGGTAGTATAGGTATTCTACTAATATTAACTCACTAGGTTGATAGTCCTTAGTATAAATAGAGAGGGAAGGGAAGGAAATAGGTAGGCAGAATTTTAGAGTGATTTCTTAGGAGAGTTGTGACCTAAAGTCACTATTGGAGCTTTGTAGGCTAAACCTACTACTATCGTTTGTACGAAACCATTAATTTGTTTAATCAAATTTTTGAGTTTTCTCTTTCATTGTATTGTTATTATATTGAGGAATATCAGTCCATCACAGGTAGGTTACTATTTAGCACACATCTGCAGATCTTTAAAGAGGATATCTATAAAATAATAAGAAACTAGTTATGATTTTCAAATGTCTTTATTCCAATTTTGTTTCAAAAAATTTGAGATTAGAGCTAGTTAGCTTTCTGTAAAAAGTGTTTTGGAAACTAATTTCAATCACTTTGCCTTTGCAGGTACCTTCGATTGGTTGCCAGTGGTTTTTTTCAAAGATTTTTAGCGGGTCTTTCTATGCAACAGAGATAGCTCATGCCAGAACATTTTGTGTTCATGAAGAGGTAAATCTAAGAAATTTCTTCTTGGATAAAATTTTTGGCACCCCAATCATGTTTTAATGTTTGAAATAAGTATTCATACCTATAAACTAATGCTTATATGCTGAAACTTTTGTTACTATGGTGAAAAAAATGTTGATGATATTAAAGAAAGAATTAAACATCCTAATTTGAATTTTGTCAAATTGTGCCTCATTCAATGGAGTACCTTTATATAGTTTTTTATTGTTTGAATTATTTTCATTTTATTCTTCTTTTCCAGTTTATGTTTCTAACGACATACATTGGATTTTGTCCATGCGAATGCAACTTAATCTAGACCGGAAAAATGTATTAGGTTTTGAAGTTATTTTAAATCTCACTACAGGTGGAGAAGATGCGTGAAATGGGACTTATAAAAGGTGGTTCACTAGAGAATGCTATTGTTTGTAGGTAAGGCCTCTAATCTTACTGACACAAGTTAATTTACATGATGTAAAATTGTTTTGTGTCTGTGCATACTTTGATTGCGGTTTTGTTTATACTTCCACTATCCATCCCCAAATAATAGTCTCATTTCACTCATAAACATTGTCCCTAAATAAAAGTCTCATTTCACCTTCATCTATTATTTACTCGTAAAATTTGTCAGAAACAACCTTTCATTATGACCTTTTTGTGAGAAACAACCTTTTAATTATCTTTTGGCAACTTCAAACCTTCTGATCTTTCCTACCCCATCAGTTTTCAGCACATCGTTGAAAAGGAATTGGATGAAAATTACAAGAAAAAAAATTCAATATATAGATCTCAAACTGCCCCCCTCCCCCCTAGACTTTTATTTGGGGATGGATAGAGGAAGTATAAACAAAACTGCAACACTGCACATCAATTTTCAGCTCATCATTGAAAAGGAATTGGATGAAAATTACAAGAAAAACCCCCCCACGCGCTTTCCTTTCATTCTCCTTTAATTTGTTCACATTTCCTTCAAATTCTTCCTTTTTCAATTAGCCACCATGATTATATCAAAGTTTATCATATCCCTCCAAATTTATCAAATCAAAATATTGTTTATCTTACACACAATTCTGAAAACCAATGTATTCACTAAAATAAATCACATGATTTACATGGTCAAGGTTTGTTGATGCTTTCTTCGCAAATGATGACTCTTTGTTAAATAATTAAGATTGATTCATGGCCTTTAATGTGAATTGTACTATGGCAAGCATGAAGTCTTAATTTGAAAAAAAAAAAATGGATAGCATCCTCTTCTTTCCGATAGAATTGTGAGAATATTTAAGATTTGATTCTTTTCAAAATTAGGGGGAAAACCCTAATTTTCATTATGCATAAATTACAAATTTTAGAAGAAATTAGAAAAGGAAACATAACCTACCTTGGTCGAATTAAGATTTCTAGGACTAAAATATAAAAAATGGGAGGATTTGGACCTTCGAATTTGAGAGAAAAGAGAAGGGTGTTGCAAATGAAGAAGGAAGGAAGAAGAGAAGGCTGTGGAGGATTTGGAGGGAAAAGGGTGGAGATAGAAAATAACGAGCTCATGTGACTTGCACATGGTTGGTCAATGTCGGGAAACGCTTGGTCAAAGTCGGAAAAAAGGTAAGGTTGTGTCTTACAAAAATATGAAATAAGTTTAAGCTGCGAAGCTCGGACTCGGTCAAACACCCAGCCGTACCGGTGTCGACACGACGCGACCCGGGTGCGGACATGGAATCTGGGTCGGACCCTTGGGTGAAAAAGTGGACTCGTCAATTGTGATCCCTAGATCTAAAATAGAAGGACAGATTCACCAAACCAAGAGCCTAAACCTTAGGGTTTTTGATCGAAAGTGAAAAACGAGCAATTTAACACTTGCCGGATTTCTTTGTCGACGACGGAAAACTGGTTCTTTGAGTCTCGAGTTCTCGACCATTCAACTTCAAGTGCAATTTATGTTTTCTTTTATTTTCTTTTAACGTGTGTGGGGTAGGCAGTCTTGAAAATTGAATTAGTGAATGTGGGGGTGGGTGGAAAACTCACGTGATTTATAATCTTATTTACTGTTTCTTTCTTTTCTTTTTTACGGTACTACTTTTATATCTTTTTAAAAGCTGAATAATAAATACTACTCTAAACTTTTACTTTGACCTATTTTTACTTAACTTAAACTCTAATTTTATTTTTCCTTAAAAAAAAAAAAACTCTAATATTTTTTAAATTGCCGTGTCCCCGAGTCCAAATTTAAAATATGGACTCTTTTAAAACGTGTCCGAGGATCCTTAATTTTATAATATAACGAGACTGACACTTGGACTCATACCCGAGTCCGACACCCGTACCCGAGTGCGAGCTTCCTAGAGTTTAAGGTTTGAGTTGCCAAATTTTTTTAAAAAGTTTGTTTCTCACAAAACGCCATTATAAAATGTTTGTTTCTAACAAATTTATTCACTTTTAATCAACCAAACTCCACTATTTTACTCTTTTTTTAATTTTATTAACCTTCCTAAAAATATGTAAAAAAAAAAAAGGCAAACATGAATTTTTTTCAAGACAATGAGAGATTATAGTTTTTGTATGAATAAATTATTTAAGATCCAATGATTCCAATCATTACATAATGAGTTCAACATATTGCTTCTTGTAAGTATTATTGTTAATTAATATAATGGCAATTACTTTTGGATTTTTTGTCAAAAATTATCGATTAAACATACACTTATAAAAACAACAGTATTTTAATTAAAATTTTTATTTTGAAAAAAACTATCTTGAAGACTCATAATCCTCGAGTAACATTACCCATAAACGGCTTCCATCTAAACAACTCATTTGTGGGTCTCACTATTTGTTTCCATTTATTTTTTGTACATGAAAAGTCGATTCCACCCCTTACTTTGGGCGTGTTCGGCAAAATGTAGCGGTAGAGGTAGCTGTTAGCTGTAATGGTGGCTGCTAGCTGTATGTGTAGCTGTTAGCTGTGAAAATAAATAATTCAGTATGAGTGTTTGGTAAACTAGCTATTAGTTGTAAAATTAAAAAAAAATAGAAGAAAATTCAGCAGCTACCTAGCTTTTCACAAAAGTTAATAAAGTTAACTTTTCACAAAAGCTACTTCAACCACTAAACTCTACCCCCACCACTACATTCCCAAACACTCATTATTTTTTCCATGTAGTGGTTTGAATAAGTCAAACCACTAAAAGTTACTTAAAAGCTAGTGTCGAACAAGCCCTTTGTCTCCCCCACTATTCTCTTTCCTTTCTCATTGAAATTACTCACTTCTTTGGACATTTTTCGAGTTTCATTTTTAGGGAAGAAATTTCTCTTTTTTTTGCTTCAGTGCATCTTTCTATTATCCCTTTCTTAAAAACTTTGTAAATCGAAGGTCTTGGATTCAATCACCATTTCCATGGCAATATTTGTTTGTAGTGATTGAAATGGTTCCACCACATCTTAAAACAAGATGTGGTGCAATTGCGTTCATAATTATCTTCCACGTGAAATAGATTAAAAAAAAAAAAAAAAGCAAGCTAATGTGGATGACCAAATTCTATGGTTAGTCATTTGCGATGATTAGAGAAAACGAGCAAAACATGAGATTTCACAAGAAGTGCAAAGAAAAGTATTGGATGTGACAGGTTCAAACCTACGAAACCTTCTGCTCGCCTTAGTAGGAAGACTAATAGTTTCTAGTTTCGCAATAGCGTCCTAAAACCAATCTTCTTCATTCCTCTAGTAAGCATGCCATCAACTTGAGCATGCCATCAACTTGAAGAGTGTTATTCTTTTCTAAGGATTAAGAGGTGATGTTTGTAATTTATATACGATTTTATTCCCCGATTGAGACGAGTCGAGAAAAAAAATCGTATATAAAATACACACATCTAATTCCCCCAAGCCAAACCTTTGCATGTCCTTAAGCAAAGACTCATCAATGAACATAAAAATCAATATAACCCCAAATACAAAACAAACCAATAAAATAATTCTTGGCAAACCTTACAAATTTGTATCAAAGTCAACCAATTAAATCCATTTGACTACCAATGTTCTCTAACAATTGTCAAATGGGGAAAACCACAAGAACATATGGTATTCAAGAGTAGTGCTTACGCACTCTACTCTCATTTATGTGGCGAGTAAAAGATTTACTCGATCGCTCTTTGCCCACTCCTTTTTATGTGAACAATGCCCTCCCAAACTCATAATATTCGTGTGTTTAAAAAGACATGCACTCAACCTAATAGTCAACTCGACTTGGAATACATTAAATCATATCTTGCATTGATAAATAAGTACTTTCACATTGACACAACTCTATGCATTAAGGTTGGGAAGGTATTCAAAGCTTGTAATGTAAGGCTTAGGTAAAGGGTATGAAATACTTGGGAAAATGTGGGAGTTTAACTAAATTTTGAGGAGCCAAGTATCCTAATAAAAAATAATTAACGACTGTAAATCTCCAACTCAACTTCACAAGAATTCATCAAACAAATCAATCTACTTTTTCAATATTTTCCAACACTTACATTTGATCTATCAAAAGATTAAACATTACAGAACTGGAATGAAACAACTAAAATTTGAATATCTTTTCATTTACTTTTCTTTTTCTCTTTTGATTTTTTTTTCTTTCTTTCTTTCTTTTTGGGAACCTTCACTAGAAACACTTGAACATTGACAATTTATATTTTTGGAAGTTTGTGAACTCCATGTATCTTATTATATCCAATTAGGTTTTGTAGTTACTTTTGGAAACATTTCGTTGTTGTAGAGTTCTTGGAACTATTCATTGTAAAATTGCAAGTAGGATCATGTTGACAAAGTTCACTCATAGAAGAAACACGTATAGTTTCAAGTACAAAATGTGCCTCTATCATTGTGAAGATCCACTTTCCTCTATAGTTTCAAGCTGAAATGATGCTTTCTTTAATTCTCTTTCTTTTTTTTAATCTATAATTGACAAATTATGCTTGAATTCTGATTTTAAGGTAAGGCCTTTCTAAAAGTTTCCATAAAGCCTCACCTGTTTCTGTTTGACATTTGCTTCTGCCTTGTAATTTTGTATTATTCTGGTAATCTGAATTTATAATCAAAGAATGTGCGAAATTTTATTGTGCAGTGCCTCGAAAGGTTGGTTAAATTCACTACTGCATTTCCATGATGAGCCTTGTCGCCATAAAGTCTTGGATCTTATTGGTGATCTCTCTATCTTTGCAAAATCTGGAAATCAAGGGCTTCCTATAGCACATATTGTTGCTTATAAGGTGATTTTCTCTAATTTTTTGGTTTGATTTAGAAAGAGTCAAAATTCTTAATTATTATGACAACCAAAAGATGTAATAGATACACTTTCAGGTTTTAGCAAGATTATTTTAGGTTTTGTTCTTTTGTACATATTTTTGCTGAACGTTTTTGGGATTTCGAAGTAAACTTAATATTTGTTGAAATGAATTCATTTTTTTAAGAAAATTTGTCACAAAGAACCTTTTATGGTACTCCCTTCGTTCCTGAAAGTAGGTTATGTTTGTCATTTTAGGCGTTCCCCTTTAGGTTATGTTTCAATTTATTCCCACATTTAATAATTATGTTATCAAACATTTTTGTCATACAACTATCCCCATTTGTCAAACATTTATCAAACATTTATGTAATAGATACACTTTCAGGTTTTATATATATTTCATGCAACTATCCCCATTTGTCAAAGTATTTGCATACTCCCAATACAACTATTCCTATGTACAAAAAATATTTACCTACTTCGAATGCAAATATTCCTATTTTCAATGTAAATATAATGCCTTAATACTCCCTCTGTCTCATAATACAATGCCTCTTTTTCTTTTTGGGTAAACCAAAATATAAAGTCCTTTTCTATTTTAAGGTTGTACTTTTTGACATTAATACCCTCTTTTTGAAGAGTTGTAATTTTTTTCCTTCTCTTTTTTTTTTAATTTTTTTTTATACTTTTGCCATCAATTTCCAACATTTTCTCTCTCTCTATCTCTTAAATTATTCCCAACTACTTTTTCTTTCTCTCTATCTCTCTCTAACCACACATACACATATGTATTTCTAATCATTTATTTTAAGGAATCATAACTTTCTTAATTCTCTGTAAAATCCCAAATAGCCAATGTATTATGAGACGGAGGGAGTACTTTATATGTGCGACATCTACTCATTGCTTTGTAATATCTTATTTTTCTTATTAACCATGTAAGACCACCAAATGTGACCTTCTTTTGGGAATGGAGGGAGTACCATTTTTTGTCAAAAAGAACCTTTAAAACAAATTTGCAAAAAAAGACCTTATCTTATGTTTTGGTTGTGAAAATGGACCTTATGATGGATTTCAGCCACTGATTTTTTTGCTGGTGTTGACCGGCACATGACTTTCAAAATAGCCTATTTTCTCCTTTTTCTTTTTCCCACATTTTGGTTCTTAAGCAAAATTAATTGTTCAATTAAGGTTGTTAGGTCATTTTAGCTCTTAAGGGTCAAAATCGGCAAAAAGTACTATATAAATTTCAGTTTGCGTGTCAAAACACGTATGTATCAAGGCATTACTTGGGATGCAAAACAAAGCATTTTGGATAATTCTTTACCAATTTGGACCTCAAATTTTCCCTTTAAGAGCCAAAGTGTGGGGGAAAAAATATAGGCTTTTTTTGTACACGTGCCAGTCAATGTCGGAAAAATAGTCAATGGTCGGAATCCGTCATGCGGTCCCTTTTCACAACTAAGACACAATATAAGCTTCTATTTTGCCACCTTTTTAAAAAAAATTAATTACCATTAAAGGTCTTTTGTGCGAATTCTCCTTTTTTTAAAAAAAAACGTACAAAATAAAAACGATATATATTGAGTAGATTATTAATAATTTTTAACTTTTTTATCCGGTAAAGAGAGGGCGCGGGGGTGAGGGCAAGTGAGGGGGTAACTGCTTATCTTATCTTTCTTACTAAGTTTCCTAGTTTGAGATTTTTTGCTAGGAAGTTACTCTGTTTACTGAATAGTGTCTTGTTTGACACTGAGCAATTTCCAAATTTCAACTTCACGCATACTATTTCACATTAATATCTTAGTAAAATGGCAAAGGATTTGATATGCTTGGTCCACAATAATTACTAGGTAACTTCTACAAGACTATTAACGTCAGTTTCGTGGCCTGTGCTTGATGATGGGAAAGAAAAGGGTGTTGGTGACATCGAATGAGTCTTTTTAACTGTCAGTCTCTCTTGCTTCTTATTCCTCTCCCCTTCCACTAATTGCAAAAGGCTTTCTGCTTTTTTTGGACCGAAATTCCATGCCCGTGTATGGTATTGCATTTATGAAAGCAATATCTGAGGATGAAGGAGATCTAGTAATTCTAGTAGCAGGGATGGTGGTTTTTAATGATGGAAATCAAGGCACACTATGAAGTCCAATGGATACTACTGCCTACTGATGCAAAAAAGGCTTTTAAGCTTTCAATATGAGCTTGATGTGGGCTTGGTAATTATAATTGGTATTTTATGTGGATCAAACACAATCATGTAGATAGAATTTGATGGGGATATATGGTGGACTAGTGGTTATTGTAAATAGTGGAAATCAAACCAGCACCTGTGGTGTAGTACTGTGTTCAATCAAGTTTATTGAACATTTTATGCTATACTGTACTTGCCTGTTGTCTTTTTAAGTGCAATGTGGGGGTTTTCAAGCTTAGGTTAAGCCGTTTTCTGTAGTTTTCTTGTATCTTGACACAGAGCCAGTAGTTACAATTTAAACTGCCAAATCAATATCCTGATCATGCAGCCATGTTGCATGGAATTTATTCTTTTGTTTGCGTTATGTAAAAGATTACTTGGATACTGTCTACACTACTTCAGTAGTATGATTTTGCTTGTAAGAGAGCTCACGGTCGCATGTTTCTCTTTAAAACAGGCTGGCCATGCTTTGCATGCAGATCTTGTACGCCATCTAAGCTGACCTCTTTCCATTATAGAGGTAATTGATTTCTAAAAAAACACTTTCTCAATGATTTGCTGATGGATTTGGCTTTCATCCTGCAACTCCACTGACTCCATTTGATCAGAAACTGTAAAATGAAGAGCATATTGTTGGTATTAGCCCCAAGACTTTACCAAGTTAGTTGCCATCTGCAATTAATGGCATGTTTGATGTATTTTTAATCTTATTATTATAGGATCTCATCTAAAGCATGGATCAATAAACATCTTTGATACTAATAGAATGTTTAATGATTGTGGAGTAGCTACTGATTTGTTTATATTAACCATTGGATATATTTTGCCATTTGTCTCTTAACTTCAATGCAAACTTAATCCCAAACAAGTTCTCCCTCTCTCCAGAAGAAATCCAGATAATGGAAAAAGGAATGAAGGGGGGGTGAGTATGTTTTTTTTTTCCTCCCTACGACGGTAAGGATAAAGGACTCTATCGATATTTCAACGGTTCAACCCTCGTGATTTTTTAGGTCTTGTAATTGCTAGGGTGAGCAAAATACCAATTTACTTAAATTTGTAATCAGATGTTAAGAACTTACAATTTTGATACTGGATCATAGAGCATAGGTTTCAATTCCGGATTACAAAATCGAGAACTTGGTGCAACATGTCACGTTTCTGGTTTCTAAATATTTGGAACCAAGATCTATTAGGTACCATGCCAATGCCAATTTCAAAATTGGGCTTACAATGATGTTATATAAGCCTAGAATCTTAGAATCTAAATCGCATAAAATTGTTATCTAAAATCATAAATTAGAGAGTGAGGGATAACTCAAATGGTTAGAGTTTCCCTCTCAATTTCAGGAAATCCTGAGATTGATTCTCACCCCTGCCTTCGAGGATCTCTAAAAAAAAAAAAAAAAAAAAAAAAATCCAAATTCACTTTGTACTTTTCTTTTTTATAAATAAATTCCTAATGTATCAAAACAAAGAACTGTAAATGGGTAAAGTTTTACAAATATTAATATCCATACTATCAAATACTAAATGGTGTAAATTAGCGATCCAATTTCTTACGTAATTTGTTTGTCAGATATGCTGGACATTCCAATAATTGTGAAACTAAATTAGGAGGGAATGAATGTCTTTGATAATATGCTCGATCTGCCAAAATATCTTTTTATTGAGTTGATGACACATTCGAATGTTTTGAATACCACATGGAAGAGGTAGTTGGACTCCTATACGAAGAGAAGTAGCTTCTTTTATGAGTATTTAATGTTGCTAGAGTTGAACTTAGATGTCATCATGAGGATTCTGTTTTTATCTCAGATAATGACTCTGTTAGTTGGTGTAAAGCAAACTACCGAAGTTGAGTTTAAAGACATAATTGTTGGGGGTGCATCTTCCATGATATCAGAATGGATGATGGGGTATGATGATAAGGAGAAATATTAAAGGATCTCGTAATGGGAGATCTCATGGAAAAATAGGTATTTATGAGACTTTTGGTGCCGCTCATTGAAATCAAATAGCGGTCCATGGTAAATCCTAAAAATGTCAAATGCCTAATTGCGAAAGATAATAACATTCGGTTCTTTTTGAATAAATTTCTTTAAAGTGCTTGGTTATTCCTCAAGTACAAATGGCGTTTGGATTTTTTTTTTTTTTTTTTTTTTTTTTTTTTTTTTTTTTGCAAAAACTTTTGTATACATCGAGGTAACTTTTATTCATATCAGGATAACTTATATATAATAGGTAACTTTCATTCATTATAGGGTAAGTTTTATTCATATTAAAGTAACTTTAAAGCGGATGTACAAATATTTAACTGTACATCCGATTTATTTAAATGTTTGTCTTTTTTCAAAAGCGCTGTTTCAATTAAATTTGAAAATGAGGTTTGTATAATCCAATTATTTTTTGGTAAAATCACAAGTAAGAAGGTAGTATACTAGTATACCAACCAAGAGACAAGACAAAATCAAACAATTTGTTTTCGAGGGCAGTGAACAAAGCCATAACCCATAATCACATACATGCATGCTTTATTTCAATAAGCATTCTCAGGTAAAACAAGTATATTACAAATACGTACAACGTACATATAAATTTGCTGAAACATTTCTTTCTTTATATCTGCTACAATCAAATTTAAAAGGTAAGGATTGGTTCAAAATCACATGTATGGCTAACGACATATACATAAATTGCAGCTTAGTTACAACTTACAAGATAACATGGTCTAAATTAAGGCAGGTCGCAAAAGACTAGAGGACAAATTAGGGACTTCCCAAAGCTCTTAAAAAAGGCAAATTCTTGGGCGATGAGCCGATGCCCTTTTGAGGAATCCTCGTTAAACGGCAAAACTGACAGACCTGAATTACCAGATCCGAAATGACCCAACCTAAACTATACTCGGAATTGGATGTTCCAATACTGACCCAAACCAAAATCGAACCAACCTGAAAAAACAAGACAATAATTTATTTAATTTCCATCATAAATCAATGGTCTACCGAATATGACCAAGCTAAGTGATCCGTATTCACCTTTCCTGGCATTAGGGTGACGTTATGCACTAATTGCTCCAACACAAGGCCAAGAATTTACCCTCACCGACTTGATGTAATATTAGATCTATTGGTGACAGTCTGCTGTCTTCTGCTCTTAGCAGCTTGAATCTGATCTGCAAGTGAAACTGTGCTACGCCTCTGTTCAGCTTTTATGGATTCAATGTCGAATTTCTCCAGTGCTGACTGAAGATATATCATTGATCCAGGCTGACTGCAGGAAGGTCCATCTGTTGATTTCTTTCCAAATATCTGTAAGATTGGAGAAACACACAATATAAAATTTTCCACTTGGTAAACAAATAGTCAAATGTCTTAAGAACATAACTATATCATCTCCATAACTTAGTTATTTATTCCTCAGAGATTCCTTTTTACATATTTGTATTCTATGATCTTTCCAAGGAATAATGGAAGGGTTGCATTCTAAGATCAAAAAGAAAAAGAAGCAACAGTTTTGTTCCATAATAATTTTGATGTTTTCAAGCCTATACATGCATCATATCATTCAAGTGACTACCCTTTCAGAAACTATGATAGATTGAAAAAACACAAATGCAAATGACATAAATGTCCCAACCTGTTCTTCAGCAATCTCAAATTTTACTTCTTTTCTTCCTAGTCGGAGAAAAAGAGAAGATGTTGATAATAAAAGATACTAATATATATACCTTCACTAATCATCCTTGCGTAGGCTGAGGAAAAGGTAAAAACTTATATGAATATTAACAGCAGAAACAGTGTATAAATCACATTGGGAAGATCATCATGCATGGCCTTAATATGACTACGTGCAAATACATCAGCTATTTAAAACTGACAATCTACAGTAACACAAAATGTAAGTACAGCCATTTTACCTTTACTAATCTGTCTGTGGTGTTTAACTCCGTTGAAGCACCTAGCTCTTCCTTCTTTTCTCTTCTTTTTCTACGGCTCATCGCTTTCTTTTTGGCCCTCAGTTCATCTTTCTGTTTGAGCTCCAACTTCTTTTGTGCAACCCGAGTTACGTTTTGCACTCTTTTCTGTACCTTCTTCTCCGCTCGAATCCTTTTCATGTCCTTTACCTTGGCCTTTTCCTCAACCCATTGAAGTCGTCGAAAGGCTATTTCAACTTTCAGCCTCTCATAACTATCCCAATTGAGTAGTTCTTCACCAACTCCTCCCCGTCTAGCAGCCTCTGCAATGCTTTCAGCCCATGAGGTATAAAACTTTTCTTTTGCACGTTTTCTTTTCAAACGCTCCGCCCACAGTTTTTTGAGAGAAGAACCAATTTTCCTCTTGGAATGTTCACTGCAAGAAAGAAATACCCTACTGAGTGAGAAATTGAATAGTTATCAGCCAGAGTCATGCTCAAAAAATTAAGTATGCTGGCAACAAAAGTTGAGGCTCAACAAAATCTGTATAGCATGAAAAAATAAAGGGAAAAAAAGAAAAAAAATAGAACAAAATTGTTTAAGCTTTCAACTTCTAACTTCAATACAAGGGCTGATAGCTACAGAAAAGGCTAACAGCATAATCCAGATTCTAGTTCTTAATAATAAAAGGACTTTATTTATACAGAATACAACCTTTACGCCAAAGACGACTAGTTTTCCACTAATAATGGATAAAGTGAAAGACTATAACAGATAAAGTAATCTTGAAAAGGTTTATGAAGCATGTGAATGAGGCATAGTAACACAGAGAAACTCAAGAAGAAGCACGCTGCATGCAAGATATCTATGCTAGCGGGAGGTTACCTCAACTGCCCACTTACCCCACTACTTACTTTCCTAAATTTCAGGAGCACTTGCCACGTCATGCCACTAATAGATTGGTAGCTACAAAGTGGTTACCACCCCGCATTAATCGCCATCCACGATCTCCCACTCCTAAGGTCATGAAATCTTCGGGTACTTACATCACTAGTAACCGTCACTCATGATCCCCCACTAAGGAGGCATCCAAAGTAACCTCCTGATCGGCCTACCAACGTGGCCAATCAAGCTAACCATCAGTAGTTATCAAGCAAGGAAACCAACCCCATGATCCCCACCACTCATGGTGATCATGGTAACCACAAACCACTTGCCCATGTTAGCTTCCGCATCCCAGTCTTTTCAGACCTACTATGTTTAACCGCGATCCTTCACACTCCGGACCCAAGCCATGCCTCTTGAGCCATAGCCCCGTTGGCATCCCTATGCCTGAGTCTATGCCCATTTCTAAATTCGATAAGAGGGCTGAGTTATCTACAGAAAAGGCATTCTGCATAATCCAGATTCTTGTTCTTAATAACAAAAGGGTTTAATGAATACTGAATACAACCTTTACACCGAAGACAACGGGTTTTCCACTAAAAATGGCTTAAGTAAAAGACTATACCAACTAAATTGTATAATAGATAAAGTAATCTTGAAAAGGTCTATGAAGCATGTTGAGGCATAGTCACACAGAGAAACTTAAGAAGAAGCTCTAATCCAGAAAGTGCCATCATAAGTTTCCCATCACAGCACTACTACACGTAAATTAATAATACTCATTGCCCCGTCATATGTGCAACAAGAAGAACCTTCTTGTGTATCTTCCTATCTTGCATAAAGTTCTCTTTGGAAGGGTCAAAAACATGTTATCTCTTGAACTTAGACATAGATCTAAAAGTTCCCTTAAGCCCTTCTTTTCATTGTAAATGATAGCCTACACCGCAGCAAAATTTCTCTAGACTCTTGATCAACTTGAAAAATTCAATGATAAAGCTATGCAGCAAGTTAAGGAAAATTAATTAAAGCCCTGGCTAAGCTATTGTTGCATGAATTGATATTCCCCAAAAGTCAACAAGAGTATCTTCCACATCATCGCTTCAATGGAAAAATCATTGACAACTAATTCAAGGATCACAGAAAAACAAGGCTGATCGACACTTGATCAAATCTAATTTGAAATTAATGCAATCAAACAATGCAATTTTTCAAACTCTCAAACACTATACGTTGAGAACTAAAAAAGATACATGCTTCTGGAAATAGATAAAGTCGATAGTCACACAAAATTCCTAATGGTTGGCTGGTTGCATGAGTTTACATAAACAAGAACTAAAGAGCTTTAATATATTGGACTCAGAAAACACAGACAGTAAATAAAGCTTTACTTTGCCAAGAAATTCACTTGCATTTGGCTAAAGATTGTAGTTTACCAGGAAAATGGAATCTGGTGCTTCTTAGGCCAAGTAGACAAATAATATGCAGAAGGCTATGACGCTGAGTTCTAATTCTTGGTAAAAATGCTGACTCTTAACAAGTTAACATAGACATCATCCCTCAAGAAAAGAGGATTTACATTTAATCGAAAGTACAACTATTATTTCCATTTTTTTTAAAAGGAATAACATAAAGAAAACCATTAAATGTTACTTTTGAATGAGTTTTGACATAAGCTGCATCAGAGTTGATTATTATTTTATAAAAAAAAAAATAATAATAATAATAATAATAATTTTTTTAAAAAAAAAAAAAAGACTTCCCAGTATGTAGTAAAAGATAAAACAAAATAGAAAAAGAAAGTAAAATTAAAGCATAGAGTAGTTCCAAGCCTTATATTCCAGGCTTCTATAAACCACAGGAAAGGATGAAAAAAAAAAATCCTTACCAATGACAATTGTATCATAAAAGGAAAAGGAAAGGGCTTCAAATGGTCAATTACTTCATTCAAAGGCTCATAGCAGTGTAGCACCTCTCTAGATATCATCCCTTATCACTTTCACACATATATGCACAACATTAAACTGCATGCCCTTCAATATTCCCTCTATCAAGCTAATGGTAGACTGATACAAAGTACCTTAACCTATATATGTATTCTTTGCCAAATATAGTGCAACTTTGCTACGAAAATGAACCGCGGTGGTTGCGGACTTTCAAAAGGCAGAGGTAAAGGATTTACAGTTCAAGAGACACAACAACAAAACAAAAAAAATATATAAATAATAAATAATTATAAAAAAAATTTCTTATCATAGAGAGACTTATTTACTTTTCAGTACAACAACATAAAGAAACTTCTCAACCCTTCGTTACATTAGAACCTGACTTGATACCATATCTGATGATGATAGAGATATGACTTTGAAAATCCCAAACACACTTTTTCATTCTTGTCAAATCATTGTTTAAAGACATGAAGAGGAAGGACTACCTGTGCAAGCGTGGAGCTTCGGACATCTTCTTTCTTATCTGAAAGCGTGAATCAAAATAAAAGCACAAGTTACAATATCTATGAAAGATGAAGCTAAGAGCTAAGGATTAGCAAACAAAATAAAATCAATATCCTTTAAAGTTAATACTAGGGAACTGAAGGGATGCTTCATGCAGAGTATCACATACAGGGTCTGATAGTGACATTCCAAGCCTTAACCGGCTAAACCACATAGAACATAAATAGAATTGGACAGCAAAGTGGTTAAAAGAAATTGAATGTTTCTTACTTCACTTCACCTTGGGGTCTCTTAAGGCTTCAAGGGTTCTTTCCTTAATCCGTGCACAAGTCTCTGCACCAATTTCACAAAAATCAGCAAAGAACACAAGTCATGGAGGTCAACTCCAGATGTTATGCAACATTTACCAGGGCTATGCTTCCTGCCTTTATTCCAGGGAACTTTTCCTTTGTTTGCTAAGCCTATTCTCCGCCTCCGTAGAGTTTCTGCGCTACAAGTCTCTGCACGTTCAGAATTACGGCCAGCAATTCCTCCAACTTCACCCCAAACCTCATTGCCATGTGAACTTGGATGATTATCCGGTTCAGAATGCAGATCAGAGGACCCACATACCGCAGCAGCGACTACTCCTACAGGTTGCAGTCTGCTGACTGTGCTTGAGATGGCTAAGGGCATAAATGAACACCTTAGAGGTTTGGTAAGGTGAAAGAACTTCCCCGTCGATTGATGATTAAAATATTCTATTGCAGTATGAATAGATGGCCACAGATGGACACAGTCCATTTTGCGAAGTGGTTTCCTTAAAAGTGCCCTGGTCAGAATAAAAAAAAAAAAGGCAGTTAAGGGCCATTTTCTTACACTTTTCACACCAACATTTAACTTTAAAATGGTAATCAATGAGAGGAAAATTTGCTTGCTTCTACCATATAAAAACTTCATACCCATTACATTCAGGCCCGTCCCTGAGGCAGGGCAGGAGGGGAGGCAGCCCTGTGCCCAGGGAAAAGAGCTCTGATTTCATAGTTAAGTCCTAACATTAAAGTGTTGTACAATACGTTAGCAACCAAATTTGATTCATAATTATAGGGATATTTGATTCAATTATCGATTTCATAATTTCAGAGATATTTGATATGATGATAACAAATACAAACAACTTACCTCAGAAGTTGCTTCAATGGGGGATACAAAAAGTAGATTCAATAGAGAGCGCCAACTGCGCTTCAATGGAGAACGTTGAGTACTTGAGTGCGCTTCAATGGATATCTCACTAATCTGAGAGAGAGCAATTCTATGGATCCCTTATGACCCGTCATCCGTCAAGGCCGTCACAATTATTAAAGGGATAGATCCGTCTAATAATAATAAGTAAATGGGTTGAGTCTCTATAGGATCGACCAAGGATATCGTAGACCTTTTTAAGGGTTTAGAGAAAACCTGTTTTAAAAAGTAACGGAATATGAAGTGTTAGTTTAAAATTTACACTTCTTGCGTGCCATAGCTAGTCATATTCGGAATCTCTTTCTGTTTAACCTTGCATTACAAATTTAATGATTGGCAACATAATGAAATAAAATATATAAATATATATTTAGGGGTATCAATGTCCCACACATTAATCTTAAGAGTTAAAAATGAAGAGGTAATAATCATAATGAGGGTAAATAAGTAAATAAACATTTTAAATGGTATAATTATCCAAACACTATTCATTAAAAATACTTGTACATATTAATGAGGGTATGTATGTAAATACACATTTTGAATGGTATAACAGACATAACATTATTCATAAGAATAATCTTGTACTTTTTATAAGGTAGGGATTATCATCACACACCAAAGCTTGTATAATTTGTCTTAATTTTTTTTTTAAAATAATTGTATAAATTGTTTGTAAGTTTTTTTGTTTTTAATTTGAAAACGACTAAAATTACATAAATTAAATTGAGTTTACAACAAA
Source organism: Chenopodium quinoa (assembly GCF_001683475.1). Classification (NCBI taxonomy): domain Eukaryota; kingdom Viridiplantae; phylum Streptophyta; class Magnoliopsida; order Caryophyllales; family Amaranthaceae; genus Chenopodium; species Chenopodium quinoa. The sequence goes on from NW_018745324.1 coordinate 1,275,662, forward strand.
CGAAAGGAAAGTATGGTAACATAAGTCAATCACAATTTATCATGTGTTTAGGATGAGTTTTCCTCAACGAAATGTGGTTAGGATGACTGTTTTGTCATGGCCATTATGGCAAACTAATAGTGTCGTGTGAAGTGTGAACTATGCAATTGTATAGGTAGTGTTAACTTTGCGGTTTTAACATCAATTGACGGGCACCTACATTTTATTATAAATGCAGTTGTAGACTAGCAAGTGTAGAATTCACTTAGTTAATTGTATGAGTTGGTTAGTGTTCTGTGTAAAACAGAAATTTTTAGTGAATAACTTTGGAAGTGACAGCTTTAATATCCTATATAATCAGATGATATTACCCCCTCGCTTTACAACAAACCATGAAACACTAGTAAAATTAAAAGAAGAAAAAATTCTAGAATATCCTATATAATAAGATGATAGGAACTAGGGTCATACAAACGCTTCCTCATTGCCTCATTCACCACCATATTATCACTCTCGATCTCAATGCAACTCATACTCTTGTGTCTTGCAATCTTCATGTCCTAAAATACCGCTTTCACCTCTGCAAACTTAGTCTCTCATTATTCACTCCACTACACCGTAGCTCCCCAAAGCACCACCCCTCACTATACCCGCAAACTGCACCCAGCCCCATCTCCCCCAAAACTCAGCATCAACAATAATTTTAATCACATCAGATGCCGAAGGAGACCCGCCCACAAAGACACTCTTTACACCCATCAATTCCCCTTGTTATTCAACTTTCCCACCTCATGCCCCTTCATATTAATCTTCAAAGCATAGGCAGCAATTTGTTCAACATTTGGATTTTCACCCTCAATCATTCATTTGTTCCTTGCGCCCCACATAGCCCAACACATGGTAATTAAACTCACTATTTCCTACCCAAACCAAAACAGTGCTCCCACCAGTCACTCATACTACAAAGAGAGTGAGACAAAACACAGAATAATTGCACTTACTCCAAATTGTTTGGGATAAACTGCAATCTTGACGCATGTATGACAAATTCTTCTTCTCTTTAGCAAACACCACAAGCTAGTAGCCAGGGCACAAACTAGCTACAAAAGAAATTAGCTTTATAATTTTATGAAACCTAAAAAAGCTAATTTGCTAATTAGCTTACTATTGGAATTGCTCTAATACTACATCAATTTATTTAATTGGATACATTTTAACTTTACATCCTAGTGTCCCAACCAGTCTAGCAAACACCCACCCAAACCTTAACTCTAACTCTCGAACCCCACTTATGTGGCGAACTCCCAACAAAAGCCTAACCCTTACTCTCATACCACACTTATGCGGCGAACTCTCACCTAGCCCCAACCTAGCTAATTCATCGAACCCACACAACTCTCACCCACCCTAGTCGGCACGAACCTATGACCACCTAGCCCTCCACACCAAACCCGACACCCTAGTCTTTTAAAAATTATTTATTATAATTAAAATTAAAATTAAAATTAATTTTTTGTATAAGTTAATATTAAGCTATATTTTATTTTTTAATTAAGATAATTCTTATTTAAATGAGAGTTCATTATAGTATAAGTCAAATGATGGCTTGTTTGACTGATCACAAGTAAAATCTAGTACTTAAAATATTTTATGGAATATAGACATCAATGTTACTTATTTTTTAATTTATTAACGTTGAATTAATATTAGAAGATCACCTAAAGTTTGACTAATTGTGGTTATTTTTTTTAATTATTTTATTGTATTATGTTATACTTTCCTTTCACTTATCATATATATGTATATGCATTTTTATTTTACACTAATATTTTCCATATGAAAATGACAAAAAAGGCAAAAAAAACAAAATGGTGCATTATCAAACCAAGAACGATTTTTTTTTAGTATGCAGTATCATTAAATATATAGTTATTGAAATATATACTTATGGATTATTGATTAGTTATTATTCATTGATGATTACTAGTTATTTATTTAAGTAAACGGAAATTTCACCAAATGCCCCTGAGTAATTTTTTTTTTCACCAAATACCCATCAAAACTTTTAAATTCACAAAATACTCCCGAGTTTAAGAAAAATTTCACCAAATTCCCTTAATGACTAACGGCGGTTAACACTGTTAGTCATTAATGACTAATATGCCACATGGCAGCCTCTAATTGGTTATTGTAATATTAGTTAATTAATTATTAAAAAAACTTTATTTAAAAATAAAAAATAAATTAAAAAAATACCCCACCACCCAAGACCCACCCCACCCCAAACGCCCTACCACCAACCCAGCCCCTGCCAGACGGCGCCGGCGGCGGTCGCCAGGTGCTAGCGATGGCATCCCCCACCCACGAACCCAGCCCCCTCTCCCGCCGTTTCCCCTCCCCTTAAACCCCTCCCTCCAAAACCCCTCTCCTTCGCGGCCGGCGTTCCAAACCCCCTCCCCAGCACCGGCGAACCTTTTTTGCCCTACCCCCCGCCATCCCCACCCTCTTTCCCCCCTAAACCACCAGCAAAAAAACCAAAAAATCCCCAAATCAAAACCCTAGATTTCGATTTGGGGTTTTTTCGATTAAGGGGTTTAAGGGGTTTTTGGGTGGAGGTTTAAGGTGGAAATGGCGTGGGAATGGCAGGGGGTGGGGCGAAAAAGGTTTGCTGACGCCGGGGAGGGGGTTTGGACGCCGACCACGAAGGAGGGGGGTTTTTCGAGGGATGGGGAGGGGTTTTAAGGGAGGATTACGAGTGTCGTGGGGTAAAGGGGTAGGGGAGGGGGTGTCAAGGGTGGGAGAGCTGGCCTCGCCGGCAGATAGGGACCACCGGTGCCGATTCCGGCTAGGGGTAGGGGGACCGCCGGCGCCCGCTGGCATTGGGTTGGTTTGGTAGGGGAGGGGGTGGCTGGGGGTAGGTATAATTTTTTTTATATGAATTAAATAATTTATTAAATTAATTGATTAATTAATTAAAAGAGAACCAATTGCAGCATGCCACGTGGCAAAATTAACCTTAATGACTAACGGCGGTTAATTTCGTTAGTCATTAAGGACATTTGGTGACATTTTTGTGAAACTTAAGTGTATACAGTGAATTTGAAAATTTGCATGGGTATATGGTGAATAACAAAATAACTCAGGGGTATTTGGTGAAATTTTCAAAAAATTATAAAAATATAATATTTAATTATAATATAAATCACAAAACAAGGTCAAAAGAAAAGTTGAATAGTGAAAATGTCCAAATAATGCAATCAAATAAAGAGAGAAAATATTCAACAAATTATATAAAATTATTTACGAATTAACAAATTACATAAGTATTTAATAATTATAAAAAACAAATGATTTTTTTAATAATCATTTTGTCCTGGGCCTCCAAATTGTTAAAATCGGCTCTGATTACATTTAAGCTTATAATCAATGACGTAAATTATATTATATACTGTAGGGAATCAAGCAATTCCACACTTGAGCCCCACTGTGATCATACACTTAAGCATGGTGGCGTCCAAGGGAAGGAATCTAGAGCAAAAGAGTCGCCAACAAGTTTTAGGAACATGTAAACCGTTCACAGGATGAAGGTTACACCCCTTAACGATCCAGGAGATCGTTAAAACCTATAGTTCTGGAACCATGACTGGAAGTTCGGGGATGAAGGTACAAATCCAACCTAAAAGTAGGCTTCTACTTTATTCTTCTCATTTTCATGTGCGTTTTCTGACTAACATGCAATCAAAAGGTTAACCCTAAACCTGTTTATCTATGTTGGTTGAATATTAATGCACAAACAAATCTATTATTGGCGATCACTTGATTAACCTAAACAAGATTATTTATTATCTTATTATGCGTGATTACAAGTACAAATTCCCTTTACACATGCATAAAAGGCGTGATCAAGCAATAGTGATAATAATATAATATCAAGCAACATAATAATCATCATAACAGTTATAATCAAAATAATATTAATCATGTTAAAGCATAATATTAATAGCAAGATCCTAGACATGATACTAACAAGATTAATAACAAACTCTAGCATGTCACTAAACAATAAAAATCAAAGTTTTAGCCCTAACATGATATTAGGAAAGAAATATGAAGCATCATAATAATCATACATGATATTAGAAACATTAATTAACCCTAAACATGATACTAGGAAGCAATAAAACATCCTAACATGATACTAGGAATCAAAATAATAATCTAAGCATGATTTCTATAATAATAAAACAATTAAATTACTTACTTTGATGCATTGTACCTCTTTCTAATAACAAAATACACGCGTTATTAACTTCAAGGAAATTATTAAAACAGTACAATTGAATTAAATAATTGAAATAGAGATTTGAGACCAAACCCTCGGAAATTATCAACCTTTTACGTCTAGGGCGAAGGCAACTTCAAACTTGGCTAGGTGTCTAGAGCTAATGTATGTGGATTTGAGAGAGGGAAGGTTTAGAAAAAGAAGAGAGAGAAAGCTTCTAGCTTTTAGAGAGAGAATAGAGAGAGATGATTGTTGTTAATGATTAAAAACGGGGAGATACAACCCCTATTTATAGAAAATATAGCACGGAAATTGAAAGAAAAGAGTTCGAGTCCAATTCAGAATATAAGACCTCATGTCGCCAACGACAGGAGCACCGCTAGATGACAAGCTCGTCGCCAGGCGACAAACCTGTCGTTTGGCTCTGGGACATTTTTTTGCGGATGTCGTTTTTATCATATATTTTGATCCAGAAGTCCAAATAAGTCATTAATATGTCGTTGGAAATCTCTTGAAGTCTACTTTCCAACCTAATTAGAATCAAATAAAAATATTTTGTATATAAAAATATATGGCCAAAATAGTGGAAGAGTGTCAGTTTTGGATAGAGTTTCGTATTCCATTCATATCTTTTTCGTTATAGCTCGGAATTCATATTATAATATATCATTGGAAAGATAATTTCAAGATCTATCCAACAATATAAGATTTGGATGAAGGTTATGAGGCACAAAAATAATATCTGACTGTCTTTGAATATCTGTAAGTTTGAATAGAATTAGGATTTTAAAAAAGGAAAGTTTTATTAAATTTCAAACTCTTTGATATTATATTTTCAAAAAGGATAATTAAGATCTTTTAGAAACTTATGGAAATTTATAATTAATCCTAATTATTTTAGGAATAGGATTAAACCTTTGGACCCTCCACATGATCATTGAGTCGTAGGTAAAATCCGGTTTGGGCCCAGTTTAGTATTTTGGCCATAACTTCCTCATTATTCATCGGAATTGGGCTTATAATATATCGTTGGATAGGTATTTTCAAGCCCCATTCAACTAAACTATTATTGAACCTATATCATGAACCAAACTAAATTGGAACGCACGTTTTTCATAAATAGGGTAAGAAAAGAAATATTTTCAAAAACAGAAAGAAGAGAGATTTTAATAAAAATATCCTCATCACTAGAATTTTCACACTTTTGCTTTGTTCTATAATCAAATGACATGAAAGTTATTCATCACTGGGTTTTGTTTTGGGGAGACACATTTGGGTGTCTACAGAAGCCCCCACTTTGACTGAGTTGGGAGAAACGCAAGTTTTGAAAACAAAAGTCAAAGTAACGATAGGGACGGAGAATGATTTAGAACGTTATGCAATCCTGAATCATTCTTGTAACACCGATACCTGCAAACTAGCATTAGTTAAAACTAATAAGAGAGTTAAGAAACGCGTATCTTGCACAGTCGTTCACACGTCTCTGGAGGTAACTGATTTGTTGCTGCTGATGTTCACCCGTCTCTAAACAAAGAGCTTATTTTTGTTTGAAGATCTTCCTCAAGCTAGGGAATACCGCCTGAAGACTGCTACACCCGTAACTGCTTCTAATTTCCGCTGTGATAGTCTTCTGGAAGCCAGTGATCCGTGCCATTTATGACACCTTTAGGCTATGTTTTCTTTATATTTCTATGCTCGTTTTTAGTCGTTTATGTCTTGTTTTTAGGGAATAATGCTTGATTTGCGTGTTTGTGTGTTATTTTAGAGAAATGCGTGCCTTTAGTGGTATTCTTATTATTTAGTCATTTCTCGGCTTTTTCCCTCGCTTCTCCGTTTGTTTGACTTGTTTTGTAGGCGTGTCGAGCTTCCCGGGATTTAATCATCAAGGAGGGAACTCAAGTGAATTCAAGGAATTCAACGGAGCCAAAATAGGGAAGCCAAGCACGCAAGTCAAGCCAATCCAAGAAACAAAGGAAAATGAAGGCTTACAAAGTATCAAAAAGGACCTTTGTGAATTGTTTTGTCCATGTCTCGAGTTCTACAGATCGGATTGAGGTGATTCAAGTTGGGTTGGAAACTAGACTTGAAGAGATTTCCAATGATAGGTCGCACGCCTTCATACTATTCATATTTCATGAGTTACAACCTTCCAAAGTTGGCCCTACAAATCTGCCGCAACCCATTTCTGCCGATTTTGGGCAGTAACTCTTCGCGGGCTGGCCGCAGGCTCCCCGCGGGCGCGGCCGATTTCTTTGAGGGCGCGGACTTTTGGGTCTTTTACGATTTTAAGTTTCTTTTCTCCTTTTTTTTATATATTGTTTTTGGGGATTTTTTATTATCATTCATTCACATAATTCTTATTCTGAGAATAGTTTCTCTCTTAGGTTGAGAGCTTCTCTCTCTAGATTAGGCTAGATTAGGAGTAGTTTTAGAGAGAGAAAGTGAAGGATTTCAATGGTGATTGAGAGATGAAGATACAAGGGTGTCAATTGTGTTTAAGATCTTCTCTATTATCAATGACCATTCTTAACTCTATCTCACCTTAATGCTTTGTTTAATTCCATGTTTGTTTGGATTT